>NW_028317802.1:13215000-14415000 GCF_062004578.1 Staurois parvus
GTCCCCCAAGGCTCTGTCCTCGGACCCCTCCTCTTCTCCATCTACACCTCCTCCCTTGGCAAACTAATACACTCCCACGGCTTCAATTACCATCTCTATGCTGACTACACACAAATTTACCTCTCCCCCATCTCACACCACCTGAACAACATAGACTGGATGTCGCTCCATTTCCTCAAACTTAACCTGTCCAAAACAGAGCTCCTGGTACAAGCCACGCTAGTAAAGCTGAACACATTTCGTCCCTGACTGGCAAAAAGTTACAATGCTGAGGTATGCCTGAGCTCAGCCAATCTAGAATCAACTTGCTTTAGAACAGCACATATGCTGTATGTTTTACCCAGAACATATTTACTGGTGCTGTCCCCCTCCAATTGTCCTGTGAATGATCATGTGCTTTAGACAAGAACAAGTGAATCAAATGTACTTGGACCTGAGTAATGCAAACTTTTTGGATCCATATGAGCAGCATACCCTTTCCAGGATGCTCTTTTTCTGTTCTTCTTTAAAGTCCTCTTTCTTTACTTTAAACGATTTACATAAAACTTCCAGTTTGGTGGGATCAGCCTGAAGGTGGACATCTGAACCTTTATCATAGGCCTCCCAGGCAAACACTAGATAAGAAAAAAACATGATCATAGCGTTACAGAGCAAATGTTAGCTATTACCTGTCATAAAATGTTGTCAAGAACAATATTTATTATATAGCTATTCCTCGCTTTAGTAAAATCAGAATTAGGGATGGATATATAAATTTCATAAACTTTATATTTCTTTACGTGTTTCCATACACTTGAAATAACATTGAAAATTTACTTAAATAGGAGTTCCAAATACTGTAGCTGCTGTCTTTAAATATCAGCATATATTAAATATAACCTGTCCAGAGGTCCAGCACTGCTGTCATATTCACTATCCTCCGGGTTCCCAGCACCGGCATTGCAAGTAAGGGAAACCGGAAAATAAAGCTTTGCGGCTTCACTGCTGGTTTCCTACTGCGCATGCCACGTTGTGCCTTGTGATTGGTCCTGTAGTCTTCAGGGGGAAGGCGCCGCTGTGAACGGAGCCAGAAGTGGGAGCGGGCACCTATCAAAACCAGGTATCTGCTCCCCCCCCCCCCCCCCCCAAAAAAAAGTGCTAAATGTGGCAGGGGAGGGTGCAAACAAGAAAAGCTTCCCCTTTTGGGTGGAGCTCCACTTT
This sequence comes from Staurois parvus, assembly GCF_062004578.1. NCBI lineage: Eukaryota > Metazoa > Chordata > Amphibia > Anura > Ranidae > Staurois > Staurois parvus. Next base: position 13,216,201 of record NW_028317802.1, read on the forward strand.
AAGTATAAAGTGAGTGCTTCTATATAGACAATATGGTATCAATCTTTCCAGAGTGTACTAACCATCTGACAGATGACATGAATGTATCTTCTCAGCAGTATAAACAGCAGTGAGACTGGTAAGGGCATTATTTACAAGTGAACAGTGAAAGGTAAGATTTCTTCCTGCTATGATAAAGAGACACTGCCAAAAGGCAAGTTTTGATCAACTGGCTGCCACCATAAGACAAGAAAACGCATAATACCCCCAAACTTCAGTAAGGGCTCATTGTTGGTGGGTGATCTTTTCATAAGCTGCAGTTTTGCATAAAAAAACATGCATGTGAATGGCAAATTGGAGCATTTGTCAAAAGATACTGTTTGACCTGCTTTGCCTGCAGTTCAATTGCACCTCAATAGGCCATTCTGCAAACAGATGCAGCACAATGCTAAGAAAGTCAAATACAGCCTCTGACATGCCAGGTGTACTGCTTAATTATTGAAAGTTAAATGGAATTTGCTAACCTGCATTTGATGTGCCTTCTCAACACATATTAAAACAGGGCCTGTCAACATGAGCACTAACATGCACAATTCCAAATTAGAATAAATGACTGAATAAGAAATTTTACTTACATTGAGTCTGTGCCATAGCAATTGTGTCTCCAGTATAACGTACAAAATTATCACCAGCATAGCTGACACTGTAAAGAAAGTCCAAGATCACCAATAAGATAAAAGACAGTTATATATTGTAAAAGACCAACTTCACATTTTTTTCACCTAAAACTGCCACCTGCTGTTCAAATATGAAACTGTAGCTCACCAATTTACGATTATGGTCTATGAACACTCCTGAGGATTATTTATACAGTAGTATGCAGACTATGCAATTGAAATGCATGCAGTATGGCAAAAAACTATTTTAAACAGGATTTGCTGATTTTATTCTGCATTCTTGACATGGTTGCAACCATGATGGTTTCATCGTAGCAATTCAAAAAAAGACAATAATTTTTTTTCAAAATAAAATTCAGTTCTACTGGCTCAAAACCATTAAAAATCAATGTGCAGCTTTTCAAAACACAGTGTGCAGCAGCTCAATGGCAGGACCAACAGTTTAATACCCTCTGACAGGCTACATCTTTAGTACACAATTAAAATCAATCACATTTAAATTAGTCACATACTCATCTGGATTTTTTCCTGCATCAGCATATGGATTTTCCCTCATGGCTCTGGTTTTGGGATCGTAGTATGCAGAGTTTGGATTCAGATTTCTTAAGTACTACAGGGATATGAAAAAAAATATTAAAAATATAAAAAACTAAAATTAGATCAAAATACTATTGCATACAAATAAAACAGGCTTGCTGTTTAGTATTACAATCATTCACATTTTACCTTGGCAGTATCTTCACGAATGCGCAGGTTTCTGACTGTAATTCGTCGCTTGGAATCAAAGTTCTGTCCCGGCATATCAATATCATCTGCATATTTATCTTCATCCTCATCTTCACTGTTACGGTCTCTCTCCTAAAAAGTTTGATAGAAGAATTATTAGGACTAAGTTATAAATGCAAGGGATAAATAGGTAAATAGAAATATATATATGTACCTATCCATCTATCTTTGATATTAGCTTTGGAGTTAAATTACTCTTTAGCTGTATAGGAATCTAAACAGAAGCTCCAGTCAAAATGTTTTTTTAGATACCACTGTCTACACACACTATTTTTTCTGCAGTCTGGGCTCTATCACTTTTCACCAAGCTATATGGCTGCTTTACCTAAACCTTTTCAGTCATTCACCACTAACTAAAGAGTAGCTAGGTACCCACACAGGGTACCTAGGAGGCACAACAGAAGCTGGTTGCTTACAGTGCTGTGTCCATGCAAAATTAAAAAGCAGTTTGAAGTTGTTTCAGTTGTAACTCAGACTAAATTTTTTTTTATTGAGTTTGGATAGATTGCTGTAGCATTCACAGCCTATGCCAATTTTTCTTTTATTTGATACCCGAATCTACACTGGAGAGATATCCTTTAACTTCCTATACTTGGAATCACAGTCACAGAGTTAGAAAGTGAAGAGAAACCCTCTACAATTGTACACAGCAAAAAACCTGAGAAAGCTAAAGTGCTACTTTAAATATGATGTTGGAGTAGCATAAAGGGAAGAAGGCAAACCGTAAACACCCTCTTCAGTTACTCTGCTCAGATGCCAATACAAAAACAGCCACACTGTCAATATGATTTCAAATTCCCTGTGATCTGCAGGATATGAAGACTGTTTAATAGTGATTGTAAATTACATACTTTTCAGTGCAAATAAATGTAAGATTTAATATTTGGATGTTGCGTTCTTTAAAACTTTGCAAAACAAAGAATGCTCATTTAAATGCAAACAGAACCATCCAATAAGGTTCACTGAAAACCATTCAGTTTATACTGGCCCAAATCAGCTCCTAAACTGATAGGCCAACATAGGCCAAGTGATGGCTCATCATAGAATGTTGCAGTCCTTAGGCAGGGAGTATGGGATACTAAAAAAAGCTTAAGCATATATCTTTTGCTGTAGTGAAATTATGTTCCTGCATATCTAATAATAATTGTAATAACTCACACTATTCTTGAAATATATTACATCTTTCACAATGCCAAGAAAAACTATAATATGTGTTATTATTAACATAATAGTCCAAACTGCGATCTCAGTATCCAAACACGGTCAATGGTTTTTAGCAGGTGGGTAGTTCATTTATGCAGTAAGTGGACTCTAGCAGATGAAGTAATCAACTTGCTTCCAGTATTTTGCCCAATCCAAAAGTTTGGTTTTTGTAAGTGTTCCCCATGTTTGCTAGGCAGGCAAGCAGAACAGTGCCCCGGGGGGAGAGATCTCGCCTCCACAATGCACAGCAGAAGACAACAGCAGGAGTCTTGCCAGATCTACTCAAAAGCTGAAATGTCTGCTGTTGATGCAATAACCCTTCATTAAGTACCACTTCCTTGAAATTGCAAATTCATGGAACTTTGTGCTCCGTAAAGATAATGCTAGTTTATTATCATCGTGACAAGGTCAAACTAAGTATACATATTATCCAAGTAGGAAAAAAGCTTACGGTCTGGGCATTCTGTTCCTCTTCTCCCCACAGGTGTCTTGGGGAGCTCTGGAGTAAAGAAAGCAAGATGGGTGACAAAGAAAATACAAGGTCAAGCTTAGAGAAGAGTTGGGCCGTTACCCTATTAAGGTAACCACCTATACTAGTGTCCATGCAGAAGAATCTAGGATTATCACTTTTGCAGGGTATATGTAATGACACTCATGATCCATGAATACATTTTTATTTTACCAGGACCCAAGAGATGTGTAAGACTCCACAGCAGTTATTTAAGTTAAAATGTCTAATAAGCCAGCATGTAGACAACAATGTTATAAATACCACCTACATGTTCAGAAACACTGAATGGGTGGAAAAACTCAACAGAATAGGGCTTTCACACACATACTGCATCTACAAGATTTACCAACTTTCAGGGTCTGATAAACACATTTCAGCATCTTGAGAACTATGGTGGGTGTGATAATGCATTGTAAAAATGGATTAAAAGGTGTTATTATTTGCTACTGTCAGAGAAGTTTTTTTAGTTTGTCACACACAACACGTGCAAATAGCTAACTGATAACTTGAATAACATGAAACTTTAAAGCACAGCGAGTTTTGGACAGAAGGGAAAGGGTTAGGTTTACACAATATTGCAATCTTTGTGCTCAATGGAGAGAATTCCACTCACTTCCTGTCAAGAGGCCAGGGTATTACAGAGACAGGAGGTGGTGGAAAGTCTTTCCAATGTAGATAGAGAGCAGCAAAATATTTTATCTGGCAAAGGTTAGAGTCTTTGCAAGTTATTTAATGCTGTCTGTGTCTTTCTGTGCAAGAGATTCCTATTCCGCCTCATTTCTTGTCCAGGTGTCACAGAGATAGAAAGTGAGGTGAAATCTCCCCAAAAGAATCAGACCGCAATAAAAACATGACAGAAATTCAAATCTTTCTTCACTTGAAAATAGATAAAAACAAAAAAAAAGTTTTGACTAGAATTGGACTGTCAGAGAATAACAAAATGAGGTAATAAATAAACAAAAATAACTTGTGACCCTTCTGAACCTGGCATACTTTTACACTGCTAAAACATCCTCACTGGTAGCATGCAAATGAACTTTATATTTAGAACAATTTATGAAAAATTCACAGATGGTGTGTATTTGTAGGTTTAAGCTTGTTGGTTACTTATCACACACATAATCGGCCAATCATAAAATATTTACCACTTGTTCTGAAAGCTTTCCGGAGGCCAGCTCCTCTTGAAGTTTCTGGGCCTTCAATGTACGTTTTGCCTAGAAGGAGGACATATAGTTTCTGAGATTCATCATGGTACAATGGTTAATGTTTACCTATTTCACTGCCAGATATTTTCTTTTTTTTTTTGTTTCATTTTCCGCACACAAGCAAAGGTGGTGGTGGTGGTGGGGAGGAGGGAGTTTGAAACTAACCTTAGAAATCATTGTTTTAACAAAACAAAAAAGGGGGGGGCACAATGGACCATTTTCTGCCATTGCTCTTATATGTTTCTATTTTAAAATGTGCATTTTTGGTTTAAAAATTAGTTAAAATCCCCAAATGAATTTTTAGAAAGGAGAGGTCCTGTCAAATAAAATGAAAGTAGTTGGGTTTTTTATGTTGCTTGTTTGTACAAATGTTTAGTTTCAGGCAAAAAAAAAATTATAAATAATTTTATTGTATTATTAAATTCTCAGGTTTTTTGCTTAACATTATTGAGCACAATAAAATTAACATTTCCCGATAAACTATTTTTTGAAGTTCTTACCCCAGCACTTGCAGGTTACAGATTTCATAGTTGCTGGGTCTTGCTCTCTGAGAGCCATTTCACATATATGTGGATTGGATACAGTTTGAACCACATTCAATCCGCATGACATCTGGAAAAACATTGTTTCCTATGGTACCTGTTCACATATATCCATTGCACCGGTGGAGCGGATTCAGTGCAGTATAAAAAAAGAATCATGTCTGATTTCTGAGCAGTGCCCTCAGGTTCAGGTTGAGATTACAGGCTATTGACTTCTATGGGAACAGTTTCTAAACCACATATGTGTTAACAGAATAGAATCATGAGCTAATCCTGTCCTGAACCTGATATAAACATGAACCGCTAAACAACTACTAATCAAATAGCTGTGAAACCTGAGTTTCAATCCCTGCAGCACATGAGTGAATCAGCTTTCAGTGCTGATTCCCTAATAAACTTCCAGTCTTCACAGGAAAGAGTTAACATAGGACAGTGCAATCTCTAAACCAGTATCTTAGCTTAGAGAAAGGCGAGAGGAGGAGGGCGGAGGAGCAGCAGGGTGCCCTGCCATCCTAGGCTATGGGGGTTTGTTCTTCTATTGATGTACACAGTGTAGGTGTGCACTGCTTTATATCTTCTCCCCTATCTTCCTCTTCACACAGGGAAAGGAAATAGCATAAGTCATTGACTCTTGCTGCTGTCAATCAAATGCAGTAAGGAATGGTGGGACTAAGTCTTGCTGTGTGTCTATGGAGTTCAGCTCCATAAAATGCACACAGCTCAGGCGCAAGCATGCACTGTGTGCCCCCATAGCAAGCAGCTTCCTATAGGGTCACACAAAGAGGAGGAGCAGTGAAGATTGCCAGCGGTGTACCTCAGAAGAGGATGTTTGTGGCTGTTCTGTGCAATACTATTGCACAGAGCAGGCGAGTATAACATGTTTATTGACCCCTGATGGAGAACCAAAACAAAAATCATCGTACAGGGGATTTTTCATCCCCTGTGCGATGACAAATTAAAAAAAAAAAATATTTGAAAAAAATGAAAGTTACACCCGAGCACTTAAAATCCCACCCCTCCCCCCAAACAATATTTTAGCAACCGCAAACACATGAAAGTCGATTGCGTTACACATTACATATTGCGACACATACCAGAGTGAGAGCAATAATTCTAGTCCCACTATTCACTCTAATAATGAGACTTAGTTCTCATAATGCTAAACTGATGGCCAGTAGGGTCACCTATGGAAAATATAGGGTTTTAAAGTTTGTCGCCATTTCAAAAGCACATGCAATTTTAAGGTTTGGCATGTTGGTTATCTGTTTACCTTTATATTTGACAAAAAATTGGGTAATTTATTGAATTTTATGTGCCCTAAAATTAACTTTAGTGTATTTTTTTACTGGAATTTTGCATTTCAAAAACGGTTGCGCTACAAGGCTGTGACGTAAAAATATGGAACGACCACTATTTTACTCTCTAGGGAGACTGCTTTCAGAAAATATATAATGCTTTTGGGGGTTTTATGTAATCTTCATGCCTAAAATTATTTTTAAACATGTGGAAAAAAATGCAAAACCAGCTCTGGCAGCAAAAAGCTTGAATCAGCTGCTGAAACTGCTTACAAAAGTGCTTAAAGTGGTTGCAAACCCTTGCATATACCCAGAGAAGTGACTGGCCTCAGGCGATACACAGAAATGTATCCATGGACATCCTCTCAGAACCCGCCCCCTGCATGACCCCCCCCCCCACTTGTCCGTGACAACTGATAACGAGGTAAGATAAAAGGCCAATCACAGCGGCTTTTTACCATGTGATCAGCGGATCACAATGTAAATACAGTTGCCGGTTATCAGCTGCACTTTCTGCCGATAACCGGAAGATGTGACAGGGGAAATCTGCACTGATTATCAGTGCCACACAGCAATGCCGCCCAGCAGTGCCACCCATCAGTGCTGCGAGTCGGTTCTATCAGTCAGTGCAGCCCATCATTGCCGGCTATCAGTGCCCATAAGTGCCACCTATCAGTACCCATCATTGCTGCATAACAGTGCATCAGTGCCTCCTCATCAGTGCTACAAATCAGTGCCTCATCAATGCACATCAGAAGGAGAAAAAAAACCTGTCTGCAAACTGTTATAATAGAAAACAAAGAAAACTTTTTTTTTTTTAATTTTTTGCTCTTTTTTCATTTATAGTGCAAAAAAATAAAACCCCCAGTGGCGATTAAATATCACCAAAAGAAAGCTCTATATGTGTGAAAAAAAATATAAAAATTTCATATGGGTACAGTGTTGCATGACCGCGCATTTGTCATTCAAAGTGCAACAGCGCTGAAAGCTGAAAATTAGCCTGAGCAGGAAGGGGGTAGAAGTGCCCAGTAGGCAAGTGGTTAATAACACTGTTTAAATGACCCCCTTAGTATATGAAAATCAATAATGTTGACATACCAAGTCCACTTTAGCATGTTCTTCTACGATCTTCTGGTGTTCTTCTGGGTTATAGCCATTCCACCGGTCTCTTTTCCCATCATAATCCAACATAAGTTGTGGCTGCTCAAACTCATCTGGAGCAATATTCATGCCATTGAATTTTGCTCCAACTCTACGAGGTCTCTGCAAAGCAAACAAAGTATTCCAAATTGACAAAAACTCAGAAAATAAACCTTCTGGTAAAAGAAGTTCTCATGTAATGAAAGTCTAGTGCATGCACATAGAGAATCAATCCTGAGCTGTTTCAGCGACTGAACATTCACAACTTCTATACAGTAATTTTAACTGCAGATATGTAAAGTGTATCTAAACTGAAGAACAAAACTTTAATATTGCAGTTTATTACTTCTTAGCTGTGATGGCTGCATTAGTTTTCTATTTACAGGCTTCTTTCCTCCTATATTTTTACTTGGCTATCCTGCCAATAGCATATTTCCTATCCTATGGTGACAACACTCTCTCAACTACTGTATCTATTGTAAGGCACTATGGTAAAACAGCATTGACTCCCTGACAGGAAGGGTGTTAAGACAAAAGAACATCCTATCCCCTAATCTCCATGACAGAGAGTTCACAGACATGAACTGGGCAAGCCAAAAAACAGGCCTTGAAATAAAACTGCAGAGTGCACAGGAATGTACAAGCTCACTGGATTTAAGCACAATCAGCACATTTTTAAACAAAGCACTTTCAATGGTATCTTTAGCAGCCAAAAAAGGGAGCAATAGAAGTTCGCGGTTAGCGTTTACATACACTTTAAGCCAGGGGTCAGCAACCCATCGATCATGATCTACCTGTTGACTGCAGATAGGTAGACCGCGAACATGTCCCTTTACCCCTCTTTGCCCCAGCCTCGTTCGCTGCTGCTGTCATCCTCAGTGCACAGAGGAGAGTGTAGGACAGCACGGCTCAGGATGGAGGGCGGGAGGAGAAGCTGGCCAAATTAACTTTACATATTAACCAGCAGGTGATTGGTTGCTAAGCCAGTCGGAAGGAGAAGGGGGCCAGAGGTCACTGTTATGGGGAAAAGGAAGGGGGGGGCAGAGGACAATACTGGGGGTGGGGGGGAGGTGATTTGCAGATGACACTGCTATGGGCAGTGCCAACCGTGCCAACACCCTTCACATCACCCCCCCCCCCCCGCAGTGACCTTTGGCCCCCTTCTCCCCCCCCTCCCCAGCAGTGTCCTCTGCCCCCCTTTCCCCCATAGCAGTGACCTCTAGCCCCCCTTCCACCCCACCAGCAATGTCCTCTGCCTCCATTTCCCCCGTACAGTGACCTCTAGCCCCCCTGCCACCCCTTCCTACCAGCAGTGTCCACTGCCCCCTTTTCCCCCATAGCAGTGACCTCTAGCTCCCCTTCCCTCCCACCAGCAGTGTGCTCTGCCCCCCTTTCCCCCATAGCAGTGACCTCTGGCGGCGCCCCCCCCCCAGCATTGTCTTTTCCCTATAGCAATGACCTTTAGCCCCCCCATCCCCCACAGCAGCAGTGTCCTCTCACCCATCCCCCCCACCGCTTCCCTCCCATGGACAGGTATTTTAAAAATCTGATTTCCCAGCAAGTGGCTGGGGATCAGGATTCTTTTTGTTCCCCCCCCACCCTGGTGCCCTAAGGCAGCTGCCTAACCTTATGCTTAGGGCACCAGGGTAGCTGGGGGCGGGGGGGGGGGGGGTCCCAATCCCCAGGCACTTGCTGGAAGTTCAGATTTTTTAAATATTTGCCTTCCAACGATCCCCTTTATTGTCCTCCTGGAGCAGCTAAAAGCTAGTATCTCCTACTCGCCCTCCCACCAGCATACAGCTACTGGTGGAAAATCCAGGGAAAAAGTTCTAGTAAACGCCCCCCCACTGCCCCTCCTGTCCTTATCTCTCCTTTTTTCTACTGCCTGGCCACTCCCATTTCAACAGGGCTCCTAAAGAAATTGTGAAAAATATAAAAAATATAAAAATTTAAATTTACACCATCCACTGCCCTACTGACACCAACCTCTGCCCTACTGACACAGTCCACTGCTCTACCTACTGACAACAACCTCTGCCCTACTGGCAGACACTGTCCATTTTTAAGGTAGGCTAAGTTTGTCTTTTTACAGTGGCATTTGCTTTATTATATTTTTCTACATTTTCCTTGCTATTAAATTAGGCCTAGCTAGGTTTATTTTTTTTTTTAAATGGCGCTGAACCCCGGTGACCTTTGATCTCTTTCATGTTGTTCAGGTAGATCTCCACCTCTCAAAGGTTACCTTCACCTGCTTTAAGCCATTTTGAATGGAACAGGTCAGACCTGCATGGAAGTAGCAACTAGTGAAGGTGGACTGAAGCAAAAAGTTATCCAAAACATCTTATACCAAAACATGGACAGATGACATGAAAGCGACAGTAATTTATATTTTACAGTCACTTTCTCTAGCATCTGCTTTTCGGCACAATATAAAACTGTCCTTTAAACGAGTCCATAGTGGAACATCTAATAACAGAAATAACACAAATCTTCATAATTAATTCAAGTAATGTAATACATGCAAAATAAGGCACTAACCTCAAAGCAGTCCTTCTTCTTATGTGTCATAGAACCACAGTTCTCACAAGCTCCCTCTCGATATTTTGTTGCAATTGACCCCTTAAAATAAATAACACGTTATATCATTTGTTCAGATATTAGAACATATGTATAATAAAATGAAAAACTACTTTCTATTCACCTCCCTAACACCTTTCTTGAACCATTCTCCCATTTGTGAGAACTCCTTCTGCTTCTCATCCTGTGGCCTCTGGTGCTTTAGAGTGGGCCTTTTTGAAGGATCCACATACCAGGGGACTGAAGAAATATACTGAGGGATGTGAGGATTGATATCCCTGAAAACATAATAAAAAAGCATGATTATATTTTGTAGAACCAATGTTATCAGGATAAAGCTCAATAGAGCATATCCAGCACATTAGATGGAAAGGTTACATATATAGTACAGACAGAAGTCTTGCACCTATACATTTTGTTGTAGGCCGTAACAGTATGCAGAATAAAAATCCATGTTTCTTTTAAAACAAGATGCAGGATAGAAAAACTGTGTCAGAGCATCAGTCACACGACATAAGCACCCCCAACCCCTTATTTTATAAACCCAACAACACTAAGATGATCTCACAGTTTATAAATGAGATCACCATGGAAAGCACTGATTAGGTAGCCTTCTTAGGGGGGAGGATGTGAAGCACTGTTATCAGTGTCTCCGCATACAAGAAGTGAAATAAAACAAAAATTGTAGACAAGTAGTAATATTATTTTACAAGTATTTTTTTTTTTTACATAGGACTTGAGGGTGTTTACAGCTCAGCATACTAAGCTGTATGCAACTGTGCTTTTTAGATTTGATGTGGAAAGGTCCATTTCAAGGTATAAAGGTTATTTGATTTTTTTTTTACAATACTTACTTTCCTTCTTCATCTACTTCAGCGGGGGCATTACCCAACTTACGCTGTTCTTCTAGTTCCTTTTTCTTTCTCCAGTCTTCCCTCGTCATCTTTTTTGGCTCTTCCATGCCAGAAGCTTCACCTGGCACAGCAATGACTGTGCCTCCCGACATTTTGGGGTAACTGCCTAAATGAAAACAAAAAATGGAACACGACAACATGAATGGCAAAATCTAACCCAACAGAACTACAACTCAGCATATGACTTAATATCATACTCTGCAAAATTATCTCCTCCATAAACGTCTGTATGTTGGAATCCTCTCTACATATCTAATTAATCACCTAGTATTCAAAGTATACCTCCAACGAAAACGTTTTTTTTTTTCTAGTTTTGGATTAAAGCGGATTTGCATGTTTACTGTAACATTAAATAGTTTGTTTGGATCAAACAAGCCATTTCCTTCACTAATTGATGCAGCACATTTCAGCAATGTATGAACTGTATTGCAGTCTCAGCTACATACAGTACACAGTGCTGTGTTTCGGCTGTGGGAGGAGACCGTCTCGTCTCATACACAGAACAAAATAGAGTTGGTCTGATCAGTGCTTAGCCATTTATTGGCAGCTTTGTATTCTAGAAACGAATACAAAGCTTCCTCTGACTGACTGAAGTGGAGAGGCATAACATTATGAACCCCACCTCCTCCAATCAGAGGAAGCTTTGTAATCATAATTCGCATACAAAGCCACCAATGAATGGCTGCGCGCCACTCAGACCAACTCTGTGACAAAAATTTCTCCTCTCACAGCCAGAACACAGCACTGTGTACTGTATGTAGCTGAACCTACACTATATTGCCAAAAGTATTGGGATATCCCTCCAAATCACTGGATTCAGGTGTTCCAATCACCTCCATGGTCACAGGTGTATAAAATCAAGCACCTAGGCATGCAGACTACTTCCACAAACATTTGTGAAAGAATGGGTCGCTCACAGGAGCTCAGTGAATTCAAGTGTGGTACAGTGATAGGTTTCCACCTGCGCAGTAAGTCCATCCATGAAATTTCCTTGCTACTAAATATTCCACAAAAAATGCAGCCCCTTGAAGATGTCGGATGACGAAACGTGTAGGGCGGGGTTTAGTGGATGTGACGTCAGGGCGCTCCTCGAGACTGTCAGCTGTGATGGCAGTGAGGGAAGCTCGTCCCTGCTTTAGCTTTTTGAGACTGATATTGCTGGTGTCAGTTGCACACCTTTCTTGTGAGTGCATATTTAAGGCTACAATAAAAATTATCTTTGTTTTAATATACTGCACCATGATACTCTTCTTTGATTCCCCGAGAATTTCCAAAGTTATGAAGGCATGATGACCACTTGCAGTTAAGACTGTTCCATGTGTGCTGATTTGGCTGACTGCAGTCTATTGCTCCTGGATACTCCAACAGATCATCACTCCCAGAGCAATTGCTATTTTTGCTGATTTATAATTTGATCATCAAATAGCTCTGGTGAGTTTACCCATTTCATTCGGTGGTGGATTTTGCTACACGGTGTTTTTTCTTGTTTGAAGACATTTTATCAATCACTTATAATGGTGTTTGGACTTATATATGAATTACGGACATTTATAGATATATTTTTTATTTTACTTATGTATTTATTTGCATTTTCATGTGATTTGGTATTTAGCGCATTCCTTTATATATTTTTTGACACTTACCTTTTCTTTGGTTATGTTTGCAGCTTTATATATAATTTATTGGCGCTGTGTCTATATATTTACATAAATATTCCACAGTCAACTGTTAATGGTATAACAAAGTGGAAGCAACTGGGAACAACAGCAACTCAGCCACAAAGTGGTAGGCCACAACAAATGAGCAGGGTCAGTGTTTGCTGAAGCACACAGTGTGCAGAAGTTGCCAACTGTCTGCAGAGTCAATAGCTAATAACCTCCAAACTTTGTGTGGCCTTCAGATTAGCACAACAGTGTGTAGAGAGCGTCACGAATCACACTTCTCTGGCAATCCAATGGACGTTTCTGGGTTTGGCAGTTGCCAGGACAACAGTACAGTCTGACTGCATTGTTGCAAGTGTAAAGTTTGGTGGAGGGATTATGGTGTGGGGTTGTTTTTCAGGGGTTGGGCTTGGCCCATTAGTTCCAGTGAAGGGAACTCTTAAGGTGTCAGCATGCCAAGACATTTTGGACAATTTCATGCTTCCAACTTTGTGGGAACAGTTTGGGGATGGCCCTTCCTGTTCCAACATGACTGCGCACCAGTGCACAAAGCAAGGTCCATAAAGACATGGATGAGCAAGTTCGGGATGGAGGAACTTGACTGGTCTACACAGAGTCCCGACCTCAACCCGATAGAACACCTTTAGGATGAATTAGAGCGGAGACTGCGAGCCAGGCCTTCTTGTCTGACATCAGTGCCTGACCTCACAAATGCACTTCTGGAAGAATCGTCAAACATTCCCGTAGACACACTCCTAAACCTTGTGGACAGCCTTCCCAGAAGAGTTGGAGCTGTTATAGCTACAAAGGGTGAGCTAACTCAATATTGAACCCTACGGACTAAGACTGGGATGCGATTAAAGTTCATGTGCGTATAAAGGCAAAATGCATTTAAAAGGCACATGCATATTCACACAACCCATTAAAGGCACATACCGTGTTTTTAAGTTTTTATGTTCTGCTGACCAGGAGCATATATGCGGTCTCTCACCGGGTGGGATTGACCGCGGAGTACTAATTCAACAGTTTACTGTGCTAACAGTGTGCTCCCAGCACAGAAATGAACAGGTACCGGAAAGTTCCCAATGTATAACTGCGATAGCGTGCTTTTGATTATGTGACCACCAATCACAGGGATCACATGATCAGAATACCTGCTTCCTGGCATTTAGATCCCCTTAACCACTTGCCCTCTGGAAGGTTTTACCCCCTTCATGACCAGGCCATCTTTAGCCATTTGCAGCTGCGCTATTTTAACTGATAATTGCGGGATCATGCAATGCTGTACCCAAATGAAATTTATGTCCTTTTCACACAAATATAGCTTTCATTTGGTGGTATTTAATCACCAATGTTTTTTTTAATTAAATAAACAAAAAAAAAAATATTTTTTTTTACTCTCTGCTATAAAACATATTCAATAAATTTATATGGAGAAGAAACAGCGAGATCGTTCCCTCTGTACAGAGCCCTGTGTTGATTGTCAACACAGGATTCTGGGCTGTGATTGGACACAGCCGATCAGCAGGTCCCGGCTATGAATCATTGGCCGGGATCTGCTGACAAACTCCCACTGAGTTGGCGGGCGAGATGCACATGTACCCAGAGGAGACCAGCGACCTACAGGTATGTCACTGTACCTGTACAGGCCACCTGTCCACAGTACATTGTGGGTGGTATGCAAGTGGTTAACCACTTGCTTACAGGGCACTTTTGTTCCCTTCCTGCCCAAGCCAATTTTCAGCTTTCAGCGCTGTCACACTTTGAATGACAATTGTGCGGTCATATAACACTGTACCCATATGACATTTTTATAATTATTTTCACACAAATAGAGCTTTCTTTAACCGCCGCCCGCCATATCAGGAAATGACGGATGGGCGGTGATTCTCTTGTTCTGGGAGGACGTCATATGATGTCCTCCCACTCTAACCACGTGTGCACGCCCCTGGGGGTGCGCAGAGCGGCGATCGGTGGTGCTCTGTGTCCCTGGGACACAGTGGATCACCGATCAGCAGAAAGAGCTGATGACTTCGGCTCTGTCATGTGATCAGCTGTGTCCAATCACAGCTGATCGCATGTAAATAAGGAAATGCCGCTTATTGGCATTCCTCTCCTCACGAGCTCTCACATCGACAGCTTGTGAGGAGAGGAGAGACGGTAATCAGTATTCCTCAGAGGGGACATCTACATTGATCATCAGGGCACTGATGATCAGTGCCCTGATGATCAGTGTAGCCACATCACTGCCACCTGTTAGTGTCCATCAATGCCACCTGTTAGAGCACATCAATGCCACATATCAGTGCCAACCAGTGCACATCAATGCCACATATCAGTGCCCATCACAGCTGCCTTTCAGTGCCAGCTATCAGTGCCAGTCAGTGCTGCCTAACAGTGCCCGTCAGTGCCACCTAACAGTGCCATATGAGTACTGCCTTTCTGTGTCCATCAGTGATGTCTGTCAATGCCCATCAGTGCCACCTACCAGTGCCTCCTCATTAGTGTCCATCACTCCAGCCATCAGTGCCCATCACTGCAGCCTCATTAGAGCATATCAGTGAAGGAGAATAATTGCTCATTTACAAAATTTTATAACAGAAACTAAGAAAAAAAACTTTTTTTCCCCAACATTTTCAGTTGTTTTTGGTTTGTTTAGCAAAAAATTAAAAACCCTGAGGGGATTAAATACCACCAAAAAAAAGCTCTGTCTCAAAAAAATTATAAAAATTTCATATGGGTAGAGTATTGCATGACCGTGCAATTGTCATTCAATGTGCGACAGAGCTAAAAGCTGAAATATTGTCTGGGCAGGAAGGAGGTGAAAGTGCCCGGTAGACAAGTGGTTAAAAAAAAAATTGTTTTCATAGTTTTTATTTTAAAACTATAACATTTTGCAAACAGGTGATTTTCCACCTTCACTGATGTGCGTTGATGAGGCTGCACTGATGAAATAGCACTGATAGTCTACACTTATGAGGCAGCTCTGCTGACGTGGCACTAGTGGGCATTGATGAGGAGGCACAGATGGGCACTGGTAGGCAGCAATGATGGGCACTTGTGGGGCTGCACTAATAATCAGTGCCCTGATTATCAGTGTAGATGTCTTTTTTCACACTTGCTGGTTATTGGTAGTACTGCTGATAACTGGCAAGTGTGTTTACATCATGATCAGCTTTGATTGGACATTGCTGATCAGGTGGTAAACAGCCATTGTGATTGGCTCTTAAGGCTCAGGTCACACTAGCTTTGTCAGCAGGTGTCGGACAGACTTTTGGGAAGCATCTTTAACGCTTCTCAAATGCCTATGAAAATTCTGCACATAGTGCTGTTCACACTGAAGCATCGTGTTGCGTTGCAGCAAAACTGATGCCTCGTGTCAAGTCAGGAGGAGTTGAAGCTTCCCATTTATGTCTATGGTGCCGCTCCACAAACGCCTGGCAGGCGTTTGCGGTACAGTTGCGGTGCGGTTGCAAAGTTTTACTCCCATTTAACTTCATTATAGGCGTTTGTGGTGCGATTTTAACGCTTGGCAAATGCCTATCAACCGCCTCAAAACAGCGCATAAAAACGCTTCCCAAATGCCAGTCAAACGCTATAGGGGCGTTTGGCAAGAATTAGAAATAAAGTCAAGTGTGAACGAGCCCTTACTGTGACATGAGAACACCGCGAGCGCGGTTCTGGGAGGACGTCATATGACGCCTTCCCAGAACTGGACAACTGCGCTGTAACGGTAATTCGGCTATAGTGTGGTCAGTAAATAGAGGAAAGGAGTTAAATGCATGTGAAAGCCATGCGTTTTTGCTGCATTAAAAAACACGCTTGACTGCATCTGGTGTAAATGAGCCCCCTAAAGCCAGCTGACTGTAATGAGACGGGAAGAAGGCAAAAGCAGAGTATTTGTACCCCAGTGGGACCCTCACATGTACGCGGTGGGTGTGGGTGTGTGTGTGTGTGTATGTATGTATGTATATATATATATATAAACACCTACATACAAACACATATAGTCGTACATCCATTTCCCCCTCACACTCCTCGGTAGATAGTTACATACACCGCCCATTCGTATGATAAACTCACCGGACACACCAACCACAGACACAAGCTCCAGTCGCTTTTACCTAGGAAGCGGAAGCGATACCATAACCCGGAAGTGAGGCAATCCAACAACAACTGGGAGGAATGCTCCATTGACACGCCCCTGCAGCTGTAACCCCTGAGTTGCTGGAAATGATGGGTTCCTAGAGGATGGTTTCGCGTTGTTCTCGGCAGTAGTGCTTTTGTGTTGGTGGTACTTGTGTGGTGAACGTGTCATCGCGGAATATGTTCCATTCCTTGTAATATGCACATATGATGGAGTATGTCGCTGCAGAATGTTAACTAGGTCTTGCATTCACTCACATTTAGGTTGGTGGTTTTTAAAGGCAGTGTGTTGGGCTTAGTTCACACAGGTGTGGAAGCAACCTGTATGTATGTTACCTATGTAACATACTTATGGTTGATTGATCCGCCCACATCATGTGTATGCTGTGATAGGCACCAGGAAAGGAAAATTACGGAAAGGTAAATATTTTATTTTTCCCACTTTCCTGGAGCCTTCATGGCAGCATACACACGATGTTGGAGAATCAATCAACCATGTGTATGTTGCCGTGGATAGGCACCAGGAAAGGAAAATGATGAAAAGGTAAGTATCCAATTTTCCATTTGAATGCACCTAAAGCATGGCCACGGATCAGATGGACGTAGTGGTCCTTACACCCCTCAGCGAAAAAAAGCTGTCTTCACTGGTGTGGTGTTTGTGAAACTGTGTGCAGGCTACCTGTTCAAATCAGCTACACCAAGCGCAAACCGACTGTGTTCTGGCCTGTGCGTGGGTCCTGCAAGGATGTACATTGGGGGCTGTGTTTGGAGATTCATCTGCCTGTCATTGATTTGAACAGGCTGTCCACACCAAACACCTGGGTATCCTGCATGGGTGAAGATGGCCCTTCACACAGGTGAATGGACTGGTGCCCAAAATAGAATGCATACGGCAATTCAGTGTCATCCAATTGCAGTGATACTTATTGGCTATAAAGTAATTGCAGTGATACTTATTGGCTATAAAGTAAGTACAGCATGAGTTCACTTACGCATTTCAGCCATGAGGCCTTAAAGTGGAGCTCAAGTCAAAGTGTAAAAAAAATTAAAAAGTCAGCAGCTACAAAAACTGTAGCTGCTGACTTTTAAAAAAACATACACTCAGCTGTCCCTCGATCCAGTGGTGTGCTCATCTCAGCTGGTTTCACTGGCTTTCCTCTCTCCCCGGATCCGGCATCTTAAGTGTGGGCACTCAGCTGTGACAGCTTGCGGCTTCACACCTGGGTGTCCACTGCGCATGGGACCTGTCACATGTTCCAGAAGACTACAGTTACGGGGCGAGGACAACTTCCGTTCGCCTAGGTGATCGCAGCAGAAGTGGGACCGGGTACCACAATCAGGTACCCGCTCCCCAAAAGTGCAAATCCTTCACAGGGAGCGGGCAATGAGGCCTTAAAGCAGAATTTCCCTTTTTGGGTGGAACTCTGATTTAATCATAGCTATGATTAGGGTTTACAGCCAAAACGCATAAGTGTACTCATGCTGTACTTTTGTTATAGCAAATAAATGATTGCAGTTGTATGACCCCTTGTTTCCGGCTGTATTTTGTTGCCGGCTGTATTCTATTTTGAATTTTACATATTAAGTGTTAGTGGACATCATCAGCCTGTGTACTGGCTTTATCAACTTCTATATGGGATCTTGGTGAGAGTGATGCCTTTTGTTGTGTGCATGGATTGGTGTTGGTGAATGGGGTCTTAGGCCTTAGCGTACCCCACTGTGTTTGCCTGCATGGGATGCACAGGTGTTCTGTGGATGTGCATGCAGACAGTCCCATTCATGGCAATTAGTACTCAGTGGGTTCACAGACACAGCCGCTGCTCCCAATTTGACATCAGTGTGGGTGCAGGTGCATGTTTCCAAATGCAGACAGTATGATTTCGGAGACACGCACTTGCACAGATATCAGATTGGGAGCAGTGGCTGTGTCCATTCAGCTGCTAAATCCTAAAGACATGAATGGGACTTTCAGAATGCAGATGCACAATATACATCTTCACACAGATGTACGCTTAGTGCCCATTTACACCAGAAATCAGTGTGGGAAACCTGCGTTCCGTGCTTGTTTTCCATACCGCGTTCAAAACACACTGCAGTTGCAATCTGCTGCGAGTTTTAATGTTAACATAATGAAACCCCAAACGCAGGTTGCAATTGAGTACCATCCAATCCGGTTGCAGTGTGCTTTTTTTAAAAGTAGTGCACGCACTTATTTTAGTATGGTCCAGTGTGATTCAGCTCATTCAAAATGAATGGGATTAAATCTTACCGCATGTGAATCGCACAGGAATGCACAGCTTGTACCTGTGCGATTCCTAGTATGAACCAGCCCTCAAAGGTTAAGTTCACGTTTTAGGAAAACATAAATGCACATTGCAATGAAAAAATGTGCATTTATAATCTTTTGTCTGCAAAGTATTGCAGTGGATCATGTGTGCAGTGTCAGGCTCCTTCACACTCTCCTTACAACTTTTTGCGTGTATCTCTGTACGAACTTTCAGTTTGAAAGCTGGAGGAAATGAGAATGGACTACGAGCGAACTCATCAGTGTATTGAGAACTGCAAGCCATCAGCCATTGTAGTGGATTGTGATAGACAGTCCACGTTTTATTAGATGATCAGTAAAATGACAATTTTATAGTCTTGCTACTTTCTGCTTCTTGCTCTTTAAATTCCTTACTCTCTTAAGAAAACAATCAGATATAAGTTGACAGAACAAGGATGATAATTAAGATGGCGCCTTCATCTGGAGTCTCACCCTAGGTGACTTTAACGTAAACAACCCCCATAAAAGGGAATGATTCGTTTTGGGGACAATGATTGGAAGATATCAACACGGATGGAAGAACACGCAGAAACCCAGTGGACTTTTCACCCAATCAATGTATATGCTTTGCCTGCATCATAAGACCTATAAATGATAATGTTGGTTCCTCAATAAAACAGAATTTTAGGAAGTTGGCAAACTGCAACAATGTCAGTGTCTTGCTTCCATGTGCACGTAATTCTATATTAATTTGGCTCACTGGTAGATCACGGTAAATGGTCTGTAGGTGACCTAGTCCAAAATACCATGGTAGCAGGAGATCCCTCTGAATGAATGGCGTGGCTGTACCATTCAGCGGTCAGTACCACCAACCAAACAAAACCCATTTAACTAAAATGCATGTTGCTGTGTCATGCTGGTGGCAGGTTTAGAGACAATATATTGCCTCCTCACTGCCTGTCAAATGCCCTCTGATGATTGATGCAGTAAGATGCTACATGTCTGCATTTTACTGCAGCATACTGCATCACATCTCCCAGCTGAGTGAATGGGGCACATAGAATACTGTTGTTGTTTTCTAGGTAACGTGTGGATCCTGTGCAGAAAAAAACAGGTCTCTGCACTATGTGTGAATGAGTGTTCACCATGTAGTCGGGAGGTGCAGTGCAGTGTGCTGTGGTAAAATGCAGTGTCCTGAAAAGTACCGCAATGTACCACACTGTTGTGCCTCTAGAGGCATGAATGAAGTGCACTTCAAATAAAGTTTAAAAAAAAGTAAACAGTGAGATGCACTACACTTCCTTCCACCCTGTAGCTCACTCTGTGCAAAAATTGACACCTGCTTGCATACTTAAATGGATTTCCTCTAACTTCATCATACAGAATTGAACTTTTAATGCAGTTTGATCATATGGCTTAATGCAATTTATCACAAATAGTTTCCACTGAAAACATGATTGTAGCATAGTGTTCCCTCAATTCCCTCTCCTTCATCAATTCCCTCTCCTCCAATCCTTGTCGGCTCTTCTCTACCTTCAACTCTCTACTCTCTCCCCCCCACCTCCACCCAGGAGCACACTCACCGCCCACGAGATTGCCAACCACTTCCAAAACAAGATTGACGCAATCCGTAGGGACATCGCCAATGCTCAATCTACCTCCCCACCTAGCCTCCCTCCCAATATAACCCCCGCAACTCTCCCCTCCTCTGACCTCGCAATCGCCCTGATCCCCACCACACCTAACATCCCGCACACTAAAGCCTCCCCAACACTCCACTCCTTCAGCCCTGCTACCATCGAAGAGGTCACTAAGGTCTTCACAGAAGCCCGCCTCACCACTTGACCCTGTCCCCACACAACTCCTCCGGTCACCCTCCTCCTCCATCCTACACTCCCTCACCCACATCTTCAATCTCTCCCTCTCTACTGGCGCATTCCCCTCCCCCCTAAAGCACGCGCACATCACCCCAATACTCAAAAAACCCTCCCTGGACCTCTCCGACCTGAGCAACCTTAGACCCATCTCCCTGCTGCCATTTACATCCAAACTCCTTGAGCGCTTCGTCTACAATCGCCTAAGCTCCCACCTCAATGATAACAACCTCCTCGATCCACTACAATCTGGCTTCCGTCCCCTACACTCCACCGAAACCGCCCTACTCAAAATCACTAATGACCTGCTAACCGCCAAAGCTAATGGCCACTACTCAGTCCTCTTACTCCTCGACCTCTCTGCGGCCTTCGACACAGTTGACCACGCCCCTCCTCCTTAATAAACTACACTCCCTCGGCTTCAGAGACTCCGCTCTTTCCTGGCTCTCCTCTTATCTATCCCAATGCTCCTTCAGCGTTACCTATAACGCTACCACCTCCCCCTCTCTGTTGGGGTTTCCCAAGGCTCTGTCCTCGGGCCCCTTCTCTTCTCCATCTACACCTCCTCTCTTTGCCAACTGATACACTCCCACGGCTTCAACTACCACCTCTACGCCGATGACACGCAAATCTACCTCTCCACCCCTCGCCTCACCCCCTCAGTCTCCGCCCGTATCACCCACCTACTGAACAACATTTCAGACTGGATGTTGCTCCACTTCCTCAAATTAAACCTTTCCAAAACCGAGCTCCTAATTTTCCCCCCAGCCCGCGCTCCCACCCCCACCCTCTCCATCACGACCAACAACGCCACCATCAGTCCCATCCCACAAGCCAAAGTCCTAGGTGTCACTCTAGACTCAAACCTGTCCTTTCAACCCCATGTCCAATCGCTGGCAAACTCATGCAGGCTCCACCTTCGCAACATCTCCAAAATACGCTCGTTCCTAACCCCAGACACTACTAAACAAGTCATACACTCCCTCATTATCTCATGACTCGACTATTACAACTCCCTCCTCACCGGCCTACCCCAACACAGGCTATCCCCGCTTCAGTCTATCCTGAACTCAGCGACCAGACTCATCCTCCTTACCAACCGCTCCGTATCTGCACCCCCCTCTGTCATTCCCTCCACTGGCTTCCGATTGCCCAACGCATTAAATTCAAACTACTAACACTGACGTACAAAGCCATTCATAACACTGCCCTGAACTACTTCACCGACCTGATACCCAAATACCACCCAACCCGCACTCTTCGCTCCTCACTAGACCTCCTAATTCTAGCTCCCTGGTCTCCTCCTCCCACGCCCGACTGCAGGACTTCTCCAGGACTTCCCCCATCCTCTGGAACTCACTACCCCAATCCATCAGACTATCACCTACCCTACTGTCTCATATACTGTCCCCCACTACTCTGTACAGCGCTGAGAAAACTTTTTGGCGCTATATAAATACTGTATAATAATAATGTAGTTGGCAGGTTTAGGGAATATTAACACAGCTGTCTTTGTTGTTTTCAGTTCTCCCCGTATCATAATTGTATTACCTGTTAACCTCCCTGGAGGTATTCCCTAGTGTAGCTCGGGGTAAAGTTTCAGCACCACCAGCGGTAACCCT
This sequence comes from Staurois parvus, assembly GCF_062004578.1. Classification (NCBI taxonomy): domain Eukaryota; kingdom Metazoa; phylum Chordata; class Amphibia; order Anura; family Ranidae; genus Staurois; species Staurois parvus. The sequence goes on from NW_028317802.1 coordinate 13,238,599, forward strand.
GAGCTACACTCGGGAATACCCTGCAGCGTTGCTCCAGGATCCCTTCTGCACTTACTTTGTCCTGTGCTCCTGCGATGTCCCCCCTGCAGTGTCCCTGGCAATGTCCTCCGGCCGATGACGGCATCTGTCTTCCGGGTTCCGTTCCCTGCGACGTCAGGACGTACGGGGACGGAACTGGCGGGAAATTTAAAAATGTCAAAAAGTGACATTCACTAAATACACTACAATCACATAGTAAAACATTACTGTATCAAAGAATTTCACATACATTTTGTCCCTAGTGCTTTGTCCTGTGCCCTGCCTGCATATTTACTGTTCTTTCTGCCTGGAAACTGAGAAATGTCCATGGCGTCCAAAAAGCGTCCCTTTAGTTCAAAATCTGTATTAGACCAGCTAGAAAACAGCGATAGTAAATTAGAACCACTTGCAGTAATGATTCGTGGGAAAATTTGTCATCAGACACTGAAAACGATTTTGTGACTTTGCTCAGTGATGTGCGACTTGGTGCTATATTTCAATTTTCAGTGTTTTTGGTTTGATTATATTATTGCATTAAATTTATTATTATTATATTATTATTTTTTATGATTATTTATTAAATTATAATTTATTATTTCGTGTTTCAAATTATAACATACCCGGGATGTTTACTAGACTCTTGCTCGGACAGATTTCAGTGAGTTATTTCACTTTGAGCACAGAAATACTGACATAATCAGACCGCTAGGGAGGTTAATCTTGCCAGTAAATCTTTTACTTTTTTTTACTTTTGAGACAGCTATAACTTTAGTGGTGTTTAAAGTGATACTAAAGGTTTGTTTTTTTAAATTTTTTTAAAATAACAAACATGTCATACTTGCCTTCTCTGGGCAGTGGTCTTTGCACAGAGCAGCTGCGATCCTCTTCTTCTCAGGTGGCATGCCAGCGTTTTAGGCTCCCCTCTGAGCAGTGCCTTCATAACAAGCCGCTTGCTGTGGGGGCATTGCTGTGTGTGCTTGCTCCTGAGCCATGCTGTCTGTGTCCATAAAATACAGCATGATGTGGCTAAGCCCTGTCCCCCGCTCCTACCTTAGGCTAGGTTCACACTTATGCAGGTTGCGTTTGAGCCTTTTCTGCATTCTGTTTTGCATTGCGTTTTGTGCACTTGCGTTTTTGCCATGTTTTTGATGCTTTTTGCATTTTTTTTCTTTTTCTTCTTGCTAGGCAGATTTAAAACGCAAAACACAGCAAAAACGCAATACATGCTTTTCTGCAGTGCTTCCATTGTGTGAACCTAGGGTAACTGGATGTGATTGGCAGCAGCTGGAGCCAATGGCTATGTCTGAGCCAAGGAGCAGGCAGAGACCCGGAAGCTGATCTCCTGTACGTTGCTGGACCGAAATCAGGGTCAGGTGAGTATAGGGAGGGGGCGCTGCACACAGTAGGTTTTTAAAAAAACTTTCAGCCTTTACAACCACTTTAAAAACCACTGGGGTTTCTAATATCATATTGTTATATAAAATAAAAAAGACCAAACATTTTGGAATAAATGTTCTCATTTCTGTTATAAAAACATATAAAATAAAAATTCCAGGACATTACAAACATTACCCCTTTTTAAAAAGTTGACACCCCCAAGGGTGATCTAATTTTTTGATGCAATTTGTGGAAGCAACATGCTGGTGTTGAGGGGATTACCACATGTGGAAAAACCCTCTTTTTGAAGGGATTTTTAAGGCACAAACTAGGCAAATGGAACTATTAGGTTACATATACATAGTCTGGCTGAAAAAAGACAAAAGTCCATCCAGTTCAACCATTAAAGAAAAAAACAATTATAATCCTATACCCACAATTGATCCAGAGGAAGGCAAAAAACCCCCCAGCAAAACATGATCCAATTTGCTCCTGCTGATCCCCCGAGAGGCAATTGGATATTCCCTGGATCAACTTTACCTATAAATGTTAGTATCCAGTTATATTCTGTGTGTCTAAGAAACAACCCAGGCCTTTTTTCGAAGCAATCCACTGAGCTGGCCAGAACCAACTCTTGAGGGAGTCTATTCCACATTTTCGCAGCTTTCACTGTGAAGAAACCTTTCCATGTTTGGAGATTAAATTTCTTTTCCTCCAGACGTAAAGAGTGCCCCCTTGTCCTCTGTGATGACCTCAGGGTGATTAACACCAAATTCACTATATGAACCACTGATGTATTTATACATGTTGATCATATCCCCCCTTAATCATCTCTTCTGAAGAGAGAATAAATTCAGTTCCTCTAATCTTTCCTCATAGCTGAGCTCCTCCATGCCTCTTATCAGTGTGGTTGCCCTTCTCTGTAGTTTCTCCAGTTCTGCAATGTTCTTTTTGTGAATTGGTGCCCAAAACTGAACTGTATATTCCAGATGAGGTGTTACTAATGATTTGTACAGGGGTAAAATGATATCTCTCTCTTTCTGGAGTCTATACCTCTTTTAATACAAGAGAAGATTTTGCTCGCTTTAGAAACCGCAACTTGACATTTCATGCCATTATTAAGCTTGTGATCTACCAGAACTCCCAGATCCTTCTCCACCATTGATTCCCCCAGTTGTACCCCCCCCCCTAGTATGTATGATGCATGCATATTCTTAGCCCCCAAGTGCATAACCTTACATTTATCAACATTAAACCTCATTTGTCACATAGTTGCCCAATTAAACACTGCACTGAAGTCAGCTTGTAAATTGGAGACATCCTGTAAGGACATTATTCCACTGCACAGCTGGGTGTCATCTGCAAAAACTGAAATGGGATTTTCAATCTCAGACCCTATATCGTTTATAAATATATTAAAAAGTAAGGGTCCCAACACTGAACCCTGGGGTACACCACTGACAACCCCAGAGCATTCAGAGTATGAATCATTAACCACTACTCTTTGAATACAATCTTTAAGCCAGTTTTTAATGCATTTACATATGGATTTTTCCAAGCCCGTAGACTTTACCTTACACATTAGCAATGTGTGGGGAACTGTGTCAAACGCTTTTGCAAAATCCAAGTATACCACAGCCACCCCTCTGCCCAAGGTTTTGGTCACCGCCTCATAAAAAGAATTCAGATTTGTTTGACAACTTCTGTCCTTCATGAATCTATGCTGTTACTTAAAATATTTTTTTCCAGCAAGAACTCATCTATGTGGTCTTTTATTAAACTCTCCAGTATCTTCCCAACTATAGAAGTTAAACTAGCGGGTCTATAATTACTTGGCAAAGATTTTGGCCCCTTTTTAAATATTGGCACCACATTGGCCTTATGCCAAAACAGTGGTACTATGCCAGGCATTAAAGAGTGCCTAAAAATTAGAAACAATGGCTTTGAAATGACAGAGCTCAATTCTTTAAGGACCAGTGGGTGTATGCCATCCAGTCCAGGTGCTTTATTCACCTTTATACTGTCTAAATATTTTTGGATCATATTAATTGTGAGCTAATGTGGATCATCTGGAGCTGTGTCAATACCATGCCCATTATGGACAAGAGTTCCCCCGTTCTCCTTTGTATACACAGAGCTGAAGAAGGTATTTAATAAATTTGCCTTCTCTTTGTCCCCAGTCACCCACTCTAGATTATTTTGTAAAGGACCAACATGCTCGGACTGGATCTTTTACTTTTAATATATTTGAAGAATTTTTTGGGGTTGGTCCTGCCATCTTTTGCAATCTGTCGTTCATTTTGAATTTTTGCGACCTTTATTTCCTTTTTGCATATTCTGTTATATTCTTTGTAATGTTTAAGCGATAGCGTTCCTTCATTTTTATATTTAATAAAAGCTCTTTTCTTATTATCTATAACTTTTTTAACTTTGGCCGTAAGCCACATAGGTATTCCAAAACCATCCTTTATTAGACACAGAGTATTTTAAAATTACCACAGACCTACATAATGTGCTGGTTATACATTGCATATTATTATTATTATTATACAGGATTTATATAGTGGTAACAGTTTGTGCAGCGCTTCACAATATAAGGGAGACAGTACAATTACAATACAATTACAGTACAATACATTTCAGTACAGAAAGAATGTGATGGCCCTGCTCATGGAGGTTACAATCTAAAGGAAGGGGGAGGTGATACAAAAGTTGATAGCTGTGGGGGATGATCTGGTGGAGGTGATTCAAGTACAGTTCTTAGGTGGTGGTGGGGTAGGCTTCCCTGAAAAAGTGAGTTTTCAAAGATCGCCTAAAGGCAGACAGGGTGGGGGCTGACTGGACATGCTGTGGTAGGGAGTTCCAGAGGATGGGAGAGGCTCTGAAGAAGTCCTGGAAGCGAGTGTGGGAGGAGGTGATGAGGGAGCTAGAGAGGAAGATATCTTGGGAGGAGCGGAGTGGGCGATTTGGGCGGTATCTGTGGATGAGGTTGGCGATGTAGCTAGGGGCAGTGTTGTGGATGGCTTTGTAAGCTGTGGTTAGTATTTTGAATTTTATACATTGGGTTAGTGGAAGCCAGTGAAGGGATTGGCAGAGAGCAGTCACTGATCGGTTGGAAAGATGTATGAGTCTAGCAGCAGCATTCATAATAGACTGAAGGGGGGATAGCCTGTGTAACGGTAGACCAGCGAGGAGGGAGTTGCAGTTATCAAGGCGGGATATAACCAAGGCATGGATAAGTTGTTTTGTGGTGTCATTGGTCAGAAAGGGGCAGATTTTGGAAATGTTCCGGAGGTTGAGGCGGCAGGATTTAGCCAGTGAGTGGATGTGGGGCCCAAAGGAGAGGTCAGAGTCTAGGATTACGCCTAGCACCCTGGCATGAGGGGAAGGACCAATGGTTGTGCTGTTGATTTTGATGGTAAAGTTGTGAGTGGAGGATCGAGGAGGAGGAAATATTACAAGCTCGGTTTCTGAAAGACTGAGTTTAAGGTAGTGATGTGACATCCATGCTGATATGTTGCTTAGTAGATTTGTGATACGTAAGGAGATTGAGGGGGTGAGCTGTGGAGTGGAGAGATAGATCTGGGTGTCATCAGCATAGAGGTGGTATTGGAAGCCATGGGAGGTTATCAGTTGGCCCAGGGAGGAGGTATAGAGAGAGAAAAGGAGGGGCCCAAGGACAGAACCTTGGGGTACCCCAACAAAAAGAGGAAGAGGAGCGGAGGAGGAGGAGTTGTATGTGAAACTGAAAGTGCTCTATGAAAGGTAACTGGAGAACCAGGAGAGAGCAGAGTCATGGAGGCCCACAGACTGGAGTGTACTGAGGTTGGTTGACTGTGTCAAAGGCAGAGGAAAGGTCAAGGAGTATGAGTATGGAGTAGTGGCTGTTGGTTTTAGCAGTTAGTAGGTCATTAGTGACTTTTAGTAGGGCAGTTTCTGTGGAATGTTGTGGGTGGAAGCCAGACTGTCGGGGATCAAGAAGGTTGCTGTCGGTGAGGTAGCAGTTCATACGGTTGTGAGCAAGGTGCTCGAGAAGCTTGGAGGCAAACGGGAGCAGGGAGATGGGTCTTAAGTTATTCAGACAGGTGGGGTCCAGCGAGGGTTTTTTGAGAATGGGGGTAACTAGCGCATGTTTGTGTGGGGAGGGAAAGGTGCCCATGGAGAGTGAGAGGTTGAAGATGTAGGTTAGAGAGTTTAGGATAGAACAGGAAGGAGGCTGCAACAGTCGTGAGGGGACAGGATCCAGGAGACAGGTGGTGAAGTGGGAATTGGAAAGGAGTTAGGCAACTTCCTTGGTGGTAACAGGGTCGAAGGAGGAGAGTGTTGAGTTTGGTGTTGGTCCTGGTATGTTGGTTAGAGGAGGAAGCTTGACACTGGAGATCTCATCACGAATTGTGTCGATCTTCTTCATATGTGTTATAGTTAGTGCACAGGCAGGAGAAATGGAATAGAGATCATGAAAAAGCACTTGACGAGTTTTGAGATGATAGACAATCTCTTCCTTCGCTTAAATAGAACATGATGCCTATGATATAAATATATAAATATGATTATAACCCTATGTACACCCATTTACAATTTCATGCACAAATATATGAAGATCACTTACATATTCCAACATTGGAACAAAGATAAAGGACTGTCACTTGTTATAAAACCAAAGACCATATGTGTAGCCACTGTATCCCAAATCCTCCCAGATCGGTGTGGGGGAAAGGAAAGCACGCTGCCCCTGTTGCCTCCAAGCATGCCCTCCCAAGAGCACCTCCAGGGGGACAGGCCAAATGTTTCAAAATTTGGAATTTCATGATCCACATTCCATTTCTCTTGCCTGTGCACTAACTGTAACAGATATGTAATGTATAACGGCTACATTATGGATGTCTGTGGTAATTTTAAAATACTCTGTGTCTAATACAGGATGGTTTTATAAAACGTTTATGAATCTAATAGTTCCATTTGGTTTGTTTGAGCCTTCAAAAATCCTATCAAAAAGAGAGTTTTTCCATGTGTGGTTACTAAGGAATGACGGCACTATTTGTTACCACACCCATCATTTCTGTATTGAGGGGGTTAAAACATGGAACTTGGTAATGGTTTGCTAGATACATGGCATCATTAATGTATTAGTCACATATGAAACAATAAAATAATAATTATTGATGAGACGAATATACCTGGGTTTGGTTTAAGCATTGTTCAGTGAATATGACTAAAGTTCAGGTGCCGGAATCTAACACCATTATAGGCAATAGAAGACAATATGCAATGGATTATCAAACAAATGGCAAGGGGGGGGGGGAGTTGGCACTGCACTGGGGAACTTTTTTTTCACTTGGCTGGGAGCAGGGATTTTAGTAATCCCTAAAATGAAACATTAAAAATGCAAAACACCATCAAATAACATACCTGGGGGATGTCCTAACCCTGCCTGAGAAGTGGTGTATCTGCGCAATATATTCAACCTGCTACAGCAACACTGACAATTACAAATAAAAAAATGTGTTCAAACTGCCAGCTAAATGACAACTTATTGCTGCTTCCTTCTGTTTGTAGTCAAATGGCCAGAGATTCTGTTCATACGAGAGATTGTGTGGGAAGAGCTTAAAAATATGTTGGACCTTGGGGTCAGTGAAGAGTCCTGAAGCAGTTGATCAAGCCCCTATAGTCCTAATATCCAAGCTGATTGGGATGTGGAGGTCCTGTAATGATTTTTTAAAATAAAAAGTGAAGACCATTCAAAAATGGCTGTGCCCTCTAATAAATTACAAATTACTCAGGATTTATCTAGAACTTTACTGGCTTGGCTGGACCCTTGATAGACCTCACAAAAGGAAAAACCTCCACTGGAATACTAAGACAGGAGCAGCGTTCTCACAATTGAAGCAGGGTTTGTGCCAGGAACCAGTCCTTGTGGCCCCTTTTTTCTGCGGATCTTCTTGCTCAGCGGGGAATCTGTCTGCTGATCTCTGCTGAGCAAGCGGACACAGTCCTCTGTTGGCAGTCAGATGGAAACAGACTGCCTGTAAATTTCCATCCCACTGCCACCCGATCTGACGAACTGAAGGGGAACAGATCCCCATCCATCTCTTTTGTGCAGATCGGATTGGATGTCGGCGGGTGTAAACAGACACATGTTTATTTATACCTGCAGCTCCATAGAGGAGAACAGAGGTTCCAATCGGGCCCACCTGAAAAGTGGACAGGCGGACCCAATTGGAATGTCCGTGTGAAAGGGGCCTTTCAGAAAGAGTTCCTGGCCCTTCAAAATTGGGACCGTGTGTTGTCTTGTTCCAGTCAGTTGTGAAAGAAAAACACCTTGTTTGGATTTGAGCTGAAAGCTCCCTACGACCGAAAAAACTATAAAATTATGGAAAGGGAGTGTCTCGCGAGAAAGTGGGCCTTACTCTGGCCATAGACGGGTCGTTCATTGGCCGAATTTTCAGCCGATAAACGAAAAATCGATCGTTGCTGGCAGCGATGCCACCAATGTCCATGAAAAACAACCGTTTTTCGTGGATTTTCCAGCATGACCGATAAAAATAAATGAGGAGATCTGCGAAAAACGGCAGACGGGATGGCCCCACAAACGGCATGAATATCGGCCGATTTGTCGTGCGGACGAAAATTCGGCCGATAAACGATCCGGCTATGGCCTGCATTGGCCATAGACGGGTCGTTTATTGGACGAATTTTTGGCCGATAAATGAAAAATCGGTCGTTGCTGGCAGTGATGCTGCCACCAATGTCAACGAAAAACGTCCATTTTCCATGGATTTTCCAGCATGACCGATAAAAATAAATGAGTAGATCCGTGAAAAACGGCCGATGGGCTGGCTCCACTAAAGGCATGAATATCGGCCGATTTTTCGTGCGGACGAAAATTCGGCTGATAAACGACCCATCTATGGCCTGAGACACTTTCAAGCTAGTGTCAGATTATCCCTCCCTTATCTGGATGGCACAGATAAAGACAGGAACTCAAGAATCACCAGGTGGATTCTCTGTCTCCAGAATTTCAGTTTTATAATCATTTATTTAGGCTGGGAGAGTGTGTCAGGATGCCAGTGCCCTGTGTAAGGTCTATCACCATTTTGCCCAAAGTGTGCAGTCCCTTGGCCTGAAACGGGGAAGGAGGCTGGGATGGAGAGTATGTGGAGAGCCAGCCTGGGGCAGGACTAAGAGGAGGTTAAAAGGCTGTCTTTTGTTTGTGTATAGAGAAATAAAGCAGCATTTTGTTTTTTGCAAGATTATCCGTCTGATGCCTTAATTCCCCCCCTATTCCCACAACATTTTTATGACGGCTAATTAAATTGGATATTGGCCTTCATGATGTAAGCTTAATGAAGAGCTGTAAATGGTGACTAAAGATTACAAATGTAACATTGTTACACATGCATATAAAGTGGTAGTTAAAGCTTAGCTGAGAAAGCCCCTCCTTCCCTGAAGGCTCCTGGGATGTACCGTATGACATAATTTGCCTAGGCATGGAAACAAGGAAGTAACTGAAAAAAAAAAAAGATTAACACAAGCAAATACGATATACTTTCCTATCTATTTACTAATGCTATCAGCATAAGGATTAAAATAATCAATGTTATGAAGTTCTACTTTAAGACTGTAAAGAAGAAAAGAAAAGTCCACCTGCAAGCACCGCATACTAGTACATTACGGCATACCTACCTTAAAATGAAGCTATCCAGCAGGGCACTGTCATCGCTGACAGGGCTTCCATCCTCACCCGGTCTTCCTTCTGGGTCCGCAGGCTCCAGATGTATGAATGGTCAGGCTGCGATAACGTCACTCCCTGCAATAAAATACATTTTCAGTTCTCGGTTTACTACCCCTTTAAGGTTTAGAAAAAGTGGTCATGTACTGCTCTTCATCAATGTCATTGTTATTTACTCAACACAGCTATGATACACATTTGTTTACTGCACTGGACTTCATCTAAGTTGAGTTTAGGCGAGTTCTTCCATTACTAGGAATGATGTAATTTTGGGCATCAACCATCTTTATATCAAATGTAACTCTATTTACTCGTTATCACTAAATTGCTCCATGAAATGTGTTGCATTATGTTTCTTCTGAAGAATGTATCCAGTGTTTATTAAAATAAATTCCAAACAGCATTAAGGTGTATGTAAACTAGTAAAGTTCTCTTATTTGCTACCTTTTGCTTTGTAAACCTCTTTCCCACCGCCCTATAGCAGAAATACTGCTACAGGGCGGCAGTGCTGCACAAAATAACGTATATATACATGATTTTGCATCTGTGGGTAGGGGGCACATACGCCCTACCCGTGCCATCATTGGTGGCCTCAGCTGTTGATCACCACGTCCCAGCCAGTGATTACCCGACAGCATCCAGCAATCGCTGAGTATCACTGATGGGGGAGAGACCTGTATGTAAACAATACAGATCTCTCCCCTGTCAGCTCCTGTACATTGCTTTGTATGGCTCTGCATAGCAGAGCCATACAAAGCAGTGTTCTGCCACAGTGAAGTGCACACAGTAAAACACACACAGCACACAGTTAACCCTTTGATCACCCCCTTCCTGCCCAGTGCCATGTTAACCCCTTCCTGCCCAGTGCCATTAGTGAAGTGTCAGTGACTTTTATTAGCACTGATCACTGTATTAGTGTCACTGGAGATGTCAGTAACAGTGAGTTCCCACCCAGTATCAGAATGTCTGCCGCAGTCATGCTATAAGTTGCTGATCACCGCCATTACTAGTATAAAAAAAAAAATTCCAGTATATATACTGCAATTTGTAAATGCTATACCTTTCACGTAAACCAGTTAATTTATGTACTGGGATTTTTTGTTAGCAAAGACGTAACAGAATACATTTTGGCCTAAATTTAGGAAGACATTTGATTTTTATAATATTTTTACTGGACATGTTTAATAGCAAGTCAAAAATATTGTTTTTTTTTCTCTAAACTGTCATATTTTTTCTGTTTATAGCGCTAAAAATAAAAACCACATAGGCGATCAAATACCACCAAAAGAAAGCTCCATTTGTGGGAAAAAAAGGACATCATTTTAATTTGGGTGCAGTGTTGCATGACCGCACAATCGTCAGTTAAAGTAACGCAGCGCCGTATCATGAAGAATGGCCTAGTCAGGAAGGGGGGGGGGGTAAATCCTCTGGGGGGCAAGTGGTTAAATATACCATTTGGAGTGTTTTGTTTTATATGATAAGTGTAAAAGAATACCTGTTCTTGTTAGAATGTCACACTTACCTGCTCCATGATGTAATGCCAGGTCTTCCATTTTTTTGTGGGGTTCCGCTGGCAACACAGCTAATAATGGGAGGGGGGGGGGGGTTGTTTTAAAGAGCTAGGTGTTCATCCACATACTAGCAGTTGGATCCCCCTGTGTCTCCTGGCACCTTCAGTGTATCTTTCTGAATGACCCCTGCACTCCAGCTAGCATTCTGTATTCCTATGTGACCAAGTGCACTCCAGCCTCCTGTGCTCCTGTGACTCCATGCGCTCCAGCCTATATCCTGTGTTCCTGAAATGCCATGCACTCAAGCCTGCATACTGTATTCCTATCAGGGGCATATTTACCATACAAGGCATTTGCCTAGGGTGGCATTTTTCATGGGGGCAGCGGCAGTTTTCCGGGGGGCAGCGCCACCCCCGAAAAAAGGCATGGAAGAAGCAACACATGCAGCATGGGTACCAGGTGGGATATGAAAGAAGCTGCAAGTTGCTTGATGGTGTATGCAGAGTCTGACTCTTGTTCCCAGGGATGTCCGGAGCTGTGAAGGTGGTGGGGGGAGTTTGCAAATATACGGGGGGCGGTGCTAGTGAAAGGCTCTCTCGGGTGTAGGTGGGGGGGAGGACTGGGGTGTTGTTGGTCAATGTCAGGCTGTCTTTGTTGGGGAGGGGGGTGTTGGTCGGTGTCAGGGTCTCTCCGTGGGAGGAAGCCAATTTTTGTGTTGCCTAGGGCAGTACGAAACCTAAATACACCACTGATTCTTTTGACCACTTGCACTCCCATCTCCTGTGTTCCTGTTACCCTGTGCACTCCAACCTCATATGCTCTGTGACCTCATGCACTCCAGACGACAACCTGTGCTCCTGGGACCCTGTGCACTCCAGCCTATTTTCTTAGCCTGCACCCTGTTCTCCCGTAACACCCTGAACTCCAGCATACATCCAGTGCTCCACATGGCCATTTGCACTGAGCTAGCATCCTGTATTTCCAATACTGCTAAAGTCTCTCAACCTGTGTTCTGGCATACCTGGAATCCATATCTGCCTAAGGCTAAATTCACACTTGAGTGTTTTTAGCTTGAAGCTCAAACTTAAAAAATCAATTGTTCTCTATGGTACCTGTTCACACCTGATCACACGAACAGGTACCATTCAGAAGAATTGATTTAAGTTTGAGCGTATTTGGAGCTTCAAGTTACAAAATGCTCAAGTGTGAATGCAGCCTAAGACTGCTATATCTCCTACTCCTGTGATCCCACCAACCTTGTGCAGCAAGAGAGTCTCTCTAGTACTGTATATCTGTGTCTGGTCTGTAGCTGCCTGTTAGGGTGAGCCAGAGGTCTGCAACATACCTCTGTCAGTAGCAAATGATATTGCACAGAGCGGTCTCTTACCTGCTCTGTGGCGGTCCCAACTGGTGCTATTTGCGCCTTCTTCGGAGTGCCTCCTTATTAAGCCAAGCTACTAAGGGGACACTCATATGGGGTTATGCTCCTGATGCAGACTATGTGCATCAATAAACACACACAGCGCCAGTAAGCCCTGCCCCCACACCCTTATCACAGGAGTTTGACTGACAGCAAGGGGATCTCAGTGTCTCCTGTGAAAGCAGGAAGAGGACAGCAGTGCTCCAGCCCAGGCGCAGACTGACCATTTGGAAACTCGGGCACTGCCCGAGGGCCCAGGGTCAGTAGGGGGCACAATGAGATGCCCCTGGTACCTTTTTCATAGGTTTTTTTGAGTTTGGGCAAGGACACAGGGGCCCCATGATCCCCTATTGCCCGGGGGCCCCATGAGTTGTCAGTCCGCCCCTGCTCCAGCCAGTACAGCACTGTATCTGCTAGAGGAGTTGCAAACAAATCAAAAGGCACATAGGTGTAGTGCATTACCATCTTCATTTATTAAGTGTGCATTTTCCAAAGTATAAACAAATTGTACAAAACCCAGGAGACAGAAAGGTGAGCCATAAGATGTAACACTCAGGATCATCACATAACAAACTACCACTGATGCATTTCGAGGGATGTGCCCTCTTCCACAGAGGCCGGTCAGGTAAATGTTTACAGATGGGGTTTGGTAGGATAGCTAATGAGGAGCTTTTTACCTTAAAGTGGTATCAAATCCAAAGTCAAACATTTAATTTATTGCAGCTTACCAATTCTTTTTTTTTTTTTTTTTTATTCCATAAAAGTTTATTAATGAAATACAGAATGACATAGGAAATATGCAAATGAAGTGGAGACAAGACATTTGGCAATGCATAAAACATGAAAGAATGGAATGAAATGCAAAAATATGGATAGATTAATATACTAGGCCGCGACAGGGTTATGCTTGTAATACTCAGGCGTTATTGTAAAGTGATTTGGAGGATTGTGGCGCCGGACCTCCTGTAAATATATCTCGATGTGTAGGTCTGTAAAGAAAGGGAGGATAGATGTGGAGCTTATGTAAAAGGCATTGCTACAATCTTAAGACGATAGAGGTATCTGAATGCAAATGTAAATTGTCGTGAGGGCCGCTAATAAAAATAAGGGAGGTAAGCTATCAACATGCCAAATGTTTCTTTAATGAGTACCTAAGGATGTATAAGAGCATGTAAGAAGAGGAAGAAGAGAGAAGAAAAGATGGGAGCGAGAAAAGAAAAGAAAAGAAAAAAAGGGGGGGGGAGGGGAGCACAGGGAAGGGGTAAAGTAAGGGAGGGGGTAAGGTGCGGAGTTTGTATCATCGTCAATACAATAGGTCATAAGCGGATGAGATTGTGATCTAAACTATCACCAGTATCTGAATAGAACGAAGAGCAGGAAGGAAATATTCGGCATAGAGGTCGTCGAGGTTATGGGTTAGCTGCACACCAAGATAAGGAAGGGCTTCCCTTTCCCATTGAAACGGGAAATGGGACTCACAGAAAGAGACTAATTCAGGGGGAAGGGTAATGTTAAGGGCGAAGGACTTGGAAAAGTTGATTTTGAAATTCGACAAGAATCGAAAGAAAGCAAAATCTTTCAGTAGATTCGGCAAAGTGGTATGAGGATCAGCAAGGAACAGGAGGATATCGTCCACGTAAGCAGCGAGCTTATATTCTTTGTTTGCTACGTTAATCCCTTTGATATTGGGATTTAAACAAATTTTCCATAGTAGAGGCTCAAGGGATAAGACTAACAGGAGCGGGGAGAGGGGGCAACCCTGACAAGTTCCGTTTCCTCGGTGGAAGGAGTTTGACAGATGTCCGTTAACCCGGACTCGGGCTGTTGGGCCAGAATATAGGGTCATTATGAAGTTAAACATCTTCTCACCCAAACCTAGTGCCATCAAAGACCCCTGAAAATATTTCCATGCAATCCTATCAAAGGCCTTTTCTGCATCCAAAGAAAGGAAAAATCCGGGAGTGTTAGATTTATGAAGCCAGTGGTGGAGATTAAGGGCCTTAATAGTATTGTCCCTTGCTTCTCTGCCAGGGATAAATCCCACTTGATCCAAATTGATCAGGGAGGGAAGCAAGGGAAGGAGTCGGTTAGCAAGGATCTTCGCGAATAATTTAATGAGCATTGAAAAGAAAGTAGATGCATAGCAGGAACTCTTGGAGCGAAACGGTGAAGAAATGTGAGGAAAAGTGGTAAAAGTCAGGCATATGATAAATTGTGTGCAAGAAGGTCAGGAGTAGGTGAGTGTTACGGACTGTTAGATCTCATGCTGTGGCTTTCTGTGCGCAGGAGAGGCCATCGGGCTGGAAGTGGCCATGGAGCCCCCTGTGGGGAGTCTTGGAGGAGTCGATGGGATCATCCGTCGCCTACGATGGGATTGGCCTTGCCAGTCCATTGCGCTGTCTTCAGATCTCGTGTCCTGGGCAGGCGGCAATCTCATGGACCTATACCAGTCAGGTAGGTCGATCAGTGGGATGTCCAAAGAAGTGCAAAAAGATGGCAATTCTTCAAGGGCTCGTAGGTTGAAGGTATGTCCGTCAGCTTGTGCAGAAAGGCAGAAGGGAAACCTCCATCTGTAGGGAATATTACATGAGCGGAGAGTATCCAGTAGGGGGCGCAATGCTCGCCTTTGTCGTAAGGTCATACTGGATAAGCCCTGGAATAGTTGTATTTCTGCCCCCTCATAGAAAAGATGTCCTCTGTCCCTAGCACATCTAAGGATATCTTCTTTGAGCGGGAAACTGACAAGGCAGCAAACAATATCTCTGGGTGGGTCTGCATCTCCCCCCCTGGGACGGATCGCCCTGTGCGCACGGTCAAGGTCAATCGGGGTTGCTGGCGGGCGACCAAGGAGGTCATTAAAAATGGCCACTACCGCCTTAGGGATATCATTAGTTCAAATAAATAGATACCAAACATTCCATGCCAGTTCACATATATGTGGATTGGATGCCGTTTGAACTGCATCCAATCCGTATGACATGTAAAAGAACATGGTTTCCAATGGTGCCTGTTCACATACTGTATGTCTGGTGCATTGGCAGTGAAGATTCAATGCGGATTGAAAAAGAGTCATGTACGATTTCTGAGCAGTGCAGTCTGGTTCAGGTGTAGATTACAAGTTCTATGGGAAACGTTTCTAAACCGCACATCATCAGTTGTGAACAGGATAAAATCCTGACCTGAACATGATCTAAACCTGACCTGAACGCTGAACAACTACTCTATCAATTAGCTGTAAAATCTGGGCTTCAATCCGCACATGTGTGAATCAGCACTCCATATCTTAAAATTGCATGCGCCTGTGATATTGTCAAAAACTATGGTGCCCAAAAATCACCATAGGTAATGCTTCAAAAGCCTCTACAGCTCATTAGTCTAACTAGGAGCTCTTGTGCTAGAATTATTGTTCTCACTCTTACATTCGTGGTGATATGTCACATGTGTGGTGGGACTGTGGTCTACATATGCGTGCACACTCTGGGCTTCTGTTTGCGCATGTGTGCAGGGCAACGGAGGTTAGGGCAATTTTTTTTTAATTTTAATATATTTTATTATAATTTTATTTTTTAAACTTTTTTCTTTACATTTTTATTAATTTTTGATTGCTACCACAAGGGGTTATTAAACCCCTATGTGATAGCACTGGGCAGGTGACAGGTACTCTTTCTACTAGACCCCAATGTCTCCCCTGCCATCACACCATCTAACCTAGCACAGATCGTCTTGGTTAGGCGTGTCCTCTGGCTGTACTGGCCAGGAAATGATGCATGTGAAACCAGAAGTCACATCACTGCTGCTTTCATTGTTGCATGTGAGATCGAAGCATGGATTTGCCTCGGTCTCACAGTGCTCAGCCTACCCTAGTCGGGGGTAAGTGTTCCCAGGCTCCGGTAAGTCTTGGTTAGGCGTGTCCTCTGGCTGTACTGGCCAGGAAATGATGCATGTGAAACCAGAAGTCACATCACTGCTGCTTTCATTGTTGCATGTGAGATCGAAGCATGGATTTGCCTCGGTCTCACAGTGCTCAGCCTACCCTAGTCGGGGGTAAGTGTTCCCAGGCTCCGGTAAGAGAGCCCGGGAACCATGGGAGGCCACCGGCAGGAGGCATCGCGCTGCCGGCTCTGTGAAAGTGATCGGCAGCTATGGAGCTGCCGCATCACTGTCACTTTCAAAACAGGATCCGGCTGAACAAAAACCACACAAGATGCTGCAGCTGTGAGATGGGGAAACAGCTCTCATTGTTTGAACACTGATTGTGTGGAAGTAAATTAATGTTTTGACTGACATTCTGCTGTTTAGCCACAAGATGTCACTGTTTTTCTAACAGAGCCTCAGACTGCATAGATATTTGTATATTCATGAAGAGGGGGAGTTTTCACACAGAGTTGGAGTGAACAGGAAGAGGAGACTGCAGCCATGTTTTGAACGGTGCTGAATGAAGGGGCCGTGTGAGCTGAGAATCCGATGACATCCAGGTGTGGGAGCTTCCCTCGGTAACCAGAGCTTCGGCTAAGTGAAGCTGATCATGTCCAAGACCCTGATCCTGTTCAGAGAAAGGAAGATTTCTGCCAGTAATGCTGATGAGAGCAGAGGAACAACGCAGCATACACTGAAATATCGCAAGCTTGTTGGAGAGACATTTGTTCTGTTCAGAGTCACCAGCGGATGCAAAGCAGACCCGGATCGGTAAGATCGTGCACGCACCTCATTTCAGTGTTGGCGCCTTGAGACTGAGTCCAGGCCTATAGTTAGTTAGGGTCTCTGTTTGTGTCAGGCCACAAGTGTTGTTACCAGGGGCGGACTGACAACTTATGGGGCCCCCCGGGCAATAGGGGATCATGGGGCCCCTGTGTCCTTGCCCAAACTCAAAAAGGCTATGAAAAAGGTACCAGAGGCATCTCATGGGGCCCCCTACTGACTCTGGGCCCTCGGGCAGTGCCCGAGTTTCCAAATGGTCAGTCCGCCCCTGGTTGTTACTGATTATTGGAAGGACTCCACAACTTAAAGTGACATTTCACATTGGAGAGCTGATAAAATCCTACAAACTCAAGCCAGACTGGCATTTTGCTCAGAAGGAATACTCAGGCACGTGCTACAGGACCAGTTATGGGAGGGGGAATACTGTAGATTTGTGTAAGATTGTAAGCTGTTGTGCTGCACCGCAGGCTAGCCCATACCATACACCCATACACTGATTCCTGCTCTTTTAGGGTAATAATGGGTCAGGTGTGGCAGCTTAATTGTGCCCGCCAGTAGGTAAATTACTACACGTCATCCATCAGGAGGCGCCGTGCTGTGCAGCACAAAGGTCTCAGCCTGTCAGGAATCAAGGAATGACCAGAAAGGTGTGGACTGACGCAGGGAAACGCAGGTCTCAGGTACAATACAATACAGGTTATTATTAGCCACCCAGATATATATATATATATATATATATATATATATATATATATAAACGCACAGTGAACAAACTAACCTTCCACTAATCTTAGGAGGTGCAGGAACACAGGCGTAGTCAGGGCTGGAGAGGTGGAATGGTCAGGTCGGCCGTAGGGTTCTGTAACGACTGCCTGGTGGTACCTCTAGCGGTCCTCAGGGCAGGATTCCCCAGGGCGCGGAGTCTGAGCCCCAGTCTGCCTTTTCACCAGAGCCCCTGATGGTGGGGATGGACTTGGCACAGGACTGAGACCAGGTCGCGGCCCCTGAGTACACCTGCTAGTGGTAGAGGGATCCGCCAGAGATATGTGCAGGTACGGCTGGATCCGTGCAGGATGGATGGATGGCAGAGTAGTTAGCGTGGTCAGACAAGCCGGGTCGGTAACGGTGGAGGCAGATCAGTACAGAGCAGCAGGCAAAGAGTAAACGGGTCACAAGCCAAGGTACAGCAACAGGAGGTCAAACAGCATAGGAATAGGCAGAAGAATAGTCAGGGATGAGCCAGTAGTCAGAACAGGAGACGGTCAACAGAGATCAGGATCAAGCCGGGTCAGCAACGAAGCAGGAACACAGGGTACAGAGGCTCATGGGAAAACATACACCAAGGCCCAGAGCACAGGCCTGGTCATGCCTTATATACACCTTTCTGCAATCAGCCCCAGGTTTTGCTGATTGTGAGCTTCTGGCTGCTAAGAGCACCCGCTGGTCAGCTCTGGTACTGCAGCCCACACGGCAGGTGAGTCCCACCACCAGTGCTGAGAGCACTCGCTGGTCAGCTCTGGTACTGCAGCCCACACGGCAGGCGAGTCCCACCACCAGTGCTGAGTCCATTCCTGACACAGCCTTTGGGCTGGGTGTATGTAAATTTATTGTATGTTCCCAGCATTTGTGGTTGTGTTTACTTGCCACATCTAAGTAAAACTCTGTTGTGGCAAAAGCTGGTGTTGGGGTTGCTTTCCTCGTTCGTGACTTCACTGTATCCTGGGGAGCCCAACCCGGTACACGGCTTACACAGCCATCAGCTTGTGATTAAAGGTTCACTCATTGGACGTATGTAGTACATCCAAAGAGATGAACTGGTTAAGGATTGTTAAGCTGCAATATATTAAATTTTTGGTTTAGTGTTTAATACCACTTTAATGCAGAGAATGCATTAAAGTGATTGTAAACCCTTACATATACCTGTGATAATTGTGCGCACAGATATGGACAATGAGAACCATAATTTGGATCATACTCTGCAAATGTCATTCTCACTTCAAATCATTCTCTCCCCCTCCTTTTCTTTGAATGGAATGTGGTCTGTGTGTGCTGAGTTCAAGAGTGCACAGCTGAATATACTTCATGGTTATAAACCCAATTAGCTGGTTCCAGGATGTCTGTCAGGCTCCTGCCTTGGCCTGGTCGTAAAGCTATAAACTAGTCAGTCACGGGACATGAAAGCATTCCAGAGTGGCAGTAAAACATACATCCCACTTGAAACCACTTTTTCATACCATTTCATAAATTCCGGCAGGAACAAGGTACAATAAAACAAAGCATATATTCAGATAGGTCATTTTAATAAAAGTCACCTGATATCTTACACCTCTAGATAACGTCTACCAGAGAGTAGGAGAGTAGGAAGCGAGATCTTGTTATCCGTCACAGCCGGATATGTCATATTTGGTGTCTAGACGTTCAGAATATCATTCTGCATATTAACCTGCTCGTGGCTAGGCTGCTGCATGCACCTATGGAAGGTTATTGACCATGGTATAAACTTGGGAGGGATTTGGGTCACAGCCTGGGTCTCCGCCTAAACCCCCTCCCCAAATGAGGCGATTGGCCCTTGGCTTCAATAGACACCACCTGCTGGGACACTAGAAAACAGGCTGTCATGCCTAGAGAGGATGATGAAGAGATTCTCCCTTTTAACATCAGGAACCAACTTTGGGAGAAAAGGCACCCTTTTGTTCAGACACTTGAACTCTGCTTAAACCAGGACTTCTGCAAGTATTCTACCTTTTTAACTACTTGCCCTCCTGAGGATTTACCCCCCTTCCTGACCAGGCCTTTTTGCTACTCAGCACTGCACTAATTCAACTGATAATTGTGCGGTCATGCAATGCTGCACCCAAACAAAATTTACGTCCTTTTTTTCACACAAATAGAGCATTCTTTCGGTGGTATTTGATCACCTTTTTCACGCTATAAACAAAAAAAAGCAAACATTTTTAAGAAAAACGATATTTTTTACTTTCAGCTATAAAAAATATATAGTAAACTCAAAGTTAGTTATAAATTTAGACCAAAATGTATTCTGCTACATGCTTTTGTTAAAAAAAAATCCCAATAAGTATATATTGATTGCTTTGTGTGAAAGTTATAGCGTCTACAAACTATGGTATACAGTAGATACTGCAATTTACGCAATTTTTTTGCTAGTTGCGCTAGTTTAACGGACAATGGCACGGTCAAGCAATACGGTACATAAATTAAATTTATGTCCTTTTTTCACACAAATAGAGCTTTCTTTTGGTGGTATTTGATCACCTGTGCGCTTTTTATTTTTGGCGCTATAACCAGAATTTTTTTTTTTTTTAAAAAAAACAATATTTTCTCATTTCGGTCATAAAAAATATCCAAATAAACTAAAATTTTGTCATAAATTTAGGCCAAAATGTATTCTGCTACATGTTTTTGATTAAAAAAAACCCAGTAAGTGTATATTGATTGCTTTGTGTGAAAGTTATAGCGTCTACAAACTATGGTATAGATAATGGAATTTACACAGCTTTTACTTTCTGACTGCCCATCACTTTTCCTGAGGTGCTAAAATACCAGGATAGTACAAACACCCTCAAATTACCCCTTTTCGGAAAGTAGACACCCTAAATTCTTCCATTGATTCAACATGCCTCTCAGCAAATAGTTTGGGGTGTCTACTTTCCAAAAAGGTTCATTTTGGGGGGTGGGGGTATTCTATGCCTAGCATTAGAAGTTTATGCCACACATCACTCACTCTTCTAACCACCTGAAGACCAAGCCTTTTCTGACACTTTTTGAACACATGAAAAAATCTGTATTTTTTGCTAGGAAATTAATTTAAACCCCCAAACATATATTTTTTTAAAGCAGACACCGTAGTGAATAAAATGGTGGGTACTACAATTTTTTATGGCACATAGTTCTCGCGCAGCGATTTTGCAAAAGCAAATTTAAAAAAAAAAATACACTTTTTTTACTTTTAATGCACAAAAACTCAATATATTGGCCAATTATTTTGTAAAATATAAAGGATAATGGTATGCCGAGTAAATAGATACCAAACATGACATGCTTTAAAACTGCGCATGCCCCGTGCAATGGCGACAAACTGCAAACATTTTTGATATCCATAGGCAATGTTTTAAAAGCCTTTAAAAGCTACCATTTTAGATTTAAAGAGGAGGTCTAGTGTTAGAATTACTGCCCTTGATCTGACGTTCACGGCAATACCTCACATGCATGGTGCAACCGCTGTTTACATACCGCCAAAGGGTCAAGGCTTGTGCACACAGGTGTGCGCGCATGGGAGGGGCGATTTTTTTTTTTTTAGTTATTTTGTTTTTTTTTATTATTTTTACATTGTACCTTTCATTTTTTTTTTTTTAATCACTTTTAATGCTATAACAGGGAATGCAAATATCCCCTATAACTTCAATGGGCATTGTCATATATTCTTTTTTGAGAAATTTGGGGTTTATCAGACTCTGGATATCTCCTCTGCCCTTACATTATCTAATCAAACCAAAATCGGTGTGATCAAATGCTTTCCCAATTTACAAATGTCACTGTTTATATCTTGTGAAACTGAAGTGATGAAATGCTCGTAGCTTCCGATTTCTTAGGCTATAGAGATGATTGGCACCATTCTGGTCTCCAATCAGCTCTATGGTAAGCTGGCAGAAACACCGGCTGCATTTTCAGGTTCCCCCGATCTCACGGGACTGCCTGACAAGGCCGTGGAAGGGGGGGCATCATCTCCCGCTGCTTGTAAAAGCAATCCTGCAGCTAATTAGCCACTAGGATTGCTTTTACATGAAAGCCAATCACCGGCTGAAAAAAACGATACCAGGATGATGCCTGCAGCTGTAGGCATCATTCTGGTATAACCATTCAAAGTCCAGTGATGTACCAGTACGTTGCTGGTCCTTGTTGGGTATATATACTATGTTCTTTTTTTTTGTATACAGCCAGTGGACTGAATGAAAAAATAAGAAGAAATCTCTGCCAGAAAAAGTGTGTGGTATGCCCACCATTAGAATATACCACCCTGCATCCACCCACTTCTAATGTTGGGCACACATTAGGTCACACTTTGCCACAAGCGCCAGTTCCAAGATTGAACAAATGTCTAAATAGTGGCACGCTTGAATAAAAATTGTCCACGTATAAGTGGTACCCCATATGGAAAAAGGATGACACCAAGTCCCAAACTATCTTGTCACTGCTCCCCATGTAGTCTGGGTATCCAGGGGGCTCCATGTGATTATCTTTTCCCTCGTAAATCCAAAACTTATAAGTATAGCCTGTTGTCCTCTCACAGGTCTTCTACATCTTGACCCCATATCTGGCACGCTTGCAGGGGAGAAATTGTTTGAATGCAAGGTGGCCAGAAAAATTAATAAGGGACTCATCAACGCAGATGTTTTGCTGGGGAGTATAGACATCTGCAAATTTTAGGTTAAGTTGATTTGCGAGGTGCTGAATTTTGTGGAGCCGTCAAATTCAGGGTTACCCCGAGGATGACAGAGTGTATTGTTGTTGAAATGCATAAAACACATTATACTCTCATATCTATGCCTGGCCATGGCAGCAGAGAACACGGGCATATGATTGGTCTGCGGACCAATACAACCGCAATTCATTTCTTTTAGTAATGCCCATGTTGAGGGTTAGGCCCAAAAAAAATTTAAATTCGAAAACCGTAATGAGTTTCCATGCGAATGGTCTGGCAAGGTTTGAATTTGGGTTGGCGGCAATAAATTGTTGTGCATATAAATTGCTTTGATCCACAATCAACGCATACAGATATTCCGTGAAAAACAGCTCCGAAAATCAAGGAGGTATGTGAAAGACCAAGATGTACTAGACCACTGGTACTCGCCAGTTCACCAAAAGGTAGAGCGGCACTAATACTGGCACTCTGCTGCATATGAGAGTCATCAAAATTTACCAGCAAGTGCTAACAGAGATCAGGCCTGATTCTGCGAACACTGCGGTTTTGTGTGCAATGTATCAAGTGACAGTGACCTACTGACACTGCACTTGCTGGGGGAGAAGGGGGGGGGGGTAAGCGTAGGGGCTAAACGCAGGTGCCGGGGCTGATCCCGCTAACGCTGCGTTTTTGGGGACGCTATACTAATGTGAACGCTGGTATAGTGCTGATCTGATCAAAGATAATGACCCATTCAGACACTATACTAGCAATGGGGGTTTATTGTGCATGAGCATGCTCCTGGCAATCAAGGGGTTAAATGTGATGACTGGTGTACTGACTGGCAATCTGACGCTATCTGGGAGGGGCGTGAAAACCACAGGAGCGCGAATCACGTATATATATATATATATATATATATATATATATATATATATATATGTGATTTTGCTCACCCATGCCGCCCTGCAGTAGTATTTGTGCTATAGGGCGGTCAGGAAGCGGTTACAGAAGCGGTTCGTGTAATGTCACTCCGTTACTTTAACTGACAATTGCGCGGTCATGGAACAATGCAACCAAATTAAATTTACATCCTTTTTTTCCCACAAATTGAGCTTACGTTCAGTGATATTTGATCGCCTGTGTGTTTTTATTTTTTGCGCTATAAGAAAAAAAAAGGCTGACAATTTTGAGAAAAAAAATATTTTGGACTTTTTGCTATAAAATATGTCCAGTAAAAAAATTTAAAAATCAAATTTAGTCATAAATTTCTGCCAAAATGTATTCTGCGACATGTCTTTGCTAAAACAAATCCTAATACGTGTAAATTAATTGGTTTACGTGAAAGTTATAGCATCGACAAATGGCGGGAAAGATACTGGGATTTTTCTTTTATTATACTAATAATGGCGGCGATAAGCGACTTATGGTGGTGATCAGCGGTTTATGACAGTGATCAGCAACGTATGGTGGGACTGCGGCGGACATTTTGACACTGGGGGGGAACTGACTTGGGGTCACTGACATCCCCAGTGACACCAATACAGTGATCAGTGCAAAAAAACAAAAACAAAAACACTGACAGTGTACTAATGGCACTGGGGGGGAAGGGGCTAACATTTTTAAGGTAATGAAAGGGTTATGTCAGGTACCTACCTACGGTAGCTCTAGCGCTCCACAGACCGGCTTTCCCGAGGGCGTGGAGTCTAAGCCCTAATCTGCTTGTTCACCAGAGCCCCTGATAGTGGGGATGGACTTGGAGCAGACTGAGACCCGGTCGCGGCCCCTGAGTACACGCAGCTGTGGTAGAGTGAACCGCCGGTGGCACGTAGCAGGATGAGAGCCTGATGTGAAGAGGCAGAGCGGTCCATGCAGGATGGATGGATGGAACACACTGGAACAATAGCGTAGTCAGACAGGCCGGGTCGATAACGGTGGAGGCAGAGCGGTACAGAGCAGCAGGCAGAGGGTCGTTAGGTCACAGGCCAGGTTCAGCAGCAGGAGATCAGACAATCGGGAACAGGCAGAAGAATGGTCAAACGAGCCAGAGGTCAGGGCAGGAGAAGGTCAGCAATGGTCAGGATCAAGCAGGATTCGGCAGCAACAGGAACTCTCTCAGGAACAGGAACAAGGAACAAGACCATAAGGCAATGTGAGCATTGCCAGAGCTGGTTTAAATAGCCCGCCCGGTGCTGACAGGCGCGCCTGGGTCCTAGTGCCTGCCCGGCGCCGTCATTGGTGACAGGCACGCCTGGGCCCTAGTGCCCGCCTGCCTGTATGTCTTGTCGGGATCCTACGCATGTGCAGATTCGTGCACCGCGGCGAAACTTGGGATCCCTGACAGGTTAACTGTGTGAGGGGAGTGTTTTACCAGGGGACGGGGGTGTGTGCTTCACGGGAACACGCTGATCCCCGAGAGATAAACTCTTCTCTCAGGTTCAGCGTGCTCTGAACTGTGTAAACACTGCAGCCGTGCTCTCTGTCAGTGATTGCCAGTAATCGCCGGGACCCGGCGGGTAATGACCGGCCGGGACCTGGTGATGGACACCCACTGCCGCAATCGGCGGGACGGGTAGGGCGGGCACGCGCCTCGCGCGTGCCCCCTATCTGTTTTTGCAAAGCGTCGTGAAAAAACGGCGCTCTGTGCAGAGGTGCCGCCTTGCCGCAGTAAAAACACTGCGGCTGGTCGGCAACCAGTTAAGGTCGTTTCCACCCATAGATGTGGAATAATAGGAAAGAAGGAGCACCGGATGTCCAAAAGAATGTCCAAAGCGTTTCAGGAGAAAAGACTCTCCCTTCTTCAGGAATGTTGCTGCATGCTAATAAATGGGAAAGATTCCCACACCAGTTATATATTTTCCAGGGGCAGCAATCTACAAAGTTCATTGTCAGCCCCCTCGTTGCTCCTCTCCAAGCCACCATAAGGTTCATGCAGTGTGCAGGGAATAATATATACCGCCCCTTCCTGGGTTTACTTCAAGAGGTGTTGGTGGTCCATCTAGAGAGACACGTTTTTCACCACTTGATTTATAGGGCAGTGAGTGCCTTCTGTGAAAAAATAATTAAATAAGAAATACATATTAAAAAAACAATTAATACAAAAAAAATAAGGAAACCACGATTAAAAAAATAATAACTGACCGGTTTAGACATGCAAAATTCATTTTTTTTGTATTGAATCATTAATTTACTAATTACTTTTTGTTGCACTCGTAACAGAATTAGTTTAGATTTGTTTAATTTTGTTGATTCGTTTTCGACCAGATTCACATTTTTCTAATGCTTCAAAGTATTTGAATTGAATTTGAATCAAAAATATCAAACCGATTCAAATTCATTGTGAAGAATAGCTGGTTCTATTCCAAATTAGAAATTTCGGAAGACAGCTATATTCTTTCTATTTCATTCTGTTCTAATCTATTCTATTTTTTCTGTTCTATTTTTTTCTATTCTATGCTATTTTTTAATTTCCTGTTCTATTCCTTTATTTTCTGCTCTATTCTGTTTTACTCTATTCTTTTCTCTTCTATTTTATTCTATTCTATTCGATTTTTGAAAGATGGCTCTTTCTATTTCATTCTATTTTAAGTTTAAATTTCAAAATTTGAATCTCAGAAGACAGTTTTATTCTCTTTATTCTATTCCATTCTTTTGTCTCTCTTGTCTTGTCTTTTTTTTCCCAAAACATTTTATTCATTTTTCAAAACATTTTCTTTACAATAAAAACAAATTAATTTTACATGAAAAAAACCCCACAAAAAATCCCTTTTTTTAATTCAATTCTTTGCAAAATTTTAATTTCGAAAGACATCTATATTGTTTTTATTCTATTCTATTTTTATTCAATGCTATTCTTATCTATTCTGTAATTTTCTATTCTATTATTTTATTTTCTAGTCTATTCAATTCTGTTTTATTCTTTTTTTGGTCGAATTTCTAATTCTAATTCACAAAGTCTTGGAAGGAATTCAGCAATAATCAGCAATATGTTTACATTTCAAATTTGTCTGCAAATTCAGATATGGACGCTGCTCAGACCAGCCCACGTGGATGTAACGGAGAGTGTGTTTGTGTTGGCCTCAGCTCTCGCTCCCGCCCTCTGACACGCATTGCCCCACCCATTGAGGGCTCTGTGTTTTGACGCGATGGGTGGGGCAAAACATGTCAGAGGGCGTGGCCAGAGCGAGGGAGAAGAAGGGGAAAATAGATCCAAACCCCTACACAGTTATCCTATACATAGGTGGGGAGAGACAAGCCATCAATGCTCACTGAACTGTCCAATGCAGCATGAGAAACCACCTCCAACAGAGAAACGCAGCAACAGGCTGCAGTAATGTCTCCAAATATATATATATCTAACTAGGTGTGATGCAATTATCTCATTAACCCCTCCCCCTCCTGAGGATTTCCCCCCCTCCCTTTCCAGAGGATCCCCTCCCGCCATTTTTTTTGCATTACGGCGCTGCGTTACTTTTACTGACAATTGCGTGGTCATGCAACGCTGCACCCAAATTAAGTTTGCGTTTTTTTATTTCCCACGAATAGAGCTTTCTTTTGGTGGTATTTGATCCCCTGTGCGGTTTTAATTTTTTTGCACTATATGCAAAAAAAGACAGACAATTTTGAGGAAAAAAACAATATTTTTGACTTTTTTTGCTATTAAACACGTTCGGTAAAAAAATAAAAAAAAATCAAATTTCGTCATAAATTTCGGCCAAAATGTATTCTGCTCCGTGTCTACGCTAAAAAAAATCCCAATACTTGTAAATTAATTGTTTTGTATGAAAGTTATAGCGTCTACAATTGGCGGTATAGATACTGGGATTTTTTATTTATAACTAGTAATGGCGGTGATCGGCGACTTATAGCGGGACTGCGACGGACATTCTGACACTGGTGGGGTGTCATGGAAATTTTGTATTGTTGGTCGAACTTTAAATGTGTCATATATTCGTGTTATTCATATGTCTCTCGTGTGGCTTAATTAAAGCTCTGAAGGCTGCAATTGGGCCATGCGCATGTACAATGTATGTATTACAGTACTCAGCTTGGTAATGGATGAGATGGCAGATCTGCGCTTATAGACCGGCGTGTATACCACCACGGCATTCCATGTGAATGCTGCTGTCAGTAGACCGTGGGCCTGTATCCGCATATCAGCAGCATGGTACCACGTGGGCTTCATAACGCAATGCGCAAGCGGTGTGAACTCCGTGTGTAGGCTTATGCATATCTTACAACCCATTACTAATCTGAACTGTATCCGGATGGATGTGTTTTAATAAAGATCGTATCGGGCCCATCCAGGTACAGACTGATATTTTTAGGGAGATGCTTGTGCAGAGAATTTTGCATACCAATAGAAGCTAGTAGGACAGGAAATATGACCTCAGATGGCTCATAGGGGGGAAGGGGAGGAAGTCTGCTGACCTCAGAAGACTCATGGGGGAGGACCAGTGATAGATAATAGCAAAGGCTATGCTCCAATTGGAATGTACATCCTCTGTATAGGCAATCCCCATTGCATTGTTCGGTGGGAGGGATTGACTTTATTCATGTGGGGGGCATGTGTGTATTTTTAATAAAACAGAGAGCTGAGCCTAAAGCCGGCCCTTATGTGGATTGCAACCAGCCTTAGAGTGTCGTGTGATCATTCTAGGGTAACGGAGCTCCAATCACCCACAAATTCAACAGAACCAAAGTATTTGGATGGGCAGGAATCGTGTAGTTTGGCTGCAGTCGTGGTAAGCGAGATTCGCACAGCTTTATGGGGGATTTCTGCACATCCAACTGCGAGTACTCACGGTAAGGAGAAATTCGTTAAAGCGAATTTCCAAGACAGTTTGGCGAGCCTGGTGGATACTAACGCGTATTATTGCATAGCTAACAAAGAACGGGGGGGAAATGAACTATCATGAACTAGCAAAAAGTATGCCGGCACATTTCAGGTCTCTCTGCCATTTAGAGGATCGCTTTTTGCGTGTTCGTGTGGCTGATTTCGCTCTCTGTTAGCTAACAAGAAATACCGCTTGGCAAGGACCTCGTTTTTTGTCCTAAACTCTTGATTTGTGGGTGAAAAGACGAGGGTTTGTCTCTGCGGAGAGCAGCAGAGGGGTGGGTTTTGGTTGGCTGGATTTGGTCAAGTTTAAAAATCTTCCAACCAAAAATTAAACGGGTATATGTTTTAGTGGGTAAAAGTTGTTGCATAGGGTTAGGTAAGTATTTGTGGGCTGTAGGTACTGTGGTAATTGCTCTACCCCCCTCCACGTGAGGTAATTATTACAGTGCTGAAAGGCTTAGGTTAATTGTTAACTGTTGTAAGATCTGTGTTATGTAGTCTGTACAATGTTTTGTGGTACTACTGCTCCCAGCAAGCATGCAGCAGGGGGTCCTTTCTGTTACATGTGCATGTTAGTGTGATATGTTGGTGTTTTATGTCCGTTCTGTGATTGTGCCCAAATTGTGTTGTATGTGTACTTCATATTGTTGTGTAATTGTCCAGTGTATGTTCTGTCTAA
Organism: Staurois parvus; assembly: GCF_062004578.1. NCBI lineage: Eukaryota > Metazoa > Chordata > Amphibia > Anura > Ranidae > Staurois > Staurois parvus. Next base: position 13,267,289 of record NW_028317802.1, read on the forward strand.
AAGTCTGTTTTATGTAAGAGGCAATTTTGAGGCTAGAGTCTGCCGTGTGTTTCCCTGTGGGGGGTCATTCTAGTGTTACCATGTGCTTCCCTGTGGGGGGTCATTTTCTTGACTAAACCACATGGACTCCTTTTGTTTGGTGGTCATTTTCTTGACTACCATATGTGCAGTAATCTCTATGCAATGTGCATGAAGTTTCCTATATGCATTTGACCCATATTGTGTTTTTAATCCAAATTTTTTACAGTTTCATTTGTTTGCTTTTAGCTTTAAATTTGCGTATTGCCAGCCAATTTAAAGTGTATTAAGCGAGTTTTCCCTTCACGTGTTCCACATTTATTGAGCGCGGTGTAGTCTGGGTTTTTGCACATAGATTTCTTGTATAGTGATTATGTTTTTCTTGTGTTTTTCCTGTTAAAAGTAGTTCCTTATTGTAAAGCGGGTTTGTTTTAAGCTGCTGTGTCGCGTGTTTCACGTCCAGCAGACTTTTTGTGTAAACGGTTCTAGGTGGTTGCAGTAAAGATTGCGTGTGTAGCGCAGATCGTTTAGCGGTGCTGATAGGAGTGATTTTTGCGTCAGCAACAAGGTTACTTTTGGCGCAGTTTTTCGGTTTACCTCTGTGTAATTGTTTTACTGTGAAACGTCCCGTGTTTTTCATAAGGATCCACTTTGTCCTTTTTAACAGTTTTTCAGGTTGAAAAAGGGTTTTTCTGTGTGTATTAGGAAAGTTTTTTTCTTTACACAAATTTCCTAAAGGTCAGTTAGCAGGTTTCTGCCCAACCAGTGACCCCTAAGTAACATCCAAGAACCCCTCTTTTTGTTTTGACTTGTGTTAGCTACTGTGTGCAGGGAGAGAAAAGCCACTTTCATCATTGTGCGGTGTGGCCTGCCAAACACAGTGGGTGATGAGAACCACATAAATTACGCTGTGCGAGTGGGCGGTCCAGGGAAGTATAACGCTTAGCCTGGTTACCACAAACACTTCGGGTGGTCAGGATCACACAAATTGCGCTGTGGGAGTGGGAGGTGTGCTCTCAGTCTGACCGCCACTTGATGCGCTTCGGGTGATCGATAAGTATCACATAAATTACGCTGTGCTGGGAAAGTGGTGGAATCAGGCCTCTCGGTAGGATCCCACCGAGTGCTCCAGGGGGTAAACAGGTACCCGGACGCGGGATATATACCAGTGACTAGTCACGATGGGCAGTAGTCAGTCCATGAAGAGAGAGGGGGAACCAGCCCTCTTCAGGGTAAGGACAGCTGCACAACTGATGAAGGTGAGTTTGGGGGGGAAGTCTACAGAACCCCTCAAAAGGTGGAATAAATGGTCGAAGGGTACCAGATGGGAAATTCCCCGGGAAGGTACATTTGACGCATGGAGGTGGGAAAAATTCATCTCTGAATTTGAACCACGGATGCAGGCGTCAGAACTAGAGATCGCACAGCTATGGCTTCACAGGTCAATCCGATTAGGGAAGCAGGGTATACATAAACTGGTGTCTGTCCGGAAGAACCAGGTGATGTATACCTGGCCTCCAGAGGGAATAAAACAGGAGGATCCGGTGTCAGAGGTGGAGGAAGCTCTTTCAGGGCTGACTCTACTAAGGCAGGCAGGATCAGGGTCTGCTGGGGTCCCCCAACAACCAACAGTGGCTGAGATAAGTATAACTGCACCTGTCTCTTCTGTTAGTGACGTCACTCTTGACATACCTTCTGTGTCTTCTGTCTCTATGCCTCAGCCTCTGCCTCTACCTCTCCCTTCTCCCTGCTTCACCCCAGCTCCTTCTGTTTCCAACTATGAAGCCTACTCAACAACCGATTTGCAGACTATCTGTGAATCAAGGGGAATAGACACCCGGTTAAAAAACAGGGCGGATTGCATCAAAGCGCTACGAACCACTGATCAGACCCCTGCCCCCCAGCTATACCCTGATCTGAGGGACCTCAAACCTGAAGGTGCAGTAAGCGAGGTGGTTAATCTAAGCCCACCGATGATGCTGGGTCAGCCCTTGCACTCTTCCCGGACCGAGGCCTATGCAGTCAGGGTGCAGCAATTTGAAGGTCCTCCCAATGCACGGGGGGAACGGACTTTAGGGGAACGGGTAGTTTGGCATGTCCCCTTCACCCCGGCAGAGATCCGCACTATTCTGGCTGAGCTCCCGGACTATCGAGTCAATCCGAGAGGATTTGCTCGAATGTTTGGACAAAACCAGTTCAGCTATGGTATGAGCGGGTCAGATTGTGCACAGATCCTACGGGCAAAGGTGGGCATGGAAGTGGCCAGTACAGTGATTGCAGGGTGCTCTATAACCACGCATGAGGAGATGACTTCAGGGGGCAAATAGTTCTGTACACAGCTAAAGGCAAAGCTTCCAGAAATGTATGGTGCTACCTCTACTACGGACATGATGAAGCTCACCCAGGGTCCTAATGAGGAAAGCGCCTGCTTCTGGCGCCGTCTCAAGCAGACGGCACTGGATGCGGATCTGGAAGTTGGACCTGATGCTCCAACTGAAGGGGTAAAGGTGACCGCGACGCACATTCTGTTGCGGGCCAAATTTTTGGAAGGCATCGATACTAAAATTCGGGAAAGGCTGGTTCTGGCCCGACCCGAATATAATGAGATGTCTATCCCTGCTATCCTTTCCACTCTTGCGGCAATAGAGAGGGAAATGGATAGAAGAAAACAAGACAAGGCCAAAGTTCTTATGTCCCAGACCCCACACGAAAAACCAAGGGATCTGGGTCACAGGAAGGATAGGTCCCCACCCAGGTGCTTCCAGTGCCACCAAACGGGGCACATGAGGAGGAGCTGTCCCCAATTACCTAAAGGTCGGTGGCAGTTCATTCCTGATGAGTCCTCCGCCCCTATGACCACCATGGTAAGTAACTCCTATGAATTCTCATAGGAAGTTGACAAATCGGTGTCGGCCCAGATCCATCTTTTTCTAGAGGAATTAAAATATCCCCTCCCTTGCCTCACTGACACCGGTGCAGCAAGAACGGTCCTGCGAAAACAGGACATCCAAGGCAAGGTACCCCTCTCAGGGGAAAGCCCTCCTAACCCCTACTAACCTCACTATCAAACGATGCACTATTCTTAACCCAGCTTCTCTTCTTCCTGTGTCGGAAGATGAGAAGGGGGGGGAGGACAGCAATGACAGTGCTGAATTTTGCAACACGACTAACAATACTAACACCTCTTCTGCTAACATGTCTTCTTTGTCCACTACTAATCTCTCTTCCAAAGGACACGACTGCATTTCTTTGGTGGAACTGGAGTCAGCGGCGACACACCCCATATCACCCCGAGAGTAGCGGTAAGGTTGAACGTCTTCCGATACCCAAAAACCTTGGCCTGAGTGTCTCCCCATTGCCCCCTATTCCATCCGGAATGCCCCTCGGCAACCACATGGGCTGTCACCCTACGAGGTGTTGTTTGGGGGACCTCCCAAAACAGGGTTGTACTTTCCTCAACAGTTGTCGTCTTTGCATTCACAGCTTACAGGTTATGTGCAATCTCTGCAACGGGAGCTGCAGAAGATACACCATCGGGTTCGCGAATCGCTCCCCGATCCAAATGCAATAACAGGTGTTCTTTCTATTGAGCCAGGTGATTGGGTCGTCCTAAAGAAACATCAAAGAACCGGACTCGAGCCACGGTTCACCGGACCATACCAAGTCCAGCTGACGACACCTACCTCACTCAAACTCGAGGGACGAGACAACTGGGTGCACGCAAGCCACTACAAGAAGCTTTTCAGCTACACCAGAGAATGAGGGGTGTCATTTTCCTTTTTCTTTTTGTTTGTATGTCATACATGTGTGTGAACGGAGGAAAAGACGACAGATACCCCAACCTTTTATTTAAAATGCACCTGCGTTTAGCCAGAACCGCCAACAAAACCAACTGTTGGGTATGCTCTAAGCCCCCACCCAGTCATCACATGTCCGCAATGGCCGCTGTTCATGCCCTATATGACATCCGCGTCGGCATGAAAAAGCAAGGGACCCCTGGTCAGCCCCCACGTAGACATTTATCGGTAGAACTTAATGACACATTTTTAGCAGGTAACATCAGTTTCAGCACCAATATTAGCTCTAGCTCCTGTAGGGCCCTCACCAGTCCATTATGGGTAACTGGGCAGCTAGGCAGCCCTCAGGTGTGCTTTAACATCAGCTTTGGCACAGGTAACAAGTTTGTTGGGACTACCACCTGTGAGGGAGGTATAACTGTCAATCTGACTAACCAGACTTCCCTTCTGAGTAACCACACTGACCGACCAGACCACGTGTGTTGGAAGGACGGATGTGATGTGCAGACTGAGGGAGCAATCCCCCAGTCTGTGCAACTGTTGCTCAGTGCCAGAGGCCGAACGAGGAACTCTTCCTGCTCTGCTCTGACAGGTCCATACTATTTTCTGTGTGGTTCGGCAGCCTATAGAACATTCCCCCAGAACGCGAAAGGTTCGTGTGCCCTCATAAAGCTAGTCCCCGCATCCTATGTAGTGATGGACCATGAAGAGTTGATGGTCCACAAGAAGGTAAGGATGGCAGGGAGAGTTCCCAGGGAACTGTTCTCTGAGGGCGACCAGGCATGGGCTTGGTTCCCCTCATGGACAGGATGGGGAATAGAACTTATGAAGCGCCTGAACAATTTTTCTGTCATCGTGGATAGTATGTTTAACGAGACCGTAGAGGCTGTCAGAGAAATTGCCCAAGAACAACGGCAGATGGGAATTTTAGTGCTTCAGGAGAAGATGGCCCTTGATTATCTTTTAGCCGCCAAAGGGGATGTTCTGTGAGTTCATCGGAGAGGATTGTTGTACTTGGATAGAAGACACCGATGACAAGGTCCAGGCCCATATGGACAAAGTTAGTGAACTACAGGGAAAAGCTAGAGCTATAGCTAGTGAGGGTTGGAATCCGTTCAAGGGTTTGGGAGGATTGGGAGATTTCCTGTTCTCCATCGGATCTTGGTTGAAGGAAGTGGGAGTGTATATCCTGATGCTTCTCTTTTTCATCTGCCTTTTATATGCCGCGGTGAGATGTTCCTGTTGCCTCATCGACCGTGTAAGCCAAGCTCGGGCAGACGACCACATCTCCATGCCCGCTCCGGGGATCCCACTCCAACCACTGATCGGGGGAAGACCTCACCAACCAACCACCTTCTCTACAGATTACGTCCTGGCTTCCCTCTAATTTATCTCTCTGAAGACCACATTCTCCAAGACCTTCAAGCAAGCTTCAAGCCTCATCATTGTTTGTGTCTGCGATTTGGAAAACTGTCTGGGTCGAGACCAGCCTTGTGTGGCCCCGTCTGCAGGGGCAATTTGAGAATCTATTGCTGGATCTCCCCAGACCACCGTGGGATCACAAGCTTTATTCATACCACAAGTCTGTTTGTGGTTTTTGCAAGAGCCTTCCTGTAGTGAAGGTTCCAACGCTCTTGAGGATCATCGCTTCAATCAAGCCTGTTTGCGTCGAGTCTGCGTCGGGTCTTGTTGTTTCAGGTACCCCGTGGAGCTTTATTCTCAGGGACAACTACAGGAACTCTTTGAAGTTTGAGACTACACCCATCAAGCTGAAGAAGATCAAGAAGGGACACGAGGAGAATATGATAAAACAGGAGGGAATGTCATGGAAATTTTGTATTGTTGGTCGAACTTTAAATGTGTCATATATTCGTGTTATTCATATGTCTCTCGTGTGGCTTAATTAAAGCTCTGAAGGCTGCAATTGGGCCATGCGCATGTACAATGTATGAGATGGCAGATCTGCGCTTATAGACCGGCGTGTATACCACCACGGCATTCCATGCGAATGCTGCTGTCAGTAGACCGTGGGCCTGTATCCGCATATCAGCAGCATGGTACCACGTGGGCTTCATAACGCAATGCGCAAGCGGTGTGAACTCCGTGTGTAGGCTTATGCATATCTTACAACCCATTACTAATCTGAACTGTATCCGGATGGATGTGTTTTAATAAAGATCGTATCGGGCCCATCCAGGTACAGACTGATATTTTTAGGGAGATGCTTGTGCAGAGAATTTTGCATACCAATAGAAGCTAGTAGGACAGGAAATATGACCTCAGATGGCTCATAGGGGGGAAGGGGAGGAAGTCTGCTGACCTCAGAAGACTCATGGGGGAGGACCAGTGATAGATAATAGCAAAGGCTATGCTCCAATTGGAATGTACATCCTCTGTATAGGCAATCCCCATTGCATTGTTCGGTGGGAGGGATTGACTTTATTCATGTGGGGGGCATGTGTGTATTTTTAATAAAACAGAGAGCTGAGCCTAAAGCCGGCCCTTATGTGGATTGCAACCAGCCTTAGAGTGTCGTGTGATCATTCTAGGGTAACGGAGCTCCAATCACCCACAAATTCAACAGAACCAAAGTATTTGGATGGGCAGGAATCGTGTAGTTTGGCTGCAGTCGTGGTAAGCGAGATTCGCACAGCTTTATGGGGGATTTCTGCACATCCAACTGCGAGTACTCACGGTAAGGAGAAATTCGTTAAAGCGAATTTCCAAGACAGGGGGGAACTGATTTGGTGTCACTGACATCCCCAGTGACACCAATACAGTGATTGGTGCTAATAAAAATCACTGACACTGTACTAATGGCACTGGGCAGGAAGGGGTTAACATCTGGGGCCATCAAAGGGTTACCTGTGTGCTGTGTGTGTTTCACTGTATGCATGCTGTTATGCAGAGCCATACAAAGCAGTGTGCAGGAGCTGACGGGAGAGATCTGTGTTGTTTGCATAGAGGTCTCTTCCCCGTCGGAGATACTCCATGATCACCGTTTGCCGGCTAGTAATCACCGACCGAGACCCGGAGATTGACAGCTGAGGCAGCAAATGGTGCTGTGGGTAGCCCCCTATCCGGAACTTCAAAATCATATATATATAGTATATGTGATTTTGCGCACCCCTGCCACCCTGTATGTCTGCTATAGGGTGGAGGGGTAGCGGTTAGAGAGTGATCAGATCCACCCCTGCAACCGGTAGGTGGAAGTGTGGAGAGAGATTGTATAGGATGACCGCGTAGGGGTTTGGCTCTTTATTCACTGGCTCCGCCCCACATACGGTCAGCTCTTTATTCACTGGCTCCGCCCCACATACGGTCAGCTCTTTATTCACTGGCTCTGCCCCACATACCGTCAGCTCTTTATTCACTGGCTCCACCCCACATACTGCCAGCTCTTTATTCACTGGCTCCGCCCCACATACAGTCAGCTCTTTATTCACTGGATCCGCCCCACATACGGTCAGCTCTTTATTCACTGGATCCGCCCCACATACCGTCAGCTCTTTATTCACTGGCTCCGCCCCACATACCATCAGCTCTTTATTCACTGGATCAGCCCCACATACGGTCAGCTCTTTATTGACTGGCTCCGCCCCACATACGGTCAGCTCTTTATTCACTGGCTCTGTCCCACATATCGTCAGCTCTTTATTGACTGGCTCCGCCCCACATACGGTCAGCTCTTTATTCACTGGCTCTGCCCCACATACAGTCAGCTCTTTATTCACTGGCTCTGCCCCACATACCGTCAGCTCTTTATTGACTGGCTCCGTCCCACATACCGCCAGCTCTTTATTCACTGGCTCCGCCCCACATAGAGTCAGCTTTTTATTCACTGGCTCTGCCCCACATACAGTCAGCTCTTTATTCACTGGCTCCATTCCACATACAGTCAGCTCTTTATTCACTGGCTCCGCCCCACATACGGTTAGCTCTTTATTCACTGGCTAGGTTATACATTTTCTTGTCCTTTGTACATATTTTGACTCTAATCTTTACTATTTCTTATGATGATTACAGAGGGATATGGAGGGTGATTGGACTTTCCCTCTTTTGCTGCCAGCATGTCTTTGCTAGAAAAAAATCCCGATATGTGTAAATTAATTGGTTTATGTGATAGTTATAGTGTCTGCAAATGGCGGGATAGATACTGGGATTTGTTTTTCTGCTAGTAATGGCGATGATCAGCAACTTTTAGTGGAACTGCGGCGGACATTCTGACACTGGGGGTGGACTGACTTGGTGTCACTGACATCCCCAGTGACACCAATACAGTGACCAGTGCTAAAAAAAAGCACTGACACTGTACTGATGGCACTGGGCAGGAATGGGTTAATGTGAGAGGCAATCAAAGGGTTAGCTGTGTGCTGGGAGTGTTTTACTAGGGGGTGGGGGTCTGTGTTACTAGGGGGCGGTGTCTGTGTTACTAGGGGGCGGGGTCTGAGTGCTTCACTGTACTCACACTGCTGTGGATGGCTGTGCTGTGCAGTGCACTGTAAACAAAACAATCTTCCTCCCTGTCGGTGATTGTCGGTAATCACCGGGCTCCGGCGGATAGGACTGTCCGCGGTTCCGGACCGCAGTGCTTCATTTACTGACCTATGGTATATAGTATCCATTATCCAATTGTTGCCCAATCCACATGGCCAAGTTCACTCCAGCATCCAGTACTGATCATACTCTCTCATTTCCAGCCCAGTCCCTTTATATACAGTCTTCTACTTTCCTCTGTCTATTCCCACATTTGGCTTGACAAAGGGGCTTGATCTGCCCACCCTGCCAGAATGTGGCATTATCCGCCGGCCCGATCCTGCTGATCCCAGAAGTCCAGCCGCAACACCGAGCAGCTTGTGCTCCAGCATGGACCACACCACAGCTGTTTGTTATCCAGCAGCCCAGTACATGCCACCGTCCCTGGCCACTTCCTTGCTGATCTCTGCGATCCACATGGAGGATGTATGGATTACATTATCGCTACCACATTAATGCAGTGAGTGCATGTACGTTTTTAACACTTAATTTCTGTCAATAAATTGCTATTTAGATGGAGGCACCCCCTTTTTTTTTTTGTTCTATGTGCATTAGAATTTCTCAATTGTTGGTTTTGAGGAGCAGCATCCCTCACCCTATTACTGAGACTTTTCGGACATTTTAGGCCATTCCGATTCCTTTTTCCCCACAACTAAGGTCTCACTTCTGTGCCATGGGTATTGTTATTATTAATATCCGTGTTACACTCCCATTTGTTTAACATCTTTGAAAATGACATACACCCACTTATGGTTCAGGGGTTGTTCTCACCTGGGCACTGGGATCAGAATATAAAACCTCATTCACACTCTTCTCCAAACATTCTTAGAGATCTCTTTGAGGCTTTACTCAACAATACCGCCCTTGTCCTCTTGTACAGAACCTGTACAGAACAGTTACTCACCAAACATGGTCCACGCACATGACCTTTAATGGTCCCCAGTCTTAGTCCATAGGGTTCAATATTGAGTTGGCCCTGCCCTTTGCAGCTATAACAGCTTCACCTCTTCTGGGAAGGCCGTCCACAAGGTTTAGGAGGGTGTCTATAGGAAGGTTGGACCATTCTTCCAGAAGCACATTTGTCCGGTCAGGCACTGATGTCAGGGGAGGAGGCCTGGCTCACAGTCTCCGCTCTAATTCATCCCAAAGGTGACAAAATTGTCCAAAATGTCGCCTTAAGAGTTCCCTTCACTGGAACTAGGGAGCCAAGCCCAACCCCTGAAGAACAACCCCACACCATAATCCCCATTCCACCAAACTTTACACTTGGCACAATGCAGTCAGGCAAGTACCGTTCTCCTAGCAACCGCCAAACCCAAACACGTCCATCGGATTGCCATACAGAGAAGTGTGATTGGTCACTCCAGAGAACACATCTCCACTGCTCTAGAGTCCAGTGGTGGCATGATTTACACCACGGCATCCGGCACTTTGCATTGCACTTGGTGATGGAAGGTTTGGATGCAGCTGCTCGGCCATGGAAACCCATTCCATGAAGCTCTTTACGCACTGTTGTTGTGCTCATCTGAAGGCCACACCAAGTTTGGAGATCTTTAGCTATTGACTCTGCAGACAGTTGGCGACTTCTGCGCACTGTCCGCTTCAGAATGCACTGACCTCGCTCTGTTATGTGAAGTGGCCTACCACTTGGTGGCTGAGTTGCTGTTGCTCCCAGTGGCTTCCACTTTGTTATAATCCCACTAACAGTTGAGCGTGGAATATTTAGTAACCAGGAAATGTCACTACTTTGGGCAATATAGTGTATATTCACAGCCACAAAGCTCAGGATAGCAAGAGCCTGGAAATCTCTGTCTTTAAAGTCTATGTGACCTCTCACCTTGTAAAACAACCCATTCAGTTAAAATAAAAATGAAAGGCAAAACATTTGTGTATACATATAAAAACATTATAAATACCTTTCTCTTTCCTTTTTTTTTTATAAGCAATCACATATCCTCTGTTCTCAGCTGCATAAGGAGCTCAGGAAGAAAAATATTTGGGTAGACAAAGTAGTCACTGAGTTTTTGTGATCAATGAATACTGAAATTGCTAAATGTGGCCTGGGCACCCAGATTACAACGAACTCTGGTCATGAAAGGTAGAGATGAGCGAATTATTCAAAAATTCGATTCGACTGATTCGGCGAATTCGTGAAAAAATTTCGATTCGAGTCGAATATATTCGCTGCGAATTTAACTTATAAAAGGGTGTTTCTAGGCTTCAGAGAGCCTTTATATTAGTGCAGAACACTGTACCTTTAATTTAAATGCCCTTGGAGTCTGCTGGGGAAGAGAAATAATACTATCAGTCAGTATGACATGCAGATGAGTGCCGTCGATCTTAGAATCACCGCACACTTCACTCATTTGGGCAGTCACGGGGCCAAAACCAGAGTGTGGAGCCACAGTGTGGCGGTGGAGGCAGCAGCAATGGGAGGCCATACAGCACCCTATGACAAAAATGGAAACCACCAGCAGTGTGAGGAGACCTGAAAGTGGCACATGGCAGAGTGTGGCGATAGAGACAGCAGCAATGGGAGGCCGTACAGGGACCCATGACACACTCTGGACCTGGCAGCAGCATTAGGAGGCGGTACAGGGGCCCATGGCAGATTACGGGCCTGGCAGCAGCAATGGGAGGCCGTACAGGGACCCATGACACAATCTGGACCTGGCAGCAGCATGGGGAGGCGGTACAGGGGCCCATGACAGATTACGGGCCTGGCAGCAGCATTTGGAGTCGGTACGGGGGCCCATGACACACTCTGGACCTGGCAGCAGCATGAGGAGGCGGTACAGGGGCGCATGACAGATTACGAGCCTGGCAGCAGCAACTTGGACAGGAGGACGTTCAGTTTCTGCACCGTCTGGTGCGTGCTCGCAAACTGTTGTCTCTTGGAAACGGATTCCAAGAAAGACTGCTGACGGAATCCGTGAAGAGGAGTAGCAGGAGAAGGAGCATCTGAACGAGCGGAATATGCCAACAAGCGACAACAGGGGCCCATGACAGATTACGGGCCTGGCAGCAGCATGAGGAGTCGGTACGGGGGCCCATGGCAGATTAGGGGCCTGGCAGCAGCTATGGGAGGCCCGTAATCTGCCAGCACCCTATGACAAAAAATGGAACCCACCAGCAGTGTGAGGAGACCTGAAAGTGGCACATGGCAGAGTGTGGCGATGGAGACAGCAGCAATGGGAGGCCGTACAGGGACCCATGTGAGACTCTGGACCTGGCAGCAGCATGAGGAGGCGGTACAGGGGCCCATGGCAGATTAGGGGCCTGGCAGCAGCTATGGGAGGCCCGTAATCTGCCAGCACCCTATGACAAAAAATGGAACACACCAGCAGTGTGTGAGGAGACCTGAAAGTGGCACATGGCAGAGTGTGGCGATGGAGACAGCAGCAATGGGAGGCCGTACAGGGACCCATGAGAGACTCTGGACCTGGCAGCAGCATGAGGAGGCGGTACAGGGGCCCACGGCAGATTACGGGCCTGGCAGCAGCAATGGGAGGCCCGTAATCTGCCAGCACCCTATGACAAAAAATGGAACACACCAGCAGTGTGAGGAGACCTGAAAGTGGCACATGTTTGGGGCATGATTCATGGCGGATTTAGTCAGTTGTGTCAGGCAATGGTGGTTTGAAATCCAGACTAATCCACGCCTGATTCATTTTCACAAACGTGAGTCTCTCCACACTTTGGGTGGACAGTCGTGTCCTCCGCGGAGTTACAATACTCCTGCCGCACTAAACACGTGCTCCGATGCCACGCTACTGGCCGGGCATGACAGCCTTTCAAGGGCAAATTCAGCTAGTTGGGGCCAAAGGTCAAGTTTCGTTGACCAGTAGTCAAGGGGATTGTCTACCTCGGTTGGCAGGGTGCTGTCCAAGTAGGCCCAAGCCTGTTGTTTGAGGTCCTGCTCCAGGTCCACCTGATGCTGCTGCTGCTGCGGCTGGTTAGTAGTTTCCTCACTGCGCTGGTGAAGAAAGCTACTCATTATCGACTGCAGACTGAGGCAGCCGCTGCTGGTGGAGCTGCCACTGCTCCTACCACCCCACCCCTCCCCTGCTGCCATGGCAGCGGAACGCGAGCGCACAGGGCCCACAGTGTCTGAGGATGGACGTTGGCGCACAAAGGCAGAGACCAACTGACTACATAGGTGGTTTTTATAGTACGTTATTTTGGCCTCCCTCTCAGCAGGTGTGAAAAAGGCCACCATTTTTGAACGGTAGCGAGGGTCCAACAAGGTGGACAGCCAAAAGTCATCCCTCTGTCTGATGGTTATTATTCGGCTGTCGCTACGCAAGCAACCGAGCATGCTATGCGCCATTTGTGCCAAGGAATGCGAGGGACTCCCTGCCTCCTTCTCCACAGCATACTGCCACGGTGCGTCTGGGTCCTCTGTCTCCTCCTCCTCCTCCTCTACCAGATGCTCCTGCTCCTCCACTCCTGTCCGCTGAGTGGAAAAACCACCCATTTCACTCAATAATTCCTGAGCACAAATGTCCTCCTCTACCTCCTCCTCTTCTTCCTGTCCTGCCCCCACAGGGGTCATGTGGCGTTGAGATCTGTGCGCCACGTCTACCGCACCCTGACCAGCCATTGTTAACAGCATTTGTTCCAGGACGTGCAACAGAGGAATGACGTCGTTCATCCCATAGTCCTGCCGACTCACGAATAGCGTGGCCTCCTCAAAGGGCCTGAGCAAGCGGCAGGTGTCACGCATGAGCTGCCAATGGCTGACATCGAAGTTACACAGGGGAGTACCTTTATCCGCTTGTAACATCAGGAAATCGGTGATGGCCTTTCGCTGTTCGTAAAGGCGGTCTAACATGTGTAGGGTTGAATTCTACCTTGTTGCAACGTCGCAGATCAGGCGATGCTGTGGAATTCCGTTCTGCCGCTGCAGCTCAAGGAGGGTGTGCTTTGCGGTGTAGGAATGGCTGAAATGCATGCAAAGTTTACGTGACATTTTAAGGATGTCTTGCAGTGGGATGGTGGATTTTAGGAACCGCTTGACAACCAGATTGAACACGTGAGCCATGCATGGCGCATGGCACAACCTTCCTTGACGCAGAGCAGACACCATGTTCTTTCCGTTGTCGGTCAACATGGTTCCGATTTTCAGTTTGCGCGGAGACAGCCATCTGTCGATTTCTCTGTTCATTACACTGAGAAGTTCCTCCCCTGTGTGACTACGTTCGCCAAGGCATACCAGGTGCAGCACAGTGTGATACCGTTGCGCCCTGCACATGTGATATGCCGGTCGGGTAATGGGACTTGGCACGGGGGTGGCGGCTGAGGACACGGCGGAAGAAGAGGTGGTAGAGGCGGACATCTTTTGTGGACCAAGGACATGCAAACGTGGAGGCAAAAGCGGCGTGACCTGTCCAAGTTGCTGGTGCGGCTGTGCCGGCACCACGTTCACCCAGTGGGCCGTAAATGACATGTACTGTCCCTGACCGTAGTTACAGCTCCACACGTCGGCGCTGCCGTGCACTTTGGCAGAGACCGACATGCTCAAAGACTGGCCCACCATCTCTTCTACATGTGAATGCAGGGCTGGCACTGCCTTTTTGGCGAAGAAATGACGGCTTGGCACTCTCCACCGTGGCGCGGCACAAGCCATCATTTCTCGGAAAGGTGCTGATTCCACCACTTGGAAAGGGAGGGACTGCAGCACCAGCAACTTGGACAGGAGGACGTTCAGCTTTTGCACCGTCGGGTGCGTGCTCGCAAACTGTTGTCTCTTGGAAACGGATTCCAAGAAAGACTGCTGACGGAATCCGTGAAGAGGAGTAGCAGGAGAAGGAGCATCTGAACGAGCGGAAGATGCCAACGAGCGACAACTCCGCTCAGCAGAGGTGTTGGAGCCTTGACTGGCTGATAGAGGGCGATTGACGTCGGGTGACGGAGCAAGTAACGGAGCGGGTGATGGAGCGGGGGCTGGGGCAGGCAGAACCGCCGTATCTTTATCACGGTTTTCCCAGGCCACCAAATGGCGACGCTGCATATGCTGCCGCAACGCTGTAGTCCCAACATGGGCCCCCTGGCCACGCTTGACTTTCTGGCCACATAGTCGACATACGGCTACGTTTACTTCCTCGGGCGGCTTGACGAAAAATTGCCACACCGCCGAGTAGGAAACTTTGCCCCTGATACTCCTCACTGGCTGACTGCTACTTCCTCCGTGCACACCGGCACCACTACTGGCCGTGGTGGTAGGCTGCAGTGGAGCTGGTGCTCTACTCCGTGGCCGTTTGCCTCCACTGACACTGCTGCGACCTTGCTGCCTCCTGGGCAACCCACCGACTGTTTTGCTCGCTGCCAAGCTGCCACCCTCTTCTCCTGATGATGCGGAAGCAATAGCCTGATGACGACGAGGCTGTCAAGTGTGATCAGCCTCATCATCATCAATTAGGGTCTCCGCCTCACTACTAGCCCCCTCGGCTGTGTGTGGGTCAGGAGACAGACCTGTCTCTAGACCGGCTACCGAGCCACTCTCCTCGCCAGTACTTCTTCGCCTGGCTGCTGAAGAGGCGGATGTCTCCCCCCGTTCCTGACCGCCCTCTGTTAGCTCTTCCTCACTGTACAGTGGGGCTGAGCCCACAGCATGCGATACTTCGCTTGGGGAGGGAACACCAAAGGACAGGGGCAGGTCGAGGACACGTGATTTCAGTGGGCTTGCTCCCGGGCCATGCCAACTAACGGTTGTGTCTGACGTACCCACCGACCGTTGGCTGTAGGTGTCAGAGGTGACCTGGGAAGAGGAAGACGACCGAGCCAACCAATCGATGACGGCAGGGTTGTCGGTGGAGACACGACCGCTGGATGACACCGGGAGCAATGGCCTCTGGCTGCGACTAGTGCTGCCTCGACCCCTTCCTCTGCTGCCACGTCTGCTCGCTCCTAAAACATTGCCTCCTCTGCCACTCCTCTGCATGTTGTCTGACATACTCTTTAATTCAACGATTATGTGTCCCTGAGTAACAATTCTGTGTCCCTGAGTAACAATTCTGTGTCTGTCCCTGAGTAACAATTCTGTGTCCCTGAGTAACAATTCTGTGTCCCTCAGTAACACTTCTGTGTCCCTCAGTAACAATTCTGTGTCCCTCAGTAACAATTCTGTATCTGTCCCTGAGTAACAATTCTGTGTCCGTCCCTGAGTAACAATTCTGTGTCCCTCAGTAACAATTCTATGTCCCTCAGTAACAATTCTGTGTCTGTCCCTGAGTAACAATTCTGTGTCTGTCCCTGAGTAACAATTCTGTGTCCCTCAGTAACAATTCTGTTTCCCTCAGTAACAATTCTGTGTCCCTGAGTAACAATTCTGTGTCTGTCCCTGAGTAACAATTCTGTGTCCCTGAGTAACAATTCTGTGTCTGTCCCTGAGTAACAATTCTGTGTCCCTCAGTAACAATTCTGTGTCCCTCAGTAACAATTCTGTGTCCCTGAGTAACAATTCTGTGTCTGTCCCTGAGTAACAATTCTGTGTCCCTCAGTAACAATTCTGTGTCCCTGAGTAACAATTCTGTGTCCCTCAGTAACAATTCTGTGTATGTCCCTGAGTAACAATTCTGTGTCCCTGAGTAACAATTCTGTGTCCCTCAGTAACAATTCAGTGTCCCTCAGTAACAATTCTGTGTCCCTGAGTAACAATTTTGTGTCCCTCAGTAACAATTCTGTGTCTGTCCCTGAGTAACAATTCTGTGTCCCTGAGTAACAATTCTGTGTCCCTCAGTAACAATTCTGTGTCCCTGAGTAACAATTCTGTGTCCCTCAGTAACAATTCTGTGTCCCTCAGTAACAATTCTGTGTCCCTCAGTAACAATTCTGTGTCTGTCCCTGAGTAACAATTCTGTGTCCCTGAGTAACAATTCTGTGTCCCTCAGTAACAATTCTGTGTCCCTCAGTAACAATTCTGTGTCTGTCCCTGAGTAACAATTCTGTGTCCCTGAGTAACAATTCTGTGTCCCTCAGTAACAATTCTGTGTCCCTCAGTAACAATTCTGTGTCCCTCAGTAACAATTCTGTGTCTGTCCCTGAGTAACAATTCTGTGTCCCTGAGTAACAATTCGGTGTCCCTCAGTAACAATTCTGTGTCCCTGAGTAACAATTCTGTGTCCCTAAGTAACAATTCTGTGTCCCTCAGTAACAATTCTGTGTCCCTCAGTAACAATTCTGTGTCTGTCCCTCAGTAACAATTCTGTGTCTGTCCCTGAGTAACAATTCTGTGTCCCTCAGTAACAATTCTGTGTCCCTGAGTAACAATTCTGTGTCCCTCAGTAACAATTCTGTGTCCCTCAGTAACAATTCTGTGTCTGTCCCTGAGTAACAATTCTGTGTCTGTCCCTGAGTAACAATTCTGTGTCCCTGAGTAACAATTCTGTGTCCCTCAGTAACAATTCTGTGTCCCTCAGTAACAATTCTGTGTCTGTCCCTCAGTAACAATTCTGTGTCTGTCCCTGAGTAACAATTCTGTGTCCCTGAGTAACAATTCTGTGTCCCTCAGTAACAATTCTGTGTCCCTGAGTAACAATTTTGTGTCCCTCAGTAACAATTCTGTGTCTGTCCCTGAGTAACAATTCTGTGTCCCTGAGTAACAATTCTGTGTCCCTCAGTAACAATTCTGTGTCCCTCAGTAACAATTCTGTGTCTGTCCCTGAGTAACAATTCTGTGTCCCTGAGTAACAATTCTGTGTCCCTGAGTAACAATTCTGTGTCCCTCAGTAACAATTCTGTGTCCCTCAGTAACAATTCTGTGTCTGTCCCTGAGTAACAATTCTGTGTCCCTGAGTAACAATTCTGTGTCCCTCAGTAACAATTCTGTGTCCCTCAGTAACAATTCTGTGTCCCTCAGTAACAATTCTGTGTCTGTCCCTGAGTAACAATTCTGTGTCCCTGAGTAACAATTCTGTGTCCCTCAGTAACAATTCTGTGTCCCTGAGTAACAATTCTGTGTCCCTAAGTAACAATTCTGTGTCCCTCAGTAACAATTCTGTGTCCCTCAGTAACAATTCTGTGTCTGTCCCTCAGTAACAATTCTGTGTCTGTCCCTGAGTAACAATTCTGTGTCCCTCAGTAACAATTCTGTGTCCCTGAGTAACAATTCTGTGTCCCTCAGTAACAATTCTGTGTCCCTCAGTAACAATTCTGTGTCTGTCCCTGAGTAACAATTCTGTGTCTGTCCCTGAGTAACAATTCTGTGTCCCTGAGTAACAATTCTGTGTCCCTGAGTAACAATTCTGTGTCCCTCAGTAACAATTCTGTGTCCCTCAGTAACAATTCTGTGTCCCTCAGTAACAATTCTGTGTCTGTCCCTCAGTAACAATTCTGTGTCTGTCCCTGAGTAACAATTCTGTGTCCCTGAGTAACAATTCTGTGTCCCTCAGTAACAATTCTGTGTCCCTCAGTAACAATTCTGTGTCCCTCAGTAACAATTCTGTGTCCCTCAGTAACAATTCTGTGTCTGTCCCTCAGTAACAATTCTGTGTCTGTCCCTGAGTAACAATTCTGTGTCTGTCCCTGAGTAACAATTCTGTGTCCCTCAGTAACAATTCTGTGTCCCTCAGTAACAATTCTGTGTCCCTCAGTAACAATTCTGTGTCTGTCCCTCAGTAACAATTCTGTGTCTGTCCCTGAGTAACAATTCTGTGTCCCTCAGTAACAATTCTGTGTCCCTCAGTAACAATTCTGTGTCTGTCCCTGAGTAACAATTCTGTGTCCCTGAGTAACAATTCTGTGTCCCTCAGTAACAATTCTGTGTCCCTCAGTAACAATTCTGTGTCCCTCAGTAACAATTCTGTGTCTGTTCCTCAGTAACAATTCTGTGTCTGTCCCTGAGTAACAATTCTGTGTCCCTCAGTAACAATTCTGTGTCCCTCAGTAACAATTCTGTGTCCCTCAGTAACAATTCTGTGTCCCTCAGTAACAATTCTGTGTCTGTCCCTCAGTAACAATTCTGTGTCTGTCCCTGAGTAACAATTCTGTGTCCCTGAGTAACAATTCTGTGTCCCTCAGTAACAATTCTGTGTCCCTCAGTAACAATTCTGTGTCCCTCAGTAACAATTCTGTGTCTGTCCCTGAGTAACAATTCTGTGTCTGTCCCTGAGTAACAATTCTGTGTCCCTCAGTAACAATTTTGTGTCCCTCAGTAACAATTCTGTGTCCCTCAGTAACAATTCTGTGTCTGTCCCTGAGTAACAATTCTGTGTCCCTCAGTAACAATTCTGTGTCCCTCAGTAACAATTCTGTGTCCCTCAGTAACAATTCTGTGTCTGTCCCTCAGTAACAATTCTGTGTCTGTCCCTGAGTAACAATTCTGTGTTTGTCCCTGAGTAACAATTCTGTGTCTGTCCCTGAGTAACAATTCTGTGTCCCTCAGTAACAATTCTGTGGCCCTAAGTAACGTTTCTGTGTCCCTAAGTAACGTTTCTGTGGCCCTAAGTAACGATTCTGTGGCCCTAAGTAAAGTTTCTGTGGCCCTAAGTAACGATTCTGTGGCCCTAAGTAACGTTTCTGTGGCCCTAAGTAACGATTCTGTGGCCCTAAGTAACGTTTCTGTGGCCCTAAGTAACGTTTCTGTGGCCCTAAGTAACGATTCTGTGGCCCTAAGTAACGATTCTGTGGCCCTAAGTAACGTTTCTGTGGCCCTAAGTAACGTTTCTGTGGCCCTAAGTAACGATTCTGTGGCCCTAAGTAAAGTTTCTGTGGCCCTAAATAACGTTTCTGTGGCCCTAAGTAACGATTCTGTGGCCCTAAGTAACGTTTCTGTGGCCCTAAGTAACGTTTCTGTGTCCCTAAGTAACGTTTCTGTGGCCCTAAGTAACGTTTCTGTGGCCCTAAGTAACGTTTCTGTGTCCCTAAGTAACGTTTCTGTGTCCCTAAGTAACGTTTCTCTGGCCCTAAGTAACGTTTCTCTGGCCCTAAGTAACGTTTCTGTGTCCCTAACTCTCTCCCTCAATACAGACAGCTCTGCCTCTCTTGAATGACTGGAGTCAAATGGAGAATTCTAAAATGGCCGCCATTTATAGCTCGACCATTACACAGTGCTGGCTGGCTGGCTGCTGATTGGCTAATGCGATCACATGTCATGAATGAATGCATTATGGGTCAGTGCGCCTTGTCTGCGCACCTTCCCAGACATCCCCGCTCCGTCGCCGCACATGTCGCCGCCATTTTATGAAAAATTTTGATTCGCGCATCCGAAGTATGCTAATTTTCGGATTCGTCACGAATCGAAATTTTCCTAATATTCGAAACGAATTCCACTTCGCCTAGTTCGATTCGCTCATCTCTAATGAAAGGGTTAAGTGGAACCGTGAGAACCTGACATCACATATATTTTATTAAACATAGTCACTGAAATCTCTAATTAAAAGAAACTTGCTTAGAAATACAAAAGTGTCAAATTTCACAATCTTATTTTCAGCATAACACCCAAATTAACTATTAATTATAATAATATTGAATATCCTATTGAACCTCCTAAATGTGGCCTAGGCCTCCATTCATTGGTTAAGTACAACTAAAAGTGACAGACGTGTTTGCATTTTATGAAAGACATAACTGAAATCTTTAGTCAACTGAAAATTTCCTAGAAATATAAAAGTGTGAAATGTCATATTTTTATTTTCAACAGTAAACCTAGATTTTGGATGATAATAAGACCTCATAAGTGCTTATAGATGCATAAAAATCTGTGTAAAAATGATGGTTGGCAAAATTGTCATTTTGAGGTTAACCAAAGCAAGCTGAAACTGCTACATTTGTTCTGTGGGATTACAGTGGCCCCTGGTCATGCAAGGGTGAGTACAACTATGAGCCCCTGACAGGTTTACATTTTATAAAATACATTACTGTCAACTGAAAGTGTCTGAGAAATACAAAAAGTGACAAATTCCACAATGATATTTTCAGCATGACGCCCAGATTAACTTTAAGTGATAATAAGACCTCATAAGTGCCTCCATGAGATCTTTGTTCCTCAGGCTGTAGATCAGAGGATTCAGCAATGGGTTAATGAGGGCAGATATGACTGAAAACAGTTTGTTTAAACTGACCATATTGTTGGAAGATGGAACCAAGTAAATAAAAATTAAACAGCCATAAAAGATGAAGACCACTGTAATGTGTGATGTGCAGGTGGAGAATGCTTTCCTCTTTCCAGTCTTGCTTTGGATTCTGAGGATGGTAGTGAAAATATAAACATATGGAAGAAAGGTCAAGAGAAAGATTCCTAATCCAAGAGTAGGACCTGTTAAAAAGATGACCATCATGTTTACAAAGGGATCAGTACATGTAATTTGGATCAAGTGTGGAAGGTCGCAAAAGAAGTTGTAGATGGAAGATGTTCTGCAGAAGGACAACCTGAGCAAAAATAAAGTATGGACCAAAGCAAGAGAACATCCTACAACCCAGACCAGAGAGGCCATACAAGCACAGACTCTCCAAGACATCATTAGTTTGTAATGTAGTGGGTGGCAGATGGCAATGTAACGGTCGTAGGACATAGCTGAGAGCAAGAAAAGTTCTGACCAAGCAAAATAAAGGTAGAAAAAGACTTGGGCTATACAGTCAGGAATGGATATTGATCGACTTTTGGTAACCAAGTCATAGAGCATCCTTGGTGCGGTCACTGATGAATAGGACATGTCCAGAAATGCCAAGTTTGCAAGAAAAAAATACATTGGGTTGTGCAGATGGTGGTCAGTGAGGACCAAGAAAAATATAAGAAGGTTTGTGATAAGAGTCATCAGATATATCAGAAGGAAAACCACAAAAAGTGCATTCATGGTCAGTGGATGGTCTGATAGACCCACAAGAGTAAGAGACGTAATCTCTGTCTGATTCCTCATATTATTCCTTTTTTTTTATGAAAAGGAAAACACGTACGGTCTGCCTACACATTATACAAGAAGACATTTGCACGCTAGTGGCTTTTTCATATATAAATTGTTGGAAGTCCTGCAGGACCATCTGCCGTGTTGTGAGAACACAAAGCTGAGAGTCTCATTAAAGGTCTCTTAAGATTTCATTGATAACACCTTTGTGACTTGAGAGCCTTTTATATATATATATAAATATTTCATTGTAGTTCTAAAAATATGAATCGTGAATAAAAAATACACCGAAATTGGTTTAATCTTTTACTTATTGGTTATTGGACAGAGCGATCCAAAAACCTTATAGAAGAAAAATGTGTTTTTCTTTTAGCTTTTTTTAATTTTGTAGCTCAATTTTTGTAAGGGCAGTCCATTGAAAAGTTCATTGGATCTCACAGTTTATAGTCAGTAAGGAAAGCTACAGGCCTTAGGTTTGGGTGGTCGAAAATTGCCCAGGGCCACCACAGTTTGAAGGTGGCAGCAGCAAAATAAATGCCGTTTCTGTGGATATAAATTGACTAATCGCCCCACAAATTTGATGGCAACAAAAACAGGCCATAGTTTTTGCCCCTTTTTAATTTCAGGAGGGTTTTATGGCAAGAAAGGGAAGAAAGAGAAGCAGGGTAGATGCCAAGAGGCATCTTTGATGGTATTATTTCTTACATAGCAGAGCAACAGAGTCATCCAAAGGGAAATGTGTCTGGTGTTGTAAAATGGGGCGGAAACCTAACAAATAAAACTTAAAAGTTGGTTTCTGGAGAACTGCACTCTCAGGATGAGGGTTACAGGAGGTAGAGGTGACAGAGTGACAGTATCTTCCTCCAAATGTGGTGGCCTTTCAAGGTTTATTGTTTGTGCTGAAGACCATGCTGGACTGACTGGATCAGTCACTGGTCATAGGTGGGTAGTTGTGTGGGTGGGTAGGGAGATGTCCCTCCAGTCGGTTGTGCCCAATGATGGATACTGGCAGCAAACCCTCTTAGGGTTTGGACTGCTGCCCTTCTGATACGGTCTTTTCCATGTGTAGACGTGGAATAATAGGAAAGAGGGAGCGCTCGATGTCCAAAAAAATGCAGTTTTGATGGTAGATTAAGAGGCTTTTATTGAAAATATCGACAAGTAAATCAAACCAATGCATTTAGGCAGAAGTGCAGTGTTACTGCACGCTATAAAATGGGAAAGATTCCCACACCGGTTATAGAATTTTTAAGTTTTGGAGGAAAAATTGACAGAGTGATGGCTGTCATTCCAGAGGCAGCGATCTACAAAGTCTATTGTCAGCCCCCTCGTTCCTCCTCTCTAAGCCACCATAAAGTTCACGCAGTGTGCAGCGAACAATATATACCGCCCCTTCCTGGGTTTACTTCAAGAGGTGTTGGTGGTCCATTTAGAGAGACACATTTTTCACCACTTGATTTGTAGGGCAGTGAGTGCCTTTTGTGAAAAATAATTAATAAACAAATACATATTTAAAAATCATGTAAATAAACACATATATAAAAAACTACTATTATAAAAAAAATACAAGGAAACCATAGGTAGAAAAAATAATAACTGACTGGTTTAGACATGTGCAAAACAAAATAATTTTTTTGGTTTTTTTTTTGGATCAATTGGATAATTTACTAATAACTTTTTGTTGCACTCATAACAAAATTAGTTTGGATTTGTTTTGTTTATTCGTTTTCAAGCAGATTCACATTTTTCCAATGGGTTCAAAGTATTTGAATCAAATTTGAATCGTAAATATTGAATTGATTGTGAAGAATAGCTGGTTCTATTCTATTCAAAACGTGAAATTTCGTATTTTGGAAGACAAGCATATTCTTTTTATTTCAATCTATTCTATTTTTTTCAATTCTATTTCTTTATTTTCTATTCTATTCTATAAAATAAAAAATGTAAAAAAAAACCTATTCTAATAGTTTTACCTAATGCAGCAACACCCACACATGGAGGACACCCAACGTTAGGGGGGATTTATTTGTCCAAGGCAAATACACTTTTGCGCAATGATACTGAATAGTACTCCAATGTTTCTCTTCTCCCTCAGTTTCTATCACTCAGCTAATCTGACCCCATTACTGACAGAGAGGGGCAGGAGAGGGTTAAACAAGGATGTCACGCAGGAGACCTACGTCCTCCATATCAACTGATGGCATCATTGGTTGTTAGGACACCAGCGGCTAGAAGGTCGTAATGGTGCACAATGAAAAACCTATGGCTTTGTGTAACTTAAAGGAAGGCTTGATCCACCTGTTGTCCACCTGTTGTCTTATATACAATTTTTGTGCAATTTTTAGGCATTTTGCAATGGCACCCTTGAAGAAACTTCTAGACACCCCAGAGGAGGGTCAAACAAGGATGCCACGCAGGAGACCTACGTCCTCCATATCAACTGATGGCATTATTGGTTGTTAGGACATCTGTCAGGGAACAAGAAGATCGCCGCAGCACATGAATCTGCACATGTGCAGAATCCCGACAAGGCATACAGGCAGGCGGGCACTAGGACACACGCGTGCCTGTCACCAATGACGGCACCGGCAGGCACTAGGACCCAGGCGTGCCTGTCGGCGCTGGGCGGGATATTTAAAGAGCACCTCGGTGCTCATTCAGTCCTGACTGGTCTTCAGCTCTCCCTGTATCCTGCTTGTTTCCTGTGCAATTTCCTTTGGTTTTGACCCAGCTTGTTCCTGACCCGACTCTGAGTACTCTCCTGCCCCCCCGGTTCCTGACTTCGGCTCTGTTCCTGACTCTGGCATTTCCTCCTGATCCTGTACCGCGCTGCCCGACTGTTATGACCCTGACTATCCTACGACTCCATTCCAGTCCTGTGCCCTGGCTACATACCTGGCTCTACTGTACATCTGGCAATCCACTGTACCTGCCTGGTCTATCTCCACAGTACCCAAATCAGAGGATATCCTGCTTATCAAGGTCATCATCTGCAAGAGCCATAAGCAAAACCCTGGCGCTCTTGTCCCCCTGGTCCTCAGACGCCCTCTGTTCCAACCTCAGCAGGCTCAGGATTAGTGACACAAGTGAGGCCGACCTCGTCAATTCAGTCTCCCATCAGGTACGTGACAACATCGGTGGCTAGAAGGCTGTAATTGTGCGAAATGAAAAATCTATGGCTTTGTTTAACATAAGGGCAGGCTTGATGCATCCACTGTCTTGTATACAATTTTTGGGCAACTTTTATACATTTTGCCAAGGCACCCTTGAAGAAACTTCAAGACACCCCAGGGTCCCTGGGCCCCCTGGTTGAAAAAGGCTAGTCTAAACAAAGAGAGATCAATAATGCTTTGGGACAGCTAATACAGCCAGGTATTCACATTACTGGAGCGTCCAGTCCTCAGGTGACTCCGTAGGCAAAAACCAGCAGAGGTGTCCCCCTCACGGGACTATGTGCTCCAACCAACTGGTTTCCCTTTGGACCCTCATCTTCAAGGGTATACAGATAAGGAGAAAACTCATAGCATAACATGTACTGACAAGAATATTAATAAGTAAAAGAAACAATGCGCTTACAAACAATGCAGAATGACAAGAGGTATTGACAAGTGTAGAGCGGCCACAGGACTCTCCGACTCACTCATACGCACTGACTTCACTGCCTCAACTCCAACCGACGCATTTCATCATAACAGGCGTCCTCTGGGACTGCAGATACCAGATTTATTTTATTGACATTGTGTTGCTGCGTTACATTCAGGCTGAACACTAATTAAAACTAAAAGAGAAATAATTCAGTTTCAACTCTGGCTTTTTTTTTTGCAAATTATGGACATTTTGGTGATATGTGGAAAAGTCAGGATGTCCCTGGAAGAAGACGTGATAGAAAAATTACACAAACAGCATTAAAAACAGATTTAAACTATATTTGTGAAGATGGCGATGGGGTTGATTTACTAAAGAAGAACAAATTTTACTTCGCTCAGTGAAGCTTCGATCATTCAATTTTGTGAAATGGAAATTCTTTTTTTATATGTCAGAGCCATTTTGCCAAAAAAGTGCATCTTTAATCAATAATCAATAATACATTTTGGAAATTGCCTCAAAATTTGAGAGAGGATATAACTCGATCCATTCAAAATCAAAACATTTTGTTCGGAGTTCTTTGCAGTTTAACACACCGCTGTGCATTTTATTCAACTATTTTTATGCTTATCCCTATTTTTTATAAAAATGTTTACAATAGTATATTTATCTACTGTTCATGTGTGAAAGCGTTTGTTGAAATTGTCTATAAAAATGTGATTTATTGACCATTTAACCATCTGATATAACTCGATCCATCCAAAATGAAAACACCTTTGGAGTTGTTCTCAGTTTATACACCATTTTAAATCATTCCATGTTTGTGTCTATATAAATGTGTTTACAATAATATATATTTAGTGTTGTTCATGTGTCAGATGTTTGTTGAAATTGACTGAAAATTTTACAAAAAATTAGATTTTTTGACTATTTAAACTGAACATAGCGCCATCACTGGAATTCAATAAAATAATACCGAGAAAAAAAACTCCCAGAAAAGTTAGCTGAATTGTCCATAGAGGGAAAAAAAACATTTTATCTGCCCCTTATTACTACCAGGAGCATTAAATGGTATCAAGACCTTTTAAAATGTGTGAAATTCCCTTAAAGGGAAGCTTTATTTACTTCAGTCATTCAATTTTGTGAAATGGAAATTCTTCTTTTATAATTCAGAGCCATTTGGATACATGAAAAAATGTGCCTCTTTAATCAATAACACATTTTGGAAATCACCCCAAAATTTGAGAGCGGATAGAACTCGATCCATCCAAAATGAACACTCCTTTTGTTTGGAGTTCTCAGTTTCTACAACATTTTAAATGATTCCATTTTTTGTGCCTATTTATATAAATATGTTTACAATAATATATATTTAGTGTTGTTCATGTGTCCAATGTTTGTTGAAATTGACTGAAAATGTAACAAAAAATGTATTTCATGCTTATCCCTATTTTTTTTATAAAAATGTTTACAATAATATATTTATCTACTGTTCATGTGTGAAAACATTTGTTGAAATTGAATATAAAAATTTGATTTTTTGACCATTTAAACTGAAAATAGCGCCATCGCAGGGATTCAATAAACTAATACCGGGAAAAAAAAACTCCCAGCTGAATTGTCCATAGTGAAAAAAAAAAACGTTTTATCTGCCCCTTATTATCACCCGGAGCATTAAATGGAATTAGGACCTTTTAAATGTGTGAAATTTCATTAAAGGGAAGCTTTATTTACTTCAGTTTCAATTTTGTGAAATGGAAATTCTTCTTTTATAATTCAGAGTCATTTGGATACATGAAAAAATGTGCCTCTTTAATAAGTAACACAATTTGGAAATCACCCCAAAATTTGAGAGCCGATAGAACTCGATTCATCCAAAATAAAACACCTTTTGTTTGGAGTTGTTCTCAGTTTCTACAACATTTTAAATCATTCCATTTTTTGTGCCTATTTCTTTAAATATGTTTACAATAATATATATTTAGTGTTGTTCATGTGTCAAATGTTTGTTGAAATTGACTGAAAATGTAACAAAACTATGATTTATTGACCATTTAAATTGAAAATAGCACCATCGTTGGGATTCAATAAAATAATGCCCTCTATAGAAAAATGCCCCAGAAAAGTCAGTTGAATTGTCCATAGAGGAAAAAAAAAATCTTATCTTCCCCTCATTACCACCAGGAGCATCTCAAATTTGATGGTGGAATGAGTGCGCCTTTTGAGATAATTACTCTCTGCTCACACTAAATGGTATCTAAACTTTTTAAATCTGTGAAATTCCCTTAAAGGGACATTCCCACTATCTACAGATTGGACACTCAGTACACATGTTCATTCATTACCATCCTTCCTGCCATTCCAGTGGAAAATGAAGAATGCCTAAAATGTACTCACTTGTTTATTGACCATATGACTCTGATAGATGTATAAAAACCAGGAAAAAATGGCGAAAATATTGGGTACATTATTAATTAAATGTCAAATAATTTAGGCATTATTCAATCTAAATCTGCATTTTTTCATACTTGTGTGAAGAGGTTAGTGGCCCCACACCAAGCTAGGGGACAAGAAGGAATCACCCCGCCAGTATGAAGAGAGGGAGCAGCGTACGTGAATGATTCCAGTAACATCTATGTGGTGGAAGAATGGATGCCACTCTGACCACCACAAGGAGTCCAGTGAATAGGACGGCCTCAGCCGTCACTTCAGCCATGCTTCTGATGCATTTCACCCATCGGGGCTTGATCACAGAGCGGCGTCCATTCCACCATTGCATTTTTTTTCATACTTTGGTACACATGTCAACTTTTAACAGAAAAATCTGAACTGAGTTTTTATTATTATTATTATTATTATACAGGATTTATATAGCGCCAACAATTTGCGCCACGCTTTACAATATAAGGGAGACAGTACAATTACAGGAACAGGGTACAGGGTACAATTACAAGGCCAGGAACACGAGGAGACAAGTTCAAGGCAGACATATGAACTGTGCAAGGCCTTATGCCCTCAACATGGGGGGTACCTTGCTAAGGGGACACCCCTGGCAAAGCACCTTGCTCCTAAGCTGTTAAGGGCAAAGGTGCCTGTCCCACAACTGGGGGTTGTGGGATCTGAGGGTAGGGAGCTTATTAAAATTGAAAACCCCTTTAAAAATAAAAGGGACCCAGATATCTCTCTCCATACGGATGCATAGTAGCTAAATAAAATTTTTACAAGTTTTTAAATAAAAAAATAAAAAACACCAAAAAAGTCAAAAGATGTAAATCTATCTTCAATCTCATTGTTCATAGATGCAGATCTTAGTCAATCATGTTGAACAACTCCTGTCAACCCATTGACGCGTTGAAAGAACAAATTCACAGACCCACCAGTACATCTAACCCAGTTACCAATTTTCAGCTAATGACAGCTCCTGGTCCCTTCTGCTAAATGTAAGCAAAGGAGCGGGGTCTCTTGGCTGAAGTCATTCGCAATGAACGAGGATCTGCATTTCTGGACAATGTGATCATCAAGGGATTTACATTGTATGACATTTCAGTTTTTGTATTAATTTTTTACAAGTGTGTTTATTTACTTTTTTTTATTATGTACCCCTTACACATTCACATGGGGGTATCCAGTATCTAGGTCACCTGTATTTTTAAGGAGGGTTCCAAAATTCTGGTAAACCCCCTGCCCACGGTCCCCCTTAAACACCAGGCTTAAAAGCCTTAAAAGGTACCCTGCCCATGTTGAGGGCATGTGATCTAGTTTGGTTCAAGAGGTGAGTTCACCCCGTCATTCCTGGCCAGCCATGCTGCATGCTCTAATAAGGGTCTACTAGAGATTTTGGGGGGATTTCATTCTTTTTTTTCCCTAAAATTTTGCATTGGGTTTCCCCTTAAAATCCATACCACACTCAAAGGGTCTGCTATAGAACTTGGGCGGCACACAGTGGAAGACAATGGACAGTGGAAATTTACTTCAGTCATTCAATTCTGTGAAATGGAAATTCTTCTTTTATAATTCAGAGCCATTTGGATACATGAAAAAAATGTGCTTCTTTAAAACCTCTACCAGCCGGGCCTATGGCCAGCAAAAATACTCACCTTTCCGGGTGGATGCCATATGGCGACCTTTCGGGCATGCGCAGTTTGCGCGCCTGCAGAGCCGCGCAGCGGCGCGATCTGTCACAGGCCGTGTACCTCGGACACGGCCAATGACAGATCTGAGTACCGGCCCCGTTGCCGGTACCATGTGACCTGCTGTGACCAATCACAGCAGGTCACATGACAGTTGTATTCAATGGATGGCTTCATTCATGCCATCCATTGTATACTAGTGTGTCTAGTTGTGAATGGTCACAGCGATCACATGCACAAGCTGGGCCAATCACAGCCCAGCTGTGTCATGTGATTAGCCGTGGCCAAATCACAACTAAGCACAAAAAAAAAACGAAAAACCCCTGAATGAATCGATGTCATTCAGGTAAATGCTTGCTATTAGCAAAGTAATTCTTTGCTCTAAACAAATTGTGTAAAAAAAAAAAAAAATACTGATCACTTCCAAAAAGTAGTACAATGTTACTATGGTAACATTGTACTACTTTGGTCATAGTGAAATATGAAAAAAAAATCTTAAAAAAAGAAAACAAATTTAATAAAAAATTTAAAATAATAAAAAAAATTATAATTTTTTTTTTCATACTGTCACCAGTCAGTGTCCCTGATCACCGCCATGCCAGTTATATGATGATGCTGTACTGCACTGGTGACAATATCTAAAAAAAAATAGCGAAAATAATTTTTTTAATTTTTTAATTTTCCGAAAAATTATGATGAAAAAATGCAACTTCAAAAAACTCGCCATGCCTCTTATGAAGTACGTTGAACTGTCTACTCTGCAAAAAGGGGTCATTTGGAGGATATCTGTACTGTTCTGACATTCTTGGACCTCAAGAAATTAAATTGGCTGTCAGTACTTCAGGATTGATCAATATTCAGATATATCCCATAGTTTGTGAACTCTATAACTTTCCTACAAACTAAAAAATACATCCTAATTTGGGTTATTTTCACCAAAGACATGTAGCAGAATACATCTTGGCCTAAATTTATGAAGAACAATTATTTATTTGCAAACCTTTACAACAGAAAAACGTGTTTTTTTTCAAAATTGTCGGTCTTTTTTTGTTAATTTAGCAAAAAATAAAAACCCCAGCAGTGATTAAATACCATCAAAAGAAAGCTCTAGTTGTGTGAAGAAAATGATAAAATTTTAGTTTGTGTACAATGTTGTATGACCACGCAATTGTCATTCAAAGTGTGAGAACACTGAAACCTGAAAATTGGCCTGGGCAGGAAGGGGGTAAAAGTGCCCGGTATGGAAGAGGTTAATTAATAACACATTTTGGAAATCAACCCAAAATTTGAGAGCGGATCTAACTCGATCCATCCAAAATGAAAACACCTTTTGTTTGGAGTTGTCAAATGTTTGTTGAAATTGACTGAAAATGTAACAAAACTATGATTTATTGACCATTAAAATTGAAAATAGCGCCATCATTGGGATTCAATAAAATAATGCCCTCAATAGAACAATGCCCCAGAAAAGTCAGTTGAATTGTCCTTAGAGGAAAAAAAAATCTTATCTTCCCCTCATTACCACCAGAAGCATCTCAAATTTGATGGTGGAATGAGCGCTACTTTAGAGATAATTACTCTCTGCTCACACTAAATGGTATCAAAACTTTTTAAATCTGTGAAATTCTCTTAAAGGGACATTCCCACTATCTACAGATTGGACACTGAGTACACATGTTCATTCATTACCTTCCTTCCTGCCATTCCAGTGGAAAATGAAGAATGCCTAAAATGTACACACTTGTTTATTGACCATACGGCTCTGATAGATGTATAAAAACTTAAACAATTTGGTGAAAATATTTGGAAGAGCATTGATTATGTGAAATCATTTAAGCATGAATTATACTAAAACTGCATTTTTTATACTATTGTACATTTCTCAACTTTTATGAAGTTTTTATGAAACTGTATGTTAGTTAAAAGCTTTATATGTTTATAAAATATGTAAAAAATATTTTGATAGGTAAATTAGTCAAAGATTTATCGTGAGGTTAACCAACAGATCCTGAATCCGAAGAATGTGGCCTTCTTGAAGGGGGGGAGGGGGTGACACTATAAAGATTAAGGAAAAAAAATGAAAGGGGTAAAAAAGTCACGATTGGGATTATTTTGTAAAGTCACAAAACATGAACAGAGATGGAGGATGAGAGTTGATTGGGGGGGGGGGGAGAGGTAGGTAGGACAAGTCTTGGTGGATCTAAGAACTCCTGGATAAACCTGGGTGAACCAAATAGTATTTTAAAACGAGGGGTTATCTTCCTTTCTTTCTAAAGGGGAAAGAAAAGTGTCGTTAGGAAAAAGAGTTTGGGGGTTCTTGAGAATGCACCTTCTTGTATGTCCTCCCTCCTATGACATGTCAAGTTTTTATTTAATGTTTCTCTATATAAGTATTTTTGATATGTAATGTATTTGAAATTAGTAAAAAAGAAGTCAAACGCAGGAAAAGGAAAAAGAAAGTGGGCAAGGCATCAAAATTTCAATGACCATAGATCAGGAACAACTATGAACAACTGACATTTTTACAATTTATGATAGACATTACTAAAATCTTTAGTCATCTAAAAATTTCCTAGAAAAATAAAAGTGTCAATATTCGCAATTTTTATTTCAGCAGGAAACCTGAATTGATTTTAGGTGATAATAAGACCTCCTAAGTGCCTCCATGAGATCTTTGTTCCTCAGGCTGTAGATCAGAGGATTCAGCAATGGGTTAATGAGGGCAGATATGACTGAAAACAGTTTGTTTAAATTGACCATATTGCTGGAAGTGGGAACAAAGTAAATAAAAATTATGGAGCCATAAAAGATGAAGACCACGGTGAGGTGTGATGTGCAGGCAGAGAATGCTTTCCTCTTTCCAGTCTTATTATGGATTCTGAGGATGGTACTAAGAATATAGACATATGGAAGAAAGTTCAAAAGAAAGGCTCCTAATCCAAAAGTAGCACCTACTAAGAATAGGACCACCATGTTTATGAAGGGGTCAGTACATGTAATCTGATATAAGTGTGGAAGGTCACAAAAGAAGTTGTGGATGGAAGAAGTTCTGCAGAAGGACAACCTGAGCAAAAGTAAAGTATAAACCAATGAGACAGAACATCCTACAACCCAGACCATGGAGACCATACGAGCACAGACCCTCCAAGACATCATTAGTTTGTAATGTAGGGGACGGCAGATGGCAATGTAACGGTCATACGACATGGCTGAGAGCAAGAAAGGTTCTGAGCAAGCAAAGTAGAGATAGAAAAATACTTGGGCTATACAGGCAGGAATGGATATTGATCGGCTTTTTGTGACCAAGTCATAGAGCATCCTTGGTGCAGTCACCGATGAATAGGCCATGTCCAGAGATGCCAAGTTAGCAAGAAAAAAATACATTGGGTTGTGCAGATGGTAGTCAGTGAGGACCAAGAAAAATATAAGAAGGTTTGTGGTAAGAGTCATCAGATAGATCAGAAGGAAAAGCCCAAAAAGTGCATTCATGGTCAGTGGATGGTCTGATAGACCTACGAGGGTAAAAGAGGAAATCTCTGTCTGATTCCTCATATTATTCCTTTTTTTTTTGTCTGTTTACATGTATTACTATAGAGCAGAGATCTAATTATCGATTTAAACAATCACCATTCTGAGGAATTATTAAAAGGAGAACATGTACGGAGTACCTACGCATTAAACTCAGGGTTACATGAAGACATTTGTACCGGCTAATGATTTGTTATATAAAATATTGGAAGTCCCACAAGACTGTCTGCTGCTTTGTAAGAACACAAAACAGAAAATCTCAATAATGGTCTCTATAGACTAAATGTATAACACCTTTGTGACTTGGGAGTCTTTATTTATTTATCATTTGTTGCAGTTATGAAAATGTAAACTGTGAATAAAATCCACTGAAACCATTTGAATCTTTTTTGTCAACTATTTTTTTTATTGGTAACAATAGATAAATATTGGCGCTGGAGAGGTAAAAAGATTAGATTAATGTCCATATGCTTTTAAAAGTCCAACTTGTATGGAAGGGGGGGGGGGTGGGTAACTATATTATAGGGTATCGATTGTATTTTTGTATTGTTTATGTTTAATGGCCAATGAGCTTTTGTTCATTTTATTCACACATGTCTGGATTTATTCTTAATATCTGCCTTATAAATGGGTATTATATATATATATATATATATATATATATATATATATATACACATATGTATAATTTTTAATTTAATTTTATTAATTGGTTCTCCTGTTTATACACATACTATGTGATGATGTACCCTTTTTATCAATTAATTTTTATTTTCAAATATAAAAGTGACTGGGAAGAAGTGCCTTAGTACTAAATATTGTAAAGCTGCTATGCACAAATGAGGTACCAATAACCCCTAGAAGACCGTAATAAACATATAAATAAAGTGCAGCGCTAAGCGTTTATAGGTAATGACAAGATAAGTGACTTGATCCTGGTATCCGTGCACGTAAGTGATAAAGCAATGCGCACTCACCAGACCCGCATAAAATATGCGCCTTTGTGTATAAATGATCCAGATGTCATCCGGTACTGGGTGGTCCTCCTTCAGCTGTATATGAGGCTGATGATCCTCTCCACTTAGGGGTGATGTTTAATGGTAAGAGATCTGGTCCGGGTCCCTCCGGTGTATCCAGGAGTAGGTCTGCAAATTAGAGTGCTCCCCCAGGGGGTAACAAAGATACTCCCATAGTGTAGTATTTGGTAATAAAATAGGGTTTTATTGAGGTTAGGCATAAAACGTTGCAGACAGTTATTAGTGCACAACTAACCGTCTGGAATGCTAAGATGGCCGCCAGAGCTCCGCGTTGCTCTGACGGCGTGACTTCACGGCGTGTTATGGCTCCTCCTTACGCGTGTCGTGCTCCAGCACATCTTCAGAGGGGGGTTGCCAAACACGCCATGCCGTTCGTCACTCGTACTTAAGCGGAAGTACGCACATGCGCAATAAGGTGTAGCCTGACTGGGGACGTGCAGAACGAACTGCGCAGGCGCGAATAGACGCGCGCCATTTTCCCTTGGTCTCCCCGGGTGAATAAACAGTACAGGCGAACCGTCTGTATATTCAATACTGTAATGTGCTAAAATTACACAGGGCAAAAAGTATAACGCCCTAGAGCAGAGAATGGATAAAAACATTCTATATTTACGCTATGGTAATAACCACACCCCAGCAGAAATACTGGATTAGTATGAATAATAGCTTAATAATAAGCAACTAAAAGAGGAGTTTTGGGGATAATCTATGTTACATATGGAAAATATAGCTAGAATTACTGCGCATGTGCGGATCAGAAAATACATAATAAAATCAAAAACAATAAAAGTATCAATAAAAATCAATTTTGGTAAACAATAATAATATGTATCAGCCAACTCCAAATCGGCTAAATATTACATATAGAAGTGGTGTAACATCGTATGGCCCACATGGATACAAAAGATAATAATAAATCCTTACATACAGATGTGAGGTATTAGATAAAAGCAAAAGACAGAAATAGAGTATCCGGTTTCTAAATACTACTAGGACCATAGATGAGTGTAAAAAATGTATAGAAACATTAAATATATTAAAAATGGGTACACATAATATATATATATGTATGAAAACATACATATATATGTATAAAAATGACATAACCGTAAAGTGGTAAAGATGGTATAGAAAGAAAGAACCCAGTACCGGATGACATCTGGATAATTTATACACAAAGGCGCATATTTTATGCGGGTCTGGTGAGTGCGCATTGCTTTATCACTTACGTGCACGGATACCAGGATCAAGTCACCTGATCACCTGAGCACCCATTCTCTTTCATCTATTTGCAGGAGGACTTCTTATATTGATCGAATATTGATCAAATATTTGTCATTATCTATAAACGTTTAGCGCTGCACTTTATTTATATGTTTATTACGGTCTTCTAGGGGTTATTGGTACCTCATTTGTGCATAGCAGCTTTACAATATTTAGTACTAAGGCGCTTCTTCCCAGTCACTTTTATATTTCTGTTTTACCAATATTTTGGAAGCTGCCTGGTACATGGTTCTAAAATGGGAGACATTTTTGAACTTAGATTAGCAAGAACAACCATATCAGATGATGTGTTCACATTGGAGGAAGAGGTAAAAAATGACCTGAGAGGATCATTTCTCCATCTACAGAATCTATTATCAGCTGAAATTAGGACTCTCTGGGACATATCTTTCCTGGAAAGGTATGTTAAGGAACATATGATCCCCAGATCACTTAGATGGAGTGTACCTCCGGATACAAATGATACTACTGATTTATCAGAATGGTTTGATTTCTTTAATAATGCTGGTAATGACCTACTTAAATTTCTCATTACCCGCAAGAAAAAGAAATTGATACACCTTGACTCTGAGATTAACCTGATACGGGAAAAGCTCAGTCCACACAAAGGTAATGAGGAATATAAGGCTGAATCAGAAAAATTAAGACTATACCTAAAAGGGATTGAGAAAGAACAACGTAATAAAAAAAGAAAGAAATATAACAGGGATGCAAGAGATTACCAAGATCAGCTTGTCTTCAAATGGCAACTGAAAGACGAGGTAATAGGAGTTTTGGGGATAATCTATGTTACATATGGAAAATATAGCTAGAATTACTGCGCATGTGCGGATCAGAAAATACATAATAAAATCAAAAACAATAAAAGTATCAATAAAAATCAATTTTGGTAAACAATAATAATATGTATCAGCCAACTCCAAATCGGCTAAATATTACATATAGAAGTGGTGTAACATCGTATGGCCCACATGGATACAAAAGATAATAATAAATCCTTACATACAGATGTGAGGTATTAGATAAAAGCAAAAGACAGAAATAGAGTATCCGGTTTCTAAATACTACTAGGACCATAGATGAGTGTAAAAAATGTATAGAAACATTAAATATATTAAAAATGGGTACACATAATATATATATATATGTATGAAAACATACATATATATGTATAAAAATGACATAACCGTAAAGTGGTAAAGATGGTATAGAAAGAAAGAACTGTAAATTGTGATCGTTCGTCATAGAGAACAACAGAGGACGGGTGATAAGAATAAGTAAAATGTGTAATGACCCAATTAACTGTTCTCAATAAAACAGTTAATGTCTACCTCTATATTGAGTCCCTTAGGTTGTAAAGAATGGAGCTCATATATCCATTTCATTTCTAATTGTGACACAGCTCTTTTTTTGTGCATTCCTCTCCAGTGAGGTTTGATTAAGTCTATTCCTTTAAATTTAAGTGAGGTAGGGTCTTTATTATGAAACCTCCTAAAATGATTTGAAACCGAATGTTCTCTGTATCCACGTATTATATTATTGACATGTTCCCGTAACCTATCCCTTAGTCTCCTGGTGGTACGTCCAATGTACTGCAACTTGCACGGACATTCGAGCAAATAAACGACAAATTTACTATTACAAGTAATAAATTTGTTAATATTATAGGTGTTACCCGTTATGTGTGACATAAAGGTGGTTTGTTTATGTTTTCTAGTGTTATCACATCTACAAGCTATACATTTATTACATGGATGGTAACCATTCAGGTCATTAAATAAGGAGATCTCTTTGGGAGGGTCTATTACGTTTGGTGCAAGATAGTGGCGTAGGTTAGTCGCCCTCCGGAAAACAATCTCTGGTTTTTCTGGTAATATATTAGCGAGTACTGGGTCGGCTTTTAGAATCTTCCAATTCTTATAAATGATATGGTTAATTTCTTTATATTGTCTCGAAAATGTCGTAACAAACGGACATACGTGGCTTTTCTTAGGCCTCTGTTTATCAATAAGGAGGTCATTCCTATTTAGGTGTGCTACAGAGTCAATAGTGTTCTCCAGAATTTTTTCTTCATACCCTTTTTCTAAAAATCTATTTTTTAATATTTCGGATTGTTCATGAAATGTTTCTAAATCAGTACAGTTCCTACGTAACCGAATGAACTGCCCTTTGGGAATGTTAGCCAGCCATCTGGGGTGATGGCAACTGTTCTTGGGTATGTAACCATTACGGTCTGTCTTTTTAAAAAACGTTTTAGTCACTATTCCACCTTGATAATTGATCAATGTTAGGTCAAGAAAACTTATTTCCTTTGTACTATAGCTGTAGGACAACTCAATATTGAGGTCATTGTGGTTAAGAGTGGTGAAGAAATTGATCAAAGATTGTTCTTCCCCATTCCAAAGGAGGAAGACGTCATCAATGTAGCGTCTATAAAAAGCGAGTTCAGGCCATTCCCTGGAAAAAATTAGCATCTCCTCCCAATGTGCCATGAACAGATTAGCGAGGCTGGGGGCAAATTTTGCCCCCATCGCTACGCCCTTAGTCTGAAGGTAATATTTCTGGTTGAACCAGAAATAATTGTTGTTAATGGCGAAATTAAGTAGAGTCAAAATAAAATCTATATGTAGAGAAGATCAAGTATGACTACTCCACCACCCTTATCGGCAGGTCTAATTACCAGATCTTTGTGTTCCAAAAGGGTTCTCATGGCATTTGTCATTTGTGTCCGTGGGGCAGGTTTAATGGTCATTTTGTCAAGATCTCTCAAAGTTAAGTCTTTGAATAATTGCACATAGGATTGTGCCTGAGGTGGGGGATTGTAAATTGATGCGTTCTTTAAGTTGGAATGTACTGAACTGGTTATGTCATTTTGGATGATAGGGTTAGATGTAAAGTACTTTTTTAGGGACA
Organism: Staurois parvus; assembly: GCF_062004578.1. Classification (NCBI taxonomy): domain Eukaryota; kingdom Metazoa; phylum Chordata; class Amphibia; order Anura; family Ranidae; genus Staurois; species Staurois parvus. Next base: position 13,304,959 of record NW_028317802.1, read on the forward strand.
ATCGTCTAGAAAATTTCTGAATATCTATGTACGTTTGGAATTTGTCTAATTTTTTACTTGGTGCAAATTTGAGACCATTATTCAATAATTGTACCTCCTGTTGAGAGAAAGTAACCTTACTGAGATTGAAGATCCCATCTTTCCTTATACTTTCCTCTTTTTTCCTGTATCTATTGATTTTAGTTCCTCCCCTCCTTCCCCTGTGGAATTGCTTCTTTTTCGGGTTTTCTTTCCCCCTAAAAAACGAACCTGAGGGTTGGAGTTAGATTGTGAATTGGGAGGGGGGAGGGGTGGTGGTTGTACAGGAACAGGTCCATGATGATAGGGTCCTGTAGTATTGGGCTGTTTTTTGCGAGGTGGTTGATTGTAAGGTTTGTAATAATTGTTAAAGTTGTTAGAAGGATGCTGACATCCACCATAATGTGAGTTGTTTGGTTTGTTATAATAAACATTCGGTTGGTAGTGTGATCTGGGCGACTCCATATAATGGGGCCCATTATTGGGGTGCCAGTATAAGTCCCTTGCCCCTATGTTTGGATCAGAGAGGGGTTCAAATCTGTTTTGTATGGGGACATTGTAGGTAGGTTTATTTGGATATTTATTCTTATTGTAGGTATTATCATTAGTGGGGGGAATATAAGGCTTGAATTTTTTTAGGTTTCTTAGGTTTTGGTGTGGGGTAGAGTGTACTCTGTACGGAAGTTTCTATTACCTCGTCTTTCAGTTGCCATTTGAAGACAAGCTGATCTTGGTAATCTCTTGCATTTCTGTTATATTTCTTTCTTTTTTTATTACGTTGTTCTTTCTCAATCCCTTCTAGGTATAGTCTTAATTTTTCTGATTCAGCCTTATATTCCTCATTACCTTTGTGTGGACTGAGCTTTTCCCGTATCAGGTTAATCTCAGAGTCAAGGTGTATCAATTTCTTTTTCTTGCGGGTAATGAGAAATTTAAGTAGGCCATTACCAGCATTATTAAAGAAATCAAACCATTCTGATAAATCAGTAGTATCATTTGTATCCGGAGGTACACTCCATCTAAGTGATCTGGGGATCATATGTTCCTTAACATACCTTTCCAGGAAAGATATGTCCCAGAGAGTCCTAATTTCAGCTGATAATAGATTCTGTAGATGGAGAAATGATCCTCTCAGATCATTTTTTACCTCTTCCTCCAATGTGAACACATCATCTGATATGGTTGTTCTTGCTAATCTAAGTTCAAAAATGTCTCCCATTTTAGAACCATGTACCAGGCAGCTTCCAAAATATTGGTAAAACAGAAATATAAAAGTGACTGGGAAGAAGCGCCTTAGTACTAAATATTGTAAAGCTGCTATGCACAAATGAGGTACCAATAACCCCTAGAAGACCGTAATAAACATATAAATAAAGTGCAGCGCTAAACGTTTATAGATAATGACAAATATTTGATCAATATTCGATCAATATAAGAAGTCCTCCTGCAAATAGATGAAAGAGAATGGGTGCTCAGGTGATCAGGTGACTTGATCCTGGTATCCGTGCACGTAAGTGATAAAGCAATGCGCACTCACCAGACCCGCATAAAATATGCGCCTTTGTGTATAAATTATCCAGATGTCATCCGGTACTGGGTTCTTTCTTTCTATACCATCTTTACCACTTTACGGTTATGTCATTTTTATACATATATATGTATGTTTTCATACATATATATATATTATGTGTACCCATTTTTAATATATTTAATGTTTCTATACATTTTTTACACTCATCTATGGTCCTAGTAGTATTTAGAAACCGGATACTCTATTTCTGTCTTTTGCTTTTATCTAATACCTCACATCTGTATGTAAGGATTTATTATTATCTTTTGTATCCATGTGGGCCATACGATGTTACACCACTTCTATATGTAATATTTAGCCGATTTGGAGTTGGCTGATACATATTATTATTGTTTACCAAAATTGATTTTTATTGATACTTTTATTGTTTTTGATTTTATTATGTATTTTCTGATCCGCACATGCGCAGTAATTCTAGCTATATTTTCCATATGTAACATAGATTATCCCCAAAACTCCTCTTTTAGTTGCTTATTATTAAGCTATTATTCATACTAATCCAGTATTTCTGCTGGGGTGTGGTTATTACCATAGCGTAAATATAGAATGTTTTTATCCATTCTCTGCTCTAGGGCGTTATACTTTTTGCCCTGTCTAATTTTAGCACATTACAGTATTGAATATACAGACGGTTCACCTGTACTGTTTATTCAGCCGGGGAGACCAAGGGAAAATGGCGCGCGTCTATTCGCGCCTGCGCAGTTCGTTCTGCACGACCCCACCTTATTGCGCATGTGCGTACTTCCGCTTAAGTACGAGTGACGAATGGCATGGTGTGTTTGGCAACCCCCCTCTGAAGACGTGCTGGAGCACGACACGCGTAAGGAGGAGCCATAACACGCCGTGAAGTCACGCCGCCAGAGCAACGCGGAGCTCTGGCGGCCATCTTAGCATTCCAGACGGTTAGTTGTGCACTAATAACTGTCTGCAACATTTTATGCCTAACCACAATAAAACCCTATTTTATTACCAAATACTACACTATGGGAGTATCTTTGTTACCCCCTGGGGGAGCACTCTAATTTGCAGACCTACTCCTGGATACACCGGAGGGACCCGGACCAGATCTCTTACCATTAAACATCAGGGGGACCCCTAAGTGGAGAGGATCATCAGCCTCATATACAGCTGAGGGAGGACCACCCAGTACCGGATGACATCTGGATCATTTATACACAAAGGCGCATATTTTATGCGGGTCTGGTGAGTGCGCATTGCTTTATCACTTACGTGCACGGATACCAGGATCAAGTCACCTGATCACCTGAGCACCCATTCTCTTTCATCTATTTGCAGGAGGACTTCTTATATTGATCGAATATTGATCGAATATTTGTCATTATCTATAAACGTTTTGCGCTGCACTTTATTTATATGTTAATTTTTATTTTCAACTTTTAATTTTCTATTTTCTATATTTATCTAGTATTCATTATTATTTTGTGGTCATTATTATGGTTTTAGACATTTAGGTATGATGAATTTTACTTAACTAGCATCCTGTAAAACCTGTGATTATAATCAGTTTTTAATAATTAGGTATTATCCATTTTAAGATATTTATTCATTCATCATGACCCCGTCATTCCTAATGTATATTATCAATGCATGAACTAGTGGTATTTCTAATGTTTAATTTTGTATTTTTGTAACTCATGAATTGTTCATTTACTTCTATGCCATCCATTACCATCCTTTCAATGTACCCTATTGTAATGGTGATTCTCTGCCCTATTCTCATTTTTCCTTTAATTATGCATCAGTGATTAGACATGTTCCCACAACCATCCCCGCCCCTGCTGCCCCCTATTTAGATGGCCACCAACACTAGCCAATCAGGTCTGAAGAAGAAGCTATGCTTCGAAACATGTTACCGCCCATTTTTACGTCACTATGCTACTACGTCTGACGTGACAGCCATTTGGGTTCCAGGCTGGTCTTCCCTCCAGCGGCTGGCCGCACCAAGCACCGAGTGTCCAGAAGATTCATTCCTGCTGCTATTCCAGAATCACACACTCCTGCCTTTTCTCCCATCACGTCCTGGGATCTTCCTAGGATGACGTCCAGGGTGACATGCTTTATTATACTTCCCTTCTAGTGAGTTGCCTTTGTTTTTACCTTGCAATAAAACATACCTTCTAATGCTGCACTTAGTCTGGCGCCCCTCTCTTCTCTTTCCTATTTTATTTATTGTCTAGTGGACAAAATGATCTAAAATACTTTAAAAAGTACAATATTTTTCTTTTAAGATTCCATCATCTTGTAGTTGCATCTTCTAAGGGTTGTCAAGTGAAAACTTCATTGGATCGCACCGTTTTTAATCTGCAAAGAAAGCTGCAATCTTTATGTTTGGTTGGGTAAAACTTGTCCGGGGTCACCAGGGTTTGGAAGCGATAACTACAGGTCAAAAACAGAAACTAAAGGCACAGTTATTCCTCATCCTAAAAAACATTATCCTCTCATTCATAAATGGGTAAAAATTGGCCAGAGGCTTCACCAAGAGGCTTAAAAATGGAGACATGAGCAAAAAGTCAGCAATCTTTCTACAAAAATGAATCCTGCAGACGTTTTTTTTGGTGGGTTTTGGTGGGTATAGATTCTTCAGTAGCACCACAATTTTATGGCAGCAAAAACAAGCCAAAACGCAGAGAAAGACGTCACAGTGTCTTCTTAAGAAAAACTTTAGCTTTGGCCCTTTTTTTAATTCCATGAGGAGCTTTTGACAAGAAAGGGGAGAAGGAGATTATGTTCCAGATGGTGGCTATGATGATACTGGGCAGCACCATTGCACAGGATTAAGCAGTGAAGCTAACAAAAGGGAAGTGTTTCCTGTGTTTTCTCTGTGAAATGGAGCAGAAAAGTTCATTTCCAGATATTTGTGCTCTCGTGATTAGGAGGTAGAAGTGTCAGAGCCACCAAATGTTGCAGTCATACAAGGTGACATCCCCCTTGGTGCATCTCTACAAGCCACCAAAAGGTTCACGCAGTGTGCATTGAACAATATCTTCTTTCTTTTCCTGTGTTTTTTTGAAGAGCTGATGGTAGTCTTGATAACCCCACCAATGCCAGTCTGGTCTAGCTAGAGACCCGTGGCTCTTAGTTCTCAATGAACTACCCGGGCTCTGGTTAGCAATCTACTACGGGGCTCAAAATTTCAAATCCTAAACTACTAGCCAGGCCTTAAGAGTTACTCACCATCAGTTGCCCAACCAAAACCTTACCTTGCCCCGCCCCTAATTCTGCCCCTAAACACATCATTGTACATTATCTCATGTTTAGTTAAGGGATCAGTTCATGTTTCATAGCATGTTACACCCATAGTCAGGTTCTAACATGTAACATGTTACTAAATAAGCAGCCCATGCAACTCCCCGACCCCCCAAGCCCCCATTGTGACAGTGGGATGGGGGATCTTTTCTCCACACCCACTGTCACAATTTTAAATAAAAAAAGCGCTCACCTGACCACGTTATTCATTCACAGAGTTCTGTAATAAGAGAACTACAACTACCATCACCCATTGCACCTGATGGCTCATAGTTCTCAATGAACTACCTGGGCTCTTTTTAGCGATCTAGTACAGGGCTCAAAATTTCAAGTCCTAAGCTACTAGCCAGGCCTTAAAAGTTACTCACCACCAGTTGCCCCACCAAACCCTTACCTTGTCCCGCCCCTAATTCTGCCCCTATACACACCCTTGTAAATGATCTCATGGTGACCTTTATTTGGTTAGATTGGTCATATATTTCCGGTAAGCTTTGCATGGTGTTACCTGGTGGAGGATCCTTCTGCTCTTCTTTAAGATACTGAATTCCCATCCTTCAACTATCATTTGGAGAGGCATATTGCTTATCACCTTTTTTAGTTCTTTAGGACTTTATTGTTTATTTTATATTTCACTCATGGGTTTGGACATTCTTCATTAGATGCACATATTTGAATGTATTTATATTTATTTCACATTTATATTTCCTGTAAATTAGCACAACATTTCTCTGCAGTTTATTGATCCTCCCTGTCATCCAGTGAATTCCTGAGGAACGGGCACACAGCTACACTGATGTCCTGCATGCAGGAACTTTGCATGACACCTAAGATTTGCTCATCGTAAAAGCAATGCTTTACAGGCTCCTCATACAAAAAATAATAAATGCACATTTTTTTACCTGCAAAAAAATATGCATTTCTTGTTTTTTTGGGGAACTTATCCTTTCATTTTGCCTAAATAAACATACAGTTTATAAAAAATAACAAAATAAAAATAAAAATGATCAAATAAGCCATATAAAAAAAATATTAATTGTGGCTGGGCATCTTCCACGGTGGAGTCCAGGAACTGGAACAAGGAGACTATTTCCGCTAAATGGTATGGGGAGAGTTTATAAAATTTGCATTCAAATATTGGGAGTGAGGGAAGAAGCAGAAGCACAGACCCAGAGACTGGATGAAGCCGAAGCAGGGAGATCCTTTGCACTATAGGTCCGCAGGTACAGCTTCCTCTCCAGCAAAGAGAACAGCGATCACCACAGTAGTGACATCACTAAATTTGGTAAGATTAACAGTCAAAGGCAGCAGGACCTTAGATGATCTTTCACTTTAGATATCCAGCTATAAGCCTCAAGTAAGGATGTTTTTTTTTGCAGGTAAAAATAAAAATTTTAAAAGGATTTTGGGATAGAGAAGCAAAAAAAACCACATTGTTACACCCCTGAACTCATGTAAAATGCAAAGGAGGTTATTAGACAAATTAGCTTGAGGTGATTGTAGCCGTATTAGTGCATTTGCGACAGAAAAAATTGAGTACTGTTAGTGATACTTTTTTTATTTGCACTAACATACAAATTTGAGGACAAGCTTTCGGGGTATGTCCCCTTCTTCAAAGTCCAAGCAGTACTATTACAAATCACAAAGTTTAAGCAGAATGTTAGAAGGGATTGAAAAAAAAAAAAAGGCTACAGATAAGACACATCAAAAGCGAGGGGGGGATACTACACTCACACAGAGGGGGTCAAGCTTCAGCTAATAGATAGTCATAAAACTGTCGGATAATGGTTGAGGAATCCCATGTCCAAGTTAAGGCCGTTATCTTTTGTGTCAAATAGAATTATCATTCTTAGTTCAAATGTTTTTCTTTCCTGGATGGATTTGAATTTTTCTTTCAGAACTAAAACATTGAGGTCTCCCATTGAGTGTCCTGGTTGTGTGAAATGGTGTCCTACAGGTATGCAGAGGTCATCTTCTTTATGTTCCTTGATGGTATGTTTGTGCAGATTCATCCTTGTTTGCAACTTCTGTTCTGTTTCGTCAACATAAGATCCTTTGCTGCATTTTCTGCACTGGATAAGGTGCACAACATTACTGGAGGTGCAGCTGTATGATCTGGAAATATTGAAGATCCCTTTTGAGTGTCTGACACTTTTTGATGGATTGATTTGGTTGCACAGCTTGCAGCATTTCTTATTGCAGGCTGTGCTTCCATTATTTGTGACATCATAATCAGAAGGAAGTTTCCTACTGATTAGTTTATTTCTGAGGTTGGGGGGTTGTCTGAAAGCCAGTATTGGGGGTTGCTGGAATATTTTTTTCAGAGTTCCATCCTCTGTTATGATGGGTTGTAAATCTTTGATTATTTTTCTTATCCCTTCTAGTGCTGGGTTGTATATGGTTACTAGAGGTACACGGTTGTTTGTTTTTTTCTCCTTGTACTGAAGTAGATTTTCTCTTCGGGTTATCAAGGCTGTGTTTATGCTGTTTTTGATAGTTTTGTCCTTGTAACCTTTCTTATGGAAGGAGTCTGCTAGTGTCCCGAGATGTTTATCTCTGTCTCTTGGGTCAGAACATATTCGGTGGTATCTAATGGCCTGACTGTGTATGATGGCACGTTTTGTGTGTTCGGGGTGGAAGCTGGAACTGTGGAGGTAGTTGCATCTGTCAGTGGGTTTCCTGTATATTGAGGTGTGAAGCGTATCATCCCTGATGTATACTGTGGTGTCTAGGAAGTTGACGTGTGTGTTTGATTATTCCATTTTTAGTTTGATTGATGGATGAAAAGTGTTCATCAATGAGTAAAATAGTTTTAGGTTTTCTTCACCTTCTGTCCATATGATGAAAATATCATCAATATAGCGAAAGTATCTGTATGGTTTTTGTTCCATGCTGTTCAGGAATTGTTCCTCCAGGTCAGCCATAAATAAATTTGCATATTGGGGTGCCATTTTACTTACCATCGCAGTGCCCATACATTGAAGATAGATGTCTTTATTAAAAGCAAAGTAGTTGTGTGTAAGTATGAATTCAATGAGCTGTGTAACATCCTCAGCAGTGTATTTGTTGTTTGGTGAGGATGATAAGGATCTGTGACATGCAGCTAATCCATCCTTGTGAGAGATATTACTATACAGAGATACTACATCCATAGTCACTAGAAGTGTATTAGATGGTAATTGCTGTATATTGTTGATCTTGTTCAGAAAGTCAGTTGTGTCTTGCAGGAAACTAGCAGTATTATGACTAACGGTTTTAAAATTTTTTCTACAAAGCCTGAGATTTGTTCGGTGAGTGTATTCATACCTGTTATGATGGGTCTGTCTGGATTTCCTGGCTTGTGGACTTTGGGCAGCATGTAGAAGTCCCCGATTTCTGGATGATCCGGAATCGCATTTATAAGTTCTGAATGTAGGTGGGCTGGAAGTGTTTTAATGAGACCTTTTAAGTGCTTTGTAAAGTCCTGGGTCGGATCATAATCCAGTTTTTTATAGTAAATGGCATTTTCCAGCTGCCTCTGGCCTTGGTATTTGTTTGTATCCATCACAACAACTGCTCCCCCTTTATCCGCTGGTTTGATGGTGATGGCCTGATTGTTGCGCAAATCGTGTATAGCCCTTCGCTCTAGTGGTGAAAGATTGTACAGAATTTTCTTTTGCTGGGTGGATATCAGGGATGTAGCTCGCAATCTGAAGCTATCAATATAGGTGTCCAGTTTGGGGTTGCGTCCTTGTGGAGGTGTGAAGCAGCTGTTCTTTTTCTTTGTGTAGCACTCCATTGTCCTAGGATTCCTTTCATTATTGTGGAAATATTCTTTGAGCCTTAGTCTCCTGAAGAAATCTTCCATATCTGACAATACTTGTAAATGATCCAATTTGGTGGTTGGGCAGAATGTAAGGCCTTTGGAGAGGATGGTTAATTCTGGTTTGGAAAGTTTATGATATGACAAGTTGATGATTCCAAGTTCCTCTGTTATATCCCCATTTTCAGTCAGGTCAGCATTTACACAAGGAATCCCTTGGGATTCCGGATTAGATTCCAGGTCACTGATGGTAAGAGGTATAGATGTTGGGTTGCTTTTATGTTTAGGTTAATGTTTAGGTTATGTTTAGGTTTTATGTTTAGGTTCAGTCCCTTCTAACATTCTGCTTAAATTTTGTGATTTGTAATAGTACTGCTTGGACTTTGAAGAAGGGGACATACCCCGAAAGCTTGTCCTCAAAATTGTATGTTAGTGCAAGTAAAAAAAAGTATCACGGACAGTACTCAATTGTTTCTTAGACAAATTAGAAAATGGAAAATTAGGCAAAGGGTAAATGAGGACACATATGACTGACAACTATTTTTTCTTACTGAACATATTAGCCTGTGTAGATAAAGCCTGTGTAGATAACGAAAAAAAAAGGAACTTCTAAAGGCTTCTTTGAAATGTGCTAATCATCAGGCAATAGAAAACAAATGACAAAATAGAAAATTAGGCAAGCGGTAAGTGAGGAGATATATGACCGAAAAAAGATTTTTTTTTACTAAACATATTGCTGGAGATGGACACAAAGTAATTCAGTAAATTTGCATTTTCAGAGGCAAAGGAATGGTGGGTATAGAGGCCAAGGAAGAAAGACCTTCCATGGCTGCATCTTCAAACCTTAAAGCAAACTGTCAATGGATGTCTCTGCCAAACTGTCTCTGAAGACCTGAGACCTGGAACATCCAACAAGAGGTCTGGGACATATGCCTGGATGCCAGGGTTTACCAACACCACGGAGAGTCTGGCCCATCCAAAAAAATAAGACCAGTAATTTCTATGTGATTTTTTTTCTCAAATTCTCAAATATTTATTCTCTATGTACCATATTTTTCGGCGTATAAGACAGCTTTTTTAACATAAAAACATACCCCAACAATTGGGGGTCATCTTATATGCCGGGTATAGAACTGCTAGATGTGCGGTAATACTGTACAGTAGCTTCAGCTACATACAGTGTACCGCGCTGAGCCAATCACGGCGAGCGATGTATTCTATTAATGAATACAGAGCCTGCTTGGATTGGCTGAAGTTGTGACATCATCAGCTCGCCTCTCTGATGCAGCCAATCCGAGCAGGCTCTGTATTCATTAATAGAATACATCACTTGACGTGATTGGCTCATATGACATCCTCCCATTCTCCGCACATGCACGGCGATGCGCTGTGTCCCTCGGACACAGCGGATCACCGATCACGGAAAGAGCCGAAGATGTTGGCTCGGTCATGTGATCAGCTGTGTCCAATCACAGCTGATCACATGTAAACAGGGAAATGCCGGTTCTCGGCATTTCTCTCTTCTCAAGCTGTCACGCTGACAGCTCGAGAGGAGAGGAGAGCCGGTAATCGGCTTTCCACGGAGGGGACATTTACACTGATCATCAGGGCACTGATGACCAGTGTGCCCTGATGATCAGTGTAGCCCCAGCAGTGCCAGCTGTCAGTGTCCATCAGTGCCACATCAATGCCACATATCAGTGCCTACCAGTGCCCATCAATGCCATATATCAGTGCCCATCTGAGCTGCCTTTCAGTGCCGCCTATCAGTGCCATGTATCAGTGCTGCCTTTCAGTGCCCATCAGTGATGTCTGTCAATGCCCATCAGTGCCACCTATTAGTGCTGCCAATCAGTGCTGCCTATCAGTGCGCATCAGTGCCGCCTATCAGTGCCAGTCAGTGCCGCGCAATTGTTATTCAAAGTGTGACAGCGCTGAAAGCTGAAAATTGGCCTGGGGGGGGGGGGGAAGTGGGTATAAGTGCCCTGTAGGCTAGGGGTTAAATGGTGTTGCCTCAGAAGGGGGGTAGTATTATACGACGAGTATAGCCCAAAACCTATGTTTTAACTGGAAAATTAGGGGGTCGTCTTATACACCCAGTTGCCTTATACGCCGGAAAATATGGTAAATGTATTGCCAGTTAAAAGGAAAACATCTATGGTCCAAACTGTCAAAAATTCGCAAAGCTACTAAAACATTTCAGATAGAAACTTTTCATAATCCAGGAGGACAGTCTGTTCTGTTATAAGTAGGGATGAGTTGCTGGTTCAGTCTAAATGTTCGAACTGAATTTTGATTGTCTGAAAGTTTGGTGAACTGCCAAACTAAATGGGTGTTCAGCTGGGCCAAACCCCCAACTGCATAAAAACATTTAGCAGTAGGAAGGTGTCTCCTTTAGCAGAGGTAGTAATATTAGTGATACCGCTGCGAAATGAGACAGATTCCTGCTCAGGTTGGTTGTTGGAGGCGATGGTCAACAGAGTTCTGGGAACCATTGACTCATCCCTACTTGGATAAAGGGTGGAGATTTGTGGAAAAAAGTAATAGGTTCTCCCAAAAAAATCACACCAGTCCATTTAGATTTGGTATGAATTTTAATAGGGAACCCCATGCAAAAGAACAAAAAGCAGGGAATCCTCCCAAAATCTATACTAGATGTAAATCTATTGTCAATTTCATTGTCCAGCAATGCAAAACCTAGTCAGTCATGTTGAACAACTCCCATCAACCCATTGACGTGTTGAAAGAAAAAATTCACAGACCAACCAGTATGTCTAACCCAGTTACCAATTTGCAGCAAATGACAGCTTCTGGTCCCTTCTGCTAAATGTATGAATTTTAATAGGGAACCCCATGCAAAAAAAACTAAAAGCATGGAATCCCCCCAAAATCTACACTAGATGTTTGAGTATGCAGTATGCAGCCTGGTGGGCCAGGAACAGGAGGATATAAGTTCAAGTAGACCTCTGAACTATGCCATGCCCCTTGCCCTCAATTTCGGGGGTACCTTGCTGAGGGGAGCTTATTAAAATATGAAAACCCCTTTAAAAAATAAAAGGGACCCAGATACTTCCCTCAAGTATTTTAGTCCAAAAATAAACACCAAAAAAAGGCACAAGATGTAAATCTATCATCAATTCTATTGTCCAGCGATACAGAACCTAGTCAGTTGTGTTGAACAACTCCCACCAACCCGCTGACTAGAGATGAGCGAATCGAACATGACGAAGTGGAATTCGTTCCGAAGATTTGGAAAAATTCGATTCGCGACGAATCCGAAGATTAGCAAACTTCGGATGCACGAATCGAATTTTCCCAAAAATGGCGGCGACATGTGTGGCGACAGGAGAAAATGGACAGAGAAGATGGGGCGGGGATCTCTGGGAAGGCGCGCAGACAAGGCGCGCTGACCCATAATGCATTCCTGAGTCATGAATCGTGACATGTGATCGCATTAGCCAATCAGCAGCCAGCCAGCACTGTGTAATGGTGGAGCTATAAATCGCGGCCATCTTAGAATTCTCCATTAGCCTCCGGTCATTCAAGAGAGACAGACCTGTCTGTATTAAGGGACAGAGTTAGGGCCACAGAATCGTTACTCAGGGACACAGAATTGTTACTCAGGGACACAGAATCGTTACTCGGGGACACAGAATCGTTACTCGGGGACACAGAATCGTTACTCGGGGACACAGAATAGTTACTCAGGGACACAGAATTGTTACTCAGGGAAACAGAATCGTTACTCAGGGACACAGAATCGTTACTCAGGGACACAGAATCGTTACTCAGGGCCACAGCTATCAAAGAATCGAAAATTTAAAGTGACATACACCCTTTTTTTTTTTTGGTGGCTGTCGTGCACAGTTGGTGCTGCAGTTTGCCGATTGTGCAAAATAAACTGACTTTCTGCTTCACAACCACTATTGTACGTTCAAAGAGTTAAATCCATTTACACGCCGGCTGGCGGTAATATTTTTTGGGTGATTAGTGCATTCCAGTGACACAAACGTACAGTTTCCAGCCAACGGCAAGCTGCAATTGACCGATTGTGTACAATAAACTGACTTTCTGCTTCACAACCACTATTGTACGTTCAAAGAGTTAGATCCATTTACACGCCGGGTGGCGGTAATATTTTTTGGGTGATTAGTGCATTCCAGTGACACAAACGTACAGTTTCCAGCCAACGGCAAGCTGCAATTGACCGATTGTGCTAAATAAACTGACTTTCTGCTTCACAACCACTATTGTACGTTCAAAGAGTTAAATCCATATACACGCCGGGTGGCGGTAATATTTTTTGGGTGATTAGTGCATTCCAGTGACATAAATGTACAGTTTCCAGCCAACGGCAAGCTGCAATTGACCGATTGTGCTAAATAAACTGACTTTCTGCTTCGCAACCACTATTGTACGTTCAAAGAGTTAAATCCATATACACGCCGGGTGGCGGTAATATTTTTTGGGTGATTAGTGCATTCCAGTGACATAAACGTACAGTTTCCAGCCAACGGCAAGCTGCAATTGACCGATTGTGTACAATAAACTGACTTTCTGCTTCACAACCACCATTGTACGTTCAAAGAGTTAGATCCATTTACACGCCGGGTGGCAGTAATATTTTTTGGGTGATTAGTGCATTCCAGTGACATAAACGTACAGTTTCCAGCCAGCGGCAAGCTGCAATTGACCAATTGTGCTAAATAAACTGACTTTCTGCTTCACAACCACTATTGTACGTTCAAAGAGTTAGATCCATTTACACCCCGGGTGGCGGTAATATTTTTTGGGTGATTAGTGCATTCCAGTGACATAAACGTACAGTTTCCAGCCAACGGCAAGCTGCAATTGACCGATTGTGCTAAATAAACTGACTTTCTGCTTCACAACCACTATTGTACGTTCAAAGAGTTAGATCCATTTACACGCCGGGTGGCGGTAATATTTTTTGGGTGATTAGTGCATTCCAGTGACATAAACGTACAGTTTCCAGCCAACGGCAAGCTGCAATTGACCGATTGTGCTAAATAAACTGACTTTCTGCTTCACAACCACTATTGTACGTTCAAAGAGTTAAATCCATTTACACGCCGGCTGGCGGTAATATTTTTTGGGTGATTAGTGCATTCCAGTGACATAAACGTACAGTTTCCAACCAACGGCAAGCTGCAATTGACCGATTGTGCTAAATAAACTGACTTTCTGCTTCACAACCACTATTGTACGTTCAAAGAGTTAAATCCATTTACACGCCGGCTGGCGGTAATATTTTTTGGGTGATTAGTGCATTCCAGTGACAGAAACGTACAGTTTCCAGCCAACGGCAAGCTGCAATTGACCGATTGTGCTAAATAAACTGACTTTCTGCTTCACAACCACCATTGTACGTTCAAAGAGTTAGATCCATTTACACGCCGGGTGGCGGTAATATTTTTTGGGTGATTAGTGCATTCCAGTGACATAAACGTACAGTTTCCAGCCAACGGCAAGCTGCAATTGACCGATTGTGCTAAATAAACTGACTTTCTGCTTCACAACCACTATTGTACATTCAAAGAGTTAAATCCATTTACACGCCGGCTGGCGGTAATATTTTTTGGGTGATTAGTGCATTCCAGTGACAGAAACGTACAGTTTCCAGCCAACGGCAAGCTGCAACTGACCGATTGTGTACAATAAACTGACTTTCTGCTTCACAACCACCATTGTACGTTCAAAGAGTTAGATCCATTTACACGCCGGGTGGCGGTAATATTTTTTGGGTGATTAGTGCATTCCAGTGACATAAACGTACAGTTTCCAGCCAACGGCAAGCTGCAATTGACCGATTGTGCTAAATAAACTGACTTTCTGCTTCACAACCACTATTGTACATTCAAAGAGTTAAATCCATTTACACGCCGGCTGGCGGTAATATTTTTTGGGTGATTAGTGCATTCCAGTGACAGAAACGTACAGTTTCCAGCCAACGGCAAGCTGCAACTGACCGATTGTGTACAATAAACTGACTTTCTGCTTCACAACCACCATTGTACGTTCAAAGAGTTAGATCCATTTACACGCCGGGTGGCGGTAATATTTTTTGGGTGATTAGTGCATTCCAGTGACATAAACGTACAGTTTCCAGCCAACGGCAAGCTGCAATTGACCGATTGTGCTAAATAAACTGACTTTCTGCTTCACAACCACTATTGTACATTCAAAGAGTTAAATCCATTTACACGCCGGCTGGCGGTAATATTTTTTGGGTGATTAGTGCATTCCAGTGACAGAAACGTACAGTTTCCAGCCAACGGCAAGCTGCAACTGACCGATTGTGTACAATAAACTGACTTTCTGCTTCACAACCACCATTGTACGTTCAAAGAGTTAGATCCATTTACACGCCGGCTGGCGGTAATATTTTTTGGGTGATTAGTGCATTCCAGTGACAGAAACGTACAGTTTCCAGCCAACGGCAAGCTGCAATTGACCGATTGTGTACAATAAACTGACTTTCTGCTTCACAACCACCATTGTACGTTCAAAGAGTTAGATCCATTTACACGCCGGGTGGCGGTAATATTTTTTGGGTGATTAGTGCATTCCAGTGACATAAACGTACAGTTTCCAGCCAACGGCAAGCTGCAATTGACCGATTGTGCTAAATAAACTGACTTTCTGCTTCACAACCACTATTGTACATTCAAAGAGTTAAATCCATTTACACGCCGGCTGGCGGTAATATTTTTTGGGTGATTAGTGCATTCCAGTGACAGAAACGTACAGTTTCCAGCCAACGGCAAGCTGCAACTGACCGATTGTGTACAATAAACTGACTTTCTGCTTCACAACCACCATTGTACGTTCAAAGAGTTAGATCCATTTACACGCCGGGTGGCGGTAATATTTTTTGGGTGATTAGTGCATTCCAGTGACATAAACGTACAGTTTCCAGCCAACGGCAAGCTGCAATTGACCGATTGTGCTAAATAAACTGACTTTCTGCTTCACAACCACTATTGTACGTTCAAAGAGTTAAATCCATTTACACGCCGGCTGGCGGTAATATTTTTTGGGTGTTTAGTGCATTCCAGTGACAGAAACGTACAGTTTCCAGCCAACGGCAAGCTGCAATTGACCGATTGTGTACAATAAACTGACTTTCTGCTTCACAACCACCATTGTACGTTCAAAGAGTTAGATCCATTTACACGCCGGGTGGCGGTAATATTTTTTGGGTGATTAGTGCATTCCAGTGACATAAACGTACAGTTTCCAGCCAACGGCAAGCTGCAATTGACCGATTGTACTAAATAAACTGACTTTCTGCTTCACAACCACTATTGTATGTTCAAAGAGTTAAATCCATTTACACGCCGGCTGGCGGTAATATTTTTTGGGTGATTAGTGCATTCCAGTGACATAAACGTACAGTTTCCAGCCAACGGCAAGCTGCAATTGACCGATTGTACTAAATAAACTGACTTTCTGCTTCACAACCACTATTGTACGTTCAAAGAGTTAAATCCATTTACACGCCGGCTGGCGGTAATATTTTTTGGGTGATTAGTGCATTCCAGTGACAGAAACGTACAGTTTCCAGCCAACGGCAAGCTGCAATTGACCGATTGTGTACAATAAACTGACTTTCTGCTTCACAACCACCATTGTACGTTCAAAGAGTTAGATCCATTTACACGCCGGGTGGCGGTAATATTTTTTGGGTGATTAGTGCATTCCAGTGACATAAACGTACAGTTTCCAGCCAACGGCAAGCTGCAATTGACCGATTGTACTAAATAAACTGACTTTCTGCTTCACAACCACTATTGTACGTTCAAAGAGTTAAATCCATTTACACGCCGGCTGGCGGTAATATTTTTTGGGTGATTAGTGCATTCCAGTGACAGAAACGTACAGTTTCCAGCCAACGGCAAGCTGCAATTGACCGATTGTGCTAAATAAACTGACTTTCTGCTTCACAACCACCATTGTACGTTCAAAGAGTTAGATCCATTTACACGCCGGGTGGCGGTAATATTTTTTGGGTGATTAGTGCATTCCAGTGACATAAACGTACAGTTTCCAGCCAACGGCAAGCTGCAATTGACCGATTGTGCTAAATAAACTGACTTTCTGCTTCACAACCCCTATTGTACGTTCAAAGAGTCAAATTCGGTTTTATTTTTGGGGTGCTTATTGAATTAAAGAGTATGTCAGACAACACGCAGAGGAGTGGCAGAGGAGGCAATGTTTCTGGAGCGAGCAGACGTGGCAGCAGAGGAAGGGGTCGAGGCAGCACTAGTCGCAGCCAGAGGCCAGTGCTCCCGGTGTCATCCAGCGGTCGTGTCTCCACCGACAACCCTGCCGTCATCGATTGGTTGACTCGGTCGTCTTCCTCTTCCCAGGTCACCTCTGACACCTACAGCCAACGGTCGGTGGGTACGTCAGACACAACCGTTAGTTGGCATGGCCCGGGAGCAAGCCCACTGAAATCACGTGTCCTCGACCTGCCCCTGTCCTTTGGTGTTCCCTCACCAAGCGAAGTATCGCATGCTGTGGGCTCAGCCCCACTGTACAGTGAGGAAGAGCTAACAGAGGGCGGTCAGGAACGGGGGGAGACATCCGCCTCTTCAGCAGCCAGGCGAAGAAGTACTGGCGAGGAGAGTGGCTCGGTAGCCGGTCTAGAGACAGGTCTGTCTCCTGACCCACACGCAGCCGAGGGGGCTAGTAGTGACGCGGAGACCCTAATTGATGATGATGAGGCTGATCGCACTTGGCAGCCTCGTCGTCATCAGGCTATTGCTTCCGCATCATCAGGAGAAGAGGGTGCCAGCTTGCCAGCGAGCAAAACAGTCGGTGGGTTGCCCAGGAGGCAGCAGGGTCGCAGCAGTGTCAGTGGAGCCAAACGGCCACGGAGTAGAGCACCAGCTCCACTGCAGCCTACCACCACGGCCAGTAGTGGTGCCGGTGTGCACGGAGGAAGTAGCAGTCAGCCAGTGAGGAGTAGCGGGGGCAAAGTTTCCTACTCGGCGGTGTGGCAATTTTTCGTCACGCCGCCCGAGGAAGTAAACGTAGCCGTATGTCGACTATGTGGCCAGAAAGTCAAGCGTGGCCAGGGGGCCAATGTTGGGACTACAGCGTTGCGTCAGCATATGCAGCGTCGCCATTCGGTGGCCTGGGAAAACCGTGATAAAGATACGGCGGTTCTGCCTGCCCCAGCCCCCGCTCCATCACCCGCTCCGTTACTTGCTCCGTCACCCGACGTCAATCGCCCTCTATCAGCCAGTCAAGGCTCCAACACCTCTGCTGAGGGGAGTTGTCGCTCGTTGGCATCTTCCACTCGTTCAGATGCTCCTTCTCCTGCTACTCCTCTTCACGGATTCCGTCAGCAGTCTTTCTTGGAATCCGTTTCCAAGAGACAACAGTTTGCGAGCATGCACCCGACGGTGCAGAAGCTGAACGTCCTCCTGTCCAAGTTGCTGGTGCTGCAGTCCCTCCCTTTCCAAGTGGTGGACTCAGCACCTTTCCGAGAAATGATGGCTTGTGCCGAGCCGCGGTGGAGAGTGCCAAGCCGACGTGTGGAGCTGTAACTACGGTCAGGGACAGTACATGTCATTTACGGCCCACTGGGTGAACGTGGTGCCGGCACAGCCGCACCAGCAACTTGGACAGGTCACGCCGCTTTTGCCTCCACGTTTGCACGTCCTTGGTCCAGCAAAGATGTCCGCCTCTACCACCTCTTCTTCCGCCGTGTCCTCAGCCGCCACCCCCGTGCCAAGTCCCATTACCCGACCGGCATATCACATGTGCAGTGCTGCACCTGGTATGCCTTGGCGAACGTAGTCACACAGGGGAGGAACTTCTGAGTGTAATGAACAGAGAAATCGACAGATGGCTGTCTCCGCGCAAACTGAAAATTGGAACCATGTTGACCGACAACGGAAAGAACATGGTGTCTGCTCTGCGTCAAGGAAGGTTGTGCCATGCGCCATGCATGGCTCACGTGTTAAATCTGGTTGTCAAGCGGTTCCTAAAATCCACCATCCCACTGCAAGACATCCTTAAAATGTCACGTAAACTTTGCATGCATTTCAGCCATTCCTACACCGCAAAGCACACCCTCCTTGAGCTGCAGCGGCAGAACGGAATTCCACAGCATCGCCTGATCTGCGACGTTGCAACAAGGTGGAATTCAACCCTACATATGTTAGACCGCCTTTACGAACAGCGAAAGGCCATCACCGATTTCCTGATGTTACAATCGGATAAAGGTACTCCCCTGTGTAACTTAGATGTCAGCCATTGGCAGCTCATGCGTGACACCTGCCGCTTGCTCAGGCCCTTTGAGGAGGCCACGCTATTCGTGAGTCGGTAGGACTATGGGATGAACGACGTCATTCCTCTGTTGCACGTCCTGGAACAAATGCTGTTAACAATGGCTGGTCAGGGTGCGGTAGACGTGGCGCACAGATCTCAACGCCACATGACCCCTGTGGGGGCAGGACAGGAAGAAGAGGAGGGGGTAGAGGAGGACATTGGTGCTTAGGAATTATTGAGTGAAATGGGTGGTTTTTCCACTCAGCGGACAGGAGTGGAGGAGCAGGAGCATCTGGTAGAGGAGGAGGAGGAGACAGAGGACCCAGACGCACCGTGGCAGTATGCTGTGGAGATGGAGGCAGGGAGTCCCTCGCATTCCTTGGCACAAATGGCCCATAGCATGCTCGGTTGCTTGCGTAGCGACAGCCGAATAATAACCATCAGACAGAGGGATGACTTTTGGCTGTCCACCTTGTTGGACCCTCGCTACCGTTCAAAAATGGTGGCCTTTTTCACACCTGCTGAGAGGGAGGCCAAAATAAAGTACTATAAAAACCACCTATGTAGTCATGCAGTATATAGCCCTATCGGCCACTTTCTGGCATCCAGTTGCTGTAGCCCCCATCACCACACTGTGCCACGGGCCCCTGTACCGCCTTCTCATACTGCTGCCATATCCATCCTCTGCCATGTGCGTCTTTGTCGTCTGCTCACGCTGCTGGGTTCCAGTTTTAAACCTAGGCCTGTGTATGGCTTCCGAATACTGCTGCCTCCACCGCCACCCTGCGCCATGTGCCTCTGTCGTCTGCTCACGCTGCTGACGGCTTCCGCTTTTTAACCTAGGCCTGTGTATGGCTTCCGAATACTGCTGCCTCCACCGCCACCCTGCGCCATGTGCCTCTGTCGTCTGCTCACGCTGCTGACGGCTTCCGCTTTTTAAACTAGTCCTGTGTATGTCTTCCGAATACTGCTGCCTCCACCGCCACCCTGCGCCATGTGCCACTTTCAGGTCTCCTTACACTGTTGGTGGGTTCCATTTTGTGATAGGGTGCTGTATGGCCTTCCATTGCTGCTGCCTCCACCGCCACACTGCGCCATGTGCCTCTGTCGTCTGCTCACGCTGCTGACGGCTTCCGCTTTTTAACCGAGGCCTGTGTTTGGCTTCCGAATACTGCTGCCTCCACCGCCACCCTGCGCCATGTGCCTCTGTCGTCTGCTCACGCTGCTGATGGCTTCCGCTTTTTAACCAAGGCCTGTGTTTGGCTTCCGAATACTGCTGCATCCACCGCCACCCTGCGCCATGTGTCTCTGTCGTCTGCTCACGCTGCTGACGGCTTCCGCTTTTTAACCTAGGCCTGTGTATGGCTTCCGAATACTGCTGCCTCCACTGCCACCCTGCGCCATGTGCCTCTGTCGTCTGCTCACGCTGCTGACGGCTTCCGCTTTTTAAACTAGTCCTGTGTATGTCTTCCGAATACTGCTGCCTCCACCGCCACCCTGCGCCATGTGCCACTTTCAGGTCTCCTTACACTGTTGGTGGGTTCCATTTTGTGATAGGGTGCTGTATGGCCTTCCATTGCTGCTGCCTCCACCGCCACCCTGCGCCATGTGCCTCTGTCGTCTGCTCACGCTGCTGACGGCTTCCGCTTTTTAACCGAGGCCTGTGTTTGGCTTCCGAATACTGCTGCATCCACCGCCACCCTGCTCCATGTGTCTCTGTCGTCTGCTCACGCTGCTGACGGCTTCCGCTTTTTAACCTAGGCCTGTGTATGGCTTCCGAATACTGCTGCCTCCACCGCCACCCTGCGCCATGTGCCTCTGTCGTCTGCTCACGCTGCTGACGGCTTCCGCTTTTTAAACTAGTCCTGTGTATGTCTTCCGAATACTGCTGCCTCCACCGCCACCCTGCGCCATGTGCCACTTTCAGGTCTCCTTACACTGTTGGTGGGTTCCATTTTGTGATAGGGTGCTGTATGGCCTTCCATTGCTGCTGCCTCCACCGCCACCCTGCGCCATGTGCCTCTGTCGTCTGCTCACGCTGCTGACGGCTTCCGCTTTTTAACCGAGGCCTGTGTTTGGCTTCCGAATACTGCTGCATCCACCGCCACCCTGCGCCATGTGCCTCTGTCGTCTGCTCACGCTGCTGACGGCTTCCGCTTTTTAAACTAGTCCTGTGTATGTCTTCCGAATACTGCTGCCTCCACCACCACCCTGCGCCATGTGCCACTTTCAGGTCTCCTTACACTGTTGGTGGGTTCCATTTTGTGATAGGGTGCTGTATGGCCTTCCATTGCTGCTGCCTCCACCGCCACCCTGCGCCATGTGCCTCTGTCGTCTGCTCACGCTGCTGACGGCTTCCGCTTTTTAACCGAGGCCTGTGTTTGGCTTCCGAATACTGCTGCATCCACCGCCACCCTGCGCCATGTGTCTCTGTCGTCTGCTCACGCTGCTGACGGCTTCCGCTTTTTAACCTAGGCCTGTGTATGGCCTTCAATTGAAGCTGCTTCTGCTCCGCCACTCTGCCATTGGACTCTTGATAGTCGTCTCCCCACGCTGCTGCTGGGGGGACTTTTTAACATAGGCCGCTGTATGGCCTTCAATTTTAGCTGCTTACGCTCCGCCACTCTGCCATGGGCCCCTGTATCGCCTCCTCATGCTGCTGCCAGGCCCGTAATCTGCCATGGGCCCCCGTACCGACTCCTCATGCTGCTGCCAGGCCCGTAATCTGTCATGGGCCCCTGTACCACCTCCTCATGCTGCTGCCAGGTCCAGAGTGTGTCATGGGTCCCTGTACGGCCTCCCATTGCTGCTGTCTCCATCGCCACACTCTGCCATGTGCCACTTTCAGGTCTCCTCACACTGCTGGTGGGTTCCATTTTGTCATAGGGTGCTGTATGGCCTCCCATTGCTGCTGCCTCCACCGCCACACTGTGGCTCCACACTCTGGTTTTGGCCCCGTGACTGCCCAAATGAGTGAAGTGTGCGGTGATTCTAAGATCGACGGCACTCATCTGCATGTCATACTGACTGACAGTATTATTTCTCTTCCCCAGCAGACTCCAAGGGCATTTAAATTAAAGGTACAGTGTTCTGCACTAATATAAAGGCTCTCTGAAGCCTAGAAACACCCTTTTTATAAGTTAAATTCGCAGCGAATATATTCGGCACGAAGCGAATTTAATCGGCGAATTCGGCGAATCAGCCGAACCGAATTTTTGAATAATTCGCTCATCTCTACCGCTGACACATTGAAAGAAAAAATTCACAGACCCACCAATACGTCTAACCCAGTTACCAATTTGCAGCAAATGACAGCTTCTGGTCCCTTCCGCTAAATGTGATCAAAGGGGTGGGGTCTCTCAGGTGAAGTCATTCACAATGAACGAGGATCTGCATTGCTGGACAATGTGACCGTCAAGGGATTTACATTGTAGTTTTTTTATTTATTTATTTATTTTTATTACGTACCCCTTACACATTCACATGGGGGGTATCCAGTATCTAGGTCACCTGTATTTTTAAGGAGGGTAACAAAATTCTGGTAAACCCCCTGCCCATGGTCCCCTCAAAAACCAGGCTAGGGTTGTGGGAAACAGGCCCTTTATCTCATCAGCATGAGACAAGGTGCTTTTCTGGGCGGTAAGCCTTACAATGTACCTTCCCCATGTTGAGGGCATGTGACCTGGTTTGATTCAAGAGGTGGGTTCACCCCCTCTTTCCTGGCCAGCCATGCTGCATGCTATAATAAGGGTCTACTAGAGATTTTTGGAGGATTTCATCCTTTTTTTCCCCTAAAATTTTGCATTGGGTTCCCCCTTAACCTCCCTGGCGGTATTCCCGAGTGTAGCTCGGGGTAAAATGTCTATACCAAAAGCGGTAACCCCGAGCTACACTCGGGCTTACCATGCAGCACTGCATGGGGAGTCCCTGCAGCACTTACCTTGTCCTTGGCTCCCGCGATGTGTCCCCTGCAGCGTCCCTGGCCATCTCCTCCGTCTGATGCCGGCATCCGGCTCCTGTGTTCCGGTCCCAGGTCGGGACGTACGGGCGCTGCCGGTGGCGGCGGGAAATTTGAAAGTTTAAAAAAAATTTCATTTTTTTCAAAACGATTCTACATAGTAAAACATTGCTGTTTCAACCCATTTCACATACATTTTGTCCCGTGCATTTTGTCCTGTCCCCTGTCTGCATTTTGATTGTTCTTTCTGCCTGGAAACGTAGAAAAGTCCATGGCATCCAAAAAGTGTCCCTTTAGGTCAAAAGTGGGTTTAGATCAGCTAGAGAACAGCGATAGTAAATCAGGACCACTTGCAGAATTGAGTGATAATGATTCATGGGGGAAATTCGTCATCAGACACTGAAAACAATTTTGCGACTTTGCTAAGCGATGTGCGAACTTGGCGCTCTATTTCAAATTTCAGTGTTTTTGGTTTGATTATATTATTGAATTAAATGTATGATTTAGAATCTTGTTCAGACAGATTTCAGTGAGTTATTCCTAAAAATTACAGCCTACAATAAAAAAACTACATATTTCCATGCAAAATAATGGTACTGCTTTCAGCACCAAAAATTGGAAAGAATCATACCGCTAGGGAGGTTAAAATCCATACCACACTCAAAGGGTCTGATATAGAAATTGGGTGGTACACAGTGGAAGACAATAGACAGAGGACATTTACTTCAATCTCATTGTTCATAGATGCAGATCTTAGTCAATCATGTTGAACAACTCCTGTCAACCCGTTGACGCGTTGAAAGAACAAATTCACAGACCCACCAGTACATCTAACCCAGTTACCAATTTTCAGCTAATGACAGCTCCTGGTCCCTTCTGCTAAATGTAAGCAAAGGAGCGGGGTCTCTTGGCTGAAGTCATTCGCAATGAACGAGGATCTGCATTTCTGGACAATGTGATCATCAAGGGATTTACATTGTATGACATTTCAGTTTTTGTATTAATTTTTTACAAGTGTGTTTATTTACTTTTTTTTTATTATGTACCCCTTACACATTCACATGGGGGTATCCAGTATCTAGGTCACCTGTATTTTTAAGGAGGGTTCCAAAATTCTGGTAAACCCCCTGCCCACGGTCCCCCTTAAACACCAGGCTTAAAAGCCTTAAAAGGTACCCTGCCCATGTTGAGGGCATGTGATCTAGTTTGGTTCAAGAGGTGAGTTCACCCCGTCATTCCTGGCCAGCCATGCTGCATGCTCTAATAAGGGTCTACTAGAGATTTTGGGGGGATTTCATTCTTTTTTTTCCCTAAAATTTTGCATTGGGTTTCCCCTTAAAATCCATACCACACTCAAAGGGTCTGCTATAGAACTTGGGCGGCACACAGTGGAAGACAATGGACAGTGGAAATTTACTTCAGTCATTCAATTCTGTGAAATGGAAATTCTTCTTTTATAATTCAGAGCCATTTGGATACATGAAATAAATGTGCTTCTTCAATCAATAACACATTTTGGAAATCAACCCAAAATTTGAGAGCGGATATAACTCGATCCATCCAAAATAAAAACACCTTTTGTTTGGAGTTGTCAAATGTTTGTTAAATTGACTGAAAATGTAACAAAACTATGATTTATTGACCATTTAAATTGAATATAGCGCCATCGCTGGGATTCAATAAAATAATGCCCTCAATAGAACAATGCCCCAGAAAAGTCAGTTGAATTGTCCATAGAGGAAAAAAAAAATCTTATCTTCCCCTCATTACCACCAGGAGCATCTTATATTTGATGGTGGAATAAGTACTCTCTGCTCACACTAAATGGTATCAAAACTTTATAAATCTGTGAAATTCTCTTAAAGGGACATTCCCACTATCCACAGATTGGACGCTCAGTACACACGTTTATTCATTACCATCCTTCCTGCCATTCCAGTGGAAAATGAAGAATGCCTAAAATGTACACACTTGTTTATTGACCATACGACTTCGATACATGTATAAAAACATGAACAATTTGGTGAAAATATTTGGAAGAGCATTAATTACGTGAAATCATTTAAGCATGAATTATACTAAAACTGCATTTTTTATACTATTGTACATTTCTCAACTTTTATGAAGTTTTTATAAAACTGTATGTTAGTTAAAAGCCTTATATGTTTATAAAACATGTAAAAAATATTTTGGTAGGTAAATTAGTCAGATAGTTATCATGAGGTTAACCAACAGATCTTGAATCCATAGAATGTGGCCTTTTTGAAGGAGGGGGGAGGGGTGACACTATAAAGATGGAGGAAAAAAAAGAAAGGGGGAAAAGGAAAAAAAAAGTCACGATTGGGATTATTTTGTAAAGTCACAAAACACGAACGTAGGTAGAGGATGAGAGATGATTGGGTTGGGGGAAAGGAAGAGGTAGGTTGGAAATAAAAGGCCTGGTGGATCTACGAACTCTCCTGGATAAACCTAGTTGGACCAAATAGTATTTTGAAACTAGGAGTTATCTTCCTTTTTTTTGTTCCATTTTAAAGGGGAAATAAAAGTGTCGTTATGAAAAAGAGTTTGGGGGTTCTTGAAAATGCACCTTCTTGTATGTCCTCCTTCATGTGTCATGTCAAGTTTTTATTTAATGTTTCCCTGTATAAGTATTTTTGGCATTTAATGTATTTGAAATTAATAAAAAAAGAAGTTAAACACAAAAAGTTAAAAAAAAGAATGTGGCCAGGGCATCAAAATGACAATGATCATTGGTCATGAATATGTTAGGTACAACAAAGAGCAAATTCCATTTTTACTATTTGTGAAAGACATTTCCAAAATTTTTAGTCATCTAAACATTTTCCAGAAATATAAAAGTTTAAAATGTTAAAATTTTAGTTTCAGCAGCAAACATGAATTAATTTTAAGTGATAATAAGACCTCTTAAGCGCCTCCATGAGATCTTTGTTCCTCAGGCTGTAGATCAGAGGATTCAGCAATGGGTTAATGAGGGCAGATATGACTGTAAACAGTTTGTTTAAAATAAACATATTGCTGGAAGATGGAACCAAGTAAATAAAAATTAAGGAGCCATAAAAGATGAAGACAACCGTAATATGCGATGTGCATGTGGAGAATGCTTTCCTCTTTCCAGTCTTACTATGGATTCTGAGGATGGTACTAAGAATATAGACATAGGGGAGAAAGGTCAAAAGAATGATTCCTAATCCAAAAGTAGCACTTGCTAAGAATAAGACCACCATGTTTACGAAAGGGTCAGTATATGTAATCTGATATAAGTGTGGAAGGTCACAAAAGAAGTTGTGGATGGAAGTTGTTCTGCAGAAGGACAACCTGAGCAAAAGTAAAGTATAAACCAAAGAGAGAGAACATCCTACAACCCAGGCCATGGAGGCCATACGAGCACAGACGCTCCAAGACATCATTAGTTTGTAATGTAGGGGACGGCAGATGGCAATGTAGCGGTTGTAGGACATAACCGAGAGTAAGAATGATTCTGAGCCAGCAAAGGAGATATAGAAAAAGACTTGGGCTATACAGGCAGGAATGGATATTGATCGGCTTTTTGTGACCAAGTCATAGAGCATCCTCGGTGCGGTCACTGATGAATAGGACATGTCCAGAGATGCCAAGTTGGCAAGAAAAAAATACATTGGGTTGTGAAGATGGTAGTCAGTGAGAACCAAGAAAAATATAAGAAAGTTTGTGATAAGAGTCATCAGATAGATCAGAAAGAAAAGCCTAAAAAGTGCATTCGTGGTCAGTGGATGGTCTGATAGACCTACAGTTGTGTCCAAAATTATTCAACCCCCACTGAAATTGAGTGTTTTGGCCAGTTTGACATTGCTTTTGATCATTCAGTCATCTTGCTTACATTTACATTAAAGAGGCACTTGTAGGTCAGACAAATATAACATAACAGTTATAATGAAATAACCACAAATGTCTTTTCTGTGCTCACAGCATTATCAGTTTTATTCAACCCCCAAGTGACATTCAATCTTAGTACTTAGTACAGCATCCTTTTACAGTTATAACAGCTTTTAAACGTGAAGCATAGCTTGACACAAGTGTCTTGCAGCGATCTACGGGTATCTTCGCCCATTCTTCATGGGCAAAGGCCTCCAGTTCAGTCACATTCTTAGGCTTGCGCACTGCAACTGCTTTCTTTAAGTCCCACCAGAGGTTCTCAATCGGATTTAAGTCTGGTGACTGCGATGGCCACTCCAAAATGTTCCAGCCTTTCCTCTGCAACCATGCTCTAGTGGACTTGGAGGTATGCTTGGGATCATTGTCCTGTTGAAAGGTCCAACGTCTCCCAAGCCTCAGGTGTGTGACGGACTGCATCACGTTTCCATCCAATATCTCCTGGTACTGAAGAGAATTCATGGTACCTTGCACACGCTGAAGCTTCCCTGTACCTGCAGAAGCAAAACAGCCCCAAAGCATGATTGACCCTCCACCATGCTTCACAGTAGGCAAGGTGTTCTTTTCATCATAGGCCTTGTTCTTCCTCCTCCAAACATAGCGTTGATCCATGGGCCCAAACAGTTCTAATTTTGTTTCATCAGTCCACAGAACACTATCCCACAACTTTTGTGGTTTGTCCACATGGCTTTTGGCATACTGCAGTCGACTCTTCTTATTCTTTGGAGACAGCAAGGGGGTACGCCTGGGAGTTCTGGCACGGAGGCCTTCATTACGCAGTGTGCGTCTTATTGTCTGGGCTGAAACTTCTGTACCCACATCTGACAAATCTTTTCTCAGTTCCTCAGCAGTCACACGGGGACTTCTCTCCACTCTACGCTTCAGGTAGCGCACAGCAGTCGAAGTCAGCATCTTCTTTCTGCCACGACCAGGTAGCGTTTCAACAGTGCCCTTTGCCTTGAATTTGCGAATGATGCTTCCTAAGGTGTCTCTTGGTATGTTTAACATCTTTGCAATCTTCTTATAGCCATTGCCCTTCCTGTGAAGAGAAATCACCTCTTCTCTTGTCTTCCTGGACCATTCTCTTGCCTTCACCATGTTTGTAACCACACCAGTAAATGTCTAGAAGGAGCTGAGTATCACAGTCATTTTAAAGCTGCCTAATTGGTGCTTATTATGCTTGATTGCTGCTCGGTGACATCCACAGGTGTTTTCAATACCTGATGGAAAGCACCTGTATGAACCTCTGTTCTTCAGAGTGGTAGTCTTTAAGGGGTTGAATAATTGTGGCAATGAAGAAACCACATAAGAACCATTTACTACTGTATTACATAAACAATTGATGTCATTTTAGTTGCATTTGGGTAGTTACAACGTCCTTGTAGGATTTGATTCTGAATACAATTCCAAATGTACACTATAGTCCCTAAACCCCTTTACAGCATTGGGGGTTGAATAATTTTGGACACAACTGTATGAGGGTAAAAGAGGAAATCTCTGTCTGATTCCTCATATTATTCTTTTTATTTGTCTGTTTACATGTATTACTATAGAGCAGTAATATCATTATCCATTTAAACAATCAAAACAATCACCATTCTGAGGAATTAATAAAAGGAGAACATGTATGGAGTACCTACACAATATTCTCAGGTTTACATGAACACATTTGTACCGGCTAATGATTTGTTCTTATATAAAATGTTGGAAGTCCTGCAGGACCGACTGCTGCTTTGTAAAAACACAACAGAAAATCTCAATAAAGGTCTCTATAGAATAAATGTATAACACCTTTGTGACTTGAGAATTTATTTATAATTTGTTGTAGTTATGAAAATGTAAACTGTGAATAAAATCCACTGAAACTGTTTTAATATTTTTTGTCAACTATTTTATTTATTGGCTAGTGGACAGAATGATCTAAAATACTTTACAAAGTACAACGTTTTTCTTTTCAGATTCCATCATTTTCTAGTTGCATCTTCTAAGGGTTGTCAAGTGAAAACTTCATTGGATCGCACAGTTTCTAATCTAAAGAAAGCTGCAATCTTTGTGTTCAGTTGGGTAAAACTTGTCCGGGGTCACCAGGGTTTGGAAGCGATAACTACGGGCCAAAAAGCAGAAACTAAAGGCACAGGTAGTCCCCCTTCTTAAATATATTATCCTTTCATACACAGATGGGTAAAAATTGGCCAGAGGCTGCACCAAGAGGCCTAAAAATGGAGACATCTTTCAAAAAAATGAATCCTGCAGCCCTATTTTGGTGGGTTTTGGTGGGTATAGATTCTTCAGTAGAACCACAATTTTATGGCAGCAAAAACAAGCCAAAAGTCAGAGAAAGAAGTCACAGTGTCTTCCTAAGAAAAACTATAACTTTGGCCCTTTTTTAATTCCATGAGGGTTTTTTGACAAGAAAAGGGAGAAGGAGGATATGTTCCAGATGGTGGCTATGATGATACTGGGCAGCACCATTACACAGGATTAAGTAGTAGAGGTAACAAAACGGAAGTGTTTCCAATGTTTTCCCTGTGAATTGGAGCAGAAAAGTTAATTTATAGAGATCTGTACTCTCGTGATTAGGAGGTAGAAGTGGCAGAGCCACCAAATATTGCAGCCATACAAGGTTTACTGGCATCCCCCTTGTTGCACCTCTGCAAGCCAGCAAAAGATTCACACAGTGTGCATTCAACAATTTATTCTGTCCCTTTCCAAGTTTGTTTGAAGAGGTGTTGGTAGCCTTGAATACCCTGCCAATGCCAGTATGGTCTAGCTAGAGCCTGGTCTGGCTTAAATGTTTGAGATTTTTAAGATGGCGACTACCTTTTGAGAAACATATTTAAATAGTACATACATATAATTTAATTTTACAAAAATAATAAAAAATAGTAATTGTGTCTGGATATCTGCTATGGTGCTGCAACTGGAGCAAGTTTCCACTGGATGGTATGGGAAGAGTTGGCTAAATTTGCAGTCTAAGATTGGGACTGAGGGAAGAAGCACACAGATCTAGTCCCTGGGCTCTGTCCTCCGCAAAGGTGTTAGGAGACCTGGCACCCCTGCATAGTACCTTGCATGGCCGCAGAAGTTTACATCGGCTCAAATTTGGCACCAAACAGCATTTATAAGGAAGCCCTGCGCTACTCTCAGGTGCTGGTTGATCTCTGGCTCCCTAGTACCTTCGTTCCCTTGCTATCCTGACTTGTGATTTCCTTTTAACGACTCGGCTTGCTCCTAGACCTGTCTGCTCTGTTTAAGCCTGACCTAACCCCGGCTTGTCTAACGGATCTTCTCTCCTGCTCTCTGTGTATGACCTCGGCTATCCCTTTTGACTATGTCTGCTCCGATCCCCACCTGGCACCCGACCTTGGCTCGCACTGGTTATCCTGTGATCCTGTGTTCTCTGGAAGACCTGCATACCTCACAGAGGCGCTCCCTGCCTGCAGGCCCCATCTCGGTGCATCAGCTGTGCTCCTGGGTGGACCATCAAACAAGCACTCCCACAGGCGACCTGTGCTACTCTGGGCCTGACTCCTGCTGTCCCACCACAGAGTGTGTGAGGAAACCCATGCAGGCTCCGGGAGATCATGCAAACTCTGTGCAGATAGTGCCATGGTTGGGATTTGAACCAACGATTGTAGTGCTGCTAGACAGAAGTGCTAACCACTTAGCCACTCTGCTAAATTAACCCCTTTGTAAAACAAATCACTAAAAGCCTGTGTACACAACAAAGAAAAATTATTTAACTTTCAGTTAAACCGATGTATATTTCAGATAACTTTAAGTAATAAAAGGAACTTCTGAAGACTTCTTTGAAATTTGCTAAACATCAGGCAATAGAAAACAAATGAAAAAATTTAAAATTAGGCAAGCGGTAAATGAGGTCAGTTACACCCCTGAACTCAAAGTATGAAAAATGAAAAAGAGGTTATTAGACAACTTAGAAAATGGGAAATTAAAGGGTAAATGAGGACATATATGACCAAAAACATTTTTTTCTTACTAAACATATTGCTGAAGATGGGCACAAAGTAATTCAGTAAATTTGCATTTTCAGAAAAAGAATATAACCTTGGTACAGTAGCTTCCATGTATCACCCATGACAAGGGAATCAAGAGAGGGCATAGGAATGATGGGTATAGAGGCCAAGGAAGAAAGACCTTCCATGGCTGCATCTTCAAGCCTTAAACCAAACTGTCAATGAATGTCTCTGCCAAACTGTCTCTGAAGACCTGAGGCCTGGAACATCCAACAAGAGGTCTGGGGCATGTGCCTGGATGCCAGGGTTTACCAACACCATGGATAGTCTGACCCACCCACAAAAATAAGACCAGGAATCTCTATGAGATTTTTTTTTCAAATTATTAACAATTTATTCTCTATGTTGCCATTTATTGCCAGTTAAAAGGAAAACATCTATGATCACAAATCGGTGGAAATTCGCCCAGAATCAGTGGAAAACATCTATGATCACAAATTGCTGGAAATTCGCCCAGCTACTAAAAAATTCAGATAGAAAAACTTCACAATCCAGGAGGCCAGTCTGTTCTGTTATATGTAGGGAGAAGTTGCTGGTTCAGTCCAAATGTTTGAACTGAATTTTGATTGTCTGAAGGTTTGGTGAACTGACAAACTAAATGGGTGTTCTGCTGGGCCAAACCCCCAAATGTAGCGAGAAGTAAAACATTTAGCAGTAGGAAGGTGTCTCCTTTATATTAGTAATACCGCTGCTAAAGGAGACAGATTCCTGCTCAGGTTGGTTGTTGGAGCTGGCGGTCCTCAGCGTTCTAGCAACCAATGTCTCATTCCTGTTTGGACAAAGGGTGGAGATTTGTGGAAAAAAGTAATGGGTTCTCCCAAAAACCATACCAGTTCATTTAGATTTGGTATGAATTTTAATAGGGAACCCCATTCAAAAAACAAAAAAGCATGGAATCCCCCCAAATCTATACTAGACATTTGAGTATGCATTATGCAGCATGGAAGGCCAGGAAAAGGAGGAGACAAGTTGAAGGCAGACCTTAGAACTATGCCAGGCCCTATGCCCTCAACATGGGTTGTACCTTGCCAAAGGGGCACCCCTGGCAAAGCACCTTGCTCCTAAGCTGGTAAGGGCAAAGCTGCCTTTCCCTGGGGGTTGTGGGATCTGAGGGTAGGCAGCTTCCTAAAATATGAAAGCCTCATTAAAAATAAAAGGGACCCAGATATCTCTCTCCATATGGATGACTAAGGGGATGATAGTACTCCTATCATTTATAATAAATAAAATATGCATAGTAGCTAAACAAAATGTTTAACAAGTTTTTAAGTCAAAAAATAAAAAACACCAAAAAAGTCAAAAGATGTAAATCTATCTTCAATCCCATTGTTCATAGATGCAGATCCTAGTCAATCATGTTGAACAACTCCTGTCAACCTGTTGACGCGTTGAAAGAAAACAATTCACATACCCACCAATACGTCTAATTCAGTTACCAATTTGCAGCAAATGACAGCTTCTGGGCCCTTCTGCTAAATGTAAGCAAAGGGGCGGGGTCTCTCGGGTGAAGTCCTTTACAATGAACGAGGATCTGCATTGCTGGACAATGTGATCATCAAGGGAATTACATTGTAGGACATTTCAATTTTTGTATACATTTTTTACAAGTGTGTTTATTTACTTTTTTTTATTATGTACCCCTTACACATTCACATGGGGGTATCCATTATCTAGGTCACCTGTATTTTTAAGGAGGGCTTCCAAATTCTGTTAAAACTCCTGCCCACGATCCCCCCCAACCACCAGGCAGGGGTTGTGGGAAACAGGCATCAGCATGAGACAAGGTGCTTTTCTGGGTGTGGGGGGGGTAACCCTTGAAACGGGCCTTTCCCATGTTGAGGGCATGTGACCTGGTATGGTGCAAGAGGTGGGATCCCCCCCGTCTTTCCTGGCCAGCCATGCTGCATGCCCTGATAACGGTCTACTACAGATTTTGGGGGGGGGGGGGTTCCTGCATGGATTTTGCATGGTGTTTTCCCTTAAAATCAATACCACACTCAGAGGGTCTGATATTGAACTTGGGTGGCACACAGTGGAAGATAGTGGACTCGCTTACTGGATGGGAAAGCACACAGATTACCTCAGCATACTGCTGCTCTTTCAATGCCCAATCACTAGCGTGGGGGAGGGGAAGCTAAATTTAGGCAGCTATTTTTGAATTTAGGCAGCTATTTTTGCCTATATTCTGCCATCCCAAGGATGAGTACTGTAGCCATGATTCCGTGTTGAAGGTGGGAGTTGATCTGTGCTTGGGGCAAGAAGAGTAACCACTACTAGCAATGCAAAGATTAATATTTATAATGGACATTTAATTTATCCTTTAAAAAAAATAAAACAAAAATAAATATATATATATATATATATATATATATATATATATATATACACATACACAGGTATTTATATATATAAATATATATATCCTGTATATCCTGTTCCTGCCTGGCCTAATGACAAATGACGGCAGTACACACGTCAATATGTGTGGATGTCACATGATGTCCTCCACAGAACGTGCCTTGTGCTTGCCCCATGGGCCACACTGCAGCGTGATCTGTCACCCGCTGTTACCACCAGACACATCAGATGACCAATCAGTGTACCAGCTGCTGCTGGTACCATGTGACCGCTGTTAGCAATCATAGCAGATCACCTCTGAAGAAGTGCGTGCTCACGAAACGCGTCAAGGGAGCCCAGGACGCCATTGACACTACGCCGCCGGTGCCACGTGGAGGCCCGGCGGCCATCTTTAATCTTAAAGGGTCAGTTATTTGATTAAACCTGGCACCATTGTGAGTTTTTCCTGAACACTCCTGTTTTTCTTGAATAAAATCATTTTCATCAACCTACTACACTATGGTTCTTTCCTGTGTCTTCTGCGATGAGCCTTTTCAGCTTCTGCAGACCCAGATTGATCCCTGCACCAGCCTTTGAGAGGAGGAATTTTCCACTTCACACACTTCTGTAAGGATTTCTGTGACCTGCTGGACCTCCATTTCGCCACACAAGGGCGCTTCATCTCTACTATCTTCAGCTCCTGCCCATTACCAGACCAGAAAAGAGAGGGGAATCTCCATGATATCATATACAATGCGTATTATTAATATGTTTCTGGTTAGTGCGCATTTCTAACTTTTGCACTGGGAATCAGCGAGCACCATTACTGGACTGTGATTTATTTATTTATTGATTTATTTATCCATTTATTCATTTGCTTTGGTTTCATTTATTATTAACATCTGCTCGCAATATAGTAACATCACACAGCGCTGCATTTTCTTTATATATATATTTTTGGGACTTTTATGTGTTTTCCTTGAATGTTAAGCTGCTGACCATTGGAGCGCTCACTGTATTTTTTATACTCTCATGCAATAGTACACAACGATTGGCGTTCATTTGTAGTAAATACTGAATGAATCCATTTCACTCAGTAAAACTGGTTGCTTATAACAGTGAAATTCACTAGTATAAGCAATCACAGTGTGTAAAAAAAATATTGCTCTGGTCACAGTATTATTTAAGAAGGAAGGCATGATTGAGATTTTTTTGCAAAGCCAGAAAACATGGACACAGGTGGAGGATGAGAGATGATTGGGGGTGGGGGGAGAGAGGTAGGATATAAAAGGCCTGGTGGATATAAGAACTCTCCTGGATAAACCTAGGTGGACCAAATAGTATTTTAAAACTAGGAGTTACCTTCCTTTCTTTCGGTCTCTTTTTAAAGGGGAATGAAAAGTGTCGTTAGGAAAAAGAGTTTGGGGGTTCTTGAGAATGCACTTTCTTGTATATCCTCCGTCCTGTGCCATGTCAAGTATTTATTTAATGTTTCCCTATATAAGTATTTTTGATATGTAATGTATTTGAAATTAGTAAAAAAGAAGTCAAACGCAGGAAAAGGAAAAAGAAAGTGGGCAAGGCATCAAAATTTCAATGACCATAGATCAGGAACAACTATGAATAAATGACATTTTTACAATTTATGATAGACATTACTAAAATCTTTAGTCATATAAAAATTTCCTAGAAAAATAAAAGTGTCAATATTCACAATTATAGTTTCAGCAGCAAACTGGAATTAATTTTAGGTGATAATAAGATTTCATAAGCGCCTCCATGAGATCTTTGTTCCTCAGGCTATAGATCAGAGGATTCAACAATGAGTTAATGAGGGCAGATATGACTGAAAACAGTTTGTTTAAAATTACCATATCGCTGGAAGATGGAACCAAGTAAATAAAAATGTAGGAGCCATAAAAAATGAAGACCACCATAATATGTGATGTGCAGGTGGAGAATGCTTTCCTCTTTCCAGTCTTACTACGGATTCTGAGGATGGTAGTGAAAATATAGACATATGGAAGAAAGGTCAAAAGAAAGGCTCCTAATCCAAAAGTAGCACATGATAAGAATAAGACCACCATGTTTATGAAGGGGTCAGTACATGTAATCTGATATAAGTGTGGAAGGTCACAAAAGAAGTTGTGGATGGAAGATGTTCTGCAGAAGGACAACCTGAGCAAAAGTAAAGTATAAACCAAAGAGATAGAACATCCTACAATCCAGACCATGGAGGACATATGAGCACAGACCCTCCAAAACATAATTAGTTTGTAATGTAGGGGGCGGCAGATGGCAATGTAACGGTCGTAGGACATAGCCAAGAGCAAGAAAAGTTCTGAACAAGCAAAGCAGAGATAGAAAAAGACTTGGGCTTTACAGGCAGGAATGGATATTGATCGACTTTTTGTGACCAAATCATAGAGCATCTTTGGTGCAGTCACTGATGAATAGGGCATGTCCAGAAATGCCAGGTTGGCAAGAAAAAAATACATTGGGTTGTGAAGATGGTAGTCAGTGAGGACCAAGAAAAATATAAGAAGGTTTGTGATAAGAGTCATCAGATAGATCAGAAGGAAAAGCCCAAAAAGTGCATTCATGGTCAGTGGATGGTCTGAAGAATCCAGACCACAAGAAACATATATTGGGTGCACACAACACATTTTTTGAACTCAATGATACACCTGATATATCTATACCCATATTATGGTCCACTTATAAGGCATACATGAGAGGTATTCTTATACAACTAAATTCCCGTAATACCAAACAAAGAAACCAACAAATCGACAAACTCCTCACCTTAATCAAATCAAAAGAAGAAATTAACAAAAAATCCCCAGATCCCTTAATATCTTCCTCTCTCACTACAGATAAAAACAAACTAAGATCCCTTCTATCATATAAGTACGACCTTAATCTCCAAAAAATGAAAGTAAAATTTTACTCCTTAGGAAACAAAGCCAGTTCATTACTATCCAAAATGATCAAACAAAAACGCCTAAAATCCATAATATCCTCAATACACCCAGACCAAGTAGGATTCATTCCAGGCCGTCAAGCACCTGACGCCACCAGAAGAATGATATCCCTTCTTCATAATCTAGAACTCACCAAGTGCCCTTCCTTACTATTATCTCTAGATGCAGAAAAAGCATTTGACTGGATACAACTCACACTACAAAAATTTGGCATCACAGGATGGATGTTGACAGCCATCTTATCTTTATACTCACACCCCTCTGCTAGAGTACTAACGGATGGAACACTATCTGACCCTTTTGACATTACAAACGGTACCAGACAGGGCTGCCCACTTTCCCTGATAATATTCACACTGCTCATCGAACCCTTAGCTTCTAAACTCAGAGACGACCCGACATTTACCGGCATCAAACACCTTAACACGGAACATAAAATCAGTCTATTTGCAGACAACATCATATTGATGGTGACCAACCCAAACAAATCCCTTAAAACAATTCATAACCACCTCCATATTTACTCGACAGTCTCCTACTACATACTTAACGAACCCAAATCCTCGATACTAAATCTTCATACACCATCCCAAGACCAAATTCTACTAAACAATTCCCATTCTCTTGGGAAACAAACAGTATTCCCTATCTAGGAATCAGACTCACCGCAACAACAGATCAACTATACACCTCGAACCATAAGATGCTGCTAGAAACTATTCCCCAAGAAATTGCCACTCTTCGCACCTCAGAACTCTCTAAGCTGGGACGAGTAGCGACTCTGAAAATGTACATTCTACCCAAAATCCTCTACATATTTCGCACACTCCCTATACTGATTCCTAACTCCTTCTCCAGACTACAAACAATTCTTGCAAATTTCCTATGGAACTCCAAAAAACCTAGGCGCACCACCAACCTTCTAATACGTCCCACAACCAGAGGAGGAGCAGGCATCCCCCACCTGAAATCTTACTACAATGCCACTCTCCTTGACCAAATATACTTTTGGTGGAATCCATCAAGAAAAAAAATATGGTCCACAATGGAAACCCTTCCATTTCACCCGCTTAAACCCCAAATCCTAATTACAATACCATCAACACCCCAATTCGAATATCAGCTGAAACACCCTTGTATCCAAGCCACTCTACAAGCGTGGTACGATCTCCTAACCACCAAATTTACTGACACTAAACACATCCTTACCCCACTTAACATATTACACCTCATTAAACCCTCTCTAAATTTATGCCAATGGATAAAACAAGATATAACTAACATAGCTGACCTCTATACAAACCAAACTCTATACTCTTTCCAAAATCTCCAAACCAAATACAATCTCCCTTCCACTGAATACTTTACCTATCTAAGAATCGCCCACTGCCTACAAACAACAAATGTACCTTACTCCACAAAGATCCAAATTACCCCCTATAACTTCTTTACCAAAACACAATACCCCGGTAAAGGTATCTCCACTTTCTACACGTACCTCACAAACCTACAATTCACTTTACAATCAATCTCCCTGACGAACTGGGAAAAAATCCTCTCGGAACATGGGAAAAAGCATTTAATATCACCCATAAATCTACTCAATTCAGCTCCCACTGGGAGTCGTATTTGAAAATCCTCCACCAATGGTACCTAACCCCAGTCAAACTTTCTATTTACTACCAAAAACACTCCTCTTCCTGCTGGCGACAATGCGGTGAAGTAGGCTCAACACTACACATCCTTTGGTCCTGAAAATCAATTAGATCCTTTTGGAATAGTGTCTTCGAATTAATCTCAGAAATATCTGGAACCCTGATTACCCCAAATCTCTCTCTGGCACTCCTACACATTGGAATTGAAAAATTTCCCCTTAATTCTCGTACTATCATTACCCATACACTTTTCGCAGCCAAAATAAACATCACCAGATTGTGGAACACTACCAACGCTCCCTCACATCACTGGTGACAGATCTTACTTTCCAATGTGACATGGAAAAGAGATCTACATTCAACAATTCTTCTAAACACAAATTCAAACCCCAATGGGCTCGCTGGCAACAAAATTCAAATTGCTCTGTACAACCCTGATAACCTAACCACAAACAAAACTATCCACCAAACCTAGACTGGTATTTCTTCTTCTACCCAGTTATACCTACCCCCCCCTTTCCCTCCCCCCTTCCCTCCCCTATTTAATATCCCCCAACGTCCCATACACCTCACCAAGTTTCAATACACTCTCTAGAATAAATCTGATGATATTGTCTTACAGACCATTACCACCCCCCAGCCAACCGGTGAGGTAAAATACTCAATGTTACACTGTATTGCAATACTTTATTGATGAACCGTATACCCTTATCCTGTTATGTCTCTATAATCTTCAATGAAAATATGGAAACATAAAATACTTTACAAAGTACAACATTTTTATTTTAAGATTCCATCGTTTTATAGTTGCATCTTCTAAGGGTTGCCAACTGAAAACTCCATTGGATCGCACAGTTTCTAATCTGTAAAGAAAGCTGCAATCTTTATGTTTGGTTGGGTAAAAATTGTCCGGAGTCACCATTGGATTTGGAAGTGATAACTACGGGCCAAAAAGCAGAAACTAAAGGCACAGGTAGTCCTTCTTCTTAAAAACATTATATTATTATTTTATTATTATACAGGACTTATATAGCGCCGACAGTTTGCTCAGCGCTTTACATTATGGAGGGAGACAGTACAGTAACAATACAGTTCAATACAAGAGGGATTAGAGGGCCCTGCTCCTTGGAGCTTACAATCTAGGAGGGAGGGGGTAGTGGTACAAAAGGTAGTAAATAACTGTGGGGGATGGAGTGATTGGAAGAGTAGAGGATTCCTGTATTAGCTGGGGGCAGGGTAGGCTTTTCTGAAGAGATGGGTTTTCAGAGTGCGCCTAAAAGTGAGTAGAGTAGGCGATAGTCTGATAGATATGGGTAGGGCGTTCCAGAGGATGGGAGAAGCCCTGGAGAAATCCATGGGAGGATGGATCCACGAGCATGGGAGGAGGAGACAAGGGAGCTAGAGATTAGGTGGTCTCGTGAGGAGCGGAGAGTACGGTTTGGGTGGTATTTAGAGACAAGATCGGTGATGTACTTTGGGGCAGTGTTATGAACGGCTTTATACGTCAGTGTTAGTGTTTTGAATTTTATCCGTTGGGCAATTGGAAGCCAGTGGAGGGATTGGCAGAGAGGGGTGGTAGATACAGAACGGTTAGTAAGGTGGATGAGTCCGGCAGCAGCATTCATGATGGACTGAAGTGGGGATAGCCTGTGATGAGGTAGGCCAACAAGGAGAGAGTTACAGTAGTCGAGGCGTGATATAACAAGAGAGTGAATGAGTTGCTTAGTGGTTTCCGAGGTTAGGAACGGTCCTATCTTGGAGATGTTGCGGAGGTGAAGTCTACACGAGTTTGACAGCGATTGGACCTGGGGCTGAAAGGACAGATTGGAGTCTAGGATTACACCTAGTATCCTGGCGGGAGGGGTGGGACTGATGATGTGTTGTTGATCTTGATGGAGAGGTCGGGGGGGGGGGGGGCACGGGCTGGAGGGAATACTAGGCTCTCAGTTTTGGAAAGATTGAGTTTGAGGAAGTGGAGTGACATCCAGTCCGATATGTCACTTACTAGGCTAGTTATACTATTGGAGACTGAGTGGGTGAGGGGTAGAGAGATAGATTTGTGTGTCATCAGCATAGAAATGGTAATTGAAGCCTTGGGAGTTTATCAATTGGCAAAGGGAGGAGGTGTAGAT
The DNA here is from genome assembly GCF_062004578.1 of Staurois parvus. Taxonomy (NCBI): domain Eukaryota; kingdom Metazoa; phylum Chordata; class Amphibia; order Anura; family Ranidae; genus Staurois; species Staurois parvus. Next base: position 13,344,972 of record NW_028317802.1, read on the forward strand.
GGAGAAGAGAAGGGGTCCGAGGACAAAACCTTGAGGGACCCCAACAGAGAGAGGGAGTGGAGAGGAGGTGGCAACATTATAGGTAACACTGAAGGAGCGCTGCGATAGATAGGAAGAGAACCAGGAGAGAGCGGAGTCTCTGAGGCCAAGAGAGTGTAGTTTTTTGAGGAGGAGAGGGTGGTCAACCATGTCAAAAGCCTCAGAGAGGTCAAGAAGTAGGAGTACTGTATAGTGGCCATTGGTTTTGGCAGTTAGTAGGTCATTGGTGAGTTTGAGTAGGGCAGTTTCAGTGGAGTGTAGGGGGCAGAAGCCAGACTGTAAAGGGTCGAGAAGGTTGATGTCGGTGAGGTGGGAGCTCATGCGATTAAAGACTAGGCGTTCTAGGAGTTAAGAGGTAAATGGCAGTAGGGAGATGGGTTTTAAGTTGTTCAGGTCGTGGGGTCCAGGGAGGGTTTTTTAAGTATGGGAGTGATGTGCGCGTGCTTTAGAGGGGAGGGGAAGGTACCGGTGGAGAGGGAAAGATTGAAGATGTGAGTGAGGGAGCATAGGATAGAAGAAGAGGGTGACCGTAGGAGTTGTGAGGGGACAGGGTCCAGGGGGCAGGTGGTGAGGCGGGCTTCTGAGAAAACCTTAGTGACCTTTTCGGTAGTAGCAAGGTCAAGAGAGCGATGTGTTGAGGGGGTTTTTGTGTGAGGAATGCTAAGTGGGGTGGGTATCTGAGCAGTGGCGATGTCCCTATGAATTGCGTCAATCTTGTTTTTGAAGTGGTTAGCAATCTTGTGGGCGGTGAGTGAGGTACTGGGTGGAGGTGGAGGCGGAGAAAGTAGAGAGTTAATTATACTTTCATTTATAGATAAAAGTATGCAAAATGCAGAAGAGGTTATTAGACAAATTAGAAAATGGAAAATTAAAGGGTTAATGAGGACATATATGACCAAAAACATTTTTTTCTTACTAAACATATTGCTGGAGATGGACACAAAGTAATTCAGTAAATTTGCATTTTCAGAAAAAGAATGTAACCTTGGTACTTTAGCTTCCATGTTTCCCCCATGACAAGTGAATCAAGAGAGGGCAAAGTAATGATGGGTATAGAGGTCAAGGAGGAAAGACCTTCCATGGCTGCATCTTCAAACATTATTATTATTATTATTATTATACAGTATTTATAAAGCGCCAATGGTTCGCTCAGCGCTGTACATTACAAAGGGGGACAGAACATGTGACAGAACAATACCAATACAATGCAAAACATGAGGGGATTGAGGGCCCTGCTCTTTCGAGCTTACAATCTAGGAGGGAGGGGATGGTGGCACAGGAGGAGATAGCTGTGGGGTATGGAGTGGTAGGAAGAGTGGAGGAGGTCGGCAAGTTAGCAGGGGGTGGGGTAGGCTTCCCTGAAGAGATGGGTTTTCAGGGTGCGCCTAAAGGAGAGGAGAGTAGGTGATAATCTGATGGGTTGGGGCAGGGAGTTCCAGAGGATGGGTGACACCCTGGAGAAGTCCTGGAGGCGGGCATGGGAGGAGGAGACCAGGGAACTAGAGAGAAGGATGTCTTGTGAGGAGCGGAGTGTGCGTGCTGGGCGGTACTTGGATATTAGGTCAGTGATGTAGTTCGGGGCAGTATGGTGGACAGCTTTGTACGTCAGTGTTAGGATTTTGAATTTGATCTGTTGCGCAATCGGAAGCCAGTGGAGGGATTGGCAGAGGGGGGTGGCGGACATGGAGCGGTTGGAAAGGTGAATGAGTCTGGCAGCCGTATTCAGGATCGACTGAAGCGGGGATAGCCAGCGGCGAGGCAGGCCAGTGAGGAGGGAGTTGCAGTAGTCGAGTCGTGATATGATGAGGGAGTGGATGGGCTGTTTAGTGGTTTCTGGGGTTAGGAACGTGGTGATGTTGCGGAGGTGGAGTCTGCACGAGTTTGTTAAAGATTGGACTTGGGGCTGGAAGGATAGGTTGGAGTCCAGAATGACACCAAGTACTCTGGCCTGCGGGGCGGGTTTGGGGGGAAGACAAGAAACTCGGTTTTGGAGAGGTTCAGTTTAAGGAAGTGGAGCGACATCCAGTCTGATATGTCACTCAGTAGGTGTGTGTGATTTGGGCGGAGACGGAGGGGGTGAGGTGGGGGGTTGAGAGATAGATTTGTGTGTCGTCGGCATAGAGGTGGTAGTTGAAGCCGTGAGAGTGTTTGAGTTGGCCAAGGGAGGAGGTGTAGATAGAGAAGAGAAGGGGCCCGAGGACAGAGCCTTGAGGGACCCCAACAGAGAGGGGGAGTGAGGGGGAGGTGGTAGCATTATAGGTAACGCTGAAAGAGCGTTGTGACAGGTAGGATGAGAGCCAGGAGAGAGCAGAATCTCTGAGGCTGAGGGAGTGTAGTTTTTTGAGGAGGAGGGGGTGGTCGACTGTGTTGAAGGCCGCAGAGAGGTCAAGGAGTAGGAGCACTGAATAGTGGCCATTAGCTTTGGTGGTTAGCAGGTCGTTGGAGAGTTTGAGTAAGGCAGTTTCGGTGGAGTGTAGGGGACGGAAGCTGGACTGTAGGGGATCGAGGAGGTTGTTGTCGTTGAGGTGAGAGCTTAGGCGGGTGTAGACTAGGCGCTCGAGGAGTTTAGATGTAAATGGGAGCAGGGAGATGGGTCTGAGGTTGTTCGGGTCATTGGGGTCCAGGGAGGGCTTTTTAAGTATGGGGGTGATGTGTGCATGTTTCAGAGGGGAGGGGAAAGTGCCGGAGGAGAGGGAGAGATTGAAGATGTGGGTGAGGGAGCGTAGGATGGAGGGGGAGGGAGGTTGTAGGAGTTGTGAGGGGATAGGGTCGAGGGGGCAGGTGGTGAGGCGGGCATCAGAGAGGATCTTGGAGACTTCCTCGATGGTAGTAGGGTCAAAGGTGCAAAGTGTTGGGGGGTGCTTCAGTATGAGGAATGTAGGGTGGGGTGGAAGTGGGGGTCAGAGCAGTGGTGGGGCTGTGGGAGAGGGGTGATGAGGGGGTAGCTGAGTGAGGGGGAACGGGGTTGGAGGGAGTTTGAGCAGCGACGAAGTCCCTGCGGGTTATTTTGAGGGAGAGGGGGGATGAGGGGGTAACTGTGTGAGAGGGGACGGGTTGAGAGGGCGTGTGAGTTGCGGCGATGTCCTTGCGAATTGTGTCAATCTTGTTTTTGAAGTGATTGGCAACCTCAAGGGCAGTGAGTGAGGTGCTGGGTGGAGGTGGGGGTGGCGAGAGTAGAGAGTTGAAGGTGGAGAAGAGTCAGCGAGGATTGGAGGAGAGGGCCTTGATGATGGTCAGGAAGTAGGCTTGTTTGGCTGCGTGGAGGGAGGAGGTGTAGGTGTGGAAGGCAGATTTGTAGCGGGTGAAGGCTTGTTGGGATTACATTAAAATAAACTGTCAAGTATTGTCTCCGCCAAACTGTCACTGAAGACCAGAGACCAGGGACATCCAACAAGAGGTCTGAGGCATGAATGAAAGGGTTTACCAACACCATGGAGAGTCTGACCCACCCACACAAACAAGACCAATAATTTCTATGAGATTTTTTTTTCAAATTATTAACATTTTATTCTCTTTGTAAATGTATTGCCAGTTATAAGGAAAATATTTATGGTCCCAACTGGTTGAAATTCGCCGAGCTACAAAATATTTAAGATAGAAAATCTTCGCAATCCAGGAGGACAGTCTGTTATATGTAGGGAGAAGTTGCTGGTTCAGTCCAAGCCCATGTTCAAACATAATTTTGATTGTCTGGTTTGGTGAACTGCCAGACTAAATGGGTGCTCAGTTGGGTCAAACCCCCAACTGCAGTGGAAGGTAAAACATTTAGCAGTAGGAAGGTGTCTCCTTTATATTAGTGATACCGCTGCTAAATGAGACAGATTCCTGCTCAGGTTGGTTGTTAGAGCCGGTGGTTACCAGCGTTCTAGCAACCAATGTCTCATTCCTGTTTGGACAAAGGGTGGAGATTTGTGGAGAAAAGTAATGGGTTCTCCCTAAAAATCATACCAGTCCATTTAGATTTGGTATGGATTTTAATGGGGAACAACAAAAAAAGCATGGAAACCCCCCAAAATCTATACTAGACCTTTGAGTATGCAGTATGCAGCCTGGCAGGCCAGGAACAGGAGGACACAAGTTCAAGGCAGGCTTTTGAACTATGCCAGACCCCATGTCCTCAACATGGGGGGGGGGGTTACCTTGCCAAAGGGACACCCCCGGCAAAGCACCTTGTTCCTATGCTGTTAAGGGAAAGGGCCCCTTTCCCACAAACCTGGTTTTTACGGGATCTGAGGGTAGGGAGCTTGTTAAAATATGAAAACCCCTTTATAAATAAAAGGGACCCAGATACCTCCCTCCATATGAATGGAACACAGTATCCCTACTTATTCAAAAAAATATACATAGTAGCTCAACACAAACTTTTTTTTTTTCCATAATACATTTTTATTTGGTTTTACAAATATAGTTACTAGAGATGAGCGAAGTATTCAAAAATTCGATTCGACTGATTCGGCGAATTCGTAGAAAAATTTCGATTCGAGTCGAATATATTCGCTGTGAATTTAACTTAAAAAAGGGTGTTTCTAGGCTTCAGAGAGACTTAATATTAGTGCTGAACACTGTACCTTTAATTTAAATGCCCTTGGAGTCTGCTGGGGAAGAGAAATAATACTGTCAGGCAGTATGACATGCAGATGAGTGCCGTCGATCTTAGAATCACCGCACACTTCACTCATTTGGGCAGTCACGGGGCCAAAACCAGAGTGTGGAGCCACAGTGTGGCGGTGGAGGCAGCAGCAATGGGAGGCCATACAGCACCCTATGACAAAAATGGAAACCACCAGCAGTGTGAGGAGACCTGAAAGTGGCACATGGCAGAGTGTGGCGATAGAGACAGCAGCAATGGGAGGCCGTACAGGGACCCATGACACACTCTGGACCTGGCAGCAGCATGAGGAGGCGGTACAGGGGCCCATGGCAGATTACGGGCCTGGCAGCAGCATGAGGAGTCGGTACGGGGGCCCATGGCAGATTACAGGCCTGGCAGCAGCAATGGGAGGCCGTACAGGGACCCATGACACAATCTGGACGTGGCAGCAGCATGGGGAGGCGGTACAGGGGCCCATGAAAGATTACGGGCCTGGCAGCAGCATTTGGAGTCGGTACGGGGGCCCATGACACACTCTGGACCTGGCAGCAGCATGAGGAGGCGGTACAGGGGCGCATGACAGATTACGAGCCTGGCAGCAGCAACTTGGACAGGAGGACGTTCAGTTTCTGCACCGTCTGGTGCGTGCTCGCAAACTGTTGTCTCTTGGAAACGGATTCCAAGAAAGACTGCTGACGGAATCCGTGAAGAGGAGTAGCAGGAGAAGGAGCATCTGAACGAGCGGAATATGCCAACAAGCGACAACAGGGGCCCATGGCAGATTAGGGGCCTGGCAGCAGCTATGGGAGGCCCGTAATCTGCCAGCACCCTATGACAAAAAATGGAACCCACCAGCAGTGTGAGGAGACCTGAAAGTGGCACATGGCAGAGTGTGGCGATGGAGACAGCAGCAATGGGAGGCCGTACAGGGACCCATGACACACTCTGGACCTGGCAGCAGCATGAGGAGGCGGTATATAGGGGCCTATGGCAGATTAGGGGCCTGGCAGCAGCTATGGGAGGCCCGTAATCTGCCAGCACCCTATGTCAAAAAATTCTACACACCAGCAGTGTGTGAGACCTGAAAGTGGCACATGGCAGAGTGTGGCGATGGAGACAGCAGCAATGGGAGGCCGTACAGGGACCCATGAGAGACTCTGGACTTGGCAGCAGCATGAGGAGGCGGTATAGGGGCCCATGGCAGATTAGGGGCCTGGCAGCAGCTATGGGAGGCCCGTAATCTGCCAGCACCCTATGACAAAAAATGGAACACACCAGCAGTGTGAGGAGACCTGAAAGTGGCACATGTTTGGGGCATGATTCATGGCGGATTTAGTCAGTTGTGTCAGGAACTGGTGGTTTGAAATCCAGACTAATCCACGCCTGATTCATTTTCACAAACGTCAGTCTCTCCACACTTTGGGTGGACAGTCGTGTCCTCCGCGGAGTTGCAATACCTCCTGCCGCACTAAACACGCGCTCCGATGCCACGCTACTGGCCGGGCATGACAGCCTTTCAAGGGCAAATTCAGCTAGTTGGGGCCAAAGGTCAAGTTTCGTTGCCCAGTAGTCAAGGGGATTGTCTACCTCGGTTGGCAGGGTGCTGTCCAAGTAGGCCTAAGCCTGTTGTTTGAGGTCCTGCTCCAGGTCCACCTGATGCTGCTGCTGCTGCTGCTGCTGTGGCTGGTTAGTAGTTTCCTCACTGCGCTGGTGAAGAAAGCTACTCATCATCGACTGCAGACTGAGGCAGCCGCTGCTGGTGGAGCTGCCACTGCTCCTACCACCCCACCCCTCCCCTGCTGCCATGGCAGCGGAACGCGAGCGCACAGGGCCCACAGTGTCTGAGGATGGACGTTGGCGCAGACAGGCAGAGACCAGCTGACTACATAGGTGGTTTTTATAGTACGTTATTTTGGCCTCCCTCTCAGCAGGTGTGAAAAAGGCCACCATTTTTGAACGGTAGCGAGGGTCCAACAAGGTGGACAGCCAAAAGTCATCCCTCTGTCTGATGGTTATTATTCGGCTGTCGCTACGCAAGCAAGCGAGCATGCTATGGGCCATTTGTGCCAAGGAATGCGAGGGACTCCCTGCCTCCATCTCCACAGCATACTGCCACGGTGCGTCTGGGTCCTCTGTCTCCTCCTCCTCCTCCTCCTCTACCAGATGCTCCTGCTCCTCCACTCCTGTCCGTTGAGTGGAAAAACCACCCATTTCACTCAATAATTCCTGAGCACCAATGTCCTCCTCTACCTCCTCCTCTTCTTCCTGTCCTGCCCCCACAGGGGTCATGTGGCGTTGAGATCTGTGCGCCACGTCTACCGCACCCTGACCAGCCATTGTTAACAGCATTTGTTCCAGGACGTGCAACAGAGGAATGACGTCGTTCATCCCATAGTCCTGCCGACTCACGAATAGCGTGGCCTCCTCAAAGGGCCTGAGCAAGCGCAGGTGTCACGCATGAGCTGCCAATGGCTGACATCTAAGTTACACAGGGAATACCTTTATCCGCTTTTAACATCAGGAAATCTGTGATGGCCTTTTGCTGTTCGTAAAGGCGGTCTAACATATGTAGGGTTGAATTCCACCTTGTTGCAACGTCACAGCATGAGGAGTCGGTATAGGGGCCCATGGCAGATTAGGGGCCTGGCAGCAGCTATGGGAGGCCCGTAATCTGCCAGCACCCTATGTCAAAAAATTCTACACACCAGCAGTGTGTGAGGAGACCTGAAAGTGGCACATGGCAGAGTGTGGCGATGGAGACAGCAGCAATGGGAGGCCGTACAGGGACCCATGACAGACTCTGGACCTGGCAGCAGCATGAGGAGGCGGTATATAGGGGCCTATGGCAGATTAGGGGCCTGGCAGCAGCTATGGGAGGCCCTTAATCTGCCAGCACCCTATGTCGAAAAATTCTACACACCAGCAGTGTGAGGAGACCTGAAAGTGGCACATGGCAGAGTGTGGCGATGGAGACAGCAGCAATGGGAGGCCGTACAGGGACCCATGAGAGACTCTGGACCTGGCAGCAGCATGAGGAGGCGGTATATAGGGGCCTATGGCAGATTAGGGGCCTGGCAGCAGCTATGGGAGGCCCGTAATCTGCCAGCACCCTATGTCAAAAAATTCTACACAGCAGCAGTGTGTGAGGAGACCTGAAAGTGGCACATGGCAGAGTGTGGCGATGGAGACAGCAGCAATGGGAGGCCGTACAGGGACCCATGACAGACTCTGGACCTGGCAGCAGCATGAGGAGGCGGTATATAGGGGCCCATGGCAGATTAGGGGCCTGGCAGCAGCAATGGGAGGCCCGTAATCTGCCAGCACCCTATGTCAAAAAATTCTACACACCAGCAGTGTGAGGAGACCTGAAAGTGGCACATGGCAGAGTGTGGCGATGGAGACAGCAGCAATGGGAGGCCGTACAGGGACCCATGACAGACTCTGGACCTGGCAGCAGCATGAGGAGGCGGTATATAGGGGCCCATGGCAGATTAGGGGCCTGGCAGCAGCAATGGGAGGCCCGTAATCTGCCAGCACCCTATGTCAAAAAATTCTACACACCAGCAGTGTGAGGAGACCTGAAAGTGGCACATGGCAGAGTGTGGCGATGGAGACAGCAGCAATGGGAGGCCGTACAGGGACCCATGACAGACTCTGGACCTGGCAGCAGCATGAGGAGGCGGTATATAGGGGCCTATGGCAGATTAGGGGCCTGGCAGCAGCTATGGGAGGCCCATAATCTGCCAGCACCCTATGTCAAAAAATTCAACACACCAGCAGTGTGAGGAGACCTGAAAGTGGCACATGGCATGAGAGACTCTGGACCTGGCAGCAGCATGAGGAAGCGGTATATAGGGGCCTATGGCAGATTAGGGGCCTGGCAGCAGCTATAGGAGGCCCATAATCTGCCAGCACCCTATGTCAAAAAATTCAACACACCAGCAGTGTGAGGAGACCTGAAAGTGGCACATGGCAGAGTGTGGCGATGGAGACAGCAGCAATGGGAGGCCGTACAGGGACCCATGACAGACTCTGGACCTGGCAGCAGCATGAGGAGGCGGTATATAGGGGCCTATGGCAGATTAGGGGCCTGGCAGCAGCTATAGGAGGCCCATAATCTGCCAGCACCCTATGTCAAAAAATTCAACACACCAGCAGTGTGAGGAGACCTGAAAGTGGCACATGGCAGAGTGTGGCGATGGAGACAGCAGCAATGGGAGGCCGTACAGGGACCCATGACAGACTCTGGACCTGGCAGCAGCATGAGGAGGCGGTATATAGGGGCCTATGGCAGATTAGGGGCCTGGCAGCAGCTATGGGAGGCCCTTAATCTGCCAGCACCCTATGTCAAAAAATTCTACACACCAGCAGTGTGTGAGGAGACCTGAAAGTGGCACATGGCAGAGTGTGGCGATGGAGACAGCAGCAATGGGAGGCCGTACAGGGACCCATGACAGACTCTGGACCTGGCAGCAGCATGAGGAGGCGGTATATAGGGGCCTATGGCAGATTAGGGGCCTGGCAGCAGCTATGGGAGGCCCGTAATCTGCCAGCACCCTATGTCAAAAAATTCTACACACCAGCAGTGTGTGAGGAGACCTGAAAGTGGCACATGGCAGAGTGTGGCGATGGAGACAGGAGCAATGGGAGGCCGTACAGGGACCCATGACAGACTCTGGACCTGGCAGCAGCATGAGGAGGCGGTATATAGGGGCCTATGGCAGATTAGGGGCCTGGCAGCAGCTATGGGAGGCCCTTAATCTGCCAGCACCCTATGTCAAAAAACTGAACACACCAGCAGTGTGTGAGGAGACCTGAAAGTGGCACATGGCAGAGTGTGGTGATGGAGACAGCAGCAATGGGAGGCCGTACAGGGACCCATGAGAGACTCTGGACCTGGCAGCAGCATGAGGAGGCGGTATATAGGGGCCTATGGCAGATTAGGGGCCTGGCAGCAGCAATGGGAGGCCCATAATCTGCCAGCACCCTATGTCAAAAAATTCTACACACCAGCAGTGTGTGAGGAGACCTGAAAGTGGCACATGGCAGAGTGTGGCGATGGAGACAGCAGCAATGGGAGGCCGTACAGGGACCCATGACAGACTCTGGACCTGGCAGCAGCATGAGGAGGCGGTATATAGGGGCCTATGGCAGATTAGGGGCCTGGCAGCAGCTATGGGAGGCCCATAATCTGCCAGCACCCTATGTCAAAAAATTCTACACACCAGCAGTGTGTGAGGAGACCTGAAAGTGGCACATGGCAGAGTGTGGCGATGGAGACAGCAGCAATGGGAGGCCGTACAGGGACCCATGACAGACTCTGGACCTGGCAGCAGCATGAGGAGGCGGTATATAGGGGCCTATGGCAGATTAGGGGCCTGGCAGCAGCTATGGGAGGCCCGTAATCTGCCAGCACCCTATGTCAAAAAACTGAACACACCAGCAGTGTGTGAGGAGACCTGAAAGTGGCACATGGCAGAGTGTGGTGATGGAGACAGCAGCAATGGGAGGCCGTACAGGGACCCATGAGAGACTCTGGACCTGGCAGCAGCATGAGGAAGCGGTATATAGGGGCCTATGGCAGATTAGGGGCCTGGCAGCAGCAATGGGAGGCCCATAATCTGCCAGCACCCTATGTCAAAAAATTCTACACACCAGCAGTGTGTGAGGAGACCTGAAAGTGGCACATGGCAGAGTGTGGCGATGGAGACAGCAGCAATGGGAGGCCGTACAGGGACCCATGACAGACTCTGGACCTGGCAGCAGCATGAGGAGGCGGTATATAGGGGCCTGTGGCAGATTAGGGGCCTGGCAGCAGCTATGGGAGGCCCATAATCTGCCAGCACCCTATGTCAAAAAATTCTACACAGCAGCAGTGTGTGAGGAGACCTGAAAGTGGCACATGGCAGAGTGTGGCGATGGAGACAGCAGCAATGGGAGGCCGTACAGGGACCCATGACAGACTCTGGACCTGGCAGCAGCATGAGGAGGCGGTATATAGGGGCCCATGGCAGATTAGGGGCCTGGCAGCAGCAATGGGAGGCCCGTAATCTGCCAGCACCCTATGTCAAAAAATTCTACACACCAGCAGTGTGAGGAGACCTGAAAGTGGCACATGGCAGAGTGTGGCGATGGAGACAGCAGCAATGGGAGGCCGTACAGGGACCCATGACAGACTCTGGACCTGGCAGCAGCATGAGGAGGCGGTATATAGGGGCCCATGGCAGATTAGGGGCCTGGCAGCAGCAATGGGAGGCCCGTAATCTGCCAGCACCCTATGTCAAAAAATTCTACACACCAGCAGTGTGAGGAGACCTGAAAGTGGCACATGGCAGAGTGTGGCGATGGAGACAGCAGCAATGGGAGGCCGTACAGGGACCCATGACAGACTCTGGACCTGGCAGCAGCATGAGGAGGCGGTATATAGGGGCCTATGGCAGATTAGGGGCCTGGCAGCAGCTATGGGAGGCCCATAATCTGCCAGCACCCTATGTCAAAAAATTCAACACACCAGCAGTGTGAGGAGACCTGAAAGTGGCACATGGCATGAGAGACTCTGGACCTGGCAGCAGCATGAGGAAGCGGTATATAGGGGCCTATGGCAGATTAGGGGCCTGGCAGCAGCTATAGGAGGCCCATAATCTGCCAGCACCCTATGTCAAAAAATTCAACACACCAGCAGTGTGAGGAGACCTGAAAGTGGCACATGGCAGAGTGTGGCGATGGAGACAGCAGCAATGGGAGGCCGTACAGGGACCCATGACAGACTCTGGACCTGGCAGCAGCATGAGGAGGCGGTATATAGGGGCCTGTGGCAGATTAGGGGCCTGGCAGCAGCTATGGGAGGCCCATAATCTGCCAGCACCCTATGTCAAAAAATTCTACACAGCAGCAGTGTGTGAGGAGACCTGAAAGTGGCACATGGCAGAGTGTGGCGATGGAGACAGCAGCAATGGGAGGCCGTACAGGGACCCATGACAGACTCTGGACCTGGCAGCAGCATGAGGAGGCGGTATATAGGGGCCCATGGCAGATTAGGGGCCTGGCAGCAGCAATGGGAGGCCCGTAATCTGCCAGCACCCTATGTCAAAAAATTCTACACACCAGCAGTGTGAGGAGACCTGAAAGTGGCACATGGCAGAGTGTGGCGATGGAGACAGCAGCAATGGGAGGCCGTACAGGGACCCATGACAGACTCTGGACCTGGCAGCAGCATGAGGAGGCGGTATATAGGGGCCCATGGCAGATTAGGGGCCTGGCAGCAGCAATGGGAGGCCCGTAATCTGCCAGCACCCTATGTCAAAAAATTCTACACACCAGCAGTGTGAGGAGACCTGAAAGTGGCACATGGCAGAGTGTGGCGATGGAGACAGCAGCAATGGGAGGCCGTACAGGGACCCATGACAGACTCTGGACCTGGCAGCAGCATGAGGAGGCGGTATATAGGGGCCTATGGCAGATTAGGGGCCTGGCAGCAGCTATGGGAGGCCCATAATCTGCCAGCACCCTATGTCAAAAAATTCAACACACCAGCAGTGTGAGGAGACCTGAAAGTGGCACATGGCATGAGAGACTCTGGACCTGGCAGCAGCATGAGGAAGCGGTATATAGGGGCCTATGGCAGATTAGGGGCCTGGCAGCAGCTATAGGAGGCCCATAATCTGCCAGCACCCTATGTCAAAAAATTCAACACACCAGCAGTGTGAGGAGACCTGAAAGTGGCACATGGCAGAGTGTGGCGATGGAGACAGCAGCAATGGGAGGCCGTACAGGGACCCATGACAGACTCTGGACCTGGCAGCAGCATGAGGAAGCGGTATATAGGGGCCTATGGCAGATTAGGGGCCTGGCAGCAGCTATAGGAGGCCCATAATCTGCCAGCACCCTATGTCAAAAAATTCTACACACCAGCAGTGTGTGAGGAGACCTGAAAGTGGCACATGGCAGAGTGTGGCGATGGAGACAGCAGCAATGGGAGGCCGTACAGGGACCCATGAGAGACTCTGGACCTGGCAGCAGCATGAGGAAGCGGTATATAGGGGCCTATGGCAGATTAGGGGCCTGGCAGCAGCTATGGGAGGCCCATAATCTGCCAGCACCCTATGTCAAAAAATTCTACACACCAGCAGTGTGTGAGGAGACCTGAAAGTGGCACATGGCAGAGTGTGGCGATGGAGACAGCAGCAATGGGAGGCCGTACAGGGACCCATGAGAGACTCTGGACCTGGCAGCAGCATGAGGAGGCGGTATATAGGGGCCTATGGCAGATTAGGGGCCTGGCAGCAGCTATGGGAGGCCCGTAATCTGCCAGCACCCTATGTCAAAAAATTCTACACACCAGCAGTGTGTGAGGAGACCTCAAAGTGGCACATGTTTGAGGCATGATTCATGGCGGATTTAGTCAGTTGTGTCAGGAACTGGTGGTTTGAAATCCAGACTAATCCACGCCTGATTCATTTTCACAAACGTGAGTCTCTCCACACTTTGGGTGGACAGTCGTGTCCTCCGCGGAGTTACAATACCTCCTGCCGCACTAAACACGCGCTCCGATGCCACGCTACTGGCCGGGCATGACAGCCTTTCAAGGGCAAATTCAGCTAGTTGGGGCCAAAGGTCAAGTTTCGTTGCCCAGTAGTCAAGGGGATTGTCTACCTCGGTTGGCAGGGTGCTGTCCAAGTAGGCCCAAGCCTGTTGTTTGAGGTCCTGCTCCAGGTCCACCTGATGCTGCTGCTGCTGCTGCGGCTGGTTAGTAGTTTCCTCACTGCGCTGGTGAAGAAAGCTACTCATCATCGACTGCAGACTGAGGCAGCTGCTGCTGGTGGAGCTGCCACTGCTCCTACCACCCCACCCCTCCCCTGCTGCCATGGCAGCGGAACGCGAGCGCACAGGGCCCACAGTGTCTGAGGATGGACGTTGGCGCACAAAGGCAGAGACCAACTGACTACATAGGTGGTTTTTATAGTACGTTATTTTGGCCTCCCTCTCAGCAGGTGTGAAAAAGGCCACCATTTTGGAACGGTAGCGAGGGTCCAACAAGGTGGACAGCCAAAAGTCATCCCTCTGTCTGATGGTTATTATTCGGCTGTCGCTACGCAAGCAACCGAGCATGCTATGGGCCATTTGTGCCAAGGAATGCGAGGGACTCCCTGCCTCCATCTCCACAGCATACTGCCACGGTGCGTCTGGGTCCTCTGTCTCCTCCTCCTCCTCCTCTACCAGATGCTCCTGCTCCTCCACTCCTGTCCGCTGAGTGGAAAAACCACCCATTTCACTCAATAATTCCTGAGCACAAATGTCCTCCTCTACCTCCTCCTCTTCTTCCTGTCCTGCCCCCACAGGGGTCATGTGGCGTTGAGATCTGTGCGCCACGTCTACCGCACCCTGACCAGCCATTGTTAACAGCATTTGTTCAAGGACGTGCAACAGAGGAATGACGTCGTTCATCCCATAGTCCTGCCGACTCACGAATAGCGTGGCCTCCTCAAAGGGCCTGAGCAAGCGGCAGGTGTCACGCATGAGCTGCCAATGGCTGACATCGAAGTTACACAGGGGAGTACCTTTATCCGCTTGTAACATCAGGAAATCGGTGATGGCCTTTCGCTGTTCGTAAAGGCGGTCTAACATGTGTAGGGTTGAATTCCACCTTGTTGCAACGTCGCAGATCAGGCGATGCTGTGGAATTCCGTTCTGCCGCTGCAGCTCAAGGAGGGTGTGCTTTGCGGTGTAGGAATGGCTGAAATGCATGCAAAGTTTACGTGACATTTTAAGGATGTCTTGCAGTGGGATGGTGGATTTTAAGAACCGCTTGACAACCAGATTGAACACGTGAGCCATGCATGGCGCATGGCACAACCTTCCTTGACGCAGAGCAGACACCATGTTCTTTCCGTTGTCGGTCAACATGGTTCCGATTTTCAGTTTGCGCGGAGACAGCCATCTGTCGATTTCTCTGTTCATTACACTCAGAAGTTCCTCCCCTGTGTGACTACGTTCGCCAAGGCATACCAGGTGCAGAACAGCGTGACACCGTTGCGCCCTGCACATGTGATATGCCGGTCGGGTAATGGGACTTGGCACGGGGGTGGCGGCTGAGGACACGGCGGAAGAAGAGGTGGTAGAGGCGGACATCTTTGCCGGACCAAGGACGTGCAAACGTGGAGGCAAAAGCGGCGTGACCTGTCCAAGTTGCTGGTGCGGCTGTGACGGCACCACGTTCACCCAGTGGGCCGTAAATGACATGTACTGTCCCTGACCATAGTTACAGCTCCACACGTCGGCGCTGCCGTGCACTTTGGCAGAGACCGACATGCTCAAAGACTGGCCCACCATGTCTTCTACATGTGAATGCAGGGCTGGCACTGCCTTTTTGGCGAAGAAATGACGGCTTGGCACTCTCCACCGCGGCGCGGCACAAGCCATCATTTCTCTGAAAGGTGCTGAGTCCACCACTTGGAAAGGGAGGGACTGCAGCACCAGCAACTTGGACAGGAGGACGTTCAGCTTTTGCACCGTCGGGTGCGTGCTCGCAAACTGTTGTCTCTTGGAAACGGATTCCAAGAAAGACTGCTGACGGAATCCGTGAAGAGGAGTAGCAGGAGAAGGAGCATCTGAACGAGCGGAAGATGCCAACGAGCGACAACTCCCCTCAGCAGAGGTGTTGGAGCCTTGACTGGCTGATGGAGGGCGATTGACGTCGGGTGACGGAGCAAGTAACGGAGCGGGTGATGGAGCGGGGGCTGGGGCGGGCAGAACCGCCGTATCTTTATCACGGTTTTCCCAGGCCACCAAATGGCGACGCTGCATATGCTGCCGCAACGCTGTAGTCCCAACATGGGCCCCCTGGCCACGCTTGACTTTCTGGCCACATAGTCGACATACGGCTACGTTTACTTCCTCGGGCGGCTTGACGAAAAATTGCCACACCGCCGAGTAGGAAACTTTGCCCCCGATACTCCTCACTGGCTGACTGCTGCTTCCTCCGTGCACACCGGCACCACTACTGGCCGTGGTGGTAGGCTGCAGTGGAGCTGGTGCTCTACTCCGTGGACGTTTGGCTCCACTGACACTGCTGCGACCCTGCTGCTGTCTCCTGGGCAACCCACCGACTGTTTTGCTCGCTGCCAAGCTGCCACCCTCTTCTCCTGATGATGCGGAAGAAATTGCCTGATGACGACGAGGCTGCCAAGTGCGATCAACCTCCTCATCATCAAGTAGGGTCTCCGCCTCACTACTAGCCCCCTCGGCTGCGTCTGGGTCAGGAGACAGACCTGTCTCTAGACCGGCTACCGAGCCACTCTCCTCGCCACTACTTCTTCGCCTGGCTGCTGAAAAGGCGGATGTCTCCCCCCGTTCCTGACCGCCCTCTGTTAGCTCTTCCTCACTGTACAGTGGGGCTGAGCCCACAGCATGCGATACTTCGCTTGGTGAGGGAACACCAAAGGACAGGGGCAGGTAGAGGACACGTGATTTCAGTGGGCTTGGTCCCGGGCCATGCCAACTAACGGTTGTGTCTGACGTACCCACCGACCGTTGGCTGTAGGTGTCAGAGGTGACCTGGGAAGAGGAAGACGACCGAGCCAACCAATCGACGACGGCAGGGTTGTCGGTGGAGACACGACCGCTGGATGACACCGGGAGCACTGGCCTCTGGCTGCGAATAGTGCTGCCTCGACCCCTTCCTCTGCTGCCACGTCTGCTCGCTCCTAAAACATTGCCTCCTCTGCCACTCCTCTGCATGTTGTCTGACATACTCTTTAATTAAACGATTATGTGTCCCTGAGTAACAATTCTGTGTCCCTGAGTAACAATTCTGTGTCTGTGCGAGTAACAATTCTGTGGCCCTAAGTAACAGTTCTGTGGCCCTCAGTAACAATTCTGTGTCCCTGATTAACGTTTCTGTGGCCCCAAGTAACAGTTCTGTGGCCCTCAGTAACAATTCTGTGTCTGTGCGAGTAACAATTCTGTGTCTGTGCGAGTAACAATTCTGTGGCCCTAAGTAAAGTTTCTGTGGCCCTAAGTAACAATTCTCTGGCACTCAGTAACAATTCTGTCTGTCCCTGAGTAACAATTCTCTGGCACTCAGTAACAATTCTGTCTGTCCCTGAGTAAAAATTCTCTGGCCCTAAGTAAAGTTTCTGGGGCCCTGAGTAACAATTATCTGGCACTCAGTAACAATTCTGTCTGTCCCTGAGTAACAATTCTCTGGCACTCAGTAACAATTCTGTCTGTCCCTGAGTAAAAATTCTCTGGCCCTAAGTAAAGTTTCTGGGGCCCTGAGTAACAATTATCTGGCACTCAGTAACAATTCTGTCTGTCCCTGAGTAACAATTCTCTGGCACTCAGTAACAATTCTGTCTGTCCCTGAGTAAAAATTCTCTGGCCCTAAGTAAAGTTTCTGTGGCCCTGAGTAACAATTCTCTGGCACTCCGTAACAATTCTGTCTGTCCCTGAGTAACAATTCTCTGGCACTCAGTAACAATTCTGTCTGTCCCTGAGTAAAAATTCTGTGGCCCTAATTAAAGTTTCTGTGGCCCTAAGTAACAATTCTCTGGCACTCAGTAACAATTCTGTCTGTCCCTGAGTAACAATTCTCTGGCACTCGGTAACAATTCTGTCTGTCCCTGAGTAACAATTCTCTGGCACTCAGTAACAATTCTGTCTGTCCCTGAGTAAAAATTCTGTGGCCCTAATTAAAGTTTCTGTGGCCCTAAGTAACAATTCTCTGGCACTCAGTAACAATTCTGTCTGTCCCTGAGTAACAATTCTCTGGCACTCCGTAACAATTCTGTCTGTCCCTGAGTAACAATTCTCTGGCACTCAGTAACAATTCTGTCTGTCCCTGAGTAAAAATTCTGTGGCCCTAAGTAAAGTTTCTGTGGCCCTGAGTAACAATTCTCTGGCACTCCGTAACAATTCTGTCTGTCCCTGAGTAACAATTCTCTGGCACTCAGTAACAATTCTGTCTGTCCCTGAGTAAAAATTCTGTGGCCCTAATTAAAGTTTCTGTGGCCCTAAGTAACAATTCTCTGGCACTCAGTAACAATTCTGTCTGTCCCTGAGTAACAATTCTCTGGCACTCCGTAACAATTCTGTCTGTCCCTGAGTAACAATTCTCTGGCACTCAGTAACAATTCTGTCTGTCCCTGAGTAAAAATTCTGTGGCCCTAATTAAAGTTTCTGTGGCCCTAAGTAACAATTCTCTGGCACTCAGTAACAATTCTGTCTGTCCCTGAGTAACAATTCTCTGGCACTCCGTAACAATTCTGTCTGTCCCTGAGTAACAATTCTCTGGCACTCAGTAACAATTCTGTCTGTCCCTGAGTAAAAATTCTGTGGCCCTAAGTAAAGTTTCTGTGGCCCTGAGTAACAATTCTCTGGCACTCCGTAACAATTCTGTCTGTCCCTGAGTATGAATTCCGTGGCCCTAACTAGCGTTTCTTTGTCCCTAAGTAAAGTTTCTGTGGCCCTCAGTAACAGTTCTGTGTCTGTGCGAGTAACAATTCTGTGTCTGTGCGAGTAACAATTCTGTGGCCCTAAGTAAAGTTTCTGTGGCCCTAAGTAACAATTCTCTGGCACTCCGTAACAATTCTGTCTGTCCCTGAGTAACAATTCTCTGGCACTCAGTAACAATTCTGTCTGTCCCTGAGTAAAAATTCTGTGGCCCTAAGTAAAGTTTCTGTGGCCCTGAGTAACAATTCTCTGGCACTCCGTAACAATTCTGTCTGTCCCTGAGTAACAATTCTCTGGCACTCAGTAACAATTCTGTCTGTCCCTGAGTAAAAATTCTGTGGCCCTAAGTAAAGTTTCTGTGGCCCAGAGTAACAATTCTCTAGCACTCCGTAACAATTCTGTCTGTCCCTGAGTATGAATTCTGTGGCCCTAACTAGCGTTTCTTTGTCCCTAAGTAACAGTTCTGTGGCCCTGAGTAACAATTCTGTGTCTGTGCGAGTAACAATTCTGTGGCCCTAAGTAACAGTTCTGTGGCCCTCAGTAACAGTTCTGTGTCTGTGCGAGTAACAATTCTGTGTCTGTGCGAGTAACAATTCTGTGGCCCTAAGTAACAGTTCTGTGGCCTTCAGTAACAATTCTGTGTCTGTGCGAGTAACAATTCTGTGTCTGTGCGAGTAACAATTCTGTGGCCCTAAGTAAAGTTTCTGTGGCCCTAAGTAACAATTCTCTGGCACTCAGTAACAATTCTGTCTGTCCCTGAGTAACAATTCTCTGGCACTCAGTAACAATTCTGTCTGTCCCTGAGTAAAAATTCTGTGGCCCTAAGTAAAGTTTCTGTGGCCCTGAGTAACAATTCTCTGGCACTCCGTAACAATTCTGTCTGTCCCTGAGTAACAATTCTCTGGCACTCAGTAACAATTCTGTCTGTCCCTGAGTAAAAATTCTGTGGCCCTAAGTAAAGTTTCTGTGGCCCAGAGTAACAATTCTCTGGCACTCCGTAACAATTCTGTCTGTCCCTGAGTATGAATTCTGTGGCCCTAACTAGCGTTTCTTTGTCCCTAAGTAACAGTTCTGTGGCCCTGAGTAACAATTCTGTGTCTGTGCGAGTAACAATTCTGTGGCCCTAAGTAACAGTTCTGTGGCCCTCAGTAACAGTTCTGTGTCTGTGCGAGTAACAATTCTGTGTCTGTGCGAGTAACAATTCTGTGGCCCTAAGTAACAGTTCTGTGGCCTTCAGTAACAATTCTGTGTCTGTGCGAGTAACAATTCTGTGTCTGTGCGAGTAACAATTCTGTGGCCCTAAGTAAAGTTTCTGTGGCCCTAAGTAACAATTCTCTGGCACTCAGTAACAATTCTGTCTGTCCCTGAGTAACAATTCTCTGGCACTCAGTAACAATTCTGTCTGTCCCTGAGTAAAAATTCTGTGGCCCTAAGTAAAGTTTCTG
Organism: Staurois parvus; assembly: GCF_062004578.1. Classification (NCBI taxonomy): domain Eukaryota; kingdom Metazoa; phylum Chordata; class Amphibia; order Anura; family Ranidae; genus Staurois; species Staurois parvus. The sequence continues at coordinate 13,364,496 of NW_028317802.1, forward strand.
TGGCCCTAAGTAACAATTCTCTGGCACTCAGTAACAATTCTGTCTGTCCCTGAGTAACAATTCTCTGGCACTGAGTAACAATTCTGTCTGTCCCTGAGTAAAAATTCTGTGGCCCTAATTAAAGTTTCTGTGGCCCTAAGTAACAATTCTCTGGCACTCAGTAACAATTCTGTCTGTCCCTGAGTAACAATTCTCTGGCACTCAGTAACAATTCTGTCTGTCCCTGAGTAACAATTCTGTGGCCCTAATAACGTTTCTGTGGCCCTAAGTAACAATTCTCTGGCACTGAGTAACAATTCTGTCTGTCCCTGATTATGAATTCTGTGGCCCTAACTAGCGTTTCTTTGTCCCTAAATAACGATTCTGTGGCCCTCATTAACAAGTCTGTGTCCCTGAGTAATGGTTCTCTGTCCCTAAGTAACTTTTCTCTGTCCCCAATTATCGTTTCTGTGGCCCTAACTCTGTCCCTGTCCCTAGTACAGAGCGGTCTGCCTCTGTTCAATAACTGCAGGCAAATGAAGAATTCCAAAATGGCCGCTATTTATAGCTCGACCATTACACAGTGCTGGCTGGCTGGCTGCTGATAGGCTGATGCGATCACATGTAGTTGAGGAATGCATTATGGGTCAGCGCGCCTTGTCTGCGCGCCTTCCCAGACATCCCCGCTCCGTCGCCGCACATGTCAGCCGCCATTTTCTGAAAAATTTCGATTCGCGCGTCCGAATTAGGCTATTTTTCGGATTCGGCACGAATCGAAATTTTTCCGATATTCGACTCGAATTCCACTTCGGATACTTCGATTCGCTCATCTCTAATAGTTACAACAACAACAAAAAAAAAACCGAAAACAAAAATCGGACAGTGAAAAGCTACACGATATCACAGTCTAGGTGCTGCAGTAAAGTTTATCAAAGAGAAAAAATGAAATAGTGAATAATTCCTAAAAGTCCTTCTAGTTCCACAAAATAATCATTTTAGAGGATCCAAAAAAAGGTTAAACAATAATATCTTCGGTTGTGATCCAGTCAGACCGGGAGTCCAAGCTTTGCCAAATTTGGTGATTCTATCGTTTAGGTGAGCTAAAGATTCCTCATAGGTGAAGTGGGTCTGGACTCGCTCAATGACTTCTTTTAGAGAAGGGGGCGGAGTCTTTTTTCCAGTGTCTAGTAACGGTAAGTCTTGATGCTAGAAGAATATGTTTCAATAAAAGTCGATCATGGATTGGATATGTGTCTGTATTTATATTCAGAATGGCTAGGGTAGGATCGGGTGGTTTAATATCCCAGTAATTTTTGATATCACGTGGAAGACTTTATCCCAATAGCTTCTAATATTTTTCCATGTCCATAATATATGTAAAAGAGTACCAAGCTAACCACAGTCTCTCCAGCATTGAGGACTATGTTGTTCTGAGAATTTGGCCATTTGGTGAGGAGTTAGATACCATCTTGTGGAAATGTTGTGTGTTAGCTCCCGTAAAGCCTAACTGATCAGGCTGGATCAAATCTGGGAGTTTATCAGCCAGTCTGCATGCTATCATTTTAGTGTAGATCTTAATATCCGTATTTAACCACTTCCCCTCCGGACCATGTAGATAAACGGCCGGACGGGAGCACTGCCGACACGGGTTGATGTTTCTAAACGTCCCCCCGCATCCATTGCCTGTGCACGCTCTCTGGGAGAGCACAGCACCTCGATCGGCACACTGATCACTCTACGGCACCTCTGTGTGAGGTCCCAATTCATGTGATCACTGATTGGCCAATCAGTGATCACATGAATAGTAGTAAACAAGATGTCACTTCCTGACATCATTATTTACTACTTGTGAAATCTGTGAATGATCACAGAGATCAAATGGTACAGGGCCATTCACAACAGCCTTGTACCATGTGACAAGCTGTGACCCATCACAGCTCACACAGTATTTCTCAATGGCTGCAAGAATGCAGGATTTATATAGCGCCAACAGTTTGCGCAGCGCTTTACAATATAAGGGAGACAGTACAATTACAATACTTTCAGTACAGAAGGAATAGGAGGGCCCTGCTCATAGAGCTTACAATCTAAAGGAAGGGAGAGGTGATAAAAAAGGTGATAGCTGTGGGGGATGATCTGGTGGAGGTGATTCAAGTACAGTTCCTAGGTGGAGGTGGGGTAGGCTTTCCTGAAGAAATTAGTTTTCAAAGATTGCCTAAAGGCAGACAGGGTGGGAGCTGACCGTACATGCTGTGGTAGGGAGTTCCAGAGGATGGGAGAGGCTCTGGAGAAGTCCTGGAGGCAAGCGTGGGAGGAGGTGATGAGGAAGCTAGAGAGGAGGATATCATGGGAGGAGCGGAGTGGGCGATTTGGGCGGTATCTGTGGATGAGGTTGGCGATGTAGCCAGGGACAGTGTTGTGGGTGGCTTTGTAAGCTGTGGTTAGTATTTTGAATTTTATACGTTGGGTTAGTGGAAGCCAGTGAATGGATTGGCAGAGAGGGGCAGCAGTCGCTGATCGGTTGGTAAGATGTATGAGTCTAGCAACAGCATTCATATTAGATTGAAGGGGGGATAGCATGTGTAACAGTAGACCAGTGAGGAGGGAGTTGCAGTAATCAAAGTGTAAGGGATTTCTGTCAAGAAGAATTGTGATCGGGAATGCGCATGCGCGAAAGAGATCCTGCAGAAGAATTGCTGGTTGTGCGCAGGCGCGCAGGAATGCGCGATCGCGCACATGCACGCACACGTGCACACGCACGGAGAAGATTGGCGCCAGACGGGCTATTTAAGGTGCACCTCTGCCCAGATTCAGTGCAGACTGTTCTTCAGCTCCCCCCGTGTCCTGCTTGTTCCTGTGCGATTCCTTTGGTTCTGACCCGGCTTTTTCCTGACCTGACTCAGAGTACTCTCCTGCCCCCCCCCCCCTGGTTCCTGACTTCGGCTCTGATCCTGACTTTGGCTTTTTCCTTCTGATCCTGTACCGCGCTGCCGACTGTTATGACCCTGGCTATCCTACGACTCCACTCCAGTCCTGTGTCCTGGCTACATACCTGGCTCTGCTGTGCATCTGGCAATCCACTGTACCTGCGTGTTCTATTTCTACAGTACCCAAATCAGAGGATATCCTGCCTACCAAGGTCATCATCTGCAAGAGCCACAAGCAAACCTCTGGCGCTCTTGTCCCCCTGGTCCCTAGACTCCCTCTGTTCCAACCTCAGCGGGGTCAGGGCTAGTGACACAAGCAAGGCTGACCTCGTCAATTCAGTCTCCTATCAGGTACGTGACAGTACCAGTCAGCCAATGGTGGAGTCTGAAAGGAGGCCTCACAACTGGGGGACATTCGGCAAACTGTGACTTCCTTGTTCAACGTGATACACGACCTACAGAGAAATGTCAAACACTTGGATAGTAAACTGCGAACCGACTCTAATGTCCTCCCAGACACAGTAACCTGTGGTACAGCCACTCAAACAGAGACCAGTATGATCCTTGAAACCTCTGTCCTACCAGAACCCCGGGTACCTATGCCTGAGTTCTTTACAGGAGATCGCCGGAAGTTCAGGACTTTTCGTAACTCCTGTGAGTTATATTTTTCCCTACTCCCAGGACCTTCTCCTCACCAAGTATTAGAGAGGGGTTTGTCATCACTCTTCTTAGAAATGAACCCCAGTCCTGGGCATACCATCTTCGTGAACAGCATGATCCGGCCCTAACCTCTGTGGATTCATTTTTTTCAGCAATGGCACAAGTCTATGCAGATCCCTTCCAGCGCCAAACTGCGGAATCTATGATCAGTAAGCTACAACAAGGCCAAAGGCCTGTGGAAGATTATGTCACTGACTTTCGTATCTGGAGTTCCGATACTCAGTGGAACGAGTCTGCTCTCCGCTATCAGTTCCGCCTTGGTCTTTCTGACACCCTGAAGGATGAACTGGCCTGAGTGGGGGTACCAACAAGATTGGAGAGTCTGATAGACCTAACGATCCATATTGACCGTCGGATTCGGGAAAGGTTGAATGAAAGGACTAATGGGAAACTTCTGTTATGCCCTGAAGTTGGGCCCGCTACGAATGTTGTCTCATCTAAATCGCCCACCAATCCAGCTAGAAGGAGCTTTTGGAGACCACAGTTATCTGATGGCAGAAGTCTAATCTCTGCCTCTTCTGTGGTGAAGCAAGACACTTTGTGGCTACCTGCCCGATCAAACCTCACAAACCTTCTCCCAACTGCTTCCACATGATGCATCCACAGGGAACTAACCGATCGCACCTCTCTTTTCATCTGCAACTACAACTGGCCGAAAGGACTATCACGGTCTCGGCCATCATAGACTCAGGTGCCTGTAGCTGCTTTATGGATTCTCATTTTGCTACTCAGAATCAGATTCCTCTCCGCACTAAAACACAAAGGCTTGCAGTTCATCTGGCAGATGGGTCTGGTATCAGTTCTGGTCCGGTAACACAAGAAACCTTGCCAATATTTTGCTATTCTCTTTCGGGACACCAAGAATTCCTATGTCTGGATATTATCACCTCCCCGCTTTTTCCAATTATCCTCGGTATGCCTTGGTTAAAAGCACACAATCCAACCATCAATTGGTTGTCCGGAGAGATCCTTTTTCCCTTCTGAATATTGTCAGACTCACTGTACTCTCAAAGAGACAGGTGTGACAACCCCTCTTCTCAGTATTCACTCCGATCCTGAAACCATGAAGCTTGTCCCTACGGCATACCATGAGTACCTGGATGTATTCAATAAAAAGAGTGCCAACACCCTTCCTCCTCATCGCTCCTATGACTGTCCAATTGAGCTCCTGCCCTGTGCCGAAATTCCTTTCGGTAGAATTTACCCTCTATCCGAAGTCGAATTAAAGGTCCTCCGGGGATATATAGACGAAAGCTTGGAAAAAGGGTTTATTCAGCCCTCTACTTCACCAGCAGGAGCCGGCATATTCTTTGTGGAGAAGGACGGAACTTTGAGACCTTGTATAGACTATTGGGACTTGAACAAAATCACGGTCAAAAACCATTATCCTCTTCCTTTGATCCCCGAATTATTTCAAAGGTTATGAGGAGCATGTTTTTTCTCAAAGTTAGATCTGAGGGGCGCTTACAATCTAGCGAGAATTCGGGAGGGAGACGAATGGAAGACAGCCTTCCGAACCAGATTTAGGCACTTTGAATATCTGGTAATTCCCTTTGGTCTCTGTAACCCCCAAGCAACCTTCCAACACCTGGTAAATGATGTTTTTTGGGACTACCTGGATTTATTTTTAATTGTTTATCTGGATGATATCTTAGTTTTTTCATGTTCCATCGAAAGTCATAGAGACCATGTAAAAAAGACACTAGATAGACTACGCCAGCATCACCTCTACGCAAAAGCCGAGAAATGCGAGTTTGAGAAACAATCTATCCAATTCCTTGGGCTGGTGATCACTCCTGAAGGCATTTATATGGACCCTTAGAAGGTGTCCACCATCTTAGAATGGCCCATCCCTGAAGATAGGAAAGCTGTGCAGTGCTTTATAGGGTTTGCGAACTTCTATAGGACGTTTATCAAGGACTTCTCTGGAATCCTAGCACCAGTGACACAGCTCACCAGGCAACATATTCCCTTCAAGTGGACTCCTGAGGCCCAAATAGCCTTTGAACAGTTGAAGACCATGTTCACGACCGCACCCATCCTGAAACATCCAGACCCTGCCCTGGCCTTCATCCTTGAAGCTGATGCTTCAGAGAACGCGGTAGGAGCCTGTCAAGGTCCTACCTTTTCCCAGAGGTTATGTTACTCCATGTGCTGGCATCCATCTTGGATTTCTGCTGAGCATGGTGGGAAGCTTTTATGCCTTCAGGCCTCTGAGGTCCATCCCCCAGAGGGGTGTGGCTGAGTACATATAAGCCTGTGATCTGCACATGCTCTTTGCACTTGTGTCTTGTGTCTTTGTCTTGCTACAGCTCTGTGTATATGCTCGTGACTCTTCTGGTATTCTGACTCGGCTTGTGACTAAGACCATTCTGCGTTTTCCTTCGATCTGACCTTCCGTGGCTGAACCCGGCCCGTGACCTGTGATTCTCTGTCTACTGTTCTGTACTGTTTTGTCCTGTTGTTGTCGACTCGGCTTGCCTGACTACGCTATTGTCATTCTCACCAGCTACACGCCATTGGTGGTGGCCATTACCGCAGCCGGGGTGTCTCGGGGGCCGCGACCTGGTTCCTGGCTGCGTCAAGTCCATCCCCACCATCAGGGGCCCTGGTGAAGGGCAGCCTGGGACTTAGACTCCGCGCCCTGAGGGACTTTGGTCTGTTGGTGGTGGTTGTCGTCAGCCAGTGCCTTACCCTGCCACTAGGCCTACCTGTCCGTTCCACAGCCCTGCCCTGACATTACACAAGTGCCATGAATCCTGACGGTGCAGGTACGCCTTCGCTTCCAATGTTGGTCGCCAGACTGGATCAACAGGATCTCCTGTTGGATCAGTTCGCTCAGGCGTTGCAAACTCTGCTGGCACGCACCGCGCACCTTACTCCTGGTGTTATTAGGCCGGTTGTCACTCCGGTGGTCGCTCCCGCTGCTGTTCCGCTTGTTGCGCCTACCGCCGCGACTGCTGCGGCACCCGCGGCGCCCAGAGGTATGACTGGTTCAGCCCCTCTTCCACAGCGCTTTGGGGGTGAGCCGAGTCAGTGTCGTGGGTTCCTCAACCAGGTGGGGATTTACTTCGAATTAATACCCCACGCTTTTCCGGCTGAGAGGTCAAAGGTGGGTTTCCTAATATCGCTACTCTCAGACAAGGCCTTGGCCTGGGCGAATCCCTTATGGGAGAGGAGTGACCCAGTGATTCACAAGTTTTCCGGTTTTGTCGATGCCTTCCGTAGGGTATTCGACGTACCGGCTCGCTCCGCCTCGGCTGCCAAGCTGCTCATGTCTATGCATCAGGGTTCACGGACCGTTGCCGAATACGCCATAGAGTTTCGTACCCTGGCAGAAGAGGTGGGTTGGAACAATGAGGCTCTGGTGGCTGCGTTTTCTCAGGGTCTTTCTGATGCATTGAAGGACGAGATCGCAGCCAAGGAATTGCCTGTGGAGCTGGAAGCACTAATTTCCTTCCTGATCCTGATTGATACCAGGCTCAGGGAGAGGCCTTCACTCAAGGAACGCCTGCGGAGGCCTTCCAATCGACTGGCACCTGCGTTTTCTGTCCCACCCATTCCTCCCTCTCCTCCCACGCCTCCTGGGGATAGATTGTTTGGTGGTGAGCCCATGCAGCTGGGGTTTGCTCGCCTTTCCGAGGGAGAGCGGGCTGCTCGGCGTCGGGAGGGTCGCTGCCTGTACTGTGGTCTTTGTGGCCACTTTCGGCAGTCCTGTCTGGTCCGTCCGGGAAACGCTCGCACCTGAGATCCTGTCGGGGACAGATCTTGGGTGGAGTCTCCTCGTCCCCGGCGTTCCGCAGAGATAAGCCACTGATCACCGTTGTCCTCTCTTGGGCGGAGGGCTCGGTGACGGCCCAGGCGTTGGTAGATTCTGGGGCCGGCGGGTTGTTTATGGACAGCTCGTTTGCTGACCAGCACTCCATTCCCCTGCAGGCTCGAGTTACCCCATTGGTTCTCGAGGCAATAGATGGCAGGCCCCTGCAACCACCGCAGGTTACCCACGAGACTATTCCAGTTGAGGTAGCTATTGGGGCTGTTCACAGGGAGTTGGCCTGTTTCCAGGTGATTTCTTCTCCACACTATTCGGTGGTTTTGGGGTATCCCTGGCTCCAGATGCACAATCCAACCTTCAATTGGCAAACTGCTGAGATTCTCTCGTGGTCTCCACAGTGTGGGGCCGGGTGCATCCGTGGGCCGGTTAAGGTGTTGTGTGCCTCCTCGGACTCTGCGTTGCCTACTGATTATGGGGAGTACCAGGACGTGTTTGATAAGGTACGTGCTGGTGCCTTACCTGCTCATCGTCCTTACGACTGCGCCATATCCTTGCAACCCGGTGCCACTCCTCCACGTGGCAGGGTGTATCCTCTCTCGGTTGCGGAGAATAAGGCCATGGAGGAGTACGTTGCGGATGCGCTTTCCCGGGGGCACATTCGTAAGTCTACTTCCCCAGCAGGAGCGGGCTTTTTCTTTGTAAAGAAGAAGGGTGGTGAATTGAGGCCTTGCATTGATTATAGGGGTCTCAATCGAATCACCACTAAGAATGCATACCCGATTCCCTTGATTACTGAGTTGTTCGACTGCCTTAAGGGGGCAACAGTCTTTACCAAACTTGACCTTAGGGCGGCGTACAACCTCGTACGGTTCAAACAGGGGGATGAGTGGAAGACCGCGTTTAACACCAGAACCGGCCACTACGAATACCTGGTGATGCCCTTCGGGTTGTGTAACGCGCCCGCAGTTTTTCAGGAATTCAGAAATGATGTCCTTCGTGACTTGTTGCAGCAGTGCGTAGTGGTTTACCTGGATGACATCCTGGTTTACTCTACCTCCATGGAGTCCCATATCCAGGATGTCAAGCGGGTGCTGCAACGATTACGGGAGAACAAACTCTTTTGTAAGCTCGAGAAGTGCGAGTTCCATCGATCCCAAGTTGCCTTTTTAGGCTACATCATTTCTGCGGAGGGATTCTCCATGGACCCTCAAAAGGTTTCGGCGGTTCTGCAGTGGCCTCGTCCCAATGGTCTTCGGCCCATTCAGCGCTTTTTGGGTTTTTCCAACTACTATCGAAAGTTCATCAGGAACTTCTCCACGCTGGCAAAGCCTCTCTCAGACCTAACCAAGAAGGGCAGTAATCCTCACGAGTGGCCATCCGAGGCCATCGTAGCTTTCGAGGCTCTGAAATCCGCCTTCGCTTCGGCTCCGATACTGTCTCATCCCAATCCTGGATTGCCCTTCGTCCTTGAAGTCGATGCATCCGAGACAGGAGTAGGCGCTCTCCTGTCTCAACGTCGGTCACCCGATGGACCCCTACTTCCCTGTGGGTTCTACTCCAGGAAGCTTTCCTCTGCAGAGTGCAACTACCAGATTGGAGATAGGGAGTTGTTGGCAATCATTCTGGCTCTCAAGGAATGGAGGCACCTGCTCGAGGGCTCCGCGGTTCCGGTCCTCATTCTTACCGATCATAAGAACCTGACTTATCTTTCGGAGGCCAAAAGATTGACACCCCGTCAGGCCAGATGGGCCTTGTTCTTGTCGCGGTTTAACTATGTGGTCTCCTATTTGCCTGGTTCCAAGAATGTCAGGGCTGATGCATTATCGAGGCAATACTCTGAGTTGTCCAGGGAGGACTCTGAGCCAACCTCGGTCATACCTCCGGATCAGATCCTGGCTGCCATTCGCACCAGTCTGACTTCTCCCCTTGGGGAGCAGATTTTGGCGGCTCAAACTGACGCTCCTCCCGAGAGACCAGAGGGTAGATGTTTTGTACCCGAGGGGTTGCGTACCCGTCTGCTGCGTACTTACCATAACTCCAAAACTGCCGGGCATCCGGGGAGGAACCAGTTGTCTTGGGTCGTCTCTCGGTTGTTCTGGTGGCCAACTCTCCGTGCCGACATCGCCTCTTATGTAGCGGCATGTTCGATCTGTGCCCAGAATAAATCTCCACGGCATCTTCCAATGGGTATTCTGCAACCCATTCCCAATGGGGAGCGTCCTTGGTCACACCTGGGCATGGACTTTATTGTAGACCTCCCTGTGTCTCGGGGTCATACGGTCATTCTCATGGTCGTCGATCGTTTTTCCAAAATGTGCCATTGTATTCCACTCAGGAAGTTACCAACAGCGCAAGAACTGGCCACGGTCTTTTCCAGGGAGATTTTTCGCCTGCATGGGTTGCCCAAGGTGATTGTCTCGGACCGTGGGAGTCAGTTCGTGTCCAGATTCTGGCGCACCTTCTGCTCCCAGTTGGGTATTAGTCTCTCCTTTTCTTCAGCCTACCACCCGCAGTCCAATGGGGCTGCGGAGCGTTCCAATCAGGCCTTAGAACAATTCCTTAGGTGTTATGTCTCGGACGATCAGGACGATTGGGCCGATCTCCTGCCTTGGGCAGAGTTTGCCAGGAACTCAGCGGTCAACTCCTCCTCCGGGATGTCTCCCTTCATGGCCAACTATGGGTACCAACCCGCGGTATTACCTGAGAGGTTCTCACCACACAACATTCTGGCTGTAGAGAACCATCTTGCTGCCCTGCGTTCTTCATGGGGGCAGATCCAGAGGGCTTTGAGGGACTCGGCTCAGCGTCAGAAGTTCCAGGCTGATCGCAGACGGTTGCCCGCTCCTTCATACCAGGTCGGCGATCGGGTGTGGTTGTCTACTCGTAACCTCAATCTTCGGGTGCCCACACCCAAACTAGCTCCCCGTTTTGTTGGTCCTTTTCGCATTCTCCGCAAGGTGAATCCGGAGGCCTATGCCCTTGCCCTTCCACCTGGGATGCGGATCTCCAATACCTTTCATGTATCACTGTTGAAACCTCTGATCTGCAATCGCTTCACTGCCTCTCTGCCTCGGCCCCGTCCCATTCGGGTTGACGGTCATGAGGAGTATGAGGTGAGTCGGATCCTGGACTCTCGATTGGTGCGCGGTCGATTACAGTTCCTGGTTCATTGGCGCGGTTATGGTCCCGAGGAGCGTTCCTGGGTTCCTTCCGCGGATGTCCATGCTCCTGCCCTCCTCCGCGCTTTTCATACCCGCTTTCCTCAGAAACCTTTTATTGAACCGCGGAGGGGGAGGGGCCCTTGAGGAGGAGGTACTGTCAAGGTCCTACCTTTTCCCAGAGGTTATGTTACTCCATGTGCTGGCATCCATCTTGGATTTCTGCTGAGCATGGTGGGAAGCTTTTATGCCTTCAGGCCTCTGAGGTCCATCCCCCAGAGGGGTGTGGCTGAGTACATATAAGCCTGTGATCTGCACATGCTCTTTGCACTTGTGTCTTGTGTCTTTGTCTTGCTACAGCTCTGTGTATATGCTCGTGACTCTTCTGGTATTCTGACTCGGCTTGTGACTAAGACCATTCTGTGTTTTCCTTCGATCTGACCTTCCGTTGCTGAACCCGGCCCGTGACCTGTGATTCTCTGTCTACTGTTCTGTACTGTTTTGTCCTGTTGTTGTCAACTCGGCTTGCCTGACTACGCTATTGTCATTCTCACCAGCTACACGCCATTGGCGGCGGCCATTACCGCAGCCGGGGTGTCTCGGGGGCCGCGACCTGGTTTCTGGCTGCGTCAAGTCCATCCCCACCATCAGGGGCCCTGGTGAAGGGCAGCCTGGGACTTAGACTCTGCGCCCTGAGGGACTTTGGTCTGTTGGTGGTGGTTGTCGTCAGCCAGTGCCTTACCCTGCCACTAGGCCTACCTGTCCGTTCCACAGCCCTGCCCTGACAGAGCCATCTCGTCACAAAGGCAGGGGCCCAAATCCCTTCTGCATCCTGTCACTTTCTTCTCCCGGAAACTGAGTGTTTCTGAAAGGAATTACGATGTGGGAGACAGGGAGTTACTAGCCATCAAGGCAGCATTAGAAGAATGGTGCTACTTACTAGAGGGAGCAGCCCATTCTATTCTTATCTTTACTGACTATAAGAATCTAGAATACCTGAGAACAGCAAAGCGACTCGGGCCACGACAAGCAAGATGGGCACTATTTTTCTCACGCTTCGTCTTCCATCTGACTTACCGTCCAGGATCAAAAAATGGTAAACCCGATGCACTCTCCCGCATCTTTCCTGACCCAGTTGTGCAGTCTGAACCTGACACGATCTTGCCAGCCAAGAACTTCCTACTTTTACAGACATATCTCGTAACTCAGATAAAAGAAGCCATGGACAATCTTCCACCTCCCATAAATATGCACCTGCAACTTAAGGATGGCCTGTACTTCCACAAGGGACAGATCTTTGTGCCCGAAGGACTTTGAGCGTTCATTATCCAGAGATGTCATGACCATCCCTTAGCACGTCATTTTGGGATTTGCAAAACATCAGATTTAGTCTCTCGCTCATTTTGGTGGCCTAACGCAGTAAAGGATTGCCAGGACTATGTGAGATCTTGCACAGTCTGTCTAAGGAATAAGTCTGATAGAGCCAAGACTTGGGGCCTGTTGGAATTCTTGCTCGTACCAGAAAAACTTTGGAGCATGATCTCCATGGATTTTATTCTGGAACTCCCCCCATCTGAGGAATTCACCACTATCTTGGTAGTAGTTGATCGCCTGTCCAAAATGGCCCACTTCATTCCCTTGAAAGGTACTCCTTCTGCTATGGAAACTGCTTCTGCTTTCATTAAGGAGATCGTAAGGCTACATGGCGTTCCCTTGAATATTGTGTCTGATCGAGGGGTACAATTTACATCTAAATTTTGGAAAGCTCTGTGTGAGGCATTAGAGATCGAGTTAAGCTTCTCATCCGCTTATCATCCACAAACAAATGGACAAACGGAAGGGACAAATCAAACTCTGGAGCAATATCTCCGATGCTTCTCCTCGTATTCACAGGATGACTGGGCATCACTCCTTCCTTTAGCGGAATTCGCATATAATAATTCCATCCATTCCGCCACCAAACAATCCCCCTTTTACTCTAACTACAGATACCATCCCTCCTTTCTTCCAGAAATACCAGTTGAGGCCGCTGTTCCAGCGGTACAAGAAAGGATGGAGTTCCTCGGGAGGAACGGCAAAGTGTTACAAAAAATGATTTATGAGGCTCAAGTGAGTAACAAAACATTTTTTGATAGAAAGAGAAGGGGCAATTTGAAACTAAAACAAGGGGATAGAGTCTGGCTGTCCACGGCCAACCTGAAATTAAGTTGTCCATCAAAGAAGCTTGGTCCAAGATACCTGGGGCCCTTTACCATCAAGAGAAGGGTTAACTCTGTGGCATTTGAATTGGAACTACCAGCTAACTTGAAGATCCACCCAGTGTTTCATTGTTCTTTATTAAAACCACACGTCCCAAGTGGGTTTCCCAACCGGAATTCAGAGGCACATGCTCCACTGCTGGTGGAGGGAAATGAAGAGTACGAAGTGGAGGCTATCTTGAATTGTAGAAAGAGGGGTGGACAGACCCAGTTCCTTATCAAATGGAAGGGTTATGGACCAGAGGATAACTCCCGGGAACCATCCACTAATGTCCATGCCCCACGGATGGTTCAAGCCTACCTCATCCTGAGAAACAAGCCCTAGTAGGCATCCGGAGGCTGCCCCTAAGGGGAGGGGGGAAATGTAAGGTATTTCCGGCAAGAATCGTGAAAGAGATCCAGCAGAAGAATTGCCGGTTGTGTGCAGGCGCACAGGAATGCGCGATCGTGCACATGCACGCACATGTGCACACGCAGGGCGAAGATTGGTGCCAGACGGGCTATTTAAAGTGCGCCTCTGCCCAGATTCAGTGCTGACTGGTCTTCAGCTCCCCCCGTGTCCTGCTTGTTCCTGTGCGATTCTTTTGGTTCTGACCCGGCTTGTTCCTGACCCGACTCTGGGTACTCTCCTGCCCCCCGGTTCCTGACTTCAACTCTGATCCTGACTTTGGCTTTTTCCTTCTGATCCTGTACCACGCTGCCCGACTGTTATGACCCTGGTTATCCTACGACTCCACTCCAGTCCTGTGTCCTGGCTACACACCTGGCTCTGCTGTGCATCTGGCAATCCACTGTACCTGCCTGGTCTATTTCTACAGTACCCAAATCAGAGGATATCCTGCCTACCAAGGTCATCATCTGCAAGAGCCGCAAGCAAACCTCTGGCGCTCTTGTTCCCTTGGTCCCTAGACTCTCTCTGTTCCAACCTCAGCGGGGTCAGGGCTAGTGACACAAGCAAGGCTGACCTCGTCAATTCAGTCTCCTATCAGGTACGTGACACAAGGCGAGGATAAGTTGTTTTTTGGTGTCATTGGTCAGGAAGGGGTGGATTTTGGAAATGTTCCGGAGGTTAAGGCGGCAGGATTTAGCCAGTGAGTGGATGTGGGACCCAAAGGAGAGGTCAGAGTCTAGGATTACGCCTAGCAACCTGGCATGAGGGGAAGAACCGATGGTTGTGCTGTTGATCTTAATGGTAAAGTCATGGGTGGGGTCTGGGGAGGAGGAAATATTACAAGCTCAGTTTTTGAAAGATTTTGAAAGATTGACTTTAAGGTAGTGATGTGACATCCATGCTGATATGTCGCATAGTAGATTTGAGATACGTGAGGAGAGTGAGGGGGTGAGCAGGGGAGTGGAGAGATAGATCTTGGTGTCATCAGCATAGAGATGGTATTGGAAGCCATGGGAGGTTATCAGTTGGCCCAGGGAGGAGGTATAGAGAGAGAAAAGGAGGGGCCCAAGAACAGAACCTTGGGGTACCCCAACAGAAAGAGGAAGAGGAGCGGAGGAGGAGGAGTTGTATGTGACACTGAAAGTGCGCTGAGAAAGGTAAGAGGAGAACCAGGAGAGAGCAGAGTCACGGAGGCCGATGGAGTGGAGTTTACTGAGGAGGAGCGGGTGGTTGACTGTGTCGAAGGCAGCGGAAAGGTCAAGGAGTATGAGTATGGAGTAATGGCCATTGGTTTTAGCAGTTAGTAGGTCATTAGTGAGTTGTAGTAGGGCAGTTTCTGTAGAATGTTGTGGGCGGAAGCCAGACTGTCGGGGATCAAGAAGGTTGTTGTCGGTAAGGTAGCATTTCATACGGTTGTGAACAAGGCGCTCGAGAAGCTTGGAGGCAAACGGGAGCAAGGAGATGGGTCTTAAGTTATTCAAACAGGTGGGGTCCAGCGAGGGTTTTTTGAGGATGGGGGTAACCAGTGCATGTTTGAGTGGGGAGGGAAAGGTGCCCATGGAGAGTGAGAGGTTGAAGATGTGGGTTAGAGAGTTTAGAATAGAGCAGGAAGAAGGCTGCAACAGTTGTGAGGGGACAGGATCCAGGAAACAGGTGGTGAAGTGGGCCTTGGAAAGGAGTTCACTAACTTCCTTGGTGGTAACAGGGTCGAAGGAGGAGAGTGTTGAGTTTGGTGTTGGGCCTGGCATGTTGGTTAGAGGAGGAGGCTTGACACTGGAGATCTCATCACGAATTGTGTCGATCTTCTTCTTGAAGTGACTGGCAATCTTCTGTGCAGTAAGTTGGTGGGTGGAGGCAGTGGGGGGTGGAGTGAGGAATTAAGAGTAGAGAAGAGTTGACAAGGATTGGATGAGAAGGTCTTGATAAGAGTGTTATAGTAGGTTTGCTTTGCAGTGTGGAGGCTGGAGTTTATATAGCCTTTATGGGTGTAAAAGCAATCAGTGTAAAAAAAAATAAAACATTGCATGAATATAGAGTAATAATTATACTGTGTGTTACACGTTACTCTAACTAAAGCTGCATTTTTTAACCACTTGACCTCCAGAAGGTTTTACCCCCTTTATGACCAGGTCAGTTTTTGCTATTTAACACTGTGCTACTTTAACTGGTAATTGTTTGGTCATGCAACGCTGTACCCAATTTAAATTTATATCATTTGTTTCACACCAATAGAGCTTTCTTTTGGTGGTATTTGATCACCACTTGTAAACAGCAAGCACATACAGGAAAAATAAAAACACTCAATTTCAAGAGAGGTCATTTTCCAAGGCTGAGAGCTGCTCTCCAAGACTTAGACTGGGAGGGAATATTGGCATTGATGAACACAACACAGAAATGGGAGTTCTTCAAAAAGTCTGTATGTGAACACACTGAAAAATATATTCCCATGGGCAAGAAGTATACAAGGCTAAAATTCAAACCTATGTGGCTTACGGCCAAAGTTACAAAAACTATAGATAATAAGAAAAGAGCTTTTATTCAATATAAAAATGAACATTACAAAGAATATATGCAAAACGTGCAAAAAGGAAATAAAGGCGCAAAAATTGAAAACAAACAACAGATTGCAAAAGATACCAGGACCAACCCTAAAAAATTCTTCAGATATATGAATAATAGGACCTTTCTAAATATTTAGACAGAATAAAGGTGAATAAAGCCCCTGGACTGGATGGCATACACCCACGGGACCTTAAAGAATTGATCTCTGTTATTTCACAGCCATTGTGTCTCATTTTTAGGGACTCTTTAATGACTGGCATAGTACCACTGGATTGGCATAAGGACAATGTGTGCCAATATTTAAAAAGGGGTCAAAATCTTTACCAAGTAATTACAGACCTGTTAGTGTAACTTTTATAGTTGGGAAGATACTGGAGAGTTTAATAAAAGACCACATAGATGAGTTCTTGCTGGAAAAAAATATTTTAAGCAACAGACAGTATGGATTAATGAAAGACAGAAGTTGTCAAACAAATCTGATTTCTTTTTATTACGGGGTGAGCAAAAGCTTGGACAGAGGGGTGGCTGTGGACGTAGTATACTTGGCCAGAGGGGTTACTGTGGATGTGGTATACTTGGACAGAGGGGTGGATATGATCACTATGTATAATACATAAGGGGAATATGATCTCCATGTATAATACATAAGGGGGATATGATCTCCATGTGTAATACATAAAGGAGGATATGATCTCCATGTATAATACATAAGGGGGGATATGATCTCCATGTGTAATACATAAGGGGGGTATGATCTCCATGTATAATACATAAGGGGGGTTATGATCACCATGTGTAATACATAAGGGAGGATATGATTCCCACGTATAAAACATAAGGGGGGATATGATCTATATGTATAATACATAAGGGGGATATGATCTCCGTGTATAATACATAAGGGGGATATGATCTCCATATATAATACATAAGGGGGATATGATCTCCATGTATAATACATAAGGGGGGATATGATCACCATGTATAATACATAAGGGGGGATATGATCCCCTTGTATAATACATAAGGGGGGAAATGATCTCCATGTATAATACATAAGGGGGGATACGATCTCTATGTACAGTTGCAAGAAAAAGTATGTGAACCCCTTAGGATTACGTGGAGTTTTGCATGAATTGGGCATAAAATGTGCTCTGAACGTCATCTAAGTCACAACAACAGAAGAACACAGTCTGCTGAACATAATACTACACAAACATTAGATGTTGCGATGGTTTAACTGCACATAACATGTAAACATTCACAGTGCAGGGAGGAAAAAGTATGTGAACCATTGGACTTAATAACTGGTTGACCCTCCTTTGGCAGCAATAACCTCAACCAAACGTTTCCTGTAGTTGCAGATCAGACCTGCACAAAGATCTGGAGTAATTTTGGACCACTCCTCTTCACAAAACTGTTTCAGTGTAGCAATATTCTTGGGATGTCTGGTGTGAATCACTCTCTTAAGGTCATGCCACAGCATTTCAATCGGATTGAGGTCAGGACTCTGACTGGGCCACTCCAGAAGGCGTATTCTGTGCTGTTGCAGCCATTGTTTTGTTGAATTACTTGTATGCTTTGGGTCATTGTCCTGTTGCATCACCCATCCTCTGCGGAGCTTCAGTTGGCGGACAGATGGTCGTACGTTTTCCTGCAAAATGTCTTGATAAACTCTGGAATTCATTTTCCCATCAATGACAACAATCTGTCCAGGCCCTGAGGCAGCAAAGCAGCCCCAAACCATGATGCTCCCTCCGCCATGTTTTACAGTGGGGATGAGGTTTTGATGTTGGTGTGCTGTGCCTTTTTTTCTCCACACATAGTGTTGTGTGTTCTTCCCAAACAACTCAATCTTGGTTTCATCTGTCCACAGTATATTTTGCCAGTAGTGCTGTGGAACATCCAGGTGCTCTTTTGCAAACTTCAAATGTGCTGCAATATTCTTTTTGGACAGCAATGGCTTCCTCCGTGGTGTCCTCCCATGTTCTCCATTCTTGTTCAATGTTTTCCTTATTGTAGATGTGTCAAAAAAAATGTTAGCATGTGCCAGAGATTTCTGTAGGTCTTTATCTGACACTCTGGGATTCTTCTTTACCTCATGAAGCATTCTGCGCTGTGCTCTTGCAGTCATTTTTACAGGACGACCATGCCTAGGGAGAGTAGCAACAGTGCTAAACTTTCTCCATTTGTAGACAGTCTGTCTTACCGTGGACACATGAACATCAAGGCTTTTGGAGATACTTTTGTAACCCTTTCCAGCTTCATGCAAGTCAACAATTCTTGATCGTAGGTCTTCTGAGAGCTCTGTTCTGCGAGGCATGGTTCACATCAGACAGTGCTTCTTGAAACCAGTAAACCCAAAACAGGTGTGTGTTTTTTAAGGGCAGGACAGCTGTCAGCAACACATCCAATATCATCACACTGATTGGAGTCAAGGTTGGCTCACTCCTGGCTCCAATTAGCTCTGGGAGAAGTCATTAAGCTAGGGCCTCACATACTTTTTCCTCCCTGCACTGTGAATGTTTACATGTTTTCTGCAATTAAACCATAGCAACATCTAATGTTTGTGTAGTATTATGTTCAGCAGACTGTGTTCTTCTATTGTTGTGACTTAGATGACGTTCAGAGCACATTTTATGCCCAATTCATGCAAAACTCCACGTAATCCCAAGGGGTTCACATACTTTTTCTTGCAACTGTATAAATACATCAGTGGTTCATATAGTCAGAGGACAAGGGGGCACTTCAAACATGGAAAGGTTTCTTCACAGTAAGAGCTGTGAGAATGTGGAATAGACTCCCTCAAGAGTTGGTTGTGGCCAGCTCAGTGGATTGCTGCAGGAAAGTCCTGGATTCTTTCTTGGATACACAGAATATAAATGGATATAACATTTATTGGGAAAGTTGATCCAGGGAATATCCGATTGCCTCTTGGGGGATCAGGAAGGAATTTTTTTCCCTGCAGGAGCAAATTGGATCGTGCTTTGCTGGGTCTTTTTGCCTTCCTCTGGATCAACTGTGGGTGTAGGATTATAACTTTTTTTTTTTAATGGTTGAACTGGATGGGCTTTTGTCTTTTTCAGCCAGACTAACAATATAACTATGTGGTCAGGGAATCAAGATTGCAATGAGCATTGGTCATTATTAGGTTAGGTACAAATATGAACAACTGACATTTTTATCATATATGAAAGACATTACTAAAATATTTAGTCATCTAAAAATTTCCTAGAATAATAAAAGTATCAATATTCACAATTTTAGATTCAGCAGCAAACCTGAATTGATTTTAAGTGATAATAAGACCTCAGAAGCGCCTCCATGAGATCTTTGTTCCTCAGGCTGTAGATCAGAGTATTCAGCAATGGGTTAATGAGGGCAGATATGACTGAAAACAGTTTATTTAAAATGAACATATTGCTGGAAGATGGAACCAAGTAAATAACAATTAGGGAGCCATAAAAGATGGAGACCACAGTGAGGTGTGATGTGCAGGTGGAGAATGCTTTCCTCTTTCCAGTCTTACTATGGATTCTGAGGATGGTACTAAAAATATAGACATATGGAAGAAAGGTCAAAAGAAAGGCTCCTAATCCAAAAGTAGCACCTGCTAAGAATATGACCACCATGTTTATGAAGGGGTCAGTACATGTAATCTGATATAAATGTGGAAGGTTACAAAAGAAGTTGTGGATGGAGGATGTTCTGCAGAAGGACAACCTGAGCAAAAGCAAAATATAAACCAAAGAGATAGAACATCCTACAACCCAGATCATGGAGGCCATATGAACACAGACCCTTCAAGACATCATTAGTTTGTAATGTAGGGGGGCGGCAGATGGCAATGTAGCAGTCATAGGACATAGCTGAGAGCAAGAAAAGTTCTGAGCCAGTAAAGCAGACATGGAAAAAGACTTGGGCTTTACATGCAGGAATGGATATTGATCGGCTTCTTGTGACCAAGTCATAGAGTACAAAATGTACTTCTTTTTTTTCACACAAAAAGAGCTTTCTTTCAGTGGTATTTGATCACCTGTGCGCTTTTTTATTTTTCACGCTATAAACAAAAAAAGACCAAACATTTTGAAGAAAAACTATATTTTTTAATTTAAGCTATAAAAAATATATAGTAAACTCAAAGTAGGTTATAAATTTAGGCTAAAATGTATTCTGCTCCATGTTTTTGGTAAAAAAAATCCCAGTAAGTATATATTGATTGCTTTGTGTGAAAGTTATAGCGTCTACAAACTATGGTGTAGATACTGCAATTTATGACTTTTTTTGCTATACAGCGCTGCGCTAGTTTAATGGACAATTGCGCGGCCATGCAATACTGTACATAAATGAAATTTATGTCCTTTTTTTCACACAAATAGAGCTTTCTTTTGGTGGTATTTGATCACCTGTGCACTTTTTATTTTTGGCGCTATAAACAAAAACATTTTTGTAGAAAAAAATATTTTTTGAAAAAAACAATATTTTCACATTTTGGTCATAAAAAAAAATCCAAAAAAACTAAAATTTCTTCATAAATTTAGGCCAAAATGTATTCTGCTACATGTTTTTGGTTAAAAAAAATCCCAGTAAGTGTACATTTATTGCTTTGTATGAAAATTATAGCGTCTATGGTAAAGATTATGGAATTTACACAGCATTTACTTTCTGACTGTCCATTACATTTCATGAGGTGCTAAAATGCCAGGACAGTAAAAACACCCTCAAATGACCTCTTTTTGTAAAGTAGACACTCTAAGCTATCTGCTGAAAGGCATATTGTGTCCATGGAATATTTATTTTTTTTCCACAAATTTCTGGAAAATGAAAAAAACATTTTTTTTTACACAAAGTTGTCAATTAAATGATTTATTTCTCCCACAAGCCATGGGTATATGTGGAATTACACCCCAAAATACAATCTGCTACTTCTTCCGAGTATGAGGATACCACACGTGTGAGACTTTTTGGGAGCCTAACCACATACAGGAGCCTGAAATCCAATGACCACTTTGAAAGCCTGAAGGTGTGTAACTTCCTCATTTCACTTCCTCAATACCTATCACAGTTTCGAAGGCCCAAACATGCCAGGATAGCACCAAACCCCCCCAAATGACCCCTTTCTGGAAAGTAGACACCCCAAGGAATTTAAAAAGAGGCATGGTGAGCATTTTGAAGATCTCAATTTTTCTCACAAGGTTTTGAAATATAAAAAAAGAATAGAACAAATGTTTTTGGGTTTTTTTCTTCATTTTCCAAAAACGTGTGGCAACAAATGAGATATGCAAAATACTTACCATGCTTCTTATCAAATTCCTGGGGGGGTCTACTTTCCAAAAAGGGGTCATTTGGGGGGGTTAGGTGCTACCCTGGCATTTCAGGGCCTCTGAAACTGTGATAGGTAGTCAGGAAGTGTAATGAGGAAATAAAGCCCTTTAAAAGCCTGAAGGTGCTTATTGGAGTTTGGGGTCCTGTACTTGGCTAGACTGCCAAAACGTCTCTCACATGTGGTACCCCCATACTCAGGAGAAGTAGCAAAATGTATTTTGGGGAGTAATTCCACATATGCCCATGGCATGTGTGAGCAGTAAATCATTTAAGTGACAATTTTGTGTAAAAAAAAAAAACATTTGTTTGTCATTTTCCAAAAACTTGTGGTAAAAAAAAAAAAATTCTTCTATTGATTCAACATGCCTCTCAGCAAATAGTTTGGAGTGTCTACTTTCCAAAAAGGGGTCGTTTTGGGGGGTGGGGGTGTTTTATGCCCAGTTTTAGAAGTTTATGCCACACATCACTCACTCTTCTAACCACCTGAAGACCAAGCCTTTTCTGACACTTTTTGTTCACATGAAAAAAATCAGTCTTTTTTGCTAGAAAATTAATTTAAACCCCAAACATTATATATTTTTTTAAAGCAAACACCATAGGGAATAAAATGGTGGGTACTACAATTTTTTATGGCAAATAGTACTCTCGCAGCGATTTTTCAAACGCAATTTTTATTTAAAAATACACTTTTTTTACTTTTAATGCACAAAAACACAATATATTGGCCAATTATTTGGTAAAATATAAAAGATGATTTTATGCCGAGTAAATAGATACCAAACATGACATGCTTTAAAACTACAAATGCCCCGTGCATTGGTGACAATCTGCATACGTTTTTAATATCCATAGGCAATGTTTAAAAGCCTTTACAAGCTACCATTTTAGATTTACAGAGGTCTAGTGTTAGAATTACTGCACGGTGCATGGTGCAACTGCTGTTTCCATACTGGCACAGTGTCAACGCTCATGAACGCAGGTGCGTGCATGCACAGGTGGCAAGTGTACTTTTTTTTTTTTTAAGTTATTTTGATTTTTTTTATTATTTTTACACTGCCCTTTTAATTTTTTTTTGATCACTTTTAATGCTATCACAGGGAATGCAAATATCCCCTATAACTTCAATGGGCATTGTCATATATTCTTTTTTGAGAAATCTGGGGTCTATCAGACTCCAGATCTCTCCTCTGCCCTTACATTATCTAATCAAACCAAAATCGGTGTGATCAGATGCTTTCCCAATTTACAAATGGTGCTGTTTATATCCTGCGAAACTGAAGTGATGAAATGCTCGTAGCTTCCAAATTCTTAGGCTATAGAGATGATTGGCACCATTCTGGTCTCCAATCAGCTCTATGGTCAGCTGGCAGAAACACTGGCTGCATTCTCAGGTTCCCCCTATGGCTCGGGACTGCCCGAGAAGGCCATGGAAGGCAGCGGGGGAGGGGGGGGCTATTGTCTCCCGCTGCTTGTAAAAGCAATCCTGCAGTTAATTTGCCACTAGGATTGCTTTTACATGAAAGCTGATCGCCAGCTAAAACAGATGATACCAGGATGATGCCTGCAGCTGTAGGCATTATCCTGGTATAACCACTCAAAGTCCAGTGATGTACCAGTACGTCGCTGGTCCTTGTTAGGTATATATGCTACGTTCTTTTGGTTTTTATTTATGCAGCCTGTGGACTGAATGAAAAAAAGAGAAGAAATCTCTGCCAAAAAAAAGTGTGTGGTATGCCCACCATTAAAATATACCGCCCTGCATCCACCCACTTCTAATGGTGGGCACACATTAGTTCACACTTTGCCGCAAGCGCCAGTTCCAAGATTGAACAAATGTCTATCTAAATAGTGGCACACTTGAATAAAAATTGTCCACGTATAAGTGGTACCCCATATGGAAAAAGGATGACACCAAGTCCCAAACTAACTTGCCACTACTCCCCATGTAGTCTGGGCATCCGGGGGGCTCCACGTGACTATCTTTTCCCTCGTAAATACAAAACTTTTAAGTATAGCCTATTGCCCTCTCACAGGTCTTCTACATCTTGACCCCATATCTGGCACGCTTGTAGGGGAGAAATTGTTTGAATGCAAGGCGGCAGAAAAATTATTGAGGGACTCATCAACGCAGATGTTTTGCTGGGGAGTATAGACATCTGCAAATTTTTGGTTAAGGTGATTTGCGAGGGGCTGAATTTTGTGGAGCCGGTCAAATTCCGGGTTACCCCGAGGATGACAGAGTGCATTGTTGTTGAAATGCATAAAACACATTATACTCTCATATCTATGTGTCAAGGTCCTACCTTTTCCCAGAGGTTATGCTGCTCCATGTGCTGGCATCCATCTTGGATTTCTGCAGAGCATGGTGGGAGTCTTTTATGCCTTCAGGCCTCTGCGGTCCATCCCCCAGAGGGGTGTGGTTGATCACATATAAGCCTGTTGTCCGCACGTGCCCTTTGCATCCGTGTCTTGTATGTTCGTGTTGCAACAAGCTCTGTTTATACTCTCGTGGCTCTCCTGGAAACTGACTCGGCTTTTGACTAGACTATTCTCTGCGTTATCCCTTTATCTGACCTCCCGTTGCTGAACCCGGCTTGTGACCTGTTATTCTTGTCTACCGATCTGTACTGTCTGTCCCGTTGTTATCGACCCGGCCTGCCCGACTACGCTATTGTCTTTACTGCATTACTGCAGCTGGGGTGTCTCGGGGGCCGCGACCTGGTCCCTGGCTGCGTCAAGTCCATCCCCACCATCAGGGGCCCTGGTGAAGGGCAGCCTGGGACTTAGACTCCACGCCCTGAGGGACTCCGGTCTGTGGGTGGTGGTTGTCGTCAGTCGGTGCGTGACCCTGCCATTAGGCTTGCTTGTCCGTTCCACAGCTCCGGTCCTGACACTATGCCTGGCCATGGCAGCAGATAACACGGCATATGATGAATCGGGTCTGCAGACCAATACAACTGGAATTCATTTCTTTTAGTAATGCCCATGTTGAGGGTTAGGCCCCCAAAAAAAGTAAATTCGGAAACCATAATGGGTTTCCATGTGAATGGTCTGGCAAGGTTTGAATTTTGCTTGGCGGCGATAAATTGTTGTGCATATAAATTGCTTTGATCCACAATCAACGCATACAGATATTCCGTGAAAACCAGCTCCAAAAATCAAGGGGAGTAGTTAAATTTTCTATTTCCACCTGAATTCCGGGTTGGACAGTGAACGGGGGAAGTACAAGTGTTGCAAAATTTGTGGACTGCCAATCAGGATTTGCACGTCACCAAGTCATACTGCAGTGCTGGTATTATTATTATACAGGATTTATATAGCGCCAACAGTTTGCTCAGCGCTACAATATAATGGGAGACAATACAGCAACAATACAGTTCAATACAAGAGGGATAGGAGGGTCTAATCCTGAGAGCTTACAATCTAAGAAGCTGCATATGAGAGTCATCAAAATTTACCGGCAAGTGCTAACAGAGATACGGGCCTGATTCTGCGAACACTGCAGTTTTGTGTTTAATATATCAAGTGACAGTGACCTACTGACACGGCACTTGCTGGGGGATAGGGGGGGTAAGCGTAGGGGCTAAACGCAGGTGCTGGCAGGTGTTGGGGCTGATTTTTGAGGATGCTATACTAATGTGAATACTGGTATAGTGCTGATCTGATCAAAGATATTGACCCGTTCAGACACTATACTAGCAATGGAGATTTATTGTGTGTGAGCGTGTTGCTGGCAAGCAAGGGGTTAAATGTGATGACTGGTGTACTGACGGGCAATCTGACACCATCTGGGAGGGACGTGAAAACCACGGGAGCACAAATCACCTATATCCAGGTGAAACTCGAAAAATTTGAATATCGTGCAATAGTTAATTTATTTCAGTAATGCAACTTAAAAGGTGAAACTAATATATGAGATAGACTCATTACATGCAAAGCAAGATAGTTCAAGCCGTGATTTGTCATAATTGTGATGATTATGGCTTACAGCTCATGAAAATCCCAAATCCACAATCTCAGAAAATTAGAATATTGTGAAAAGGTGCAATATTCTAGGCTCAAAGTTTCCCACTCTAATCAGCTAATTAAGCCATAACACCTGCAAAGGGTTCCTGAGCCTTTAAATGGTCTCTCAGTCTGGTTCAGTAGGAATCACAATCATGGGAAAGACTGCTGGCCTGACAGTTGTGCAGAAAACTACCATTGTGTCAGGAATATACTTGCCAATAATGGTGGGACTCACCTGCCTTGTGGGCTGCAGTACCAGGGCTGGCCAGCGGGTGCTCTCAGCAATCAGAGACTCACCCCTGCAGTCAGCCAAACACCTGAAGCTGATTGCAGGGTTGTATTTAAGGAATGGCCAGACTCACAGTCAGGGCCTTGGTGTGTGTTTTTCCATGGGCCCCTGTATCTTGTATCCTGTGTTCCTGTTCCTGTTCCTGTTTCTGCCGGACTTGTTGCCGACCCTGCCTGATCCTGACCTCTGCTGACTTCTCCTGTTTGATCCCTGGCTTGTGACCCTGACCATTCTCTGCCTGACCCTCTGCACCGCGCTGCCCATGAGTTACTGAACCCAGCTTGTGACCCCAACCACTCTCCCGCCTGTTCCTGGTACTCCGTTTGCCTGTTTGCTACTGACCCGGCCTGCCTGATGACTCTTGCATTGTATGTATTGTTATCTGTGGGTGGTTTGGTTTGTTTGCACTGTGTTTATGTTTAGTTTTGCACTGCGTTTGTATTGTTAGTCTTAATAAATCATATTGTTTATACCATATCTGAAGCCTGCATTTCCCTGTGTCAGTCCACACACCTCTGGTCATACCTGGAGCCCTGACACATTGACACCTTCCATAAGGAGGGAAAGCCTCAAAAGGTAATTGCAAAAGAAGTTGGATGTTCCCAAAGTGCTGTATCAAAGCACATTAATAGAAAGTTATGTGGAAGGGAAAAGTGTGGAAGAAAAAGCTGCACAAGCAGCAGGGATGACCGCAGCCTGGAGAGGATTATCAGGAAAAAGCCATTCAAAAGTGTTGGGGACTTTCACAAGGAGTGGACTGAGGCTGGAGTCAGTGCATCAAGAGCCACCACACACAGACGGATCCTGGACATGGGCTTCAAATGTCGAATTCCTCTTGTCAAGCCACTCCTGAACAACAAACAACGTCAGAAGCGTCTTACCTGGGCTAAAGAAAAACAGACCTGGTCTGTTGCTCAGTGGTCCAAAGTCCTCTTTTCTGATGAGAGCAACTTTTGCATCTCATTTGGAAACCAAGGACCCAGAGTATGGAGGAAGAATGGAGAGGCACACACTGCAAGATGCTTGAGGTCCAGTGTGAAGTTTCCACAGTCTGTGTTGATTTGGGGAGCCATGTCATCTGCTGGTGTTGGTCCACTGTGCTTCATTAAGTCCTGGGTCAACGCAGCCATCTACCAGGAGATTTTGGAGCACTTCATGCTTCCTTCTGCAGACGAGCTTTCTGGGGATGCTGACTTCATTTTCCAGCAGGACTTGGCACCTGCCCACACTGCCAAAAGCACCAAAACCTGGTTCAATGACCGTGGGATTACTGTGCTTGACTGGCCAGCAAACTCGCCTGACCTGAACCCCATAGAGAATCTCTGGAGCATTGCCAAGAGAAAGATGAGAGACATGAGACTGAACAATGCAGAAGAGCTGAAGGCAGCTATTGAAGCATCCTGGTCTTCCATAACACCTCAGCAGTGCCACAGGCTGATAGCTTCCATGCAACGCCGTAGTGAGACAGTACTTGCTGCAAAAGGGGCCCAAACCAAGTACTGAGTACAAATGCATGCTTATACTTTTCAGAGGTCCGATATTGTTCTATGTACAATCCTTGTTTTATTGATTGCATGTAATATTCTAATTTTCTGAGATTGTGGATTTGGGGTTTTCATGAGCTGTAAGCCATAATTATCACAATTATGACAAATTACGGCTTGAACTATCTTGTTTTGCATGTAATGAGTCTATCTCATATATTAGTTTCACCTTTTAAGTTGCATTACTGAAATAAATGAACTTTTGTACGATATTCTAATTTCACCTGTATACATGTGATTTTGCTCACCTGTGCCGCCGTGTAGCAGTATTTCTGCTATAGGGCGGTCAGGAAGTGGTTACAGAAGTGGTTTGTGTTACGTCGCTGCGTTACTTTAACTGACAATTGCGCGATCATGCAACACTGCACCCAAATTAAATTTACGTCCTTTTTTTTCCCACAAATTGAGCTTTCTTTCGGTGGTATTTGATCGCCTGTGTGTTTTTTATTTTTTGCGCTATAAAAAAAAAGCCTGACAATTTTGAGAAAAAAAACAATATTTTGGACTTTTTGCTATAAAACATGTCCAGTAAAAAAATTTAAAAATCAAATTTTGTCATAAATTTCGGCAAAAATGTATTCTGCGACATGTCTTTGCTAAAAAAAATCCCAATACTTGTAAATTAATTGGTTTACGTGAAAGTTAGAGCGTTTACAAAAGGCGGGAAAGATACTGGGATTTTTTTTTATAATAATAATTGCGGCAATCAGCGACTTATGGCGGTGATCAGCGATTTATGACAGTGATTAGCGACTTATGGCGGTACTGCGGGACTGCGGCGGACATTTTGACACTGGGGGGGAACTGACTTGGGGTCACTGACATCCCAAGTGACACCAATACAGCGATCAGTGAAAAAAAAAACACTGACACTGTACTAATGGCACTGGGGAGGAAGGGGTTAACTTTTTTATTGAATGAAAGGGTTAACTGTGTAAGGGGAGTGTTTTACTAGTGGGCGGGGTGTGTGTACTGGGAACACACTGTCCCAGAAAGCTAATCTCTGCTCTCCGTGACAGTGTGTTAGGAGCTGACAGGGAGCAGAGGTGCAGTGTAATGACCCGCCGGGATCCGGTGATGGACACCCACTGCCACGATCGGCAGCGCAGGTAGGGCGGGCGTGCGCCCCCTACCTGTTTTGCTAGATGCCTTTTTTCTACGTGCTCTAGCACAGTGGTGCCGCCCTGCTGCAGTATATACACTGCGGCAGGGAGGCAAGTGGTTAAAATCGAAAACCCCTTTAAAAATAAAAGGGACCTAGCTATCTCTCTCCATATGGATGAATAAGGGGATGATAGAACTCCTACTTATTTCTAATAAAAAAATATGCTAAACAAAATTTTCACAAGTTTTTAAGTCAAAAAATAAAAAACACCAAAAATGTAAATCTATCTTCAATCCCATTGTCCAAAGATGCAGATCTTAGTCAATCATGTTGAACAACTCCTGTCAACCTGTTGACACGCTGAAAGAAAAAAATTCACAGACCCACCAATACGTCTGATCCGTTACCAATTTGCAGCAAATGACAGCTCCTATTCCCTTTTGCTAAATGTAAGCACAGGGGCGGGGTCTCTCGGGTGAAGTAATTCACAATGAACGAGGATCTGCATTGCTGGACAATGTGATCGTCAAGGGATTTACATTGTAGGACATTTCAGCTTTTGTATTCATTTTTTACAAGTATGTTTATTTACTTATTTTTTTTATTATGTACCCCTTACACATTCTCAAGGGGGTATCCAGTATCTAGGTCACCTGTATTTTTAAGGAGGGCTTCCAAATTCTTTTAAATCCCCTGCCCACAATCCCCCCCAACCACCAGGCAGGGGTTGTGGGAAACAGTCCCTTTATCTCATCAGCATGAGACAAGGTACTTTTCTGGGGGGTAACCCTTCCCCCTCTTCAGGGCATTAGATCTGGTATGGTTCAAGAAGTGGGTTCACCCTATCTTACCTGGCAAGCCATGTTGCATGCTCTGATAATGGTCTACTATAGATTTTGGGGGGTTCCTGCATGGACTTTGCATGGTGTTGTCAGGGACATGTTAGCCATGGCATAGCGGAGGCTCGTAGCTGCACGTGAATGCTCAGGCGCGGGACTGCAGGTGCTCATACTGTTGTGCATGGTCGTGCGCATATGCGCACATATATGCGCATGCATGGATGTACACGCACGGAAATGCGCATTGGCTAATTCTGGTGCCCACTGGCCTATAAAGGTGCATCAGCTGCTCTAGTGAATTGCTGTCTGATCTGCAGCTCCCCCTCCTATATTCCTGTGCCTGTTCCTGTGAGGGATTACCTGTGATTGACCCCAGCTTGTTTTTGGACTCCTCCTCTGCCTTCTGACTCTGCTTGATCTGCTCCCACCAACACTGACCCTGTGTCAAGGTCCTACCTTTCCTCAGAGCTTGTGCTGCTCCATGTGCTGGCATCCATCTTAGGTGTCTGCAAAGCATTGTGGGATCCTTTATGCTTTCAGCCCTCTGCGGCTCCTCCCCCAGGAGGTGGCGGCTTATCACATATAAGTCTGCTGTTTGTGGCTGTCCATTGCATTCGTGTCCTGTCTGTTGCACAACAGCAAGCTCCTGTTTAGCTACTCATTGCTTTCCTGGATACCGACTCGGCTTTGGCTAAGACTCCTCCTGGCTCCTGATCCCGGCTCTGGCGACGATTCTTCCTGGCTCCTGATCCCAGCTCTGGCGACGATTCTTCCTGGCTCCTGATCCCGGCTCTGGCGATGATTCTTCCTGGCTCTTGACCCCGGCTTTGGCTGCGATTTCCGCTGTTGGACTTGCATAGACTCTTGTCTTATTTTTATATTAATAAACCTACCTTTAATTGCACCTCCTTGTGTGTCTGTCTCCTTGCTCCCTGACACCCTGGCTTGGGACCCAACCAATCTTCTGCCTGTTGTTCATGCCTGATCCACTTATCTGTTACCGACCCAGCTTGTCTGACCCTGCATACAGTCTGCTACCAGCCTGCTCCACTGTCTGCCTGCTCTGCTGCCAGCCAGTCCAGCCACCCCATCTGCC
Organism: Staurois parvus; assembly: GCF_062004578.1. NCBI lineage: Eukaryota > Metazoa > Chordata > Amphibia > Anura > Ranidae > Staurois > Staurois parvus. Next base: position 13,394,472 of record NW_028317802.1, read on the forward strand.
AGCAAAGTGCCAGTAATTCCCGTACAAACTACAGGACTGACCAGGCACTCATACCCCGCCGTGCTCTTGTGGTATATATATATATACTGTATATTCTGTTCCTGACCGGCCTAAAGACAAATGACGGCAGTACAAATTATGTTATGGGTGGATGTCATATAACGTCCTCCACAGAATGCGCCTTGTGCTCGCCCCATGGGCCACACTGCAGCGTGATCTGTCCCTGCTGTTTCCACCAGACACAGCAGATGACCAATCAGTGCACTGGCCACGGCCAAGTGATTGCTGTAAACAATCATAGCAGATCACATGACAATAGTACACAATTATTATTATTAATTTACAGTATTTATATAGCGCCAAAGGGTTTGCTCAGCGCTGTACAATAGCAAGGGGGACAGAACATGAGACAAAATGGTAACAATACAATACACGAGGGGTTCGAGGGCCCTGCTCTTTCGAGCTTACAATCTAGGAGGGAGGGGAAAGTGGTACCGGAGGAAGTGGCTGTGGGGGATGGAGTGGTAGGAGAAGTGGAGGAGATCAGTTGTTAGGTGAGGGTGGGGTAGGCTTCCCTGAAGACATGGGTTTTCAGGGTGCGCCTGAAGGTGAGGAGGGTAGGTGACAGTCTGATGGATTGGGGTAGGGAGTTCCAGAGGATGGGGGAAGTCCTGGAGAAGTCCTGCAGTCGGGCGTGGGAGGAGGAGACCAGGGAGCTAGAGAGTAGGAGGTCCTGTGAGGAGCGAAGGGCATGGGTAGGGTGGTATTTGGGTATCAGGTCAGTTAGATAGTTTGGGGTGGCGTTGTGAATGGCTTTTTAGGTCAGAGTTAGTAATTTGAATTTGATGCGCTGGGCAATCGGGAGCCAGTGAAGGGATAGGCAGAGGGGGGTGGCAGATGTGGAGCGGTTGGTGAGGTGGATGAGTCTCGCCGCTGAGTTCAGGATAGACTGGAGAGGGGATAGCGTTTGTTTGGGTAGGCCAGTGAGAAGGGAGTTGCAGTAGTCCAGGCGTGAGATGATGAGGGAGTGTACGAGTTGTTTAGTAGTGTCTGGGGTGAGGAACAATACACAGTATTGTTTAAGAAGGAAGGGAGAAAGGGAAAAAAGGCACGATTGAGATTTCTTTGTAAAGTCACAAAACACGAACATTGGTGGAGGATGAGAGATGATTGGGGGGGGAGAGGTAGGTAGGATATAACAGGCCTGGTGGATCTAAGAACTCTCCTGGATAAACCTAGGTGGACCAAATAGTATATTAAAACTAGGAGTTATCTTCCCTTCTTTCTGTTCCTTTCTAAAGGGGAAAGAAAAGTGTCGTTAGGAAAAAAGAGTTTGGGGGTTCTTTAGAATGTACCTTCTTATATGTCCTCCTTCCTATGTCATGTTATGTTTTTATTTAATGTCTCCCTGTATAAGTATTTTTGATATGTAATGTATTTGAAATTAACAAAAAAAGTTAAACACAGAAAAAAAAAAGAATGTGGCCAGGGCATCAAGATTGCAATGAGCATTGGTCATGAATAGGTTAGGTACAACTATGAACAACTGATATTTTTACCATTTATGAAAGACATTACTAAAATGATTAGTCATCTAAAAATTTCCTAGAAAAATAAAAGTGTCAATATTCACAATTTTAGTTTCAGCAGCAAACCTGAATTTATTTTAGGTGATAATAAGTCCTCATAAGCGCCTCCATGAGATCTGTGTTCCTTAGGCTGTAGATCAGAGGATTCAGCAATGGGTTAATGAGGGCAGATATGACTGAAAACAGTTTGTTTAAAATGACCATATCGCTGGAAGATGGAACCAAGTAAATAAAAATTAAAGATCCATAAAAGATGAAGACCACTATGAGGTGTGATGTGAAGGTGGAGAATGCTTTCCTCTTTCCAGTCTTACTATGGATTCTAAGGATGGTAGTGAAAATATAGACATATGGAAGAAAGGTCAAAAGAAAAGCTACTAATCCAAAAGTTGCACATGATAAGAATTTGGCCACCATGTTTATGAAGGGGTCAGTACATGTAATCTGATATAAGTGTGGAAGGTCACAAAAGAAGTTGTGGATGGAAGTTGTTCTGCAGAAGGACAATCAGAGCAAAAATAAAGTATGGACCAAAGAGACAGAACATCCTACAACCCAGACCATGGAGGCCATATGAGTACAGACGCTCCAAGACATCATTAGTTTGTAATGTAGGGGGTGGCAGATGGCAATGTAGCGGTCGTAGGACATAGCTGAGAGTCAGAAGGATTCTGAGGAAGCAAAGCAGAGATAGAAAAAGACTTGGGCTATACAGGCAGGAATGGACATTTATTGGCTTTTTGTGACTGAGTCATAGAGCATCCTCGGTGTGGTCACTGATGAATAGGACATGTCCAGAGATGCCAAGTTGGTAAGAAAAAAATACATTGGGTTGTGCAGATGGTGGTCAGTGAGGACCAAGAAAAAAATAAGGTTTGTGATAAGAGTCATCAGATAGATCAGAAGGAAAGCCCAAAAAGTGCATTCATGGTCAGTGGATGGTCTGATAGACCTACGAGGGCAAAAGAGGAAATCTCTGTCTGATTCCTCATATTATTCCTTATTTTTTTGTCTGTTTACATGTATTACTATAGAGCAGAGTTATAATTATCGATTTAAACAATCACCATTCTGAGGAATTATTAAAAGGAGAACATGTATGGAGTACCTACACAATATTCTCAGGTTTACATGAACACATTTGTACCGGCTAATGATTTGTTCTTGTATAAAATGTTGGAAGTCCTGCAGGACCGTCTGCTGCTTTGTAAGAACACAAAACAGAAAATCTTGATAAAGGTCTCTATAGAATAAAATGTATAACACCTTTGTGACTTGGGAGTCTTTATTTATTTATAATTTGTTGTAGTTGTGAAAATGTAAACTGTGAATAAAATCCACTGACACTGTTTCATTTTTGTCAACTATTTTATTTATTGGCTAGTGGACAGAATGAACTAAAATACTTTACAAAGTACAACATTTTTCTTTGAAGATTCCATCATTTTGTAGTTGCATCTTCCAAGGGTTGCCAATGGAAAACTTCATTGGATCGCACAGTTTCTAATCTGTAAAGAAAGCTGCAATCTTTATGTTTGGTTGGGTAAAACTTGTCCGGGGTCACCTGGGTTTGGAAGCGATAACTACGGGCCAAAAAGCAGAAACTAAAGGCATAGTTATTCTGCATCCTAATAAACATTATCCTTTCATTCATAGATGTGTAAAAATTGGCCAGGGGCTGCACCAAGAGGCCTAAAAATGGGGACATGAGCAAAAAGTCGGAAATCTTTCTAAAAAAATGAATCCTGCAGCCAGTTTTTGGTGGGTTTTGGTGGGTATAGATTCTTCAGTAGAACCACAATTTTATGGCAGCAAAAACCAGCCAAAAGGCAAAGACGTCACAGTGTCTTCCTAAGAAAAACTATAGCTTTGGCCCTTTTTTAATTCCATGAGGAGTTTTTGACAAGAAAGGGGAGAAGGAGGATATGTTCCACATGGTGGCTATGATGATACTGGGCAGCACCATTACACAGGATTAAGCAGTGGAGTTAAAAAAAAGGAAGTGTTTCCGGTGTTTTCCCTGTGAAATGGAGCAGAAAAGTTCATTTCTAGAGATTTGCACTCTCGTAATTAGGAGGTAGAAGTGGAAGAGCCACCAAATGTTGCAGCCATACAAGGTTTACTGGCATCCCCCCCACCTCTGCAAGCCACCAAAAGGTTCATGCAGTGTGCATTCAACAATTTATTCTGTCCCTTTCCATGTTTGTTTGGAGAGGTGTTGGTAGTCCTGAATACCCTGTCAATGCAAGTATGGTCTAGCTAGAGACCCATTTGGCTTGAATTTTTATGATTTGTAAGATGGTGAATACCTTTGGAGAAACATGTTTCAATAGTACATAAATATAATTTAATTTTACAAAAATAATAAAAATAGTAAAATTAGCCATAATAAAAAATAGTGATTGTGTCTGGGTATCTGCTATGGTGCTGCAACTGGAGCAAGTTTCCACTGGATAGTATGGGAAGAGTTGGCTAAATTTGCATTCTGAGATTGGGAATGATGGAAGAAGCAGCACAGATCCAGAGAAGGGATGAAGGAGAAGCAGGAAGATCCTTGCACTGAAGGTCCTCAGGTTCAGCTACCTGAGAAGGAAGAGGGAGTGGCTGGCTCATGCTCTCAGAACTACGTTGAGCCAGGTGCTGCTCCAGACTGTGGGGTGGATCCAAACTTACAATCTAAGGCCCCTAACCCAAATCCATATATACACATACTAGGGCCAATTTAGACAGGAGGCAATTAACCCACCTGCATGTCTTCGGAGTGTGGGAGGAAACCCATGCAGGCTTCGGGAGAACTTGCAAACTCTGTGCAGGTAGTGCCATGGTTGGGATTTGAACCAACTATTGAAGTGCTGCTAGACGGAAGTGATAACCACTTAGCCACTCTGCTAAATGAACCCCTTTGTAAAACAAATCACTAAAAGCCTGTGTAAATAAAAAAATATTTAACTTTCAGTTCACCCCATTTAAATTTCAGGTAACTTTAAGTAATAAAAGGAACTTCTGAAGGCTTCCTTGAAATTTGCTAATCGTCAGGCAATAGAAAACAAAATACAAAATAGAAAATTCAGCAAGTGGTAAATGAGGTCAGTTACTCCCCTGAACTCAAAGTATGCAAAATGCAAAAGAGGTTATTAGACAAATTAGAAAATGGAAAATTAAAGGGTAAATGAGGACATATATGACCAAAAACATTTTTTTCTTACTAAACATATTGCTGGAGGTGGACACAAAGTAATTCAGTAAATTTGTATTTTCAGAAAAATAATGTAACCTTGGTACAGTAGCTTCCATGTATCACCCATGACAAGTGAATCAAGAGAGGGCAAAGTAATGGTGGGTATATAGGCCAAGGATGAAAGACCTTCCATGGCTGCATCTTCAGACGTTAAACTAAACTGTCAATGAATGCCTCTAACAAACTGTCACTGAAGACCAGAGACCTGGAACATCCAACAAAAGGTCTGGGGCATGTGCCTGGATGCAAGGGTTTACCAACACCACGGAGAGTCTGACCCACCCACAAAAATAAGACCAGGAATCTCTATAAGATTTTTATTTTCTAATTATTAACAATTTATTTTCTATGTTGCAATTTATTGCCAGTTAAAAGGAAAACATCTATGATCCCAAATCGGTGGAAATTCGCTCAGCTACAAAAAATTTCAGATAGAAAAACTTCACAATCCAGGAGGACAGTCTGTTCTGTTATATGTAGGGAGAAGTTACTTGTTCAGTCCAAATGTTCGAACCGAATTTTGATTGTCTGAAGGTTTGGTGAAGTGACAAACTAAATGGGAGTTCAGTTGGGCCAAACCCCCAACTGCAGCGGGAAGTAATACATTTAGCAGTAGGAAGGTGTCTCCTTTCTATTAGTGATACCGCTGCTAAATGAGACAGATTCCTGCTCAGGTTGGTTGTTGAAGCCGGCGGTCACCATACTATTGTACATTTCTCAATTTGTACAAATTATCTTAGCGGAGTTTTTATGAAACCGTATGCCAGGTCAAAGCCTTATACGTTTATAAAACATGCAAAAAATATTTTGGTAGGAAAATTAGTCAAAGAGTGAGGTTAACCAACACATCCTGAATCTGTAGAAAGATGACACTATAAAGATGAAGGTAACAAAGGCATGATTGGGATTATTCACAAGACACGAACATAGGTGGAGGATGAGAGATGATTCGGGGGGGGAGCGGTAGGTCGGATATAAAAGGCCTGGTGGATCAAAGGACTCTCCTGGATAAACCTAGGTGGGCCAAATAGTATTTTAAAACTAGGAGTTATCTTCCCTTCTTTCTGTTCCTTTTTAAAGGGGAATGAAACATGTTATTAGGAAAAGGAGTTTGGGGGTTCTTGGTAATGCACCTTCTTGTATGTCCTCTGTCCTGTGTCATGTCAAGTGTTTATTTAATGTTTCCCTGTATAACTATTTTTGATATAGTAATTTGAAATGACTAAATAAAGAAGTTAAGCACAAAAAAAAAAAAAAAAAACTATGATATAATTGGTATTGCTGAATCTTGGCTTCATTCTTCACATGACTGGGCCATTCATATTCCTGGCCAGGTTCTCTTTCGGAGAGATGGGGGAAATAGGAAAGGTGGTGGTGTCTTTCTCTATGTGAGAAGTGATCTCAGAGTGAGTGTGAAAGAGGACCTAGTTGATGGAGAGTGTGATGAGGCTGAAGTATTATGGGAAGAACTGCACATGGGGGTGCATACTACAGAGGTAATCATTGGAGTTTGTTATAAGCCTCCCAGTGTTAATGAGGAGGTGGAGACTCCGCTCCTTACACAGATCGAAAGGGCTGCAAGGACTGGGACAGTGATAATATTGGGGGACTTCAACTACCCAGAAATTGACTGGAGTAATGGTACTGTAGGAAAAGTTAAAGGGCAAAAATGATTAAACCTAAAACAGGACAATTTTATGGTACAATTCATAGAGGCCCCTACTAGAAATTATGCTCTGCTGGACCTGGTCATCTCAAACCATGCAGAGCTTATTAGGAATGTCCATATATAAGAGCATCTGGGCAGCAGTAACCATAACATGATTTCATTTATTGTTAGCTGTAAACAGCAAGCACATACGGGAAGAATAGAAAAGCTCAATTTTAAGAGAGCTAATTTTCCAAGGCTGAGAGCTGCTCTCCAAGACTTAGACTGGGAGGGAATATTGGCATCGATGAACACAACACAGAAATGGGAGTTCTTCAAAAAGACTGCATGTGAACACACTGCAAAATATATTCCCATGGGCAACAAGTTTAAAAGGCTAAAAATCAAACCTATGTGGCTTACGGCCAAAGTTACAAAAGCTATAGATAATAAGAAAAGAGCTTTTATTAAATAAAAAAATGAAGGAATGCTATCATCATTTAAACATCACAAAGAATATAACAGAAAATGCAAAAGGGAAATAAAGGCACAAAAATTAAAAACGAACGACAGATTGCAGCAGATAGCAGGATCAACCCCCAAAAATTCTTCCAATATATGAATAGTAGAAAGGTCCAGTCCGAGCATGTAGGCCCTTTACAGAATCATCTAGAGGGGGTGACTGGGGACAAAGAGAAGGCAAATGTATGAAATCCTTTCTTCAGCTCTGTGTATATAAAGGAACATGGGGGGGCTCTTGTCCATAATGGGCGTGGTACTGACACAGCCCCAGATGATCCACATTGGCTCACAATTGATATGATCCAGAAATATTTAGACAGAATAAAGGTGAATAAAGCACCTAGACTGGATGGCATACACCCACGGGGCCTTAAAGAATTGAGCTCTGTTATTTCACAGCCATTGTTTCTCATTTTTAGGGACTCTTTAAAGACTGGCATAGTACAACTGGATTGGCGTAAAGCCAATGTGGGGCCAATATTTAAGAAGGGGTCAAAATCTTTACCAAGTAATTACAGACCTGTTAGTGTAACTTCTATAGTTGGGAAGATACTGGAGAGTTTAATAAAAGACCACATAGATGAGTTCTTCCTGGAAAAAATATTTTAAGCAACAGACAGCATGGATTCATGAAAGACAGAAGTTGTCACACAAATCTGATTTCTTTTTATGAGGAGGTGAGCAAAACCTTGGACAGAGGGGTGGTGGTGGACGTGATATACTTGGACAGAGGGGTGGCTGTGGACGTGGTATACTTGGACAGAGCGGTGGCTGTGGATGTGGTATACTTGGATAGAAGGGTGGCAGTGGACGTGGTATACTTGGACAGAGGGGTGGCAGTGGACGTGGTATACTTGGACAGAGGGGTGGCTGTGGACGTGGTATACTTAGACAGAGGGGTGGCTGTGGACGTGGTATACTTGGGCAAAGGGGTTGCTGTGGACGTGGTATACTTGGACAGAAGGGTGGCGGTGGACGTGGTATTCTTGGACTTTGCAAAAGCATTTTACACAGTTCCCCACACACAGCTAATGTGTAAGGTAAAATCAACGGGCTGGAAAAATCCGAATGTAAATGGGTAGAAAACTGGCTAAAAGATCATATTCAGAGAGTAGTGGTTAATGATTCATACTCTGAATGGTCTGGGGTCATCAGTGGTGTACCCCAGGGTTCAGTGTTATTAGTGAGGTACCCCAGGGTTCAGTGTTGGGACCCTTACTTTTTAATATATTTAAACAACAAGCTGTGCTGTGGAATAACGTCCTTACAGGAAGTCTTCAACTTACAACCAAACCTCAGTGCTCTGTGTAATTGGGGGACTATGGGGCCAATGAGGTTTAATGTTGATAAATGTAAGGTTCTGCACTCGGGGGCTAAGAATATGCATGCATCATACATACTAGGGGGGGTACAACTGGGGGGGTCAATGGTGGAGAAAGATCCGTGGGGGGGGTCAATGGTAGAGAAGGATATGGAGGGGTTAATGGTGGAGAAGGATATGGGGGTTCTGGTAGATCACAAGCTTAGTAATGGCATGCAATGCCAAGCTGCGGGTTCTAAAGCGAGCAAAACCCTCTCTTGTATTAAAAGAGGTATAGACTCCAGAGAGAGAGATATAATACATAAGGGGGGATATGATCTCCATGTATAATATATAAGGGGGATATGATCTCCATGTATAATACATAAGGGGGGATATGATCTCCATGTATAATACACAAGGGGGATATGATCACCATGTATAACACATAAGGGGGGATATGATCTCCATGTATAATACATAAGGAGGATATGATGTCCATGTATAATACATAAGGGGGGATATGATCACCATGTATAATACATAAGGGGGGGATATGATCTCCATGTATAGTACATAGGGGGGATGTGATCTCCATGTATAATTCATAAGGGGGGATATGATCACCATGTATAATACATAAGGGGGGATATGATCCCCATGTATAATACATAAGGGGGGATATGATCTCCATGTATAATACATAAGGGGGGGGTATGATCACCATGTATAATACATAAGAAGGGATATGATCTCCACGTATAATACATAAGGCGGGATATGATCTCCATGTATAATACATAAGAGGGGATATGATCTCCATGTATAATACATAAGGGGGGATATGATCTCCATGTATAATACATAAGGGGGATATGATCTCCATGTATAATACATAAGGGGGGATATGATCACCATGTATAATACATAAGGGGGGATATGATCACCATGTATAATACATAAGGGGGATATGATCTCCATGTATAATACATAAGGGGGATATGATCTCCATGTATAATACATAAGGGGGGATATGATCTCCATGTATAATACATAAGGGGGGATATGATCTCCATGTGTAATACATAAGGGGGATATGATCTCCATGTATAATACATAAGGGAGGGGATATGATCTCCATGTATAATACATAAAGGGGGATTTGATCTCCATGTATAATACATAAGGGGGGAATATGATCTCCATGTATAATACATAAGGGGGGAATGATCTCCATGTATAACTACATCAGTGGTTCATATAGTGAACTCGGTGTAGAGCTATTCACCCTGAGGTCATTACAGAGGACAAGGGGGCACTTCAAACTTGGAAAGGTTTCTTCACAGTAAGAGCTGTGAGAATGTGGAATAGACTCCTTCAAGAGTTGGTTGTGGCCAGCTCAGTGGATTGCTGTAGGAAAGTCCTGGATTCTTTCTTGGATACACAGAATATAACTGGATGCAACATTTATAGGGAAAGTTGATCCAAGGAATATCCAATTGCCTCTTGGGGGACCAGGAAGGAATTTTTTCCCCTGTAGGAGCAAATTGGATCATGTTTTGCTGGGTTTTGTTGCCTTCCTCTGGACCAACTGTGGGTGTAGGATTATAACTTTTTTTTTTTAATGGTTGAACTGGATGGACTTTTGTCTTTTTCAGCCAGACTAACTATATAACTATGTAACTATGTGGCCAGGGCATCAAGATTGCAATGATCATTGGTCATTAAAAGGTTAGGTACAACTATGAACAACTGACATTTTTACCATTTATAAAAGACATTATTAAAATCTTTAGTCATCTAAAAATCTCTTAGAATAATAAAAGTGTCAATATTCACAATTTTAGTTTTAGCAGCAAACCTGAATTAATTTTAGGTGATAATAAGATCTCATAAGCGCCTCCATGAGATCTTTGTTCCTCAGGCTGTAGATCAGAGGATTCAGCAATGGGTTAATGAGGGCAGATATGACTGTAAATAGTTTATTTAAAATGAACATATTGGTGGAGGATGGAACCAAGTAAATAAAAATTGAAGAGCCATAAAAGATGGAGACCACAGTGAGGTGTGATGTGCAGGTGGAGAATGCTTTCCTCTTTCCAGTCTTGCTATGGATTCTGAGAATGGTACTAAAAATATAGACATATGGAAGAAAGGTCAAAAGAAAGACTCCTAATCCAAAAGTAGCACCTGCTAAGAATATGACCACCATGTTTATGAAGAGGTCAGTACATGTAATCTGATATAAGTGTGGAAGGTCACAAAAGAAGTTGTGGATGGAAGTTGTTCTGCAGAAGGACAACCTGAGCAAAAGTAAAGTATAAACCAACGAGACAGAACATCCTACAACCCAGACCATGGAGGCCATACAAGCACAGACCCTCCAAGACATCATTAGTTTGTAATGTAGGGGGTGGCAGATTGCAATGTAGCGGTCATAGGACATAGCTGAGAGCAAGAAAAGTCCTGAGCCAGCAAAGCAGACATGGAAAAAGACTTGGGCTGTACAGTCATGAATGGATATTGATTGTCTTTTTGTGACCAAGTCATAGAGCATCCTCGGTGCGGTCACTGATGAATAGGATATGTCCAGAAATGCCAAGTTGGCAAGAAAAAAATACATTGGGTTGTGCAGATGGTAGTCAGTGAGGACCAAGAAAAATATAAGAAGGTTTGTGATAAGAGTCATCAGATAGATCAGAAGGAAAAGCCCAAAAAGTGCATTCATGGTCAGTGGATGGTCTGATAGACCTACGAGGGTAAAAGAGGAAATCTCTGTCTGATTCCTCATATTATTCCTTTTGTCTGTCTGTTTACATGTATTAATATAGAGCAGAGATATAATTATCGATTTAAACAATCATCATTCTAAGGAATTATTAAAAGGAGAACATGTACGAAGTACCTACACAATATTCTCAGGTTTACATGAAGACATTTGTACCGGCTAATGATTTGTTCTTATATAAAATGTTGGAAGTCCTGCAGGACTGTCTGCTGCTTTGTAAGAACACAACAACAGAAAATCTCAATAAAGGTCTCTATAGAATAAATGTATAATACCTTTGTGACTTGAGAGTCTTTATTTATTTATAATTTGTTGTAGTTATGAAAATGTAAACTGTGAATAAGATCCAGTGAAACCATTTTCGATGATGGTTTCTAAAATACTTTACAAAGTACAACATTTTTCTTTTTAAATTCCATAATTTTATAGTTGCATCTTCTAAGGGTTGTCAAGTGAAAACATCATTGGATTGCACAGTTTTGGTTGGGTAAAACTTTTCCGGGTTCACCAGGGCTTGGAAACAATAACTATGGGCCAAAAAGCAGAAACTAAAGGCACAGGTAGTCCTCCTTCTTAAAAACACTATCCTCTCATTTATAGATGAAAGTATGCAAAATGCAAAAGAGGTTATTAAACAAATTAGAAAATGGAAAATAAAAGGGTAAATGAGGACATATATGACCAAAAACATTTTTTTCTTACTAAACATATTGCTGGAGATGGACACAAAATAATTCAGTAAATTTGCATTTTCAGAAAAATAATGTAACCTTGGTACAGTAGTTTCCATGTATCACCCATGACAAGTGAATCAAGAGAGGGTAAAGTAATGGTAGGTATAGAGACCAAGGAAGAAAGACCTTCCATGGCTGCATCTTCAAACCTTAAACTAAACTGTCAATGAATGTCTCTGCCAAACGGTCTCTGAAGACCAGAGACCTGGAACATCCAACAAGAGGTCTGGGGCATGGATGAAACGGTTTACCAACACCACGGATAGTCTGACTCACCCACAAAAATAAGACCAGGAATCTTTATGAGATTTTTTTTACAAATTATTAACAATTTATTCTCTATGTTGCAATTTATTGCTAGTTAAAAGGAAAACATCTATGATCACAAATTGGTGGAAATTCGTCCAGAAAAACTTCACAATCCAGGAGGCCAGTCTGTCCTGTTATACAGTATGTAAGGAGAAGTTCCTGGTTCATTCCAAATGTCTGAACCGAATTTCAATTGTCTGAAGGTTTGGTGAAGTGACAAACTAAATGAGTGTTCAGCTGGGCCAAACCCCCAACTGCAGCGGGAAGTAAAACATTTAGCAGTAGGAAGGTGTATCCTTTATATTAGTGATACCGCTGCTAAATGAGACAGATTCCTCCTCAGGATGGTTGTTGGAGCCGGCGGTCACCAGCTTTCTAGCAACCAATGTCTCATTCCTGTTTGGAAGGGTGGAGATTTGTGGAAAAAAGTAATGGGTTCTCCCTAAAAACCATACCAATTCATTTAGATTTGGTATGAATTTTAATAGGGAACCCCATGCAAAAAACAAAAAAGCAAGGAATCCCCCCAAATCTATACTAGACATTTGCATATGCAGTATGCAGCATGGAAGGCCAGGAACAGGAGGAGACAAGTTCAAGGCAGACCTATGAACTGTGCACGGCCCTATGCCCTCAACATGGGGGGGTACCTTGCCAAGGGGACACCCCTGGCAAAGCACCTTGCTCCTAAGCTGTTAAGGGCAAAGGTGCCTGTCCCACAACTGGGGGTTGTGGGATCTGAGGGTAGGGAGCTTATTAAAATCGAAAACCCCTTTAAAAATAAAAGGGACCCAGATATCTCTCTCCATACAGATGCATAGTAGCTAAACAAAATTTTTACAAGTTTTTAAGTAAAAAAATAAAAAGCACCAAAAAAGTCAAAAGATGTAAATCTATCTTCAATCTCATTGTTCATAGATGCAGATCTTAGTCAATCATGTTGAACAACTCCTGTCAACACGTTGACGCGTTGAAAGAACAAATTCACAGACCCACCAGTACATCTAACCCAGTTACCAATTTTCAGCAAATGACAGCTCCTGGTCCCTTCTGCTAAATGTAAGCAAAGGAGCGGGGTCTCTCGGCTGAAGTCATTCACAATGAACGAGGATCTGCATTGCTGGACAATGTGATCATCAAGGGATTTACATTGTATGACATTTCAGTTTTAGTATTCATTTTTTACAAGTGTGTTTATTTACTTTTTTTTATTATGTACCCCTTACACATTCACATGGGGGTATCCAGTATCTAGGTCACCTGTATTTTTAAGGAGGGCTTCCAAATTCTGTTAAAACCGCTGCCCATGGTCCCCCCCAACCACCAGGCTGGGTTTGTGGAAAACAGGCATCAACATGAGACAAGGTGCTTTTCTGGGGGGGAGGGGGGGGGTAACCCTTGAAAGGTGCCTTTCCCATGTTGAGGACATGTGACCTGGTATGGTTCAAGAGGTGGGTTCACCCCATCTTTCCTGGCCAGCCATGCTGCATGCTCTGATAACGGTCTACTATAGATTTTGGGGGGTTCCTGCATGGATTTTGCTTGGTGTTCTCCCTTAAAATCCATAGCACACTCAAAGGGTCTGATATTGAACTTGGGTGGCACACAGTGGAAGATAGTGGACACGCTTACTGGATGGGAAAGCACACAGATTACCTCAGCATACTGCTGCTCTTTCAATGCCCAATCACTAGCGTGGGAAAGGAGAAGCTAAATTTAGGCAGATATTTTTGCCTGTATTCTGTCATCCCAAGGATGAGTACCGTAGCCATGATTCCATGTGGAAGGTGGGAGTTGATCTGTGCTTTCGACAACAAGAGTAACCACTACTAGCATCGCAAAGATTAGCATTTATAATGGACATTTAATTGATATATATACAGTCAGGTCCATAAATATTGGGACATCGACACAATTCTAACATTTTTGGCTCTATACACCACCACAATGGATTTGAAATGAAACAAACAAGATGTGCTTTAACTGCAGACTGTCAGCTTTAATTTGAGGGTATTTACATCCAAATCAGGTGAACGGTGTAGGAATTACAACAGTTTGCATATGTGCCTCCCACTTATTAAGGGACCAAAAGTAATGGGACAATTGGCTTCTCAGCCGTTCCATGGCCAGGTGTGTGTTATTTCCTCATTATCCCAATTACAATGAGCAGATACAAGGTCCAGAGTTCATTTCAAGTGTGCTATTTGCATTTGGAATCTGTTGCTGTCAACTCTCAAGATGAGATCCAAAGAGCTGTCACTATCAGTGAAGCAAGCCATCATTAGGCTGAAAAAACAAAACAAACCCATCACAGAGATAGCAAAAACATTAGGTGTGGCCAAAACAACTGTTTGGAACATTCTTAAAAAGAAGGAACGCACCGGTGAGCTCAGCAACACCAAAAGACCCGGAAGACCACGGAAAATAACTGTGGTGGATGAGCGAAGAATTCTTTCCCTGGTGAAGAAAACACCCTTCACAACAGTTGGCCAGATCAAGAACACTCTCCAGGAGGTAGGTGTATGTGTGTCAAAGTCACCAATCAAGAGAAGAATTCACCAGAGTGAATACAGAGGGTTCACCACAAGATGTACACCATTGGTGAGCCTCAAAAACAGGATGGCCAGATTAGAGTTTGCCAAACAACATCTAAAAAAGCCTTCAAAGTTCTGGAACAACATCCTATGGACAGATGAGACCAAGATCAACTTGTACCAGAGTGATGGGAAGAGAAGAGTATGGAGAAGGAAAGGAACTGCTCATGATCCTAAGCATACCACCTCATCAGTGAAGCATGGTGGTGGTAGTGTCATGGCGTGGGCATGTATGGTTGCCAATGGAACTGGTTCTCTTGTATTTATTGATGATGTGACTGCTGACAAAAGCAGCAGGATGAATTCTGAAGTGTTTCGGGCAATATTATCTGCTCATATTCAGCCAAATGCTTCAAAACTAATTGGACGCTGCTTCACAGTGCAGATGGACAATGACCCAAAGCAGACTGCAAAAGCAACCAAAGAGTTTTTTAAGGGAAAGAAGTGGAATGTTCTGCAATGGCCAAGTCAATCACCTGACCTGAATCCGATTGAGCATGCATTTCACTTGCTGAAGACAAAACTGAAGGGAAAATGCCCCAAGAACAAGCAGGAACCGAAGACAGCTGCAGTAGAGGCCTGGCAGAGCATCACCAGGAATGAAACCTAGCGTCTGGTGATGTCTATGCGTTCCAGACTTCAGGCTGTAATTGACTGCAAAGGATTTGCAACCAAGTATTAAAAAGTGAAAGTTTGATTTATGATTATTATTCTGTCCCATTACTTTTGGTTCCTTAATAAGTGGGAGGCACATATGCAAACTGTTGTAATTCCTACACCGTTCACCTGATTTGGATGTAAATACCCTCAAATTAAAGCTGACAGTCTGCAGTTAAAGCATATCTTGTTCGTTTCATTTCAAATCCATTGTGGTGGTGTATAGAGCCAAAAATGTTAGAATTGTGTCGATGTCCCAATATTTATGGACCTGACTGTATATACAGTGGAGGAAATGCGTATTTGATCCCCTGCTGATGTTGAATGTTTGCCCACTCACAAAGAAATGATCGGTCTAAAAATCGAATGTTCGGTGTATTGTAACACTGAGAGGCAGAATAGCAACAACAAATTCAGCAGAAATGCATGTCTAACAAATGATGACTGATTTGCATGTTATGTTCATGAGGGAAATAAGTATTTGATCCCCTCTCATTCTGCAGGATTTCTGGCTACCAGGTGTCTTTCATACAGGTAACAAGCTGAGATTTGAAGCAGTCTCTTAAAGGGAGTGCTGCTAATCTCATTTTATTACCTGTATAAAAGACACCTGTCCACAGGAGCAATCAAACAATCAGATTCCAAACTCTCCACCATGGCAAAGACCAAAGAGCTGTCCAAGGATGTCAGGGACGAGATTGTAGACCTACACAAGGCTGGACTGGGCTACCAAACTATCGCCAAGCAGCTTGGTGAGAAGGTGACAACAGTTGGTGCAATCATTCGCAAATGGAAGAAACACAAAACAACTGTCAGTCTCCCTAGGTCTGGTGCAGCATGCAAGATCTCACCTCATGGAGTGTCAATGATCATGAGAACAGTGAGGAATCACCCCAGAACTACACGTGAGGATCTTGTCAATGATCTCCAGGCAGCTGGGACCACAGTCACCAAGAAAACAATTGATAACACACTACGCCGACAAGGATTGAAATCCACCATGAATTTCACTGCATTTTGCAATTGTTGTCTCTAGACAGGGAATTTTATACGATTGTGGTTTTGAGTCTGAACTGCTACAGTTTATTAAGGCCTTCTCGCATTGCCCTTTAGGAACACATTTTGTGGTCCATGAGCAATTCTAGAATGAGCCTTCTCACTCTTATTCAATGTTTATATTGTGGCTCTGTGGTGCTGTTATAGTGTGACCATGACATACCCTGATACATATCCTACCCATAGTGTCTCGTCCTGAGCGTCTTAACTACATATGAGCTCATAGGAACCTCTTCCTGAATAACATACTTTCTTACAGGTTTGCGATCATCCCAAGATCTATTCACGAACACCCAAGATACTATATGTAATGCACTCATACACTTTTCCTTTCTCCCCACTCTCCTCCATACATTGTTTCCCTCCCCCCCAGGGGCCGACTGACAACTCATGGGGCCCCCGGGCAATAGGGGATTATGGGGCCCCTGTGTCCTTGCCCAAACTCAAAAAAGCCTATGAAAAAGGTACCAGGGGCATCTAATGGGGCCCCCTACTGACCCCGGGCCCTCAGGCAGTGCCCGAGTTTCCAAATGGTCAGTCCGCCCCTGCTCCCCCCATACATTTTGGCGGCCTTCACAGGCGGCCTTCACATTCTTTCCAGTATATGGTGTGATTACCCTTAAAACCCAGGTTCCAATAGATATGTCTACGACATGAGATTTCTTTAACTGTGATGCATTCTACCGGTTCATTTTATGGTTGTGCAAGTTTCTGATATGTGTACATAGCTTATTTTGGACCGTGCTCTCAGCAGGCCACTGAATCACGAGGTCACGCAAGCAGTTTATCACAACCTCACCTTCTCTGGGGGTGTCCTGCACCCGTGGTAGTGGCCTGCTGCACTGTGTGGAACGCTCCGGTTGGGGCCATTTTTCCTCTTCCATCAGGGTTTCAGGGCTGCAGTTTAACCAGATGGTTTGCTCCTGGCCTGCATCCCTTAATCTTACTCTTACTGTGTCAATACGGCGCAAGTGAGCTTCTTTCGTAAAATTTCCAAAACACTTTCAACATTTCAATCGGATATCCTGATTCTTGGGGGCGACTTTAATGTAGCACTGAATCCATTGGAAGGCACTTCAACTGGCTCTTCGTCAAAACCCTTCCAAGCACTTTTAACAGATTAAAATTGAACTGAATGACCTTCTTCTTCATGATACATGGTGCACTCTACACCCCTCTGACAAAGACTACACTTTTTTCTCTGCACCTCACAAGCGTCATTCCAGAATTGACTCTTTCTTTCACAAAACGACTTACACACATTAAAGTCAGCCTCTATTGAACCAATGATCCTTTCTGACAATCACCCTATCATGATGTCTATACATCTTCCTGATACCCCACCTACATCCAAAACATGGAGATTGGATCCCTTTCTCCTTACGGATTCACCCATTACCCTCCAAATTCATGAATCTCTGACTAATTATTTTAAAGAAAATGCGTCCCCGGAAACCACTCCCCTCATTCAATGGGAAGCACACAAATGTGTGATACGTGGGCTCCTTCTTTCCATCACTGCTTCTTGAAAACGCACAGCTCAGGCATCTTTTGCTTCTATACTTCACAAAGTACGTACACTTGAATGCTCATATAAACGCTCCATGGCTGTAAACTCTGCGACCGAACTTGATCAGGCACACAAACAACTCCGAGACATAGTGGAAAAGAAAACTAAGCGTAATTTTACTTTATCTCAAAAACTTTTTATGAACATGGAAATAAGAGTGGCAAATTTTTAGCCAGGGCCTTGCAATCTAAAAAAGTGGCTCACACCAGTCATCAACTCAATTCCAAACAAGGTCACGTACATAAAACCTCTGCGGATATTGCAGCCGAATTTGAGCAATATTATTCCTCCCTCTACAACCTACCCTTATTCCCAAAACTGACAGGAGATATTAGACCACGTAAGGCCATTATCCAGACTTTTCTCTCCCAATACCTCCCTAAACCTATCTCCCAATCACAAGCAAAGAACTAGATGGAGCTTTGACTCTGACAGAACTACAACAGGCTATTGCACAATTAAAACCAGGTAAAAGCCCAGACCCAGACAGACTTATAACCACATATTACAAATCCTTCCTAGACATCCTCAAGCACCCATTCCTAAAGGCCTTCAATTCCCTAGATACCCCAGGACAATCCATGCTCCATTTTTCTGAAGCTCACATCACACTTATACTGAAAGAAAACAAGGACCAAACGTCGGCAGCTAACTATCGTCCAATCTCCCTCCTGAACGTTGACCTAAAGATTTTAGACAAAATACTAGCCAATCGTTTACTACACATCATAGACCCTGTTATTTCCACTGACCAAGAAGGGTTTGTACCCGGTAGGGAGGCAAGAGACAATACGATCAGGGCGATCAATATACATCATTGGTTGACACAGAAGAAATAATCTGGCTTCTTCCTCTCCCTAGACGCCGAGAAGGCCTTCGACAGGTTGGCATGGGACTACATGGAGGCCGTTCTGACTGGCCTTGGGCTTCCTCCTTGTCTCTTAAACTTTATCATGTCTTTATACACAACACCAACAGCTCGAGTCAATGACCTCCTTTCAGACGACTTCTAATTAAGCAATGGGACTAGACTGGGATGTCCATTATCCCCCCTCCTATTTATTCTTACAATGGAACCTTTCTTAAACTGCATTAGACAGAATGATAACATCAAAGGCATCTTAATCAATGGAAAAGTCCACAAAATAGCCACCTTTGTAGACGACATCTTACTTTTCCTGACAGACCCACATATCTCATTACCTAACTTACTACACAATTTCAAATTATTCCACTATTTGGCCAATTTAAAAATTAACTTCAATAAATCCCAGGCCCTCAATGTCTCCCTAACCCAGTGTTTCTCAACTCCAGTCCTCATGGACCCCCAACAGGTCATGTTTTCAGGATTTCCCTCAGATGAAACAGCTGTGGTAATTACTAAGGCAGTGAAACTGATCAAATCACCTGTGCAAAATAATGGAAATCCTGAAAACATGACCTGTTGGGGGTCCATGAGGACTGGAGTTGAGAAACACTGCCCTAACCCAAGATACGGTCAGACAGGCGAAAACGAACTTCCCTTTCGCTTGGCAGTCTGAGGCCATCACTTACTTAGGAATTCAATTACCGACTCAACTTACAGAACTCTATTCCAAAAACGTCTTACCCATCCTACGTTACATCACCAAAGATCTACAGACATGGAATAAACCATTTTTCTCTTGGTTTGGTAGAGCAGCTATTATTAAGATGAATGTGCTTCTTAGAATACTATACCTGATGCAAACGATTCCAATCAAACTGACCAATTCCTTCTTCAAGTCCTACAAAACATTATGTACCTCGTTTCTATGGTGTAATAAACGTTCCAGAATCAGTTTTGAACAACTGACCATGCCTAAGATGGGCGGAGGTATTGGATTGCCTGATATCACCCACTACTACAGAGCCTGTCACATGGCAAGAATTGTAGATCGGTCTATGAACAGCAACCGTAAGGCTTGGGTTAATTTGGAAGCTGCTTTTTCAGAGATCCCACTCGCCTCTTCCCCTTGGCTAAAAAACCCCCACATCCCGTCTGAGTTCAGGGAACATCTTATAGGCCCTACTCTATCATGTTATCATCTGATAAGTCAGAAAACAAATTTTTCTTTGACCCCCGGTCCACTCACTCCTATCAAAATTAACCCAGACTTCCCCCCTGGTATGTCCCCCCCAGACAACTTGAATCTGCATCAACTCTTCAAGGGTGGGATATTCTTACTCAGAGACCACCTTTTGAACAAATGACCATCCCTAACCCTAACGCCGTGGATGTACAGACAACTCCACCACTTTGTACATAGCTCCTCACACCTAAAAGACTTTACTAGACTACTTACCCCATTTGAAAAACTGTGCTCCACAGACTCTCCCAGAGACATGTTATATCTAAGCTCTACATGTGCCTCGAAAATACCATCAACCTCCCTTCTAGGAAAGTTTGCAAGGTCTGGTGCTCTGACTTACAACTATTGCCAGAAGACTGGGATCACGTTTAAACACATATTCACAAAGGGTCCATATGTGTCTCAACACAAGAAAACAATTTTAAAATATATTCCAGATGGTACAGAGTGCCATCCTTATTTCACAAATTTGACCCTAACATCCCAGATTCGTGTTGGAGATGTCACCAGGTGACGTGTACACTCCTGCATATCTGGTGGGACTGCCCATTGTTGCAGCCTTTCTGGGGAAAAACCCAACCCATAATCACGCAAGTAACTACGTACTCCCTAGACCTCTCCCCTGCACAAAATTCTTGCTCCACCATTCCACATTGCCATTTAGGACGTACCGTAAATGTAATGAACCGCCTGGCGGCGCCTCTAGCAACTCACCGGTTAGGATTCCACAGAGCGCGGAGTCTAAGTCCCGGTCTGCTTGTTCACCAGGGCCCCTGATGGTGGGGATGGACTCGGAGCAGGCCGAGACCAGGTCGCGGCCCCTGAGTACACCTACCCAAGGTAGAGGGATCCGCCAGAAGTATCTGCAGGATGAGAGCCTGATGTGAAGAGGCGGATGTGCCAGAGCAAGGTGGATGGATGAGCAGGAGCGTGGTCAGACAAGCCGAGTTGGTAGCCGTGGGAGCAGCGTGGTACAAAGCAGCGGGCAGAGAATGGTCGGGTCACACGCCAGGTCAGCAACAGAAGATCAGATCCAATAGGGAGCATCCAGGAGGGAGGTCAGGCAAGCCAGGGGTCAGAGCAGGAGAGTACAGCACAGTCAGAGGCAATCCGGGCCAGCAACAATCAGAATAACGAGTACACAGGATCAGGAACACAGAGAGACCAAACGGCAATTCATGTCAGCGCAGGGCATTGGTGCCAGGCGCGCACCAGAGGCTGCGAGTGCTCATGCGCGGGTTCTGTCTCTGCCGTGGCCGGCCAGGACCTAGTGCCCGTACACCAGCGTGAACGGGCACACTGCGCCTGTGCCGAGCCGTGTGTCGCTGCGGCTCCTGACAGTAAATCACTTGCCATTGTCACGATCGCGGCGTAAGACCCCAGACCTTCTCACCAAACTCATGACCAAAGGACTAGCCGATCTAAAACTGCGATGTCCCATGCGTAACAATGCCACACCCAGAGGTACCCTGCACAACGATTTTCCAGCTAATTGGACCACAATCGATGTACCAGCAGCTTGAGCGATTGTTACTGGGTCAGGTTAATTACGCAATTAACCCTTCACACTGCCACCACCTCCTTTTTGTACAGAGAAAGAGGAAACTCAGCAATATCAGCTAAACACTATAATGGTTGAGATAACCGTCTGCTTAATACGGTCACCGCAGGCCGATTATGCAGAGGGTTAAACACACACAGTAGCGTCTCTTTAGAGGCAGGAATTCGTAAATTTCAATACAGAGCTATAGAAACAGTTCAACACTTTCAGAAGAAAAGATTTATTACTAAAAGGTCAAACGGGTGCAATAAAAATATTTACAGAAAAATATGTAACTAAGATATATATATAAACATACAGAGACCAACAGCACAGCAAAGAGATATCAGAGAGAGGTGAAAGGGTTAAGGTACTTTCCAAGGTCCTGGGTTAGCAGATCCAAGTTTCAGAGCAAAAAGGGCACGGGTCTCCCCAGCTGGTACTGATGTTAAAATGGGAGATGTCTTCCACTTAACTCTTAGGCCTGACAGCCTATGTTGTAGGCCCCAGCAGGGGGTGTCTCTGAAGTCAAGGACCAATACCCTGTTTAGGGCATGTAGGTATGGGTGGATACCTCAACTAGAGCCAAAATCTCCCATAACTCATATTTTGGCCCATAACTTTCCAACTGCACAAGTGACATTCCACCCGCGGGTAGATTATTATGCAGACACGTCTGAGGATTGATTAGATATGAATTATGAAATTATACACTGTACGGTTCACGAGATCTACTTTTCTGTTTTCCTATGTATCCGAGACAATGCGAGTGACCTATCAAACTGTTTGCCTTCTCGTGGCCTGTCAGGTACCTACCTACGGTAGCTCTAGCGCTACACAGACCGGATTTCCCCAGGGTGCGGAGTCTAAGCCCCAATCTGCTTGTTCACCAGAGCCCCTGATGGTGGGGATAGACTTGGAGCAGACTGGGACCCGGTCGCGGCCCCTGAGTACACCCAGCTGTGGTAGAGCGAACCGCCGGTGGCACGTAGCAGGATGAAAGCCTGATGTGAAGAGGCAGAGTTTCCGTGCAGGATGGATGGACGGAACACACTGGAACAATAGCGGAGTCAGACAGGCCGGGTCGGTAACGGTGGAGGCAGAGCGGTACAGAGCAGCAGGCAGAGGGTCGTCAGGTCACAGGCCAGGTTCAGCAGCAGGAGATCAGACAATCGGGAACAGGCAGAAGAATGGTCAAACGAGCCAGAGGTCAGGGCAGGAGATGGTCAGCAATGGTCAGGATCAAGCAGGATTCGGCAACAACAGGAACTCTCTCAGGAACAACAAGGAACAAGACCATATGTCAATTTGAGCATTGCCAGAGCCGGTTTAAATAGTGTGCCCTGAGCTGTCATTGGTGCCAGGCACACATCCGCATGTGCGAGTGCGCATGCGTGGCCGCAGTTGTTGCCGCGGGCGACTATGTCCTAGTGCCTGCACACTAGTCCGCATCGGAATTCCACGCATGCACAGACTCGTGCACCGAGGCGAAACTTGGAATCCCTGAAATTGCCCCCCCCCTTATGGGCAGCCTCCGGATGCCCAACTGACTTCTCTTTTGTGGGTGGCTGCGGAAAATTTCCTGAATTAACCTTCTAGCATGGACATTTTGGGCTGGTTCCCACAAATTTTCTTCTGGGCCATAGCCCTTCTCTGTTAACCCTCTCCTCTTCCTGCAGTCTAAGATTGCTTCAACCTCAAATTCCTCTTCTCCATCAATGTCTATGGCCTCCGGGGGTCTAGACCTACGATCTGAAAAAGGATCCGGTGCTGCAGGTTTTAACAGAGACACATGAAAGACAGGATGTATCTTAAAGGATTCAGGAAGCGCTAGCTCATAAGCAACCTCGTTATTTTACGCTTTACCAGGAATGGGCCCACGAACTTGGGTGCCAATTTCCTTGATGGACATACCAACTTCAGATTGGTCATTGCCAACCAGACTTGGTCTCCCAGATGCAGAATCAATTCGCCACTTCTCCTTCTATCAAAGGCTTTCTTATTGTCTTCTTGAGCCTTTGCAACTGCCTTCTGTAACACCTTATTATTGGATGAAAAGAAATCCAGCGTATCCTGAGCGGCAGGGACCGAAGTTTCTGGAATCAGATCAGGCAGGAATGTAGGGTAGAACCCATAATTGGCAAAGAACGGGAATTGCTTGGTGGCAGAGTGACTTGCATTATTGTAGGCAAATTCTGCTAAAGGAAGGAGTGCCAGCCAGTTATCCTGGAGGAAGAGGATGTAACACCTGAGGTATTGCTCGAGGGTTTGGTTGGTCCGTTCAGTCTGCCCATTTGTCTGTGGATAGTAGGCCGAAGAGAAGGATAGCTTGATTTCTAAGATTTCACACAGGGTTCTCCAAAACTTTGAGGTGAACTGAAACCCTCGGTCCGAGACAATATCCCTAGGCACCCCATGGAGCCTTACAACTTCCTTGATGAGGATCCGTGCAGTTTCTGGCGCCGAAGGCGTATTCTTCAATGGTAGGAAGTGGGCCATTTTAGACAGACGATCCACTACCACGAAGATCGCAGTGTGATCCTGGGAGGGTGGAAGTTCCACAATGAAGTCTATGGATATCATTTTCCATGGTCTATCGGGTATTGGCAAAGGTCGTAACAAGCCCCGGGCCTTGTTTCTGGTGGGCTTGTTTCTGTTGCAGATAGCACAAGTCTTCACGTATGTCTCGCAGTCTTTAGCCATACTTGGCCACCAGAATGTGCGATGCATCAACTCCAGTGTTTTGAACACTCCGAAATGGCCTGCCAATGGATGGTCATGGCAGTAGCCCAGGACCAGGGTTCGAGCTTCCTCGGCTATCACAATCTGTTCCCCCTTCCACAAGAGTCCGTCTCTGTTCTGCACCAAAACTCTGGGTGGTCTGGGTATCTCCACAGATGCTGCTTGCAACTTGGACAGGAGTTCAGACTGCAGCAATAAAAAATTCCCTGCAGGCAGGATAGTGTCAGGTTTAGAGATTTCCTCTGGGTCCTCGAACATGCGAGAGAGAGCATCGGGCTTTGTATTCTTAGACCCCGGTCCATAGGTGATGTGAAACACAAATCTTGAAAAGAACTGGCCTGACGTGGTCTCAGGCGCTTAGCTGTTCTCAAATATTCCAGATTTTTATGGTCAGTGTAGATTAAGATCGGGTGCATGGCCCCCTCCAGCAGGTACCTCCATTCCTCCAATACCGTTTTGATGGCCAAGAGCTCTCGGTCTCCAATGTCATAATTCCTCTCCTGGTGTGAGTTTTCTGGAAAAGAAGGCTACGGGGTGCATAAGCTCCTTAAGGCCCTTCCTTTGTGACAGGACTGCCCCTACTGCGTTATCTGATGCATCTACCTCCAGTATATAGGGCAAGGAAGAATCTGGGTGACTTAAGATGGGAGCTGCTGTAAATAGCTTTTTCAGGGTCTCAAAAGCCCCCTGCGTCTCGGGAGTCCACTGGAACCAAACCCCCATCTTCGTGAGTTGGGTGATGGGAGACACGAGGCCTGAGAAGTTCTTGATGAACTTCCGATAAAAATTGGCGAAGCCAATGAACCGCTGTATACCCTTCTTATCAGAGGGTACAGGCCATTCTAGGATTGCAGAAATCTTTTGAGTGTCCATGGCAATTCCTGTGGTGGAGATGATTAATCCCAGGAACAGGATGCTGTGCTGCTCGAAAGTGCACTTATCTGCCTTGGCATAGAGCCCGTGCTGGCGAAGTCGCTCCAACACGCTCCTGGCATGCCCCCAATGTGTCTCCAGGGATGGAGAAAAAATCAAAATGTCATCTAAGTAAACGACAACAAAAATGTCTAAATAGTCCTTGAACACATCATTAATAAAATGCTGAAACGTGGTGGGTGCGTTGCACAACCCGAACGGCATGACTAAATACTCAAAATGGCCAAATCGGGTGCGGAATGCCATTTTCCACTCAGATAGGCACCTCTCAGATCCAGCTTGGTGAAGACAGATGCCGACTTCAGCCTCTGAAACAGCTCGGGGATCAAAGCAAGGGGATAGCGGTTCTTTACAGTCACCTTATTCAACTCCTGATAGGGTCTCAGGGACTTTTCCTTCTTCTCCACAAAGAAGATACCAGCTCCAGCTGGTGACGTGGAAGGACGGATAAAACCTTTTCGGAGATTTGCATCTATATAGTTCTTAAATACCCCCAAATCACGCTCGAAGGGAATCTCAGACCCCGGGAGGAGGTCGATCAGGCAATCATACGCTCGATGCGGAGGAAGAACGTCTGCTCCCCGTTTGTGGAACACATCGAGGTAGCCATGGTAAATTGAAGGAACGACTTGAGTTAGCTCAGCATCAGCGTCCACACATAGTATGACCCGTGGGACCGAAGGCGTCTTGGGACAACAATGTTCTTGACAGTAAGGTGAGCAGAATTGGATCGCCCCTGTCTTCCAATTGATTTGGGGTTCATGCGCTCGTAATCAGGGAAGCCCCAAAATGACTGGGAATAAGGGGGACGCAATGGCGTCTAGGCGAAGGAGTTCCTGATGGTGGCCGGCAACCGTAGTACAGATCGGTGGGGTCTCATGGTCTACCAACCCGGATTTGATATGGGACCCATCGGCCAGAAAGATATTTAGACCGTGCTCCTTCGTCTGTAGGGGGATCTGCTGCTGGGTTGCAAAGTTCAGATCTATAAAGCAGTTGCAAACCCCTGAATCAATAACCGCCTTCACCGACACGGTTTTTCCGGGGAGCTGGAACGAGATAGGCACGGCTAGATGATTTGAGTTGTGTAGACAAGCTGGAGACACAGCAGAAGAGATAGAGACACACTTACTCAGTTTTTCCGGACAGGAACGCACAAAGTGGCCTGCTTCCCCACAGTAAAGGCAGAGGTTATTTGTTCGACGTCTTTGGCAATCCTTAAATGTCAGTGAAGGTTGAATCATCCCCAGTTGCATTGGCTCGGGCATGTTGGTAGTCTCAGGATTCTGATTACCAACAAGGGGACTTGATTGGACCGGGAACCGAGGTAACACCCATGTCGGTCTCTGACCTTGGCTGGACCTTTCAAGCCTGCGATCCCGCAGCCTACGATCGATATGAATGGCCAGAGTTATCAGATCTTCCAAGGAGTCGGGTATGCCCACTCTGGCCAGCTCATCCTTAAGCGGTTCAGACAGGCCCAAGCGAAACTGATGGCGCAAGGCTGCGTCAATCAATTTACTGTCACCACTCCAACGTAGAAATTCAGGGAAGGAGTCGGAGCGAGTGCAGGGCCTCCTCAGCAGAAGCTGCCTCCTGCGGGTCGTCCTATAACTGCGCCATTGCCTCAAAGAACGTAGACACTGAATTTAGTTGCGGATGGCGGGCTTCCAGTAGATGATGGGCCCAGCCCTGGGGTTCATCCTGCAGTAGGGATATGATGAACCCTACCTTCACGGATTCCGAGGAAAATGTCAGCAGCTGCAGGTCGAAGTACAACTGGCATGAGTTCTGAAAAGCCCTGAACCTCCCTCGATCTCCATTGAAACGCTCCGGCGTTGGTATGTGGGGTTCAGGTGGAGGGAATGTGACCACTGCTCCGGCGGAGGGTTCCGTGGAGTTCCTGGCTGGAGTCGGAGAAGCCGGATCCGGAGGTATGGATGCCGGTGAGGTTATGGTCTGCATACGACCTTCCAAATGTGTATATTCCTCCTGTAGCGTCTTGACTGCTTGGGTGAGTGCCGCCAGATGTTGGCAATACTCATCCAGAGGGGATGGTCCTCTTCCAGGCTTTCTAGTGCTCCACAGACCGGCTTTCCCCAGGGCGCAGAATCTAAGCCCCAATCTGCTTGTTCACCAGAGCCCCTGATGGTGGGGATGGACTTGAAGCAGACTGAAACCCGGACGCGGTCCCTGACTACACCCAGCTGTGGTAGAGCAAACCGCCGGTGGCACATAGCAGGATGAGAGCCTGATGTGAAGAGGCAGAACAGTCCATGCAGGATGGATGGATGGAACACACTAGAACAATAGCGGAGTCAGACAGGCCGGGTCGGTAAAGGTGGAGGCAGAGCGGTACAGAGCAGCAGGCAGAGGGTCGTCAGGTCACAGGCCAGGTTCAGCAGCAGGAGATCAGACAATCGGGAACAGGCAGAAGAATGGTCAAATGAGCCAGAGGTCAGGGCAGGAGAAGGTCAGCAATGGTCAGGATCAAGCAGGATTCGGCAACAACAGGAACTCTCTCAGGAACAGGAACAAGGAACAAGACCATATGGCAATTTGAGCATTGCCAGAGCTGGTTTAAATAGTGCGCCCTGAGTTGTCATTGGTGCCAGGCGCGCGTCTGCGTGCGCGAGTGCGCATGCGCGGCCGCAGTTGTTGCCGCGGGCTCCTTTGTCCTAGCGCCCGCACGCTAGTCCGCATCGGAATTCTGCGCATGCGCAGACCCGTGCGCCGCGGCTAAACTTGGAATCCCTGACATGGCCAATCTGACGATAGGTCCGGTTCTTATGTAAGTCTCTCATATTCCAAGATATGAGACATAGGGGAGAAATAGATTTTGAAAAGTGTTTATCTGATTCTGTCACCTACGCTGAGTTAGGTTTATTAGGTTGGAATCTCTTTCAACTCCTGGGAAAGCTTGCCTTATCTTTTACGAGGTGTTACAATTTGCAGGTTCTTTGGACAGGGAGGCCCAGGCTCCCTTGGGGGGCTTTATAGCTCCTGTGACCCTCCTGTGACATTCCTAACTCACACACATACTGGCCAAATGTCGCTGGGCCTCTCTAAGGAGGGAGAGGGGAAGAATGAGGGAGAAATATATTTGTCAGGAGGGTTAATCCCTTTGCCAAGATGGAGGTTGAAGCCAAAATGGTTGAACCGCGTCCATCTCTGGGTATACGCCGTTACAGCCATGCACATGGTAAATGCGGCAAAACAATGCATCCCAGTCCATTGGCGCTCAACACATGTTCCCACTATTCGCAAATGGTTTGCAAGGATCAATAAAATTGAGGAAATGGAGGAATTGATTTCTGTAGCTAAAGACCATCCCGAGAGATTCAGGAAGACATGGGCTTGTTGGAGTCATTTCAAAACCACCACTACCTATCCCCTATTAGTGCATGAACAACCTACAGCCCCTGACTGAATGTATAGACATCCTTATCAGCTTATGCATGGTCCTTTTTTCACTTATATAGTTGGCATTTATCTCATGCACTATAATATCACTTTATTTGTGTATTCATTTAATTTATTTTATTGTGAATATTTACATGCGTTTATGAGTTTATTTTTACAGGTTTAGGGTTTATTCATAGGTAGCAGCGCCACATCATTTTCTTTTTCATTATTTGATTTATCATCTGGTATATGATTGGGTGTTGGCAGCTTCATTTGATCTTCTTAGTATAGGCTTAGTAGCGCAGGAGGTTTACACTTTTTATTTCACCTACAGCCACCCATTCTATTACCCTCTCTTTTTTTTCTTTTTCATTATTTGATTTATAATCTGGTATATGATTGGGTGTTGGCAGCTTCATTTGATCTTCTTAGTATAGGCTTAGTAGCGCAGGAGGTTTACACTTTTTATTTCACCTACAGCCACCCATTCTATTACCATCTCTACGCCTTACCCATTATCCTCCACCCAATCCCGTTTTTGTTTTTCTCTCTCTTCTTCTCTTCCCCATATTCCCCCCCTACTACTTCACTCTACATTTCCTCCTTTATCTATTCACCTATCCGACTTCTCTTTATCTCACACCTTTTATACGTTTTCATCAATCATAAATCACCAACAGATCATAGCACTTAATCTTTCATACAGGTGTGCCTACTTTCTCGTGGATCACACGCTCCTAAACTGGGCACACAACTCATAACGAACACATCGTCCTGTACTATTCTTTCCCAACATTTCCCATCGCCTCAACATAAGGGCATACAAGTAGATAGGTTAGTAATTCATATGCCTATAACAAGTTATCTAATACATTCTATGTATTTGCTGGTCTGCTATATACCTTTGATACAAAGATATACCTAACCTCGATTTGTACTATAATTTGAACCCATAGCCCGTCTGCGTAACGGGATGCTACATATTGGCCCTGATTCACTACTGGGCGTGGGCGCATATTTATGGGCTTAAGCCCAATTTTCATGGGCGTCCGTCCATTTTTGACCCTGCAACCTAATTCACTAGTGAGCAGAGCCCATAAGCAGACGCCCAATCTAATTCACAAAAAGACACACGCCCGGAATCAGACTCACAAAAGCAGACTTGCTAAGAAGCACGTCTAACACCATGAAAAATCACTGTAGAGACATGTTCACTTAGAAATTTGCTTTGCCAAATATCAGGACTTCACTTTAAACAATATCTGCTATTTCCAAAAAAATTAAGAATGTGTTAAAAATCGTTTTTTTCAAGGAAATCGACACAGTAAAAATCTAGATGCCCGTGCAGTGTCTTTGGCAGATAGAACTGAGCATGTGCAGAACACCTTTTAGTCCTCTGCCATGGGCGTTTGCTTTTTAGCCACTGACTAATAGTGAATCTGATTGTGGATTCCTCTGACAGCCGGCACTCGGTCGCGACTACTGTGTTTAATAAACAGCATTAAGCATATCTTCATGTAATCTAATTAGATTTCCTTCGTTTTAGTGATTATATTTTTGTTTCTTATCCTTTATAATTATTTCTGTTATGATTTTACTTATTTTGAAGGTCTAGATAATATTTTTTTTGAAAGCTGAATGTAAAAATAAAGGTCCGCAATAAAAAAAAAAAAAAAAAAACAGCGTGGATCCCCCCTCTCATCCATACCAAGCCCTTCAGGTCTGGTATGGATATTAAGGGGGAACTCCATGCTGAAATTTAAAAAAAAAAACAGCGTGGGTCCCCCTCAATATCCATACCAGACCTTTATCCGAGCATGCAGCCCGGCAGGTCAGGAAAGGGGGGGGGACGAGCGAGCGCCCCCCCCCCCTCCTGAACCATACCAGGCCACATGCCCTCAACATGGGGGGGGTGCTTTGGGGCAGGGGGGGCTCCCCCCCCCAAAGCACCTTGTCCCCATGTTGATGAGGACAAGGGCCTCTTCCCCACAACCCTGGCCGGTGGTTGTGGGGGTCTGCGGGCGGGGGGCTTATCAGAATCTGGAAGCCCCCTTTAACAAGGGGGCCCCCAGATCCCGGTCCCCCCCCTACGTGAATGATTCTGCGGTACACGGTCCACAGACTCATTCACAAAAAAACTAAGTGTGGTGTAAAAAAAACACAGTACAGGGTCTTTGACAAGTCCTTTATTAAAACAATGTCCCCCGAAGTAGATCCAACGTCAATCGCGGCGGCGGCGACCCGAAAAAAGGAAAAAAAAAAAAAAGGTTCCGCTCCCGTCCGAGGCTTCCAGCCTAGTGAAGAAAAGCCTAGCTGACAGTTCTTATATAGGTATGGGCGGGGCCAGCCGGGAACAGCAAGCATGTGACATGGGGCGGGTCACTGGGATGATGTCCCCGGCTGGCCCCGCCCATACCTATATAAGAACTGTCAGCTAGGCTTTTCTTCACTAGGCTGGAAGCCTCGGACGGGAGCGGAACCTTTTTTTTTGTTTTCCTTTTTTCGGGTCGCCGCCGCCGCGATTGACGTTGGATCTACTTCGGGGGACATTGTTTTAATAAAGGACTTGTCAAAGACCCTGTACTGTGTTTTTTTTACACCACACTTAGTTTTTTTGTGAATGAGTCTGCGGACCGTGTACCGCGGAATCATTCACGTAGGGGGGGGGGGGACCGGGATCTGGGGGCCCCCTTGTTAAAGGGGGCTTCCAGATTCTGATAAGCCCCCCGCCCGCAGACCCCCACAACCACCGGCCAGGGTTGTGGGGAAGAGGCCCTTGTCCTCATCAACATGGGGACAAGGTGCTTTGGGGGGGGGAGCCCCCCCTGCCCCAAAGCACCCCCCCCATGTTGAGGGCATGTGGCCTGGTATGGTTCAGGAGGGGGGGGGGGGCGCTCGCTCGTCCCCCCCCTTTCCTGACCTGCCGGGCTGCATGCTCGGATAAGGGTCGGTATGGATATTGAGGGGGACCCACGCTGTTTTTATTTTTAATTTCAGCGTGGAGTTCCCCCTTAATATCCATACCAGATCCGAAGGGCTTGGTACAGATGGGAGGGGGGACCCCACGCCAGTTATTTAAAAAACAGTTTCTAATTCCCCGCAATACTTTGACATTCAACTGTCAGTGGGGAACTCCGCCGACAGCTGAAACATGAGCGCTGCATTGGTTTTCACTACTAAAACGCCGCATGAGTTGATAACATAACTCATGCGGGATTTTAGAAGCGACAGCCATGTGTTAATGTTTCAGCTGTCAGCGGGGTTCCCCACTGACAGCTGAATGTAAAATAATTCCCTTTATAGCATAAATAATAATAAAAAACAGCGTGGGGTCCCCCCTCCCATCTGTACCAAGCCCTTCGGATCTGGTATGGATATTAAGGGGGAACTCCACGTCAAAAATTTAAAAAAAAAACAGCGTGGGTCCCCCTCAATATCCATACCAGACCCTTATCCGAGCATGCAGCCCGGCAGGTCAGGGAAGGGGGGGGGGGGACGAGCGAGCACCCCCCCCCTCCTGAACCATACCAGGCCACATGCCCTCAACATGGGGGGGTGCTTTGGGGCAGAGGGGCTCCCCCCCCCAAAGCACCTTGTCCCCATGTTGATGAGGACAAGGGCCTCTTCCCCACAACCCTGGCCGGTGGTTGTGGGGGTCTGCGGGCGGGGGGCTTATCAGAATCTGGAAGCCCCCTTTAACAAGGGGGCCCCCAGATCCCGGCCCCCCCCCCCCTACGTGAATGATTCCGCGGTACACGGTCCGCAGACTCATTCACAAAAAAACTAAGTGTGGTGTAAAAAAAACACAGTACAGGGTCTTTGACAAGTCCTTTATTAAAACAATGTAACCCGAAGTAGATCCAACGTCAATCGCGGCGGCGGCGACCCGAAAAAAGGAAAAAAAAAAAAAAGGTTCCGCTCCCGTCCAAGGCTTCCAGCCTAGTGAAGAAAAGCCTAGCTGACATTTCTTATATAGGTATGGGGCGGGGCCAGCCGGGAATAGCAAGCATGTGACATGGGGCGGGTCACTGGGATGATGTCCCCGGCTGGCCCCGCCCATACCTATATAAGAACTGTCAGCTAGGCTTTTCTTCACTAGGCTGGAAGCCTCGGACGGGAGCGGAACCTTTTTTTTTTTTTCCTTTTTTCGGGTCGCCGCCGCCACGATTGACGTTGGATCTACTTCGGGGGACATTGTTTTAATAAAGGACTTGTCAAAGACCCTGTACTGTGTTTTTTTACACCACACTTAGTTTTTTTGTGAATGAGTCTGCGGACCGTGTACCGCGGAATCATTCACGTAGGGGGGGGGGACCGGGATCTGGGGGCCCCCTTGTTAAAGGGGGCTTCCAGATTCTGAT
Organism: Staurois parvus; assembly: GCF_062004578.1. Taxonomy (NCBI): domain Eukaryota; kingdom Metazoa; phylum Chordata; class Amphibia; order Anura; family Ranidae; genus Staurois; species Staurois parvus. The sequence continues at coordinate 13,427,569 of NW_028317802.1, forward strand.
AAGCCCCCCGCCCGCAGACCCCCACAACCACCGGCCAGGGTTGTGGGGAAGAGGCCCTTGTCCTCATCAACATGGGGACAAGGTGCTTTGGGGGGGGAGCCCCCCCTGCCCCAAAGCACCCCCCCATGTTGAGGGCATGTGGCCTGGTATGGTTCAGGAGGGGGGGGCGCTCGCTCGTCCCCCCCCTTTCCTGACCTGCCGGGCTGCATGCTCGGATAAGGGTCTGGTATGGATATTGAGGGGGACCCACGCTGGTTTTTTTTTTAATTCCAGCGTGGAGTTCCCCCTTAATATCCATACCAGATCCGAAGGGCTTGGTACAGATGGGAGGGGGGACCCCACGCTTTTTTTTTTATTATTTATACAATAAAGGGAATTATTTTACATTCAGCTGTCAGTGGGGAACCCCGCTGACAGATGAAACATTAACTCATGGCTGTCGCTCCTACAATCCCGCATGAGTTATATTATCAACTCATGCAGCATTTTAGTAATGAAAACCAATGCAGCGCTCATGTTTCAGCTGTCGGCGGATTTCCCCACTGACAGTTGAATGTCAAAGTATTGCAGTGATTTATAAACAGTTCTTTAAATAACTGGCGTGGGGTCCCCCCTCCCATCCATACTAAGCCCTTCGGGTCTCGTATGGATGTTAAGGGGTAACTCCACGCTGAAATTAAATAAAAAACAGCATGGGGTACCCCCCTAAATCCATAACACATACTTATCCGAGCATGCAGCCCGGCAGGTCAGGAAAGGGGGGGACGACGACGAGCGAGTGCCTCCCCCCCTCCTGAACCATACCAGGCCACATGCCCATACCAAATTATTCAAACATTTGTAAACAGACCAATTAACTGAAATGGTTTGACATTTGTACCCTAAATATGACGTTCCCTGAGGCGTTGGTAAACCGAGGTACGCCTGTATTAGTATTGCAATCCTTTGTATTGGGATACATAGAACCAACATACATCTGAATTGGCAACATAGCACAACATTTGTGTCACATTGGAGATATCTGGCTAGTTATACTGACCATGCCCAGGGACCTAGGATTGATTCACAGCACAGAAATACAGGCTGGGTTAGCAATGTAGCTCCGTGGATTAGTGGTTAGCACTACTGCCTCATAACTCTAGGGTTGTCGGTTTGAATCCCAACCCCGGCGAGGTAGTAGCATGATCTCCGTGTGTGGCTGTCTTCACATACATATTCTGGCAACATCTTTGCTTTCTGTCTAAATGATCCCTAAAATGTGAATTAGAATGAGGCCTTGTCTGTTGAAACACCTTCAAAGCTGCACCTTATGTGAATGTCATACAATGGGATAAGATAAGGGCCTGAATCACTAATAGATTTGATAATGATGGTTTACACTCCACCCACTTTTGTGAAGGATTTGGCAAGCAAAGAGCTGACAGAGAGAGAGAAGAGTGAGACGAAGAAGAGTGAGCGAGAGATACATATGAAGAGTGATAAAGAGAGACATTCAGAAGAGTGAGCGAGAGAGAAGAGCGAGCCAGTGAGACAAAGAAGAGTTAGCAAGAGATACATACTGAAGAGTGATAAAGAGAGACATTCAGAAGAGTGAACGAGAGAGAAAAGACTTGGTTGGTGAATCCACACATCAAACTTGTCACAAATCCTGGCGTGCATTTTTCCCCCAAATGCATAGCAGACCCTTATCCCAGCAGGCAGGTACCGCACGCCTTCAAAGATTTATTTCCTTTGTTGATTTTCCTGCTTCGCTCACACTATATGCAATTGAAAATTACTCTTTAAGTTGCCAATTTTACTGTGTTTTCTAGAGAATTACTAACTAGTTGTGTTTTCAATTGTGTGTAGCATTGCGATTTCTATTTGAGTCTAGATGTTAAATTGCTAATAAATGGCCACAATTCTCAAATACCTTTGAACTCTCGCTGCAACAAATGGTGTATGTTAATACACTCACATTCATTATATCCAATATCAGGTACGATGTCAATGCACAAATCGCACCTGAAATTGCACACCCTGGATGTGACTTGTCATGTGATTGGCATGGCCAGCAGCTTGCTCTTTGCATGGCAAATTGCACCCAATGTTACTGGGGGCCAACACCACTGTCACATCTAATCCGATGCGGCAATTGTCCAACTTACAGTGAAGTTGCACGAGTTCACAATCCAATTGGATGTGAACAGAGCCTACAGTGGCCAATAGGGTGCGACTTGGTCTACGATTTGCAAGTCGCCTGTCATGCCAATTGCATGGCAATCGCAAACAATGTTACTGGGGGCTACCCGGTCACATTAAAGCAGATTTCAAAGTGGTGTTATTGACACCACAGTCACATCATGTGACTTGCATAGAAGTTGCATGATTTCAAAGTCGGGGTACATGGTGATTTCAAGTGCAATTTGCAAGACATTCGACATCGATCTCTCAGCAAATTGCATGAAAAGTAGTGTATTCATTACTCTATTATTACTTGCGGCTCCTACCAAGTTTGAACCACAACAATATGAATGCTCCAATAGCGTGCTCATTGAGTGGGACTTGGCATGTGATTTGCACAACATGCAAGCTGTAAATCGTCTGCAAAGTTGCACCCTATTGTCTGCTATTAGAGTGACCATATGGGTGCGTTTCAAACACTGATTTCTATAGTAGTACATGTACTACTTTAGTGGCAATTTGCATAGAGATCTGTGTCAGATGTCTTGAAAATTGCATTGAAATGGTCAACTTTACTGTAAGTTGCATGATTTGTAAATCAGCTTTGCCCAGAGTGTAATGTTTGGTGATGTTTGATTTCTGGAGTGTTTTACCAATTGATGGGAAATTCACCATACTAGTCAAATCGATTTGTCATTTTCAGTATTGCATACAAGATGTGGTCATGTGACTGTCTTAACTCATGCGAGAATCTGGAGGGAATTGTGACCATAGTAGCAATAAAGGTTCCAATTGGGGTTCCCTTTCACATCCCTGCTCAATGTTCTGTTGTATGCTGCACACGTACATTTCACTGTATATATCTTTCTGATTTGTGGGGCCTGTATACCAAGGGTTAATGCAGGTAGGAAGCGGATTCATCAGGTGAAAACACTTTCACTGACCAAACTAAGGTCAGTGGTGGGTGTGGCTTCATTGGGTGTGGGGCCTTGTTTGGCATGCTCCAAATACAACCTAGCTTATATAAAGATGTGCAGTAGGGAGTGATTTGGCCTGTTACTAGGCCGGGTGGTTTGTGACTAAGTCCTTGCTTGTAGTGGTTTGGGGGAGGAAGAGATTTTGTGCTGAATTGCCCCAGACACCACTCAGGCTGTGTTTGGAAGTGGGCTGGAAATGTTTGCATATTTTTGGCCTTGTAAAGTGTGTTTGTGTGTTATTGCACAATGATTGTGTTTTTTCTCTTTGCATTGAAAGCCTCACACATGTCAATCGTTTTGTTTAAAATCTGCTCTTGTTTTAATTTTGCTTGCTTATTTAGACTCAAATGCATTTTTCTTACAAACCTGCTGACAAATGTATGTGTAGGGGATTTGTAGAGGTGAGAGGGGTTTTTCACATATGTCTTGTTTTCTTTATATTTTGATGTGTAGACTTTTTTTGTGAATGGATCTTTATACTAAATGATTGTGTAAGTAAACCTTATGTGCACGAAAATGTTACTTGATTCATCTTCCCCTTTGTTTCCTGCTATAACCTGAGCACACACAGTTCATTAGAAGTATCTTTAGATTGTAAGCTCTTATGAGCAGGAGTGTTTTCTTTTTGCCACATCAATCCTATTTTTGTGACTCACCAAGATATTGACTGTACCTACTTGTTCCTGCTGACGAAATAAATGAAGATATATTTGATCAATAAATGTTTCACCAATGTTTTTGTGTTTATTTTATGTTCAATATATGAACAACCTTAATAGTTACTTTGTATACTTATATAATCTGCTCAAATGTAGCTTGTAAGAGCATGAATATGCAAGTGGGTGCAAACTGGCTTTTTCAAAACCAAACAAAAAAATAAAAAACCTGCTTGCACCACAATATTATGTACTAATGAATATGTCACATTCACTGTGCAGCCAGCTACAGGTTTTCTACAATTTGATTTACAGTAATAAAATATTCCCCACTGTATGTTGATTTTTGGCCTTTGGCAACAAAGATATATTAGCCAAGGTTTAAAAAGAAAAAAAATCACTAAAACACACATTCGCGAAAGCTATCATAGCCGTGCATAGAAATGAGCGATCGTGCATAGATATGCGCGATCGTGCACAAATAAACGCCAAACAGGTGTCCCCCATGGCGCACGAGCAGCTATCCTCCTGGAAGTCCGTCATCTGGTGCGCACGCACCCGGAAGTGGTTGTGGGGAGTGTAAGTGGATGACAAGTGGTTGGAGGTTTTGTGTTGGTTGAAAATTTTGATAACTTTATTGGCATTTGGACATGGCGAGAGCACAGTTCTCAACTGAGGAGATGATCCTTATATGTAAAGTAACTGTGGCCATTGCAAATATGTTTATAACATGTGAGGGACAAGTAATTGTAATTTTGTGGGTGGGGCCTAGCAGAATCTCACTTGGTGCACATGCTACTTATCTGTACATTAGCTCCTGGGTATTGATGGGTCAATTATATTAACCACTTGCCTACTGGGTACTCCTACCCCCTTCCTGTCCTGGCCAATTTTCATCTTTCTGCACTGTTACCCTTTGAATGACAATTGTGCGGTCATGCCACATTGTACCCATCTTAAATTTGTATCAGTTTTTTCAGACAAATAGATCTTTCTTTGGGTGGTATTGACTTGCTGCTGTGAGTTTTACTTTTTGCTCGATAAACCACAAAATAGCTCATAATGAATAAAAGGCTGTTTATATTATAACATTTGGTAAACTGGTAATTTAGCAACACTGATGTGCGTTGATGAGGCGGCACTGCTGGCCACAGGTGGGCGGAACTGTTGGGTGGCACTGGTGGGCACTGATCATCGGGGCCGACCCCTGCTTTGATAACTGCTGGTTCTCGGCAGTACTTTCCACACATTCTGACAGCGTGATGAAAGTGCAGCCAAGACCCGGCAAATGCATTTCCCGGTGATCAGCGTGTCATTGGACATGGCTGATCACATGGTAAAAAGCCGCTGTGATTGGTCTTTACCACATCACGTGATCAGCTGTGTCCTTAGGACACAGCAATCACGGAGAGCGCGTTCTGCCAGGATGTCATATGACACCCTCCCAGAGCTGCCTGGATGCAGTGTAGCGTTATTCGGCTATCTGCGGTCGCCAAATAGGTAACCAGCTAGGCCTTCATGGCTAATCTTTGAATATCTGGACATGTATACTGCGTATAATGCATTACATTCTACAATGTGTTGGTGTACATGGTATTACAGTGTGCAATGTGTTGCTGGATTCTGCATGACAGTGGACAGCGTATCACAGTGTGCAATGCGTAGCTCCAGCCTGCATGACAGTGTACAGTGCATTACAGTCTACAATGTGTGGGTGTACACGGTATCACAGTGTGCAATGCGTTGCTCCATCCTGCATGACAGAGTACAGTGCATTACAGTCTACAATGTGTGGGTGTACACGGTATTACTTTGTACAGAGTATTACAGTGTGCAATGCGTTGTACACTGCAGTGTGCACTAAAGCATTTTACACTCATGCACTGTACACACTAACGCATTTGACATTTCTAGTGTGCAATGCGTTCGTGTGCAATGCCTTGGACAGTACAATGCATTTGCAGTATTGGTGTATGTTTATTAAGCACAGATAATTCATCTGATTTTAGTTATCAAGGAGAAGTCTTCTCTGTCCCCCTGTTTATGAGGTGGAGGACAATTGTTTTCCGAAGAGGAGAGGAGACTTTTTTTCAAGGAGATCTGTATAGATTTCCAGAGATATGTGTAGATGGTTGAGGGGCTGCATGTGATCTCCGGAGATAATTGTGATTAATGATCACCTGAGTTAAACCAGTGAATGAAAAGTGTAAAAAAACATGGATTGAAAATAATCTGCACTGACCACTGTGCTTTGTCAAGCCACATATTGGCACATTCTGGTGTCACACAGATGCGATGTGAAATTTGCAGTGTTTTCTGTGCAAGCGCTGCACCGCATCACAACCGCCACCCCTTCATGCCACCTGCTGCGGCTTTCTAGGTGAAGTTACCAACACACCAATATTGGTACACAAAGCGTATTGCGATTTGCCAAATTGGATGGCATGCCTATTCACACCCATGTGCATACCCTGAAAAAGGGTCCTGCACATTTTTGGCCCGGATGCGGTGCAATTTGAGGTGTGCAAAATGTTTGTCTCTAATTGCAACGCACACAAATTGCATGTGATTTGCCCAGGAGTGCGGTGTTAGACCACAATGCATGTATGTGAAGCCAGAATAAAAGGATGTGGATTTTGTCTATTTTTACTTGCGCATGTTAACATTATGTAAGTGCATTTTTCTTCTGTTTAACATGCTATAGAAATGCAACATGCATTTGGATGGAGTGTTTTTGTATGTGCATTTTGGAAGTATTCTAAACACACATTGACCCTAGGGCCACACCATATCTTATGCAGGCCATAGATGGGTCGAAAATCGGCCGATTTTTCGGCCGAAAATAAAATCGGCCGATTTTCGGATCGTTAGTGGGCTATTTGTTCGGCCGTTTTTCGGTATTTTGGCAGATTTTTTTTTTCGGTAAAGTTGGAAAAAAACGGCCGAATTTGCCGAGCGGCCGATTTTCGCGGCAATGATGGGCAAATCGGCCGATTTTTTTACTGATAAAAAATCTGCACATGAGCAGTGACCTGCAAGAGGAAGACAAAAAGAAGAAAAAGAAGAAGAGGATGATGATGATGAAGATGATGAAGAAGAGGATGATGATGAAGAAGAAGAAGAAGATGATGAAGAGGAAGAAGAGGATGATGATGAAGAAGAAGAGGAAGAAGAAGAGGAAGAAGAAGGATGAAAAATGAGAGGAATTCCAGTATGGCAAAAAGTGTCCCTGCAGAGAGCTCCGCTATTTCTTTGACAGTTCCTTGACATTTACAGCGGTTGCAACATTGTATCTATTTGTTTCCGAATAAAAACATCTGTATCCGAAATGGATACAAATACATTGTTGCAACCGCTATAAATGTCAAAGAACTGTCAAAGAAATAGCGGAGCTCTCTGCAGGGACACTTTTTGCCGGCTGTATAGACGGGATGAAAATCGGCCGATTTTTTTTTTACCATTGCTGGTAACGTCGGCCGCTTGAACAACCGATTTTTCATTTTTTAAAAGAAAAATCGGCTGTTTTTCTCCCCGTCTATGGCCTGCATAAGCATTAGTGTGCCTGGGGGAGGGGGGGACCTTTGGCCTTTCCAAACACAGTAGATGCTCCAAGAATGTTTCCTTAAACTCTTGAAATGGTTAAAAAGGAAAGACACTCTAGATAGCCTGCACTGAGAATTGACTGTCATGATGACGTGTCAATGATTATTTGCTCTCATTTTTCAGGAGTGGTACTGCTTGCGGTTGAAGCTGGTAGAAATCCACCTTCACGTCCTCCACTCACCTTCACTTGTGGCCAGTGGATATTTTGTGGCCGCAGGCAAGAACTGGCATCGAGGACCTGCATAATGACCCTGGCATGCCAGAGGTGGTTTGGAAGCAGCACAGCAATTTGACCATCCCTTTCCTCTATGTTGGTTTTAGGGTGCAGAATTGCTTCTCGTTCGTGAACGGACTGTCGCCGGATATCAGAGTCCCCATATTTTCAAGATATGTTTTAGCCATGTTGGCTTATTTTTATGTTATTTTCCAAGTGTATCGAACCTAACCGCACAGTAGTGTGGTGCCATGCGTATTTGTGGCTGTGAATGGGGCTGTTTTTAATAGACGTGTGTAGGTGCAACAACGTTTTCATCATGGTACCTGCGCACATCTACATAGGGCATTGCATTTCTTTGCTGTGCTGGAAAATGTGTGTTCTTGCATGCGTTTCTGCACCACCAATGGTGTGAACAAGTCCTAAGGGCTGGTTCACACTATAGAAACAGTCTAGATGTGTTCCTGATGGGTTTTTTTCATGCCCTTTTGGCATGCATGTTTAGTGTGTTCCAGTACATTTTGGATGCGTTTTGGACATGTTTACATTGCATTTTTGTATCCCTTCCACTTATTTTTTTCTATTTTCTTTGTATTCAATGTAGTTAGGGACATGTGCGTTTTAGTACATTCAAGGACGTTTCAATGTGTTCCAGTACAGTTCTGTGCAGAAACAATGCAGCGCTGATGTGAACTATGACATTGACAACCATATAACCTTCTTTCTGTGCGTTTGTGATGCTGAAAAAGCAACTGAAACACATGTAGTGTGAACTGGCCCTAAAGGTTATTAGAGGTCAGGGAACAGGACTGACCAGGAATTGTGAATTCAATCAGACTAGTGGTGAGATACAATCAGCAATTGTATAATAATGTGAGATCTGAGCTGTAGCTGATAGAAAATGAGACACATTCACTTGATCAGTAAATAGATAGTTAAAGAGTGGGGCGGTGATCCATAGATTTGCATATGGGACAGGTGATGATGGGGTGGGGGAGGGGGTCAAGTTGTATAAGGAGACAGATTTAAAAGAGAAAAAAGTTACAATGAAATATACACGGTATGAAACTTGCACATGACCTAATTGGCAGAAGAACAGTACGCAAGTAACATTCATCCACTTTCTAGTCACTAGGCAAAATCATAATTGATTGATCAATATTCCTGCCACAACCCAGAAAATTGATCTCCATTTTTTTGGGATGTTGCCAAGACTGGGATTAGAACCCATGACCCAAGTGCTGTAAGTTCTGAGCTCTAGCCACTAAACCACTGTGGGAAACACAGTTTGAGCTATAATGTAGAATAGTTACATTGTTTAAAAATGATAAAGCGAGCGCTGGTCAAATGATATAGACTAGTAAAATGGTATTACACAAGATAAATATAACCACGAACAGTAGTGCATGAACTCGTGAAAGGTCATCCACCCCTGTGACAGTGTACTACACTATTGAGCACCTTTCTGGCTCCTGTGGCTGAGCTAATTCCTCCCCAGGACCATTTGGGCACCCACCCTGATGGATGGATGGATGGATGGAGCTGGATGACTAACCCATAGCTGCCAGCATACCGCTGCACCCCCAGATGTGCGATGTGTATAACCCATGCACATTAATACTTTTGTTCTGGTGAGTGTAGACCAGTCCCAAGGGTGGTTTACCTTTCACGAGTTCATGCACTACTGTCCGTCACGGAGAGAACACATGTGCCATTCATAGGCACTCTCTGAGTTGGTACTCTCACACCAAGGACATTCCATTATTCAGGAATAATTATATGAACTTATTTTAGCACGATTTACCAGTTTACATCATTATTGCAATTCTTTACACTTTTTGGTTTTTACATGCGTTCATTATTGATCACATGCATTTATAGCGCTGCACTTGTCTTTAACATAGAATAGTTACGTGATTAAAGAGAATGAAGATATATAACTATATTGGGAAATTAGAAGTATATAAATTATTTGAGATATAAGTGTGAAAATGTTTAACATTTGAAAATAGAATGTATGACATTCATTAGTAAATGCAATACTTTCCTGATCATTTTGGAGAAACAGCAAAAAAAAAAAATAGCAAAAGAGAATTTTCAGAATGTAATAATACAGCTGTATTAGAATTTTCTATCAGAAAAACGCCAATGTTAATAAAGCCCGCGCTTGTGCGCCATCTAGCGAATATATCCGGTATTGCACCTAAAAATGTGCCAGACAGGATACCTCATTCACTAATGGCAAAGTAGTCAGTAGACGCTCGTTAATGAGCTTGCTAGACGCTGGTCAGACCACTGATTGATTGACCGGAGTCTGCCTGAATGGTCAGTCTCTGCTAATACACTCACATCTCAGTGAATCAAGGCCATTGTGTCTATGTTCGGACTGTCATCTGTATTTGCATGTACAGTATATTGATCTGCCTTAACTTTCCTAATAAAATTATTTTTGAAACAAAAAAAAAAAAGAAATCCTGCAGTGCCACAAGGTCCCTCTGCTCAAGAAAGTACATGTCCAGGCCTGTCTGAAGTTTGCCACTGAACATCTGAATGATGCAGAGGAAGACTGATTGAAAGTGTTGTGGTCAGATGAGACCAAAATCCAGCTCTTTGGCATCAACTCAACTCGCCGTGTTTGGAGGAGGAGGAATGCTGCCTATGACCCCAAGAACACCATCCCAACTGTCAAACATGGTGATGGAAACATTCTGCTTTGGGGGTGTTTTTCTGCTAAGAGGACAGAACAACTGCACCGCATCAATGGGACGGTGGACGGGGCAATGTACCGTCAAATCTTGGGTGCGAACCTTCTTCCCTTAGCCAGGGCATTGAAAATGGGTCTCAGTGTTACAATACACCGAACATTCGATTTTTAGACCGATCATTTCTTTGTGGGTGGGCAAATATTCAAAATCAGCAGGGGGAGCAAATTTTTATTTCCTTCACTTCATATATATATTATATATATATATATATATATATATATATATATATTTATGTACTATATATCCTGTTCCTGCCAGGCCTAAAGACAAATGACGGCAGTACACTTTATGTACGTAGTTATGTGTGGATGTCATATGATGTCCTCCATAGAACATGCCTTGTGCTCGCCCTATGGGCCACACTTTGGCTTGATCTGTCACCTGCGTTTTCCACCAGACACAGCAGATGACCAATCAGTGTACCAGCTACTGATGGTACCATGTGACCGCTGTTAGCGATCATAGCAGATCACATGACAATAGTACACAATGAATGGCGTTCATTTGTGCCATCCATTGTGTGCTATTGTGCTGATCTATTGGTCACAGTGATCACAAGGTAGTACACAATGGATAGCATTTATTCATGCTGATTGTGCTGATCTCTGTGATTTGCCACAGTGCTCACAAGGTACAGACATGGCAAATCACAACCCATCTCTACCATGTGATTAGTTGGGACCAATTACAGCTAACAACAATAGTAAATACTGAATGAATCCATTTCACTCAGTAAAACTGGTTGCTTATAACAGTGAAATTCACTGGAATAAGCAATCATAGTGTGTAAAAAAAATATTGCTCTGGTCACAGTATTGTTTAAGAAGGAAGGGAGAAAGGGAAAAAAGGCACGATTGAGATTTCTTTGTAAAGCCACAAAACACGAACATAGGAGGAGGATGAGAGGTGATTGGGGGGGGAGAGGTAGGTAGGATATAAAAGGCCTGGTGGATCTAAGAACTCTCCTGGATAAACCTAGGTGGACCAAATAGTATTTTAAAACTAGGAGTTATCTTTCTTTCTGTCTGTTTCTTTTTAAAGGGGAATGAAAAGTGTTGTTAGGAAAAAGAGTTTGGGGGTTCTTGGGAATGCACCTTCTTGTATGTCCTCCTTCCTGTGCGATGTCAAGTATTTATTTAATGTTTCCCTGTGTAAGTATTTTTTATATGTAATGTAGTTGAAATTAATAAAAAAAAGTTAAACACAGAAAAAAAAAAAGAATGTGGCCAGGGCATCAAGATTACAATGATCATTGGTCATTAATAGGTTAGGTACAACTATGAACAACTGACATTTTTACCATTTATGAGAGACATTACTAAAATCTTTAGTCATCTAAAAATTTCCCAGAAAAATAAAAGTGCCAATATTCACAATTATAGTTTCAACAGCAAACCTGAATTAATTTTAGGTGATAATAAGCTCTCATAAGTGCCTCCATGAGATCTTTGTTCCTCAGGCTGTAGATCAGAGGATTCAGCAATAGGTAATGAGGGCAGAAATGACTGAAAACAGTTTGTTTAAACTGACCATATTGCTGGAAGATGGAACCAAGTAAATAAAAATTATGGAGCCATAAAAGATGAAGACCACGGTGAGGTGTGAGGTGCAGGTGGAGAATGCTTTCCTCTTTCCAGTCTTGATTCTAAAAATACTTCTAAAAATATAGACATATGGAAGAAAGTGTCGCAAAAGTGCGCATCAGAGATGGACGCAGTTCAACCATTTTGGTTTCAACCTCCATCTTGGCGAAGGGACTAACCATTTTGAAATATATTTTCCTGCATCCTCCCCCTTCCCCTCTCTGTTCAGCCAAAGCGACATCTGGTTGTGGGTCACTAGCAGGCTAGAGCAGCAGGGGGCCCAGAGCTACAAAGCCCCCCAAGAGAGACAGAGCCGCTCTGCCCAAGAACCTGTGGAATCTCTCACCTCGTAACAGTTTTCCCCAGGAATTGAAAGAGATTTTAACCTCATAACACCTAGCAGTGTAGGTGACAGAATTAAATGAACATTCCTCAAGTCAATTTTTCCCCTATGTTTCATATCTTGAAATATGAAAGATGTTGGTTCTAATTCAGAGTTCCGCCCGACGATCCCTCCCTAAACAGAGTATTTGTCAGTTACTCAGAGCCACCCCCCTGCTGGGGGACTTTAAAAAACAGGCTAGCAGGCCTAAAAAGAGGTTGAAGACATCTCCCATTTGTAACATCAATACCACCTGGGGAGACCCTTTCGCTCTGCAACTTGGATCTGCTTACATCAAAGGCTTAAATGGCAAGTAACCTAACCCTTTAGCTTCTCCCTGTTATCTCTTTGCTGTGCTATGGTTCTTTGTGTGTGTATATATATAGATCTATCTATCTATCTATCTATCTATCTATCTATATATATATATCTTAGTTACATCTTTTTCTGTAAATATTTTATTGCACCTGTTTGACTCTTTTAGTAATAAATCTTTCTTTCTGAAAGCGTTAGACTGTTTCTAAAGCGCTTAATTGCAATTTACAAATTCCTGCCTCTAAAGAAACGCTACTGTGTTTGTTTAATCCTCTGCCCAATCGGCCTGTGGTGACCGTATTGGACAGATGACTTTTCAACCATTATAGTGTATATTTGATAAAGAGAGTTTCCTCTTTCTCTGTACAAAAAAGGGGTGGTGGCAGTGTGTAAGGGTCAGTTGCGTAATTAACCTGACCCAGTAACAAGCGCATCCAGGCTGCAGGCACAAATTGAAATCCATTAGCTGGAAAATCGCTGTGTAGGGTGAAGCTGGGTGTGGCATTGTTACACACGTCACATCACGGTCTGGATCGGCCAGTCCTTCGGTCACGTATTTGGTGAGAAGGTCTGTTGTCTGACGCCGCAATCGTGACAGAAAGATCAAAAGAAACACTCCTAATCCAAAAGTATAACCTGCTAAGAATATGACCACCATGTTTATGAAGGGGTCAGTACATGTAATTTGGATCAAGTGTGGAAGGTCACAAAAGAAGTTGTGGATGGAAGATGTTCTGCAGAAGGACAACCTGAGCGAAAGTAAAGTATAAACCAACGAAACAGAACATCCTACAACCCAGACCATGGAGGCCATACGAGCACAGACCCTCCAAGATATTATTAGTTTGTAATGTAGGGGGTGGCAGATGACAATGTAATGGTTGTAGGACATAGCCGAGAGCAAGAAAAGTTCTGAACAAGCAAAGCAGAGATAGAAAAAGACTTGGGCTATACAGGCAGGAATGGATATTGATCGACTTTTTGTGACCAAATCATAGAGCATCCTCGGTGCGGTCACTGATGAATAGGACATGTTCAGAAATGCCAAGTTGGCAAGAAAAAAATACATTGCGTTGTGAAGATGGTAGTTAGTGAGGACCAAGAAAAATATAAGAAGGTTTGTGATAAGAGTCATCTGATAGATCAGAAGGAAAAGCCCAAAAAGTGCATTCATGGTCAGTGGATGGTCTGATAGACCTACGAGGGTAAGAAACGTAATCTCTGTCAGATTTCTCATATTATTCCTTTTTTTGTCTTTTTACATGTATTACTATAGAGAAGAGATTTAATTATCGATTTAAACAATCATCATTCGGAGGAATTATTAAAAGGAGAACATGTACGGAGTACCTACACAATATTCTCAGGTTTACATGAAGACATTTGTACCGGCTAATGATTTGTTCTTATATAAAATGTTGGAAGTCCTGCAGGACCGTCTGCTGCTTTGTAAGAACACAACAACAGAAAATCTCAATAAAAGGTGACTTGAGAATATTTATTTATTTATAATTTGTTGTGGTTATGAAGATGTGAGCTGTGAATAAAATCCACTGACACTGTTTTCATCTTTTTTTGTCAACTATTTTATTTATTGGCTAGTGGACAGAATGATCTAAAATACTTTACAAAGTACAACATTTTTCTTTAAAGATTCCATCGTTTTATAGTTGCATTTTCTAAGGGTTTTCAAGTGAAAACTTCATTGGATCGCACAGTTTCTAATCTCTAAAGAAAGCTGCAATCTTTATGTTTGGTTGGGTAAAAATTGTCCGGGTTCACCAGGGCTTGGAAGCGATAACTACGGCCAAAAAGCAGAAACTGAAGTCCTCCTTCTTAAAAACATTATCCTTTCATTTATAGATGAAAGTATGCAAAAGAAGTTATTAGAAAAATTAGAAAATGGAAAATAAAAGGATAAATGAGGACATATATGACCAAAAACATGTTTTTCTTACTAAACATATAGCTGGAGATGGACACAAAGTAATTCAGTAAATTTGTATTTTCAGAAAAATAATGTAACCTTGGTACAGTAGCTTCCATGTATCACCCATGACAAGTGAATCAAGAGAGGGCAAAGTAATGGTGGGTATATAGGCCAAGGAAGAAAGACCTTCCTTGGCTGCATCTTCAGACGTTAAACTAAACTGCCAATGAATGTCTCTGCCAAACTGTCACTGAAGACCAGAGGCCTGAAACATCCAACATGAGATCTGGGGCATTTTTTTTCAAATTATTAACAATTTATTCTCTATGTTGCAATTTTTTACCAGTTAAAAGGAAAACATCTATGATCACAAATCGGTTTAAATTCGCCCAGCTACTAAAAATTTCAGATAGAAAAACTTCACAATCCAGGAGGACAGTCTGTTCTGTTATATGTAAGAAGAAGTTCCTGGTTCAGTCCAAATGTTTGAACCGAATTTCAATTGTCTGAAGGTTTGGTGAAGTGATAAACTAAATGAGTGTTCAGCTGGGCCAAACCTCCAACTGCAGCGGGAAGTAAAACATTTAGCAGTATGAAGGTGTCTCCATTATATTAGTTCATATGGTGCGGCGCTAATAAAGTGCCATAATAATAAATATAATAAGATATAAATATAGCTACTCAAAAGCATACATCACACGTGCTCTTAAAATAAACATGCAATAGGGTGGATGGTATATAGTTCTGTACCAATTTCAGAGTTGATATAACATAATCACTTTAACATGTGTGATAGTCAGTACTATTTTCTTTAAATCACATTCACATTCAACAGGCTTGATTGGTGAACCTCAACAGTGGCCAAAGTGAAGCACACATTCCTTTTATAATAGTTCATATATAAACAATCGTGCTCAACTTGAATAGAAAACATGCATATGGCAAAAACGCATGTGAAATCCAGTGATGGTGTCAGCACACTCCTCCTGTGGCTAAATTACCCCCTCACCTTAATTCTGCGACCCAATGGGCCCTCACGCCTTTAAGATCACTGTAGGATCTTTCTCCCAGGGTGGGTAACCTCAGCAATGCTCCTGTGGACCCCTCAGTAGTGGGTAGGTATTCAGGACACTCTCAGCACTGCTTACAATTGGGAAGGTCACTCATCATAAACCATGATGAGTGAGAAAGAAAACTTCCATAGCGCAGTAATTCTTGTAGAAATTAAATATTTAAGGCAAATAAGTAATGCTCACTCACAAAAGATGATATTCCACTTTAATAGAACAAAAACTGCATGCCTGGATATACTGCATGGGTTCTGGCTTGTTTGGGTGTAGAAAGATCGCAGCCGCACCGGATGTGCGTCACCGCGGGCCAAACCAGAAGCTGCATCACGGAGTATCTACGCGTTACGTCACTGTGACCCATGACTTCATCAGGATAACGACATTGGTGTGCAGCTCTCCCTTATATATGGACCTAATTGGCGATGGTCAGCTATAGTCTGTTTGTCCTCTAAATCACCGCCAGCAGCCATTTTGCCGTAGTCCGGCGGTTTCTGCAGTTCATTCCCATGGATAACCTCCATTGCTAGTATAAATTACAAGGGAAATGTCCACCTAACAGGGATAATATTTCTACCACCATATCATTGCAATTATACTGCTTACTATCAGGCCGTGAATGCCATAATCTAAATACCATATTTTCCGGCATATAAGACGACTGGGCGTATAAGACGACCCCCTACTTTTCCTGTTAAAATATAGGGTTTGGGCTATACTCGCCGTATAAGACTACCCATCTTCCAACACACACCAAATAAAAATTAAAAAACATCAGATTTGATTTCAATATGGTATGGTATTTCAGTATGGTATTACAATGATGGGGTGCTATTCCTCCCACTGACACCAATGATGGGGCACGATTCCTCGCTCTGACACCAATGATGGGACACTATTCCTCACACTGACACCAATGATGGTGCCCCATCATTTGTGTCAGTGTGTGAGGAATAGTGTCCCATCATTAATGTCAGTGGAAGGAGTAGTACTCCATCAGTGTAAGTGGGAGAAATAGTTCCCCATCATTGGTGTCAGTGGGAAGAATCATGCCCCATCATTGGTGTCAGTGGGAGGAATCGTGCCCCATCATTGGTGTCAGTGGGAGGAATAGCACCCCATCATTGGTGTCAGTGGGAGAAATAGCACCACATCATTGGTGTCAGTGGGAGGAATCGTACCCCATCATTGGTATCAGTGGCAGGAATAGTGCCCCATCATTGGTATCAGTGGGAGGAATAGTGCCCCATCATTGGTATCAGTGGGATTTATAGTGCCCCATCATTGGTATCAGTGGGGGGAATAATGCCCCATCTTTGGTGTCAGTGAGAGGAATAGTGCCCCATAATTGGTGTCAGAGCTAGGAATCATGCCCCCTCATTGGTATCAGTGGGAGGAATAGTGCCCCATCTTTGGTGTCAGTGGGAGGAATCGTGCCCCGTCTTTGGTGTCAGTGGGAGGAATAGTGCCCCATCATTGGTGTCAGTGGGAGGAATAGTGCCCCATCATTGGTGTCAGTGGGAGGAATAGTGCCCCCTCATTGATGTCAGTGGGAGGATTAGTGTCCCATCATTGGTATCAGTGGGAGGAATAGTGCCCCATCATTGGTATCAGTGGGATTTATAGTACCCCGTCATTGGTGTCTGTGGGGGAAGGAATAGTGTTCCATCATTGGTGTCAGTGGGGGGTGGAATAGTGCCCCTTCATTGGTGTCAGTGGGAGGAGGAATAGTGCCCCATTGTTGGTGTCAGTGGGGGGAGGAATAGTGCCCCATTGTTGGTATCAGCGGGGGGAGGAATAGTGCCCCATCATTGGTGTCAGCAGGGGGGAGGAATAGTGCCCCATCGTTGGTGTCAGTGGGGAGGGAGGAATAGTGCCCCATTGTTGGTGTCAGTGGAAGGGAGGAATAGTGCCCCATTGTTGGTGTCAGTGGGGGGGAGAAATAGTGCCCCATCGTTGGTGTCAGTGGAAGGAATAATGCCCCATCATTAGTATCAGTGACACCAATGATGGGGCACTATTCCTCCCACTGACACCAATGCTACTTGCTGACCCCTGTTCCAGCATGGTGCTGCTGCAGCCAGCATACATGGTTGCAGCAGCACCATCTGCACGGCACACTTACCGGCCGCACCCTCACTCGATGTTCGCGGGGCCGCTCGGCTCCGCCTCCTAGCAGGTGATTGGCTGCCTGCGTGCCTTTCCTGAGCTACAGTTCTGGCGCACAATCACCGGCAAGGAGGCGGAGCCGAGCAGCCGTGCGAACATCGAGTGAGGGAGCAGCTGAACTGAATGAAGGAGCAGCCGCGCTTCCTGGACTGGATCGTTGTGGGACTGGGACCGGAGCCAGGTAAGAAACAGCAGCCCCCTGCCCGCCTTTGTACTTAGTGTCCCTTCCGTTGGAAGGGGGGCACCGCGCCGCCCCCCCTAAAAAGTGCCACCCTAGCCAAATACGCCCCTGGCTACACCGGCTCGGAAGTGTCAACACGCCGTATACCGGCGTATAAGACAACCCCCGACTTTTGAGAAGATTTTCATGGGTTAAAAAGTCGTCTTATATGCCGGAAAATACGGTACATGACATACCGAGCATATACATAAAATAACTCATACGCATTAAGCTATATTAAGAGGAACTAAATCTAAAATTACATCTTTATTAAATATTCAATAAAATTAAACGGTCAATAGGATTCTAAAAAAAAGTCATAATGCCTCCTCATGCAGTATACCCATACATTTACAATATACCCACAGTTCAGTAAAATATAAATATGTGTTACATACTTAAAATAAATACTAAAATGCCAACATAATTAGATAGATAGATAGATAGATAGATAGATAGATACAAATAATGACATCATAAATACACTGTTATACAACCTGTTAAAAATCACTAATAAAGCAATTTAAGTCAAGCTCCACATTTAGCCCTTTTGGAGCCTGTGTACCCATATAAAAAAATTCATCTCAATTCCGCTTTACTCAGCGATCTGACCTTGTTACTGCCTCTGCCTCTCTCCTTACTGCCTTGTAATTTCAAGTTGAGTAATTTGAGTTGAATCAGTTACCAGAGTCTGCTGAATGCTGAGATCAGGGGAGGCAGAGATGAGGGGGTGCTGCAGCTGCACTGAGAGGTGCAGGATTTGGCAGAGGAGTTCTATTCTCCTCTCTGTTGCCAACTGCTGAGACAAGGTGGGGGCGGAGATAAGGGGGTACCTGCAGGAGAGTAGCAAGGGCCACATTAAATGGCCTGGTGGGCCAGATTCGGCCAGTGGGCCTTGTGTTTGACCCCTGTGTTCTATAGTATAGAAGTAGGTAAGTATATGAAATATGCCTCCATTCAAAATTGAGTATTTGTTTGCCTATGCCTGACCATGCTCAGCATCCAGAATTTTATTCTCATTTAATTGTCCCTGTTTGCACTTGTTCGTTCAGTCACCCTATAGTTTACACTCAAAAAGTACATTCGATTTTTGAGCATATTCAGGCATTTTTGGCCAGTAAAGGTGCCTGTAAACATGCACGTTTTCACGCCTGAAGAACTAGGAAACAAATGCCTGAAGCTTATTACGCATGCACAAAACATGTTGGGTAATTTATCAGGGTACTTGATTTTATCTAAATAAATATCAGAGTTTTATTGCGCTAGAGTGGAGCACTTCTTGGAGTCAAAATTCCATATAATGATCTATTTAGAGGCTAGATTTTTTTATATGATAAAGTCTTATAATATAGATGGGGTCAATGTACTGTACAACCATCTGTTTAGAGGCTCGATTTCCTTTGTGACGTAGCATATGCTCAAAGCCAATTACAGCATTAGAAAAATATGCTTTGGCAAAAGCAAATGAAAAAGTTCAGTCTGAGAGCTAGGAGTATCAGCAGATGGGACTAACGCTCACATATTTTACAGAAAACAGCCTGGCGGTGCAGGACGCCTCACTCAGATGAAGAATTTCACATACTCCTCGAGTGACGCTCCTAAAACTCTACAGCTGTTCATTTGAGTCTTTTCTGCACTGATTAGAAAGCTGATAAAACGTGAGTAGACCGGGTACAGTATGTGTCCACAGCATGTATCTTTTATATGACTCCAGGCCTGCTAGCACTTGCATACTTTCCACTTGCAGTCTGGAGAGCAGTATCTGCAGAGATGAAAAGCATCATTTATAGTGTTACAGTGAACGGTATTCTCTGTTCCATGAGAAAATGAATTGCAGTACAAAAAGTCATCAGCAAAGGAATGTTAATTATCATTTTTGTTACAGTGATACTAGTACAGACACAGACATTATTTGTTATGCTACCGTTGGGGATATACATAACATTTTCTGGAAAACTTTATTTACTATTTACATAATTCAGGGGTCTCCAAACTATGGCCCTCCAGCTGTTGAAGTACTTCAAGTCCCATCATGCCTCTGCCTCTGGGAGTCTTGCCTGTGGCTGTCAGAGTCTTGCAAGGCCTCATGGGACTTGCAGTTCCACAACACCTGGAGGGCCATAGTTTGGAGACCCCTGAAATTGATAACTATGTGCATTTTTTTTTCCTGTGTAAGATAGTAATTTATTGCTGTCTGGCTTCTTGATCTCCCAGGCCAATTTACACGTATTCTTTGCAAGAGTTCATTCATGGTATACATTTTTTACTTTTTTTTTGTTAATTGTGAATTTTAATAAGGGCCGAAGCCCAATTTTTGAAACATTACACATTTTCAACAGAAACACAATGTGTATAAAAGTTACAGTGACAAAAATCTATCATCAATTCAAATATAAGTAATGTCAAGAAAAACATGAATATATATGAACAGCATGTCCATCAACACTTTTTGAGATTATGAATCATTATAAACCTGCGTATCTTCAAACTACAGTGATTTGCAATATTTGTCAAAGGCATTTTGTTTATAATATAGAGTCCAGATGATATAGGAGAAGATGTTAGAGGAGAGAATCTACCAAAAGGAGAATAATCCCATACCCCCCAAATAGAGTGAAAATACCAGAATGCTCACTTACTAGGGCATTGAGATACTCCATTTCCCTTAATTTAGAGATCGCTTCTAAGAAATGGTTTTGCGATGGTGAAAGGAAAGTTTATAGCTGCTGTGAGGTTTATTCTTGCCATCTTTGTCACATTGGGGCGATTTACCTTCACTTCCTGTCCCATAGCAAAACAGGAAATGAGAGGAATTCCCTGCAAATTAAGGAAATCTCTTGGGGACCCCCTGGTCACCAGAACAGGACAAATAGAGAGGGTGAATCTTCATAACTGAAAAAAAAACCTTTTCCTTTGGTTATACTTTAAATCTTGCAAGGGCCTGCCAGATTGGATAAAATATTGCTAGAATATTCTAGGTAGGTGCTCTTATTGCATGGTTTTGGTAAATCTAAAGCAGGGGCAGACTGACAACTCATGCGGCCCCCGGGCAATAGGGGATCATGGGGCCCCTGTGTCCTTGCCCAAACTCAAAAAAGCCTATAAAAAAGGTACCAGGGGCATCTCATGGGGCCCCCTACTGACCCCGGGCCCGCCCCGATCTAAAGTTGATTGCACCGTGTTCTACTATGATTGTAACATATATGGTGTCCCTCACAGTTATTTAATGGCGCTATAAGAAGTATTGATTTTCTGAAAGCCATTACATAAATTTTAAAAGCAAATTAAGAATAATACATTTAGCCCTGTTGCTGAGTAAACACAAATGTTTTAGGTAGCATCAGCAGTGCTTTTTTGTGGATGTGCATCCTTAAAACAAACACAGGATATGGTATTCCACTGCCTGATGCTTCAGGCACCATCCCACTAGGCTTTATATATAGTTGCGCTCAAACGTTTGCATACCCTGGCAGAAATCGTGATTTTTTTTATTTGGCTTTGATATTGAAAATATGACTGATCATGCAAAAAAAAAATATTTTAAGGATCATACGAAGCCATTTATTATCACATAGTTGTTTGGCTCCTTTTTAAATCATAATAATAGAAGAAATCACCCAAATGGCCCTGATCAAAAGTTTACATATCCTGGCATGTTTGGCCATGGAAAAAGACACATAAGGTGACATACACAAGTTAAAATGGCAATTAAAGGTAATATTCCACATCTGTGGCTTTTTAAGATAGTGTCTGTATAAATGATCGATGAGTTTGTTAGCTCTCACATGGATAGCACACGTTACATGTTAGCTCTCACTCACCAGGCTGAGTACTGAGCCATGGGGAGTAGAAAAGAACTGTCAAAAGACCTGCATAACAAGGTAATGGAACTTTACAAATATGGAACAGGATATAAAAAGATATCCAAAGCCTGAATATGCCAATCTGTACTGTTCAATCACTTATTAAGAAGTGGAAAAATTGGGGATCTTTTGATACCAAGGTAGACCAAGAAAGATTGCAGCCACAACTGCCAGAAGAATTGTTCAGGATACAAAGAAAAACCCACAGATTACTTCAGGAGAAATACAGGCTGCTCTGGAATAAGATGGGGTGGTTGTTTCAAGGAGCACAATATGATGATACTTGAACACAAATGAGTTGCATGGTAGAATTGCCAGTAAGAATCCATTTGCATTCTTTTGCATGACAGCTGCAGATGGGATGCTCTTGGACTTTCCGGCATGACAATGACCCTGAGCAAAAGGCCACATTGACCCTACAGAAAAAGGTGAGAATTCTGGAGTGGCCATCACAGTCTCCTGACCTTAATATCATCAAGCCACTCTGGGGATATCTCAAACGTGCGGTTCATGCAAGATGACCAAAGACCTTTCATGACCCGGAGGCATTTTGCCAAGACGAATGGGCAGCTATACCATGTGTAAGAATTCGGGGCCTTATAGACAACTATTACAAAAGACTGCATGCTGTCATTGATGCTAAAGGGGGCAATACACACTATTAGGAACTAAGGGTATGCAGACTTTTGAACAGGGATCATTTCATTTGTATACGTGTTTCCATGTTTTGTTTTATGATTGTGCCATTCTTTTATGACCTGCAGTTTAAAATGACTCCCATAAGAAACAAAAGAAATGTGTCTTGCCTGCTTTGTCATGTGTTCTTTAAAAATGGTACATACTGTATATTACCAATTCTCCAAGGGCATGCAAACCTTTTAAATCATGATACAGTACCCCAGTGCAAAGATGTGAACCATCTGTGGGTTGTGGTGCAATAGAAAAAAAAGTTGCACGTTAATGTATGCGTGGTAGGGTAATGCAAAGGTCTGACTCCAACCTCAGGGTAAGGCTACACTATTATAACAAGTAAAAATGTGAAATTCAGTTTATTTTAAATTTACTTTTGGTAGCTGTTTTTAGGGGGCAAATCATTTTGGATTTCCACCACGTTAATAGCCTGTATAACCTTTAGTAATAGGTGGGAGTTTCGAGATAAGCCTGAAAAATGGGGCCTCACTTTTAAAGCAGCAGCCTGACAGGCATTGGGTCTTTTTAGATCACTGCAGTGCCCCAGGAGGGGGTTTGGGAATTTGGGTTAATTTATGTGCATCATCTACCAACACTGTCATTTAAAACATTCATCTCTACAATGACTGATTCTAATCAAGAACTGTGATAGTAGTGATTGAAACATAGAGATTTCCAGGGTACAGTTCCCAAGCTACTCCAATAAAAATTGAAAATTAAACCTGAAATTTATACAGAAAGCTGAGCCTACCTGCTTAATACATATGATTTGAATCCAGCTATTGCTGTATTGTACCAGTTCACCCACCTCCCATCCAACAATGATCTGATGATCTCATGGTGCAAAGGATGTTTTCTTAAACATTCCCACTAGCAAGCTCGTTAAGATCACTTGTGTAAGATCACCAAGAAACTACATTCCCCCCATGACATAGAAACAGTTCTTGGCTCAACATGTTACACTATACCATGCTACAAAAATATACAGATCATTTAGTATTAAATACTCTAAGAGCTCATCAAAACATTCTCCAAATTCACCAAATTGTTTAACAGTATTTTGCTGCTTACACTAGCTCTGTGCCAACCAGGGGCGGACTGACAACTCATGGGGCCCCCGGGCAATAGGGGATCATGGGGCCCCTGTGTCCTTGCCAAAACTCAAAAAAGCCTATGAAAAAGGTACCAGGGGCATCTCATGGGGCCCCCTACTGACCCCGGGCCCTCGGGCAGTGCTCAAGTTTCCAAAACCATGAAGCGTATCCAGCTGTGTCCTATGCACTCCTGAACCCAGCACACACACATACCACCGGCCACTTAACAGAAAGGGAGGGGGGCTGATTTTGGAGTGAGAATGACACAAGATGGAGGATCTTTAGCAAAATGGATGTTCGCGTCCATATTTGTACGTACAATTGCTACAGTCTTGTCAGGGCAGGGCTGTGGAATGGACAGGTAGGCCTAGTGGCAGGGTAACGCACTGACTGACAACAACCACCACCAACAGACCGGAGTCCCTCAGGGCGCAGAGTCTAAGTCCCAGGCTGCCCTTCACCAGGGCCCCTAATGGTGGGGATGGACTTGACGCAGCCAGGAACCAGGTCGCGGCCCCCGAGACACCCCGGCTGTGGTAATGGCCACTGCCAATGGCGTGTAGCTGGTAGGAATGACAATAGCGTAGTCAGGCAGGCCGGGTCGACAACAGCGGGACAAAACGGTACAGAACAGTAGACAAGAATCACACGAGCTGATTTATAGCAAACTCCGATAGTTTCTAGCAAACTCCGATAATTAACCTCTTCCTTTCAGGCCCATGCCGATTAATGGCTGGACGGGAGCGTTGCTGATGTGGGGTACATTTCTAAACATCCCCCCGCATCCATTGCTTGTGCTTGCTGCCTGGGAGCGTGCAGCACTACGATCTGTGCCCACTGTGTCTACCGGACACAGCGGAACAAAAATCGCTGTACGGGACGGCTGTGTGAGGACCCAATTCATGTGATCACTGATTGGCCAATCAGTGATCACATGAATCAGGTAGTAAACAAGATGTCACTTCCTGACATAGTTTACTACTTGTGAATTCTGTGAATGATCAGTATTTCTCAATGGCTGCAGGAATGCAGCCAAAGAGGAGAAATAATTTCTTTTACAGTCTTTATTGGTGTAAAAGCAATTTGTATAAAAAAAATAAATCTTCATCACCCCCCACAAGTAGTAGTGTCACTATGGAGACACTGTACTGCTAGGGTTACAGTATGTAAAAAAACCCCAAACAAACATAAATAATAATATAAATAAAAATGTAAACTTTTTTTTGAAAAATTTAAATTTTTTTTTATAAACTGATTTGGGTTATTATTTTTTTTTAACAAAAAGGTAGCTGAATACATTTTGGTCAAGATTTATGAAAAAAGATTATTTATTTGCAAAATTTTATAAGAAAAAAACTTTTTTTCAAAACTTTTGGTAGTTTTCATTTATATAGCAAAACATTTAAAATCCCAGTGGTTAATAAATACCACCAAAAGAAAGTTTTATCTGTCTCACAAAAATGCTAAAAATTTCACTTTTTTCAACATTCTTGGACATTTTAATTTATATAGCAAAAAAAGCAAAAATCCCAGTGGTGAATAAATACCACCAAAATAAGTTGTATCTGTCTCAAAAAAATGCTAAAAATGTAATTTGGGTACAGTGTTGCATGACCGCGCAATTGTCATGCAAAGTGTGATAGCGCTGAAAGCTAAAAATTGGCCAATCAGTGATCACATGATTGGGACCTCACGCAGAGGTCCCATACAACGATCGATGTTTCACTGTGTCTAAAGGACACAGTGGGCGCCGAATCGAGGTGCTGCGCGCTCGCAGGGAGCGCGCACAAGCAGGGACCAGGGAGGCCATTTATAAATGGCCACCCACCCCTGCACTCTTTCCGTCCGGTTGTTTATATACATGGGCCGGACAGGAAGTGGTTAACAGGATGATATGACCCACAACCTGTGGTCTTATTACAAATAAAGAGGAAAGTAGGCAATCTGTTAACAGCCATGCTTGTTCAAAGCCTCTGTTGCTTTGATTGCTGGTGATGCAACTGATTTTGAGCATGTGTCCAGCAATCAATCGCTTCATTGTGCAAGTAAAATAACACATGAGCTTGCTTTGATTGCCTCTTACGTGTCTCAAAGGAGACATAAAGTATTATTGTTAGCTATTTAATCTCCCAATTTTGCAAATGAAAATAACCTATGTGCTCCCAGCCCAAGGCAAGGGCAAGACTAGTAATAAAAACTATTTGCTACCAAGAAATGTAACTACTTGTTTGCAGTCACCTCATTTGCAGCACATTGAAATTAGTGTTATTTTAAAGAGATAACTGTCAACAAGAAGTTACATAGCTCAGTAGAGATTTAACCTCTCTAGAGGATTTACCCCCCTTCCTGACAAAGCCATTTTTTGCGTTACAACTCTGCATTACTTTAGTAACTGACAATTGCGTGGTCATGTAACACTGTATCCAAATTAAATTTATGTCCTTTTTTCCCCACAAATGGAGCTTTCGTTCGGTGGTATTTGATCGCTTCTGTGGTTTTTATTTTTTGCGCTATAAACAAAAAAAGACTGACAATTTTTAGGAAAAAAACCCAATATGTTTGACTTTTTGCTATTAGACATGTCCATTAAAAAATTAAAAAAAATCTAATTTCATCATAAAGTTAGGCCAAAATGTATTCTGCTACATGTCTTTACTAAAAGAAATCCTAATACGTGTAAATTAATTGGTTCATGTGAAAGTTATAGCATTTACAAATGGCAGCATATATACTGGAATTTTTTTTTTGCTAGCAACGGCGGCAATCAGCGACTTATAGAGAACTGTGGCAGGCATTCTGACACTGGGGGGGGGGACTGACTTGGTGTTACTGACATCCCCAGTGACACCAATACAGTGATCAGTGCTAATAAAAAGCACTGACACTTTACTAATGGCACTGGGCCGGAAGGGGTTAACTTCTGGGGTGATCAAAGGATTAACTGTGTGCTGTGTGTGTTTTACTATGAGGCTGTGTGTGTGCTCTCCACTGTAAGTACACTGCTTTGTATGGCTGTGTAGGGCAGAGAACTGTGCTGTTTACATACCGTTTTCTCCCCCGTTGGTAATACTCGGTTATCACCGGGTGCCAGCGAGTAATTACCGGCAGGGCCCCGGTGATTGACAGCCGTGGCTGTGCCCCCCTACCAATGCAAAATCATGTATATTTACGTGAATTTTGCGCACCCCTGCTGCCCTGTAGCAGTTTTTCTGCTATAGGGTGGCGTGAAAGCGGTTTATTGCTGGTGTAGCCCTAGCATTAAAGCAGTCTTAAACTCAAAAATAAGAATGTATTGGTTTTGGAGTTTACCAGTTCTTAGGCCTCTTTCATATAGAGTGTACTATACTATACCATGCAGGGCTGTGTTTACCCGCATCGGGATGCACAGATGTCCTGTGTATCTCTGTGCAGGCAGTCCCATTGATGGCAGTTGGGAAAGATGGGCTGCATAGACATAGCTCTTGTTCCCCAATATGACATCTGTGTGGGTTGGATACATGTTCCCAATCCCGATAGTGTGAGTTCGGGGACATGCACCCACACAAATGTCATTGTGCGTCAACTGTGGTTTCTCAGAAAGAGTGGAACATAAGTTCTTGTTTACAAAATGAAATAATTTGAGAAAATGTGAAATCCATCTAACATTGTGTAAACTAGTTTTCAATAAAACATTCAAAATGATTATATAAACTTATTACTGGATGGATTTATTGCTTGTCTGTCTTCAATGTATATCTCTCTGCTAACATCCATAGTGAATGCTTCAGATAAGCTAGCCATGATAGAATATGCCGTGTAGATGTAGACATATATTTAACTAGCATGTACTGTAGTATCAATTCACTATATTGAAGGAATTATCCAAAAGGTCAGCAAACCCAAGAGTGTTATTTTTTTTACAGGTAGATCTGGTAGGCTGAATCACCATCTTGCATCTTAAAGCCCAACAAAAAAATGAACCCCTGCTGTGCCTGATCTAGTCATGGGGTTTGTAGCTGTGTGGTCATGTATAGAATAATGCAGAAATTAGTTTCTCATCACATGCTTTTCTCTATCCTTTTACCTCCTCTTCAGTCTGTTATCATATCCTTTTTTTTCTATCCCACTATTATAAAAAATGCAGCAAAATAGATTTTTTTTAAGAAATATGAGGGGGTCTGTCTATATTTTGCCCAGCCCTTTGCAAGGTTTAGATATCCCCCTGTATACAGATTGTACGCACATGTATGTGAATCGTTAAAAGCTGGAAAGCAGGCTAGTGAGTGTGCCTAAGCTGGATGTACTGGAATGACTTTACAAGTGAATATGTATAATTACTTTGCAGTTCTTGTGTCTGTGGAACTGGGTAAAGAAGCCTTTTTTTA
Organism: Staurois parvus; assembly: GCF_062004578.1. Lineage (NCBI taxonomy): Eukaryota > Metazoa > Chordata > Amphibia > Anura > Ranidae > Staurois > Staurois parvus. Next base: position 13,455,624 of record NW_028317802.1, read on the forward strand.
CCCTATCAACAAAATAAATGTTATGTATTGTTTTTGAGCTCCTGTATGTAATCACACTGCCAAAAGTGCGATTGTTTATTGAATAGAGTGGAGTTTTAAAGTCTTAAGTCTTTAAAAAGACTTAGACACAGATGAATCCAGCTTTGTAATAATCAATACTGTATGCCAATAATTATATTTTTTTAAGGGAAAGCAGTGTAAGTACCTGAATTTTAATAAGCCTCTTGCAGTCCCTGTACAACAGGGATGGAGTGTGAGAGGAAAAAGCAGCACAAGGAGCCAATCAGCTAATTTTCTGACAAAAAGCATGCTTTTAGGAGGAGAAAGCAACAGAATCTTTATGACTGGAGCATTAGCGGAGTGCAACAAACACATTAATTGTGGGGGTATGTTATAGGTCATCAAACATAAGGGATTAGGAACAGTTCAGCTATTTAACAGATAAAATATGGCTGTCAACCAGGGCAGTGTTATTATGATTTGCAACTTCAATTATCCTGAAATTGATTAGAAAAATGTAACGGTGAACTCAGCTAAGGCTTCTCATTTTTTTAACACATTACATGACAATTTCATCGGTCAAATGATAGAAGCTCCAACTAGAAAAAAATGCTCTGTTGGCTGTTGGATCTAATAATTTCAACAATACAGTGCTCAATACAGATGTACAAACTAGCGGCAATTTGGGTAACAGTGATTATAGTTTAGTTACCTTTGTGGTAAGTTATAGGAAGGTGAATAATGTTGGTATGACAAGAACTCTAAATTTTAAAAAGGCTAACTTCACTAAGTTGTTCTCATTACCGTTTGATACTAAGTGGAACCAAACATTCTTAAAGTGATTGTAAACCCTCGCCTTGTAAAACAATCTATTCAGGTTAAAATAGAAATAAAAGGCAAATCATTTGTGTATTTCTATAAAAACATTATATACACCTTTTTTACAGTACATGATCACATGCCCTCTGTCTGATTATTGGAGGAGAGCAGTACAGCTAGAGAATTTACCATGCTGTGCTCTCCTGCCTTGTGTAGTCAGTTTTTAACAGGAAAGCAGGACTACCAGGGTTTTTACACAAATGAAGCAATACACAGCTAAAACGATACTTTTCTTTACAAATACATGGTATACCAGGCACATATCAAAAATATGAACTGTTGGGTTTACATATTCTTTAACAAAGAATACAAATGACAAGTGGCATTAAACAATGGCATTCGCCAGGGTAACCAATATAAAAGGATAACAGTTAAACATATGTGGCTAAACTCTAGTGTTAAAAAGAAAATAAATGAGAGAAAACTGACCTTTAAAAAGTACAAACAGAAAGGTCAGCCTCCACATTTCAGAGTTACAAGGAATGCAACAAGAGATACAAAAGAGCAAATGGGGATGCTAAAATAAATTACAAAAAACATATTGCCTCAATTTTGTTTTTTAAATATATCAATAGTAAAAAGGTGAGAGAGCACAAAAGATGAAAATTGGAAAAATGTGGTCACAAATGACAAGGAGAAGGCAGATGTATTAAATATATTGTCTCTTTGTTTTACACAAACAAATAAAGATGGATTAATAGACAAAATAGTAATGCTAACACAAATGTACTAAATGTACCTATGTGGCTAACAGGAATCCAGATTCAAAATAGACTTGAAAACTCTAATGTAAATAAATTACCAGGACCAGATGGCTTCCACCTAGAAGGTCCACAGGGAGCTTAACTCTGTTATATCTAGAGATGAGCGAATCGAACTTGGCGAAGTGGAATTCGTTTCGAAGATTAGGAAAAATTTGATTCGCGCCGAATCCGAAAATTAGCAGAATTCGGATGCGCGAATCGAAATTTTCCAAAAATGGCGGCGACATGTGTGGCGACGGAGCGGGGATCTCTGGGAAGGCGCGCAGACAAGGCGCGCTGACCCATAATGCATTCATTCATGACATGTGATCGCATTAGCCAATCAGCAGCCAGCCAGCCAGCACTGTGTAATGGTCGAGCTATAAATTGCGGCCATCTTAGAATTCTCCATTAGCCTCCGGTCATTCAAGAGAGACAGACCTCTCTGTATTAGGGACAGAGTTAGGGCCAGAGAGACTTTAGGGCCACAGAATCGTTACTCAGGGACAGACACAGAACTGTTACTCAGGGACAGACACAGAACTGTTACTCAGGGACAGACACAGAACTGTTACTCAGGGACAGACACAGAACTGTTACTCAGGGACAGACACAGAACTGTTACTCAGGGACAGACACAGAACTGTTACTCAGGGACAGACACAGAACTGTTACTCAGGGACAGACACAGAACTGTTACTCAGGGACAGACACAGAACTGTTACTCAGGGACAGACACAGAACTGTTACTCAGGGACAGACACAGAACTGTTACTCAGGGACAGACACAGAACTGTTACTCAGGGACAGACACAGAACTGTTACTCAGGGACAGACACAGAACTGTTACTCAGGGACAGACACAGAACTGTTACTCAGGGACAGACACAGAACTGTTACTCAGGGACAGACACAGAACTGTTACTCAGGGACAGACACAGAACTGTTACTCAGGGACAGACACAGAACTGTTACTCAGGGACAGACACAGAACTGTTACTCAGGGACAGACACAGAACTGTTACTCAGGGACAGACACAGAACTGTTACTCAGGGACAGACACAGAACTGTTACTCAGGGACAGACACAGAACTGTTACTCAGGGACAGACACAGAACTGTTACTCAGGGACAGACACAGAACTGTTACTCAGGGACAGACACAGAACTGTTACTCAGGGACAGACACAGAACTGTTACTCAGGGACAGACACAGAACTGTTACTCAGGGACAGACACAGAACTGTTACTCAGGGACAGACACAGAACTGTTACTCAGGGACAGACACAGAACTGTTACTCAGGGACAGACACAGAACTGTTACTCAGGGACAGACACAGAACTGTTACTCAGGGACAGACACAGAACTGTTACTCAGGGACAGACACAGAACCGTTACTCAGGGACAGACACAGAACTGTTACTCAGGGACAGACACAGAACCGTTACTCAGGGACAGACACAGAACCGTTACTCAGGGACAGACACTGAATCGTTACTGAGGGACAGACACTGAATCGTTACTCAGGGACACTGAATCGTTACTCAGGGACACTGAATCGTTACTCAGGGACAATGAATCGTTACTCAGGGACAATGAATCGTTACTCAGGGACAATGAATCGTTACTCAGGGACAATGAATCGTTACTCAGGGACACTGAATCGTTACTCAGGGACACTGAATCGTTACTCAGGGACACTGAATCGTTACTCAGGGACACTGAATCGTTACTCAGGGACACTGAATCGTTACTCAGGGACACAGAATCGTTGAATTAAAGAGTATGTCAGACAACACGCAGAGGAGTGGCAGAGGAGGCAATGTTTCAGGAGCGAGCAGACGTGGCAGCAGAGGAAGGGGTCGAGGCAGCACTAGTCGCAGCCAGAGGCCAGTGCTCCCGGTGTCATCCAGCGGTCGTGTCTCCACCGACAACCCTGCCATCATCGGTTGGTTGGCTCGGTCGTCTTCCTCTTCCCAGGTCACCTCTGACACCTACAGCCAACGGTCGGTGGGTACGTCAGACACAACCGTTAGTTGGCATGGCCCGGGAGCAAGCCCACTGAAATCACGTGTCCTCTACCTGCCCCTGTCCTTTGGTGTTCCCTCACCAAGCGAAGTATCGCATGCTGTGGGCTCAGCCCCACTGTACAGTGAGGAAGAGCTAACAGAGGGCGGTCAGGAACGGGGGGAGACATCCGCCTCTTCAGCAGCCAAGCGAAGAAGTACTGGCGAGGAGAGTGGCTCGGTAGCCGGTCTAGAGACAGGTCTGTCTCCTGACCCACACGCAGCCGAGGGGGCTAGTAGTGAGGCGGAGACCCCAATTGAGGATGATGAGGCTGATCGCACTTGGCAGCCTCGTCGTCATCAGGCTATTGCTTCCGCATCATCAGGAGAAGAGGGTGCCAGTTGGCAGCGAGCAAAACAGTCGGTGGGTTGCCCAGGAGGCAGCAGGGTCACAGCAGTGTCAGTGGAGGCAAACGGCCACGGAGTAGAGCACCAGCTCCACTGCAGCCTACCACCACGGCCAGTAGTGGTGCCGGTGTGCACGGAGGAAGTAGCAGTCAGCCAGTGAGGAGTAGCGGGGGAAAAGTTTCCTACTCGGCGGTGTGGCAATTTTTCGTCAAGCCGCCCGAGGAAGTAAACGTAGCCGTATGTCGACTATGTGGCCAGAAAGTCAAGTGTGGCCAGGGGGCCCATGTCTCCATCGCCACACTCTGCCATGTGCCACTTTCAGGTCTTCTCACACTGCTGGTGGGTTCCATTTTGTCATAGGGTGCTGGCAGATTACGGGTCTCCCATTGCTGCTGCCAGGCCCGTAATCTGTCATGGGCCCCTGTACCGCCTCCCATTGCTGCTGTCTCCATCGCCACACTCTGCCATGTGCCACTTTCAGGTCTCCTCACACTGCTGGTGGGTTCCATTTTGTCATAGGGTGCTGGCAGATTACGGGCCTCCCATTGCTGCTGCCAGGCCCGTAATCTGTCATGGGCCCCTGTACCGCCTCCTCATGCTGCTGCCAGGCCCGTAATCTGTCATGGGTCCCTGTACGGCCTCCCATTGCTGCTGTCTCCATCGCCACACTCTGCCATGTGCCACTTTCAGGTCTCCTCACACTGCTGGTGGGTTCCATTTGTCATAGGGTGCTGGCAGATTACGGGCCTCCCATTGCTGCTGCCAGGCCCGTAATCTGTCATGGGCCCCTGTACCGCCTCCTCATGCTGCTGCCAGGCCCGTAATCTGTCATGGGTCCCTGTATGGCCTCCCATTGCTGCTGTCTCCATCGCCACACTCTGCCATGTGCCACTTTCAGGTCTCCTCACACTGCTGGTGGGTTCCATTTTGTCATAGGGTGCTGGCAGATTACGGGCCTCCCATTGCTGCTGCCAGGCCCGTAATCTGCCATGGGCCCCCGTACCGACTCCTCATGCTGCTGCCAGGTCCAGAGTGTGTCATGGGTCCCTGTATGGCCTCCCATTGCTGCTGTCTCCATCGCCACACTCTGCCATGTGCCACTTTCAGGTCTCCTCACACTGCTGGTGGGTTCCATTTTGTCATAGGGTGCTGGCAGATTACTGGCCTCCCATTGCTGCTGCCAGGCCCGTAATCTGCCATGGGCCCCCGTACCGACTCCTCATGCTGCTGCCAGGCCCGTAATCTGTCATGGGCCCCTGTACCGCCTCCTCATGCTGCTGCCAGGTCCAGAGTGTGTCATGGGTCCCTGTACGGCCTCCCATTGCTGCTGTCTCCATCGCCACACTCTGCCATGTGCCACTTTCAGGTCTCCTCACACTGCTGGTGGGTTCCATTTTGTCATAGGGTGCTGTATGGCCTCCCATTGCTGCTGCCTCCACCGCCACACTGTGGCTCCACACTCTGGTTTTGGCCCCGTGACTGCCTGTCAGGAATCAAGGAGTGACCAGAAAGGTGTGGACTGACACAGGGAAACGCAGGTTTCAGGTATAGTATAATACAGGTTATTATTAGCCACCCAGATATATATATATATATATATATATATATATATATAAACGCACAGTGAGCAAACTAACCTTCCACTAATCTTAGGAGGTGCAGGAACACAGGCGTAGTCAGGGCTGGAGAGGTGGAATGGTCAGGCCGGCCGTAGGGTTCTGTAACGACTGCCTGGTGGTACCTCTAGCGGTCCTCAGGGTAGGATTCCCCAGGGCGCGGAGTCTAAGTCCCAGTCTGCTATTCACCAGGGCCCCTGATGGTGGGGATGGACTTGGAGCAGACAGGAACCAGGTCGCGGCCCCTGAGTACACCTGCTAGTGATAGAGGGATCCGCCAGAGGAATGTGCAGGTACGGCTGGATCCGTGCAGGATGGATGGATGGCAGAGTAGTGAGCGTGGTCAGGCGGGCCAAGTCAGCAACGTGCAGGCAGCAAGGTATCAAAGGAGCAGGCAGAGAATGGTCAAGGTCACAAGCCGGGTTCAGTAACTCACGGACAGTGCAGTACAGAGGATCAGGCAGAAGGATGGTCAGGGATGAGCCAGTAGTCAGAACAGGAGACGGTCAACAGGAATCAGGATCAGGCAGGGTCGGCAACAAGGTATCTTCTCACAGGAACTAGGAACAGGATACAGGGGCTCATGGGAAAACATACACCAAGGCCCAGAGCACAGGCCTGGTCATGCCTTATATACACCTTTCTGTAATCAGCCCCAGGTTTGGCTGATTGTGAGCTTCTGGCTGCTAAGAGCACCCGCTGGTCAGCTCTGGTACTGCAGCCCACACGGCAGGAGAGTCCCACCACCAGTGCTGAGAGCACCCGCTGGTCAGCTCTGGTACTGCAGCCCACACGGCAGGAGAGTCCCACCACCAGTGCTGAGAGCACCCGCTGGTCAGCTCTGGTACTGCAGCCCACACGGCAGGAGAGTCCCACCACCAGTGCTGAATCCATTCCTGACAGAACCCCCCCCTCAAGGAGTGGCCTCAGGACGCTCCAAACAGTCCTTAGTGGGCAAAATGTTCCACCGCCGGGGTCCGGTAACTGGCTGAATATCCTACTGCCGGAGTAAACCGGCTGGCTGGGTTTCCTGCAGGTAGACTTCTCTTTGTGTAGGAGAATCAAGGAAGGCAGGTCACTGGGCACAGGATTTCCAGGAGCAGGCTGGGTATCAGTTATCGGCCAGTTTAACTGGACATCAGGGGCTGGCATGTCGGGCTGTGTAGCGGGCAGAGGCACGTCAGCGGGCACCGAGTCATCTGGCACGACAGCGGGCACAGAGTCACCGGGCATGTCAGCGGGCACCAAGCCTTCTAGCAGAACCGCGGGTACCGGGTCACCAAGCACGACAGCGGGCACCGAGTCAACTGGCACGACAGCGGGCACCGAGTCAACTGGCACGACAGCGGGCACCGAGTCAACTGGCACGACAGCGGGCACCGAGTCAACCGGCATCAAGTCATCCAGCTAAACAGCGGGCACTGAGTCAACTGGCACCAAGTCAACTGGTACGACAGCAGGCACCAAGTCAACTGGCACCGAATCATCAGGCACCAAGTCATCTGGCTCGACAGCGGGCACCGAGTCAACTGGCACCAAGTCAACTGGTACGACAATGGGCACCGAGTCATCAGGCATCAAGTCATCCGGCTCAACAGCAGGCACTGAGTCAACTGGCACCGAGTCAACTGGAACGACAGCGGGCACCAAGTCAACTGGCACCGAATCATCAGGCATCAAGTCATCTGGCTCGACAGCGGGCACCGAGTCAACTGGCACCAAGTCAACTGGTACGACAGCGGGCACTGGGTCAACTGGCACCGAGTCAACTGGCAGGATGGTACAGTGAGTGGGAGTAGGGTACCGACATGTGGCAGATTGCTGGGTATACTGGGCTGTCACTGGGGGGGCTGTCACTGGGGGTGCTGTCGGGAATGCAGGAAAAGAGCTTTGAGCAGAGGAATGATGAGAAGCAGGACTGGTTTGTTGCAAGCTGATTGAGGCTGGGTGTAACAAGTCTGACCACGTCTGCAGTAATGGTTGGACAACGCTCAGCTTACACAAGGCCTGTCTGGTCAAAGAATGCACTGCGTTTATACACTTCTTTAGCACATGTGGTGAATATGCTGAATAATGCTCCAAGAAGCAATCCGGATCATCCTCCAACAACCATACCAGTGATATTATTTGACTCGCCCTGAATGGAGGAAGAAATTCATCCCTGCTTTCAGGTGTACTAGATGAAGCCACTTCAACACAAGCCTGAATCAATGGTTGCACCTCAGAGAGCTCTAGGACCTGACCTACTAGGGAATGAGCGACCCGTATGCACTCTAGTAGCTGATCCCTGGTATACTCCCGCAGAGTCTGATAGGCATATTCCCTGTCATCAAAGACTAGCATAGACAAATATATAACCTCATCAGGATGCATCCTTCACAACAAGTCAAGATGGCTTCCCTGTGCAGCCACTTCTGGTCAGGAAAGGCCTTGGTGTGATGTCAGGAATCAAGGAGTGACCAGAAAGGTGTGGACTGACACAGGGAAACGCAGGTTTCAGGTATAGTATAATACAGGTTATTATTAGCCACCCAGATATATATATATATATATATATATAAATAAACGCACAGTGAGCAAACTAACCTTCCACTAATCTTAGGAGGTGCAGGAACACAGGCGTAGTCAGGGCTGGAGAGGTGGAATGGTCAGGCCGGCCGTAGGGTTCTGTAACGACTGCCTGGTGGTACCTCTAGCGGTCCTCAGGGCAGGATTCCCCAGGGCGCGGAGTCTAAGTCCCAGTCTGCTATTCACCAGGGCCCCTGATGGTGGGGATGGACTTGGAGCAGACAGGAACCAGGTCGCGGCCCCTGAGTACACCTGCTAGTGATAGAGGGATCCGCCAGAGGTATGTGCAGGTATGGCTGGATCCGTGCAGGATGGATGGATGGCAGAGTAGTGAGCGTGGTCAGGCGGGCCAAGTCAGCAACGTGCGGGCAGCAAGGTATCAAAGGAGCAGGCAGAGAATGGTCAAGGTCACAAGCCGGGTTCAGTAACTCACGGACAGCGCAGTACAGAGGATCAGGCAGAAGGATGGTCAGGGATGAGCCAGTAGTCAGAACAGGAGACGGTCAACAGGAATCAGGATCAGGCAGGGTCGGCAACAAGGTATCTTCTCACAGGAACTAGGAACAGGATACAGGGGCTCATGGGAAAACATACACCAAGGCCCAGAGCACAGGCCTGGTCATGCCTTATATACACCTTTCTGTAATCAGCCCCAGGTTTGGCTGATTGTGAGCTTCTGGCTGCTAAGAGCACCCGCTGGTCAGCTCTGGTACTGCAGCCCACACGGCAGGAGAGTCCCACCACCAGTGCTGAGAGCACCCGCTGGTCAGCTCTGGTACTGCAGCCCACACGGCAGGAGAGTCCCACCACCAGTGCTGAATCCATTCCTGACACTGCCCAAATGAGTGAAGTGTGCGGTGATTCTAAGATCGACGGCACTCATCTGCATGTCATACTGACTGACAGTATTATTTCTCTTCCCCAGCAGACTCCAAGGGCATTTAAATTAAAGGTACAGTGTTCTGCACTAATATAAAGGCTCTCTGAAGCCTAGAAACACCCTTTTTATAAGTTAAATTCGCAGTGAATATATTCGACTCGAATCAAATTTATTCCGCGAATTCGCCGAATCAGCCGAATTGAATTTTTGAATACTTCGCTCATCTCTAGTTATATCCAAACTGTAATTCCTAATTTTTGAAGAGTGACTTAAATGGTACTAAATGATTTGTGTAGAGCAAAAGTGGTACTGATCTTCAAAAAGGGTACGAGATGTACAAAAGGGAACTACACACTAGTTAGCCTAACATCAATAGTATGTAAATATTTGAGGAGATGGAAAGGGATTATAATCAATAATTTGTTTGCAAAAATGGTATCGTAAGTAACACCAAACATGGTTTTATGAAAAAAACATTCTTGTCAGACGAACCTGCTAACAGTAGTAGTAGTAGTAGTAGTAAATGAAAATTTAAATGGAGGAATGCCAGTAAATGTAGTGTGGAATTCGCAAAGGCATTTGATAATGTACCTCTTAAAAAATTAATTTATAAATAAAGGTCTGTTGATGCTGAAGAAAGGTTATGCACATAGATGCACAAAATACTCATTAGAAGGGGCTGTTCTTGGGGTATTGGTGATAGAAAATGATTTGGGAATCCTTGAAGATCATAGACAGAGCAATAGCATGTAATGGCAAGATGGAGCCAACAAAACTAGCAGAATATGATTCTTGTCCAAAAACTGGATAATGATGTGTTTACCACTTGAAAAAAAAACAATGAAATACAGTTATATTATTGTGCAGTACTTCAATTTCTTTGGAGATTCTTTTCTTTCATATTTGGCATCTCCAATGGAAATTTCATAATAAATCCAGACTGTGAAAGCCCCAGGACTTAATAATGTCATAAATAAAAATCGTACAGTTAAATAGTTGCTTCTTAAAATATTCTGTAACCTCCCTTTGGCACAGATGGAGAAAGAGAGAGCAATAAAAAAGAAACTACAACTCTAATTTGTTTGTGTATAAGGACAGGAGTACACTGAAATGTATTGACAAAAAGAAACATATCTAGAAAGATATAGCGGAGTTGCCATTGCTGTGGCAATCAGAAGGTCAGTGGTCACCTGAAGTCTTACAGTTGGTGGCCGACAACTACATTGCTTACTGTTTCTGCTTTATGAGTGTGCAGTGTATGAAAATAAGGCAGTTTAAATGCAAAAACTGTTTCTGACACTACAGCTATAGTGTTAGACTTGGACAAACTATGTAAAGTGAAAACAAAAACCAGGATACTATATACTATATTGTCTATAGGCCGAATATTCAGTTCTAGCATTATACCAACCAGAACAGAATGAAGGGATCTGCGTTTCTTTCTGTAGGTTTTTTTAGCTTCATAATAATTATTGATGTTTGAATCCATATATTGGCTGAAGAGCACCTACAAAACATAAGAGGCTGGCAGACTTTCAGAAAGAAAGTGAAAAAAAATGATGAAAAATAGAAGCTGCAGATCTAGTGAAATGCTATTACCCTAAGGCTCAGGTCAGTGCAGTTTCTGCAGACCAGTGGCACAGACCATATTATTATTCCCTGTTTGCTGCGAACTTAAATACTTACATTTTTGGAATAAAGGTGTCCATATAGGGGATGATCATACTAATCTGCTAATATTTACCCCATTGCTCTTTTTACCTAATAAAATTAAATAATAATTAAAAATCAGTATGAAGACCACATCTCAAGCATAGACAGTCCAGGTAAAATATTTCTATTCACCAAGAAACTGAATGGAGCCTGTTCTGTGGTATTGTAAAGCAACAAGTTGCAGACCCACCTTATTATCTTATTGCATTATTGCAAATAGGAAGAGTTTAACTTGCAAATTTGATAGTCTACAAAAAAAACTGTGCTACAGCACCTTATCTAACATGTTTCCACATGTATCCACTATGCTGTGCCATGAGCATATGTTGATGCATTTCTATAGGGGCTTCCACTTAGGATGGTTGTCGAAAAGGGAATTGTGCTGCACAAGAGACATCATCAAAAAAACAGTGTGGCGTTGCAACATGTGGAACATCTGGAGGATTCCCCTTCAATGCAGACAGATAGTGTAAGTCTTCCATGCAAGATACAAGAAATAAATATGGCTTGATTTCCCAAAATGCCAAGTCAATTTTGTTTTTAATTGAGTAGAGAATGGTTGAAACCCCTGTCATGTTATTTTATGCCCTCTGTGTCCCATTGTGGATTTTTTTCCTTTTACTTCTTGAACTAGACAAACAAATGGAAGTTGAAAAAAACTTTAAAGTGAATGAAATTCCTCTTGTAACAGGAACAGGTGTCCCCATTGAAAGATTTTCCTTAGTTCCTGCTAGAGGTCCAAAATGTAGCATTTTCCTTCTGTTTCTGTGTAAGTGACAATGGTCACCACTACAAATAGAGGGGTAAATTTCCCAAATATAGCAATAGAAAATTCAGAAAGAGTTTAAGCATTAATGCTTTTTACCCTCTGAAAAGCGATTCTGGTATAACAGCTGGCAGTAGTTTGGGAGGCACTATTGCTGCCTCCTGACATCTTTGACTTTTTTTTAAATTGCAGTGTGGCAATTTTACATTGCAGGACACTACTGCAACTGCAAGCCAAGTGCTTGGCTTGTGGTTGCAGTGCGGCCCTATTGATCTCAATTGGCAAGTTTGACAGGGGGTGCTGCCTTTCAACCTCTGCAACCCAAGTTGAAATGGTTGTAGACACAAAGCAAAGCATCCAGGGAGCGGCATGTGTATAGTCCTGTTATGCTGTAATGTTAGAATTCTGGTGGGTGACCAGTGTGTGCCGCCTGGTTTTACAACCCCTCAGCTGCCAGTATGAAAGAGCCCTAACCCTTCCCCACTCTATCCAAACCTTTAAATGTTTGGGGTTTTTTGTGTACACATTAGGTGCTAGCCCACTCCCTATTGGAGTCACGTAATTGAAGGACTGACATTGTATAGATGTTGTAAGTGTGTACCAAGCAGTTTATAGACTTGTCCTATTTCATTTGTATGTGTACAGTAGTTTGAAGATTCGTCAAATCACTGCTCTGGAGCAAGGAGCTAGAGAAATAGCACCTCATGTAAATAAGAAGCCTGTACTGCCAACTAAATGTCTTTCTGTTATCCACTTACGCCATGTGTCATCTTGGTTAATAATCCATTAACAAGCAGAGTTGCCCGTGCTTCCAGGGAGCCTGGTTTACATTTGGCATAGTGATACAGAGTTTGTGCCACAAGGTACATGCTGTGATTTGCATTGCAAGCAGAGTTCACAATTCACATAATTCCTTTCCCTGATTTCTTTCTTATGGAATTTGGTGTGCTCTGCATGTTATTTAGTAACACAACTTACAGTGGTGTTGTTAACGATTAATGCATGAGGTATAGTATGGTGTTGTACCTGTAAAGACCATTTGGAGGAACCCCCGTCAAGATGAACTTCTAGTGCAGGGGTAGGCAACCTTTCAGAGGTTGAGGTCTACCTGGACAACATACAGCAAAGAAGAGATCCCCTGGGAGGGGGGTTCTAGCCCCCCCTCACAGTAGTGTCCTCTGTCCCCCTTTACATCACCCCCCCACTAAAATGTCCTGTACCCACCAATGCAGTGTTCTTTGCCCCCTTTTCATCACCCCCCCAAAGCAGTGTCCTCTGCCCCCCTTCACACCACATCCCCCACTTTCATATCCTCTGTCCCCTTCCCCCCTAGTAGTGTCCTGTACCCTCCAAACCAGTGTCCACCACCCCTCTTCACATCACCCCCCCCACTGTGTAGTGTCCTCTACCCTGCCCCATAGCAGTGTCCTCTGCCGCCACAAAGTGTCCTCTGCCCGCCACAAAGTGTCCTCTGCCTCCCCATCCCCCCGAAGCAGTGTCCCTTGTCCTTTTCTCATCAAAATCCCCACCACTGTAGTTTACTCTGTCGCCCCCTCCAACAGTGTCTACTAAGGCTGTCAACTACCTGACTGTGGACCCCGCGATGATGAGGGTGGCCCCTTACACAACTCCCGTCCAAGCATCCCTGGTGGTGAAGACAGGGACTTCTTGAGAGTGGAAGTGCAGCTACTAGGAAGTTTGTTTATCGAACCTGAACTTGGAGATGCTGAGGTAGGATAAGCAGAAGGGAGGAATCAGGTCACAAACCAAGGCAAGGAGGTACAAAATCACAATCAGAATCCAGGTCAGAGACAGGTAGGGGTTGGCAACGTGCTGGCAGCGAGGTACAAAATCAGCAGAATCTTGGTCAAAATTTCATGCCGGGGTTTGTAGCACGATTCAGTATCAGCCCTCATGCACACTTGACGTTTTTACTGCTGCTGTTTTTGGCATTTGACTTTTTTTCTACAGCCAATAAACTCCCCAGCATGTTATCCTATATGTCCATGCACACATAGGCTGTAATCAACGTTGTTTGGCAGGGACGTTTCTAGTCTGGAAAAAACCCCCACAAAACTAGTTGGTTTCTAGAGTAGTTTTTCAGCTGTAAAAACGCTCTAACACTGAAAACACGGCAAAACACGGTAAATCATGGTAAACCGCCGCAAACTGCAGATTTTGGACTTGTTTTGACCCAAAAACAGCTAAAAAACCCAAATGCGGAAAAATGCCACTAAACGCGGAAAAATGCCGCTAAACGCTAATGCAAAAATGCTAAAAAAAGCTGAAAAACTTACGTTTTTAACGTGACTTAACACAGCTAATGTTACCAGCGTTATCAAAATGTCCAGTGTGCTTGAGGGCTTAGTCATAACAGACAAGGGAATCAGTAGAGAAGAGCTGAAGACAATCCACAAATGAGGCTAGGAAGACCGCAGGTTTCAATAGGCTCCAGGAACTGTGTCATCTCAAAGCTTAATACACACTGGACGTGCATTAAAATTCATTTTTTGGTAAAAAAAAAGTCTAAAAACACCGGTTTGCTGCGTTTTACCGCTTTTAACTGCATTTTTCAGCATTAGAGCATTTTTATAGCTAAAAATCTTCTCTATAAATCCACTAGTCCTGGGGTTTTTTTCCGGCCAAAAAACATCCCAGCCAAAAAACGTTGATTACAGTCTATGTGTGCATGGACACATAGGATAACATGCTGGGGGGTTTTACTAGCTGGAGGGAAAAAATGTCAAAAGTCAAAAACAGCCACTGCGAAAACGTCCAGTGTGCATGAGGACTGATAAAAAGGGCACTGAACATAGTTCTGAGTGAGAGGTATCGAGTATACATAGCCTTACCTGGTTTGCAAGGGACCTGTGCAATATAGTCAGGTGTTCCAGGTTGAAGAGAGAATCAACATGTTTATTCAATAGGTGTAAAGGATAATAATAATGTTCAAGATGCACTAATCTATATAAGTCAATTATGTTTCAGATGACCTAAAAATCACATCAGATAAAAAACCCTTGTGAACTTTGCGCATTACAGTTGCTGTTATTTCTGCCCTACTGAATATTCTATTAGGGGAGGCCATTCATTATGATTACTGGATGAAATTACAGCCATGTTTCGAAACATATATACCAAACCAGGCATCCTACTTCAGCTTACACTGAACATGTGCTTTGCCCATGCAAGACAACACAACAGGTTCACTTAATTTCCACTGCATATACTCACCTTCTCTTCACTTGCCTACCTTCAAGTGTGGGAAGCATGCTACTCACTCTCCCTCTGCCCCCAGTGCAGCACTGGGAGCCTGAGCGTTTAGTCGCCAGTAACCAGCTTTGTCACTTAGGTGCAAGGAGACAGTTCTTATCTTGGATAAATTCTGACCAGGTTGGCTGAGAGCTTGCATAGGTGTTCTCCTCTTTACTTTCATGAGCAGTGGAGGAACATAGTATACCGTATTTTTTGCTCCATAAGAAGCACCTGACCGTACAGGCTGCATGGGGCGTGGTCAGTGGAGCTTCGCCCCCTCCTTGCTGGCTGGTCCGGTATCCTAACACTGCGGCGGCGACGGGGAGAGGCCTAATCAATATGCGCTCCATAAGATGAAGAGAGAGGCCTGGTCAATATTCGCTCCATAAGACGCACAGACATTTCTCCCTAATTTTGGGGGGTAAAAAAGTGCATCTTATGGAGCAAAAAATACGGTAAGTACAAACTTTAAGTAACTTTGTGCATTTTCCAATCAACTGCAAACTTGAAATTTAAATCCAATTTATCCATTTACTTTTTTAGTTTTATATACAAGTGCCATATACAATCACATCCACAGAGAAACATATGTGTACAACTATTTTTGGATTCAATTAAAATTTAATTATCTATGGAATTAACACTGGATTGTCTTTATTTGTTCTTAAATTTCTATGAGATTTTGGTTTTCAAAGGCTTCCTGCCAAGAAAGTCTAAAAGTGGTCTACATGTGTGCAGACTTACAAATATGAATCATTTCGTCCTCTCAGTAGGCTTTCCTTGACAACGCCTACACATTGTATAAAGAGGACACGTCTTTGTCTCTGTTTTTAATTTGGTATTTGGAACTGAGCAGAAATACCATATGTTTTCAGTTATGACCAATTTATTCAGTTCTTGTAACACATCAGAATAGAAAAGCGACTGCTTTAAATGGAGGAATACATTATTTTCTCTCTGGAATATTTCCCAACTATTATGTCTAGTGTCAAGTGTTTTATATAAGCTGCAAACTGATGGGAATGATTTATAAGAGCTGGAGGAAAGGAAAGTGTTGAACTCATATCAGTAGCAGTGGGGACCAGCTATGACCCTTTCTCATGTTTCTTTCCCACTAATATAATAAAAGAGAGAGCTCATTCACAGTACAATGCGACCCTCTCTGTTGTTTCAGGTGCTGCACAATGAAGCTCATCAATGCTTCCCATATGTAACTCCCAGGGTAGAAGCATTCACAAAGCTTTATTTTTAGACAATATATGTGCATACAAAATTATTTTTTTTTTCCTTAAAATTTCTATGCCCTAAATATGGTACACAATTTAAAATATACTAGTTAATTTTTCCTTAAATGCGTTGTACTAGTAGGTTGCCTTTATGTCACACAACTCATATTTTGTTATATTGATCTGTGAAAATGTTGAAAAGTTTATGATTTGGGTTTTTCGTGGTTTTCTTCAAAAGTCTGTTTCAGTTTGGCTGCCCTGTTCCCAATATTTTAGAAAATATCCTACTACAACCCCTGACAAAAAGTATGGAATCACCACTCTTGGAAAATGTTCATTCAATTGTTAATTTGTGTAGAAAATAAATAATCACAGACATGTCTCAAAACAATTTTCATTGAACATTCCAACCTTTTGACTTTAAGAAACACTTAAAAAAATTAAAAATAAAGAAAACTGTAGTCGGTTGCAACTGTTTTTACAGATCAAGCAGAGGAAAAAATTATGGAATCACTCAATTCTGAGGAAAATATTATGTGATCATGAAAAAAAAAACACTAGAGTACACCACTAGTACTTTGTTGAACCACCTCTGGCTTTTATAACAGCTTTCTCTGAGTCATGAATTTAACTATCGACAAACAGTATTCTTCATCAATCCGGCTCCAACTTTCTCTTACTGCAGCTGCCAGATCAGCTTTGCAGGTTGGAGCCTTGTTACGAACCATTTTTTTTCATTTCCACCATAGATTTTCAATTGGATTGTGGTCTGGACTATTTGCAGGCCATGCCATTGACATTACGGCCTTGATTTACCTAGAATAAGGTGCAGCAGCAGACGCTGAACATTCAACCGCACCCAATTAAATCAATTAAGACCTTTGGAAAAGCGTCTTTGGCTAGACGGATTTCTCTAGTAAATGTCTTCTCCGTCCAAAAGTAGATGACTTCCATTGAAAAGTAGACTTTCTGCCACGGGCGTGTGCCTAGTCGCCAACTGGGCACTTTAGTATATCAGGGCCTATATTTCTTTCTTGAAGGAAAGTTTTCATGGCCTTTGCCCTATGGCGAGATGCATTATCATCCTGAAAAATTATGTCATCATCACTAAACATCCTTTCAATTGATGGAATAAGAAATGTGTCCAAATGCTCAGTATAAACTTATCCATTTATTGAAGATTTAATGACTGTTATCTCCCCCGTACCTTTCCCTGACATGGAACCCCATATCATCAATGATTGTGGAAATTTGCATGTTTTCTTCAGGCCGTTGTCTTTATACATTTTATTGGAGCGGCACCAAACAAAAGTTCCCTGCCCAATGCAGATTCGTGATTCATCACTGAATATCTCTTTCATCCAGTCTTCCGCAGTCCATGATTGCTTTTCTTTAGCCCACTGTAACCTTGTTTTTTTCTGTTGAGGTGTTAACGATGGTTTTTGTTTGACATTTCTCTATGGAAATCCCATTTCCTTTAGGCGATGTCTTACAGTTCGGTCACAGACATTGACTCCAGTTTCTGCCCATTTGGTTTGTTGTGCATTTTCTGTTTTCAAGGCATATTGCTTTAAGTTTTCTATCTTGACACTTTGATGTCTTCCTTGGTCTATCAGTATGTTTCCCTTTTACAAGCTTCCCATTTTATTTGTACTTGGTCCAGATTTTACACACAGCTGACTGGGAACAACCAACATCTTTTGCAACATTCTGTGATGATTTACATTCTTGAAGAAGTTTTATAATCCTCTCCTCTGTTTCAACTGACATCTCTCCTGTTGGAGCCATAATTCATGTCAATCAGCTTGGAGCAACAGCTCACCAAAGTGTGCAAGCACTCTTTTTTAACTGCAGACTATTTAGCAGATGTAATCTGATGCAGATGTTTGTTTAAGAACTGCAAAGTACATGGAGATTCCATAATATTTTCCTCAGAATTGAGTGATTCCATATTTTTTTCCTCTCCTTGATCTGCAAAAACAGTTGCAACTGACTACAGTTTTCTTTCTTTTTTATTTTTTAAGTGTTTCTTAAAGCCAGAAGTTTGGAATGTTAAATGAAAATAGTTTTGAGCCATGTCTGTGATTATTTTTTTTCTACACAATTAAACAATTGAATGAACATTTTCCAAGAGTGGTGATTCCATAACTTTTGCCAGGGGTTGTAATGTAAGATTAAATATCAGTGCGTTCCAAGTCTCTTATATTTTATTTAGCTATTTCATAACCACCTATTTTAACCTATTTTTTTTTCATAAAAGAAGAGATTTTTTTTTATATATGATGGGGTCCATACAACTGGAATTGCTTTTTTAAGTAGAATTTATTCACATGGAAGAAGAGTAATAATGGGTGTGTAATATATACCCGGGACTCATATTCCAACAAATGCAGATACAAGAAAATATGTTTTTTGTGCATTGAGGGACATGCAGAGACTTTTAAAAAAAGTGGCTGCCTAATGTATTAATGCAAGAAAATGTGTGTTGAAGCACGCTGTGTTGTGGTGTGTATGGGTCCTTAAACACATTTCCCTCATACATTTTGTGCAGCCATCAGCTGATTTTATCTTCCATATCAGTTTCCTTCCCAACAACCATTATTTGACTGCCCTGCTCCTTCCCCTACATACAATAGTATGTGCCATTCTTTCTGCACAGAAGGCAGCTGCTTGTAATAGCAGACACACCAGAGATTGTAAGTATTCCTATTTTTGCCACTAGGCAAAATGCAACCTTTTATCACCAGATGCTGTAGAACTGCTGGTCCTACCAAGGATCTGTTGGGACTTTAGCACATAATTTCATCATTCATAACATCAAAAATTCAAACTGGGTGGTGTATAGCTGTTTATGTCATCAGGTACCTTAGCTCATTTGATACAGTTAGCCCATATATATTTGGACACAGGCACAATTTTAGACTTTTTCAGGTATTTACCAAAACATATTCAAGCTATAGTTATATAATGGATATAGGCTGAAAGTACACACTAGGGTTTAATTTGAGGGTATGTACATCCAAATTGGAGGAAGGGTTTAGGAATTACAGCTCTTAAGAGTAGCCATGCCTCCTTTTTTCAAAGGACCAAAAGTAATTGGACAATTGAATCAAAAGCTGTTTCATGGTCAGGTGTGGGCCACTCCGTTACTTCTTCATCAATTAAGCAAGTAAAAGGTTTGGAGTTGATTCTAAGTGTGGTATTTGTATTTGGAATCTATAGATGTGAACCTACATCATGTGTTCAAAGGAGTTGTCCATGCAAGTGAAACAGGCTGTTGTAAGGCTTCAAAAACAAACAAAAAAAATCCATCAGAGAGTTAGCAGCAACATTAGGAGTGGCCAAATCAACAGTTTGGTACATTCTGAGGAAAGAAGAACACACTGGTGAGCTCAGCAACATAAAAAGGCATGGACGTCCATGGAAGACAACAGTGGTGGATAATCGCAGTATCCTCTCTATGGTAAAGAACAACCCATTCACAACATACAGACAAGTGAAGGACACTCTCCAGGAAGTGGGCGTATCATTGTCAAAGTCTACAATCAAGAGAAGACTTCATGATAGCAAATACAGAGGGTTCACCACAAGGTGCAAACCATTCATAGGCCTGAAGAATAGAAAAGCCAGATTAGACTTTGCCAAAAAACATCTAAAAAAGCCAGACCAGTTCTAGAAAAGCATTCTTTGGACAGATGAAACTAAGATTACAGTGAAGGAAATAAGTATTTGATCCCCTGCTGATTTTGAATGTTTGCCCACTCTCAAAGAAATTATCAATCTAAAAATAGAATGGTAGGTGTATTTTAACACTGAGAGACAGAATAGCAACAGAAAAATTCAAAAGAAATGCATGTCTAACAAATTATGAACAGATTTGCATGTTCATGAGGGAAATAAGTATTTGATCCCCTATCTCTCAGGGCTCCAGGGTATGACCAGAGGTATGTGAACTGACGCAGGGAAACGCAGGCTTCAGATAAGTTATAAACAATATAATTTATTAAAGACTAACAATACAAACATAAACGCAGTGCAATACTAAAACATAACACAGTGCAAACGAACCAAACCAAACCACCCACAGATAACAGTACATACGATGCAAGCGTCGTCAGGCAGGCCGGGTCAATAACAATCGGGCAGGTAGGTACAGGGGGTCAGGCAGAGAATGGTCGGGGTACAAGCCAGGGATAAAACAGGAGAAGTCAGCAGAGGTCCGGATCAGGCAGGGTCAGCAACGAATCAGACAGAGACAGGGACAGGGACAGGGACAGGAACAGGAATGCAGGAACAAGATACAGGGCCCAGGAAAAACACACACCAAGGCAGAGACTGCAGGTCTGGCCATCCCTTAAATACACCTGCATAATCAACTTCAGGTGTTTGGCTGGCTGCAGGGTTGAGTCTCTGATTGCTGGGAGCACCCGCTGGCCAGCCCTGGTACTGCAGCCCACAAGGCAGGTGAGACCCACCATTACTGGCAAGTCCATTCCTGACAGTACCCCCCCCCCTCAAGGAGCGGCCTCAGGACGCTCCAAACAGTTCTAGCTGGGCAAAATGTTCCACCGCCCGGGTCTGGTAACTGGCAGGATATCAAAGACTGGCACACCGGGCAGGACTCCGGGCAGCGGCACACCGGGCAGGACTCCGGGCAGCGGCACACCGGGCAGGACTCCGGGCAGAGGCACATCGGGCTGCACTCCGGGCATAGGCACATCGGGCAGGACTCCGGGCAGCGGCACATCGGGCAGGACTCCGGGCAGCGGCACATCGGGCAGGACTCCGGGCAGCGGCACATCGGGCAGGACTCCGGGCAGAGGCACATCGAGCTGGACTCCGGGCAGAGGCACATCGAGCTGGACACCGGATCACCAGGCGGAGCGGCAGGCACGGGGCCACCAGGCGGAGCGGCAGGCACGGGGCCACCAGGTGGAGTGGCAGGCACCGGGCCTCCAGGAGGGGCGGCAGGCACCGGGCCCCCAGGAGGGGCGGCAGGCACCGGGCCCCCAGGAGGGGCGTCAGGCACCGGGCCCCCAGGAGGAGCGACAGGCATCGGGCCCCCAGGCGGGGTGGCGGGTGCCGGGCCCCCAGGCGGGGCGACAGGCATCGGGCCCCCAGGCGGGGCGACAGGCATCGGGCCCCCAGGAGGGGCGGCAGGCATCGGGCCCCCAGGTGGGGCGGCAGGCGCCGGGCCCCCAGGCGGAGCGGCGGGCACCGGGTCATCAGGCACGACAACGGGCATCGGGTCACCAGGCATCAGGTCATTTGGCTCACCAGCGGGAACCGCGTCATCTGGCAAGGCAGTGGGCACCGAGTCACCAGTCACGACAGTGGGTTCCGAGTCAACTGGCATGACCACGGGCACTGGGTCAGACATTGGATCATCTGGCTCGACAGCGGGCATCGGGTCACCAGGCATCAGGTCATTTGGCTCGACAGCGGGCACCGCGTCATCTGGCAAGGCAGTGGGCACCGAGTCACCAGGCACGACAGTGGGCTCTGAGTCAATTGGCACGACAGCGGGCACCGGGTCATCAGGTACCGGATCGTCTGGATCGACAGCGGGCACCGGGTCATCTGGCGTTGGATCGTCTGGCTCGACAGCGGGCATCGGGTCACCAGGCATGACAGCGGGCACTGGGTCACCAGGCATCAGGTCATTTGGCTCGCCAGCGGGCACCGTGTCATCTGGCAAGGCAGTGGGCACCGAGTCACCAGGCACGACAGTGGGCTCCAAGTCAACTGGCATGACCGCGGGCACTGGGTCAGACATTGGATCGTCTGGCCCGAAAGCGGGCATCGGGTCACCAGGCATGACAGCGGGCACTGGGTCATCAGGCACCGGATCGTCTGGATCGACAGCGGGCATCGAGTCAACTAGCCTAATGGAATCATCAGGCTGGATCAGTTCATCAGGCTGGGTAGAAACATCATGCTGGGTAGAGGCATCAGGCTGAATGGAGGCATCAGGCTGGGTGGAGGCATCAGGCTGAATTGTGGGCGCAGAGGCACCAGGCTGCACCACGGAAGGCAGGTTCTCAGATGGGAGGCTGACCGGTTTGGATACTGGCAGGATGGTATTGGTTGGAAACAACTTTCGCCTTTTCCTGGTTTTAGTTACCGGAGCACCGTAAGTAAGCGCAGGTTTGTAAACGGATGGAGCAGCTGGAGACAGAGAAGAGCTGGAGGATGGAACAGGGGAGGGAACAGTTGCTACAGAGGGCTTTACAGGGTTAAAGGCAGGATAGGTGCAGCGAGTGGGAACAGGGTACTGACATGCGGTAGATAGCAGGATATACTGGGCTGTAACTGGAGGTGCTGTTGGGAATGCAAGAATAGAGCTTTGAAGAAATAGATTAGAAGCAGGACTGGGTTTTTGCAAGCTGACTGAGGCTGGGTGCAACAAGTCTGACCATGTCTGCAGTATGGGTTGAACAAAGCTCAGCTTACACAAAGCCTGTCTGACCAAAGACTGCACTGCGTTTATACAATCTCTTAGTACCTGTTGTGAACATGCAGAATAACGCTCCAGAAAGTAATCCACATCATCCTCTAATAACCATACCAGGGACTCTACCTGGTCGGCACTAAATGGGGGCAAAAATTCATCCCTGCATTCGGGGATACCAGATGAAACCAACTCAGCACAAACCTGAATCAATGGCTGCACCTCAGAGAACTCTGTGCCCTGATCTACTAGGCAATGAGCGATCCGTATACATTCTAGCAGTTCTTCCCTGGTATACTCCCTCAGAGTCTGATAAGCATACTCTCTGTCATCAAACACTAGCAGAGATAAATACACAACCTCATCAAGATCCATCCTTCCCAGCAACAAGCCAAGATGGCTTCCCTGTGCAGCCACTTCTGGTCAGGATGGCCTTGGTGTAATATCAGGGCTCCAGGGTATGACCAGAGGTATGTGAACTGACGCAGGGAAACGCAGGCTTCAGATAAGTTATAAACAATATAATTTATTAAAGACTAACAATACAAACATAAACGCAGTGCAATACTAAAACATAACACAGTGCAAACGAACCAAACCAAACCACCCACAGATAACAGTACATACAATGCAAGCGTCGTCAGGCAGGCCGGGTCAATAACAATCGGGCAGGTAGGTACAGTGGGTCAGGCAGAGAATGGTCGGGGTACAAGCCAGGGATAAAACAGGAGAAGTCAGCAGAGGTCCGGATCAGGCAGGGTCAGCAACGAATCAGACAGGGACAGGGACAGGAATGCAGGAACAAAATACAGGGCCCAGGAAAAACACACACCAAGGCAGAGACTGCAGGTCTGGCCATCCCTTAAATACACCTGCATAATCAACTTCAGGTGTTTGGCTGGCTGCAGGGTTGAGTCTCTGATTGCTGGGAGCACCCGCTGGCCAGCCCTGGTACTGCAGCCCACAAGGCAGGTGAGTCCCACCATTACTGGCAAGTCCATTCCTGACACTATCATTCAGCAGAATTTTTGGCTACCAGGTGTCTTTCATACAGGTAACAAGCTGAGATTAGCAGCAGTCTCTTAAAGGGACTCCTCGAGCGTCTCGTCTACACCCGCCTATGCTCTCACCTCAACGACAACAACCTCCTCGATCCCCTACAGTCTGGCTTCCGCCCCCTACACTCCACCGAAACCGCCTTACTCAAACTCTCCAACGACCTTCTAACCGCCAAAGCTAATGGCCACTATTCAGTGCTCCTACTCCTTGACCTCTCTGCGGCCTTCGACACAGTTGACCACCCCCTCCTCCTCAAAATACTACACTCCCTCGGCCTCAGAGATTCTGCTCTCTCCTGGCTCTCATCCTACCTGTCACAACGCTCTTTCAGCGTTACCTATAATGCTACCACCTCCCCCTCACTCCCCCTCTCTGTTGGGGTCCCTCAAGGCTCTGTCCTTGGGCCCCTTCTCTTCTCCATCTACACCTCCTCCCTTGGCCAACTCATACACTCTCACGGCTTCAACTACCACCTCTATGCCGACGACACACAAATCTATCTCTCAACCCCCCACCTCACCCCTTCGGTCTCTGCCCAAATCACACACCTACTGAGCGACATATCAGATTGGATGTCGCTCCACTTCCTTAAACTGAATCTCTCCAAAACCGAGCTCCTTGTCTTCCCCCCAGCCCGAACCCCACCCCCCATTGACTTCTACATCACATCCAACAACGTCAATATCAAACCCGCTCTGCAGGCCAGAGTACTTGGTGTCATTCTGGACTCCAACCTATCCTTCCAGCCCCAAGTCCAATCTTTAACAAACTCGTGCAGACTCCACCTCCGCAACATCGCCAAAATCCGCACGTTCCTAACCCCAGAAACCACTAAACAGCTCATCCACTCCCTCATCATATCACGACTCGACTACTGCAACTCCCTCCTCACTGGCCTGCCTCGCCGCTGGCTATCCCCGCTTCAGTTGATCCTGAATACGGCTGCCAGACTCATTCACCTTTCCAACCGCTCCATTTCCGCCACCCCCCTCTGCCAATCCCTCCACTGGCTTCCGATTGCGCAACGGATCAAATTTAAAATCCTAACACTGACGTACAAAGCTGTCCACCATACTGCCCCGAACTACATCACTGACCTAATATCCAAGTACCGCCCAACACGCACACTCCGCTCCTCACAAGACCTCCTTCTCTCTAGTTCCCTGGTCTCCTCCTCCCATGCCCGCCTCCAGGACTTCTCCAGGGTGTCACCCATCCTCTGGAACTCCCTGCCCCAACCCATCAGATTATCACCTACTCTCCTCTCCTTTAGGCGCACCCTGAAAACCCATCTCTTCAGGGAAGCCTACCTCACCCCTTGCTAACTTGCTGACCTCCTCCACTCTTCCTACTACTCCATCCCCCACAGCTATCTCCTCCTGTACCACCACCCCCTCCCTCCTAGATTGTGAGCTCGAAAGAGCAGGGCCCTCGATCCCCTCATGTTTTGCATTGTATTGGTATTGTTCTGTCACATGTTCTGTCCCCCTTTGTAATGTACAGCGCTGAGTGAACTATTGGCGCTTTATAAATACTGTATAATAATAATAATAATAATCTTATTTTGTTACCTGTATAAAAGACACCTGTCCACAGGAGCAATCAAATAGATTCCAAACTCTCCTCCATGGCAAAGACCAAAGAGCTGTCCAAGGATGTCAGGGAAATGATTGTAGACCTACACAAGGCTGGACTGGACAACCAAACTATTGCCAAGCAGCTTGGTGACAAGGTGACAAGTTGGTGCAATCATTTGCAAATGGAAGAAACACAAAACAACTGTCAGTCTCCCTAGGTCTAGTGCACCATGCAAGATCTCACCTTGTGGCGTGTCAATGTTCATGGGAACAGTGAGGAATCATCCCAGAACTACACGTGAGGATCTTGTCAATGATCTTCAGGCAGCTGGGACCACAGTCACCCAGAAAACAATTAGTAACACAATTTCAACATCAGCTGAGATGAATGAACTCCTGCGTGGGAGTGATGTCATCTTGAGCCTGCCAATGAAAAATGGCCAAAGATGAGTACCTGGAAGACTGGCCACAGATGTCAGTGACCATGAGGGAGCTCTGGGACACTCCAGCACTGAAGTGGAAGTGAATATAGTTTTGCTTTAACGATAATGAGCTTGGCTGGCGGCAGACTGTAGGCATGCAACAAGAAGCAGGAACCAGATGTGAGCTTGCTGGACTGAAGAGTTGTAGCAGGCTGGATGAGCAGGATGCAGGGTCAAACGAGCTCATTCAGTAACAGTCAGGCAGATCAGGCATAGACTGCAGACAGCAGGATAGTCGGGCCACAAGCCAAGTCAGCAACGTAAGCTAGATCAGGCAAGAACAGGAGGTGGAAGCAGAATCCAGAGATAAGTCAAGTTTGGGGCAGGTAGCAGACAAACAGAGGTCAGGAACAAGCCGGGTCAGGATCAGAGGTCAAACACAGGTATCAAGATCGAGCACACAGAGGTTGTAGACCAAACAGCAATGAATCAATACTGTAGCCTGTTTAAATACCCTGTTTGGCACCAGCATTGGTTACAGGCATGCGCCTGGATGCACAAGTGTGCATGCCTATGCCCACATCCATGAACATCTACCAGGCCAGTTGCTGGTCTATGCATGTGCATATGTATGTGCCAGAACTTTCATTTGCACTATGGCCACGCCTTCCCTGACACAGACTGGTTGTGCCCAAGTGGATCCATTGACCGACTTGGGTACAACCAGCCTGCTGTTTTTATTCAATGTGATTACTGCCAGTGGCTATAGCCACCAGCATTAATGATTAATGCATGCTGGGAAGGCTCCCTGCTGGCAGGAAGTAGTCTTCCATCAACACTGACTATGTTGATGGGCAGGAAAGAAAATCGTATCATCTATTGCTTGCCTAGGTAAAAAAAAACAAGACAATGCTTTAATGATATTCATTATATTTTCCTTTGGTTTGCTTTATTGTGTTAATGTAAAGATAATTATATCTTTCTATAAATTGCAGATTTGGAGTTCCTTTTAATTTGTCATGTTAGCTTTTTTCATGAAAAATGTATACTAGTTATCAGGAGATTAAACCATGCCATGTGTTTTGATCTTTTTTTTTCAAAACAAGTTTAATAACCAACTTAAAAAATACACATTAGGACGCGCTTTCTTTACAAAAGAAAATAAAAAGTCAATTTGTAATCATTCAAGCAAGAAATATTGTAGTCAGAAAGTGGTACCATCAAACACATGTTGCAATGTAAATTTTATTTACCACAGCTAAATGAAGCTAGAGCAAGGGACATGTGTTCTAATAGCTGAATAGTGGCTTGTGCTTATCACAACCATTTTCCTTCAAAGGGTGGCTTGTTTATCAGTAAGATTTTATCTGTTATTGGCAATATCCCATCCAGACTTACCAGCATATTCCCAATAGAGCAGCGCTCTTGATTGATGACATACACGTGGCAGCTCCCCCCCAGACAACATTTTGGTAGACCAACCAAAAAATCAACCAGTCACTAATACCACTGGCTTGCCTCTAAACATTCCCATATGGTCAATGGAATGCTTATTTGTTGAGCCATGCTAATTACCCCTAGAAATTATCTTCCTGCAGTCTTCCCTTGGATATATAAATTTCCAGGTTTTAACCTGTATTCTCCTTTTCTCTCATTACATCATAGGTTGAGAGATGATTTCACTCATGGTTCTGATTTGGGTTTTTCCATGTGTAGCCAATAACCAGCTCACCAGTTCTGCTAAAGGAGAGTTACCTTATTCCAAAGACAACTCTGAGCTTCTCTGCAGCATGCCAGGACCTCCCGGACCACCTGGAGTTCCAGGTCATCCTGGATCCACAGGCACTATTGGAAGAATGGGCTTTCCAGGGAAAGATGGCAAAGATGGAAAGGATGGAGATAAAGGAGAAAAAGGAGATGATGGTATGCTACTAAAATATCTGTTTTATTTCTTCTTAACTATACATACTTATAGAATAATTCCACCCTAAAAGGCATAATAGGCACCTAGAGTAGGATATGGAATACATTCCACCAAAGCACAAAAGAGGTGCTCCACTGGAAATACACAGGCCCCCCTTACCTGTTCAGAGGCTGACAGGACCAGGTTCCAGTTCAAGAGCACACCACATAACGCAAGCTAAGTCTAGGGGGAATAATTTTGAAGATTTATTTCAATACTTGAACACAAGTAGGTAGAGGAATGAGGGTGCTTCTCAGCCTTAAGTAATGCTGGTGGTAGAGGGGACAGGCAGTTAGCATGAGACTCTGTAAGAGCAGTCACAGACCATGTAGCAATCTCTGGCATCTAACCCTCACACAACCCTCAACCCAAGCATAAGCATACCTGGATCTCTAGGCAAAAGGCCATACTCGCAATGTCCAGAGGCAGTTCCACAACCAGCTTCCCAGCAACACTCCTAAGTGAAAGAGTTCCCTATTCCAGCAGAGATTTTACAGGCAGTGTCTTTCAGCAAATTTCTTTAAGTTAAAGTTCCTCCAAGGCCCTCATCAGGGGCAGATGACCCAGGAGAGAGAGTGACACTGAATAAATCCTCCCAAACATTCATCTTCTCCCCAGCCATACTTTCTGAATGCCCCCTTTCAGGGATTGGCTGGGGTTAGATAAATATTCATAGCCCTAAGATTGATCCTCATAATATACACAATATTGCCAAAAGTATTGGGACCCCGCCAAATCATTGAATTCAGGGGTTCCAATCACCTCGATGGCCACAGGTGTATAAAATCATGCATGCAGACTGCTTCTACAAACATTTGTGAAAGAATAGGTCGCTCTCAGGAGCTCAGTGAATTCAAATGTGGTACCGTGATTCCATGAGCATTGCCACCTGTGCAATAAGTCCATCCGTGAAATTTTCTTGCTACTAAATATTCCACGGTCAACTGTTAGTGGTATTATAACAAAGTGGAAGCAACTACTGGGAACAACAGCAACTCAGCCATGAAGTGGTAGGCCACGTAAAATGACACAGCAGGGTCAGAGCATGCTGAAGTGCACAGTGCGCAAATGTCACTGTCTGTAGAGTCAATAGCTAAAGACCACCAAACTTCGTGTGGTCTCCAGATTAACACAACAGTGAGTAGAGAGCTTCATGGAATGGGTTTCCAAGGCTGAGCAGCTGCATCCAATCCTTACATCACCAAGTGCAATGCAAAGTGTCAGATGCAGTGGTGTAAAGCACGCCACCACTGGACTCTAGAGCACTCTGGATTGATGAATCTTGCTTCTCTGGCAATCCAATTGACGTATCTGGGTTTGGCATTTTCCAGGAGAACATTACCTGCCTGACTGCATTGTGCCAAGGGTAAAGTTTTGTAGAGGGAGCATTATGGTGTGGGGTTGTTTTACCGGGGTTGGGGTTGGACTTGGCCTGTTAGTTCCAGTGAAGGGAACTCCTAAAACATCAGCAAACCAAGACATTTTGGACAATTTCATGCTCCCAACTTTGTGTGAACAGATTGGGGATGGCCCCTTCCTATTCCAACATGACTGTGCACCAGTGCACAAAACAGGGTCAATAAAGACATGGATGAGTGAGTTTTGGGTGGAGGAACTTGACTGGCCTGCACAGAGTCCTGACCTCAACCCAATAGAACACCTTTGGGATTAATTAGAGTAGAGACTGCGAGCCAGGCCTTCTCATCTGACATCACAAATGCGCTTCTGTAAGAATGGTCAGGCATTCCCATAGACACACTCCTAAACCTTGTGGACAGCCTTCCCAGAAGAGTTGAAGCTGTTATAGCTGCAGAGTGGGCCAACTCAATTTTGAACCCTACGGTTTAAGACTGGGATGCCATTAAAGTTCATGTGCATGTAAAGGTAGACGTCCCAATACGTTTGGCAATGTAGTGTATTTCCTATAATATTTCTGAAATAGAAATATTCTTCATGGAAATTTGAGTAGGAAAATCTTAAATGATTTAAAAAAAAAAAAAAACCAAATGCACATTTTTTTGCAGGTTTTTTTTCTAAGAAACCTACTGAGCAAATCTCCGCAGATTCTCAGCATAGCTGTCTGCCCATACCTTGTATGGGCAGGCAGTTGCCTGGGAGCAGTAAGATCAATGGACTATGACAACGCCTACTTGTAGGCATTAATTTACAGGAAACTGGGAATGAATGATGTGGCCATGTGGGCAGAGTCCCACTTTTTTCAAATAGTGACAGCTGGCATAGGTAGAAGGTTCCCCATCTGCTACCACAGGGAGGAGGAGAGAGACTGCAGATGCTGGAACATATTACATGATCCACCCTTAAAAAGTTTTTTAAAAGAAAAACGTATCCTTTAAAGGAACCAGGGAAGCTTGGAAACATTTGGAAGCTGTATGTGCCAGTGGAGGCATTATTACAAATTAGTAAATGAAAGGGTACTCCTGCATGTGAGGCTTTGAATGTCTTCCAGTTGAAATAAGTATATATCAAAAGCCCAGGAATTTTTTTTCAGCGGGAGCACGGTTTCGCCACCTCCAGCACTGAATATAAGTAATGGCAAGGAGTGCTGGGATTTGTTGTTTCTGGGGAGTCTTATATTGCTAGGGGTGGGGTAAATTGTTGCTGTGAGGGGTCTACTGTTGAGGAGGTAATCTATTGTTGCTGGGGTGGTATTTTGTTGCAGGGGGTCTTTTGTTGCTGGGAGGGTTATTGTTGCTGGCTGAAGAGGATCTATTTTACTGCTTTTTTTGTTATTAACAAATTTCATTCAAATCACTTAGCACCAAAAATGATACCTGGTTCTGAGTTCTCTAAAAGGGGCGGTATTGGTATGTGGGTAGGGGGTGGGACCAATGGGCAGGGCTCAGAGGTAGGTAGGGGGCAAAGTCGAGGAGTGACTCAAAAGTGGGAGTGCCTGCACCTATGCTCTGAGAAAAAAGCCCTGCAAAAGCAACCATTTAATCTAGTTATTGAGTCATAAATACTGTACTTAGATCTGTATCTTAGAGAGGACATGAAACTGTTTTGATGGCGAGTGTCATATTAACCTTCTGTGCATCAGGTACCAGACTGTAAAAAGGAAGGGTGGCCTTCTGAATGAGTCAGGCTATACTGCATTGCACAATATTGCCCATCAGTGAGCTGCTGGTCCATCTTTGGATAGCACAACTATTGTTTCACTATGTCTTCACAGGCTTACAAAAACAGTGGGGAAAGTAGTTATTTGATCCCCTGTAGATTTTGTATGTTAGCCCACTTACAAAGAAATGGTCTACAATTTTTATCATAGGTGTATCTTAAATGATAGAGACAGAATATCAGCCAAAAATCCAGAAAAAAATACATGGTACAAATATTATAAATTGAGTTGCAGTTCAGTAAGTAAAATAAGTATTTGATCTCCTACCAACCAACAATAATTCTGGCTCCCACAGACAGGCTATATGTTCATGTGGTACACAGATTAGTCCTGTCAATTTAAGAAGGTGCTCCTAACGACAACTCATGTGTATAAAAGACACCTTACCACAGAATCTCTTTCTTCTATTCAAACCTCACTTTGCCATGGGCAAGACCAAAGAGCTGTCAAAGGACGTCAGGGACAAGATTGTAGACCTGCACAAGGCTGGAATGGGCTACAAGACCATCAGCAAGAAGCTTGGTGAGAAGGACATAACCATTGGAGCGATTATACACAAATGGAAGAAATACAAAATAACCAATCACCCTCGGTTTGGAGCTCCAGATCGGATTTCGTCTCATGGGGTAAGGATGATCATGAGAAAAGTGAGGGATCAGCCTAGAACTGCACGGGAGAAGTTTGTAAATGATCTCAAGGAGGCTGGGACCACAGTCACCAAACAAACCATTGGTAACACAATACGCCACCATGGACTGAAATCTTGCAGTGTCTGCAAGGTCCCCCTCCTCAAAAAGGCACATGCAAAGGCCCATCTGAAGTTTCCCAACGAATATCTAAATGATTCAGAGCAGGATTGGGAGAAAGTGCTGTGGTTAGATGAGACCAAAATTGAGCTCACTTGTTTGGAGGAAGAAAAATGCTGACTATGACCCGAAGAACACCATCCCTACGGTCAAGCACAGAAGTAAAAAAACATTATGCTTTAGGGCCGTTTCTCTGCTAAAAGTACAGGCAGACTTTGCCGAATTGAGGGGCCAATGGCCATATATTGTAAAATCTTGGATAAGAAGCTTCTTCCCTCAGCCAGAACACTGAAAATGGTCATGGATGGGTCCTCCAGCATGACAATGACCCAAAACATACCGCCAAGGAAACAAAGGAGTTGCCCAAGCAGAAGCACATTAAGGTGATGGAGTGGCCTAGCCAGTCTCCAGACCTTAATCCTGTAGAAAATTTATGGAGGGAGCTGAAACTTCGAGTTGCCAAGCAACAGCCAAGAAACCTTAAGGATTTACGGAAGATCTGTAAAGAAGAGTGAGCCAAAATCCCTCCTGAGATGTGTGCAAACCTGGTAACCAACTACAATAAACGTCTTACTCTGTGCTTGCCAGCGAGGGTTTCTCCACCAAGTACGAAGTCATGTTTTGCTTGGGGACTAAATACTTATTTTACTCACTGAATTGCAACTCAATTTATATCATTTGTATAATGTGTTTTTTTTCTGAATTTTTGGTTGATATCCTGTCTCTATCATTTAAAATATACTTATGATAAAAAGTATAGACCCTTAATTTCTTTGTAAGTGGGCAAACTTACAAAATCCACAGGGGATCAAATAATTATTTTCCCTACTGTATAACAGTTCCCATACATGTATTCCAATTTTATAATTAACTGTTTGCTTGGGACTTCAGTTCTAAGTTTTCTCTCTGCAGTTGTATACCCAACACTTTGTAATAAACTGTAAGCAATTGTAATACTATAAAATAAAACAGTAATCATCTATGTTCTGCAGGTACTCCTGGCAGAGTTGGAAATCCAGGAAAACAAGGTGGTAAGGGTAAGCAGGGATCCATTGGACGAGCTGGCCTAAGAGGTCCAAAAGGTTTTCGAGGTGATCTTGGGACACCAGGTGAAACAGGAAATAAGGGACCAAAAGGAAAGAAAGGAGATACAGGGATGCCTGGACCATGTACTTGCGGCTCAAAAAAAGCAAAGTCAGCATTTTCTGTTGCCGTCACAAAAAGCTACCCCAGAGAACGGCTACCTATTAAGTTTGATAAAGTTCTTATGAATGAAGGAGGACACTACAATGCCACAAGTGGGAAATATATATGTAGCATACCTGGTATTTATTTCTTCACATACGACATCACCCTAGCAAACAAGCATTTGGCTATAGGACTAGTTCACAATGGTCAATACAAAATCAAGACTTTTGATGCCAACACTGGGAACCATGACATAGCATCAGGGTCTACCATTCTTCCTTTGAAAGCTAGAGATGAAGTGTGGCTACAGATTTTTTACTCTGAACAGAATGGGCTTTTTTATGATCCATACTGGACAGACAGTTTGTTTACAGGTTTCCTCATCTATCCAGAGCAAGAATATGTTGATGAGATAAAAGTTAATAAGAACATGATCAAGGAAACAACAGGTGTGAGTTGAACAGCACAGAATAGGCATTCTTGCCATTGCAAATGCTTATTTGATTTTCTGTAAAGAAACCAGGAGCTGTAAAATTTTGTTAGTAGAAACATGTAGCAGATAAGCTGTTTTTCAGCGTCCAGTATGCTCAAGTTAAACAACAGTTAGTACTATGTGAGAGGGCATCTTTATCTATAAGGGACAACAAAAGTAAATTTTTTTATTTACAAGTTAACAATAAGTAATTTAGAATGCCTTTAAAATAAATGGTAAATGTGAATCTTACTATCATATTGTCAACTTCTTTTTGTATGCTTGTGCATATTTAAAATGTATGTAAACCCTAGCAATTAACTTATTAAGCTGATAACTTTCTATGATTTCTGCCTGTGCTGTACTTTTAATTGGTATTGTTCCCAGCTCTCTATGAACTACAGATCACCCCACCTGCCATGTTATGAAGAGGAAAGGGGGAGGTGTTTTGTAGTTCTGTGCTAAGATGACAACACTGCTCCTCAATAGGTACAGTATGCTGTCACCCTAGGACTCAAAGGCGGAGATTTACTAAAAGTGGTGCAGCTGTGCATATTATCCAATCACCTTCTAGGTCTTATTGTCAAAGCTTAATTGAATAACCTGACTGATGAAGTTAGAAGCGGATTAGTTACTATGCGCAGCGGCACCACATTCTGTGCACCAGTTTTAGTAAATCTCCACCAAAGTGGTACTGACAGGATTATCAGGTAAACAATAAAAGGTAAAAACTAAAAATAAAGCAGATGCCACATGTATTGATTTGTAGCTACAATATATTATTTGTTCTTGGGTTTAGGCACACACTAACAATATCTTAGAAAACCAAGGTGAGCTGCCAAACTGACAATTGCACTTTTGTGAAAAGCACACTTCTTGCGATTTATCTACCTCACAAAACAAAAACAAAAAAAACACAAAAGTTGATGGAGAGTGTGATGAGGCTGAAGTGTTATGGGTGGAACTGCACATGGGAGTGCGTACTACAAAGGTATAATCATTGGAATTGTTATATATTACTTGGCAAAGATTTTTACCTCTTTTTACATATTGGCACCACATTGGCCTTACGCCAATCCAGTGGTACTATGCCAGTCATTAAAGAGTCCCTAAAAATTAGAAACAATGGCTTTGAAATGACAGATCTCAATTCTTTAAGGACCTGTGGGTGTATGCCACCCGGTCCAGGTGCTTTATTCACCTTTATTCTGTCTAAATATTTTTGGATCATATCAATTGTGAGCCAATGTGGATCATCTGGAGCTGTGTCAATACCATACCCATTATAGATTAAAATTATAGACCTGTTAGTTTAACTTCTACAGTTGGGAAGATACTGGAGAGTTTAATAAAAGACCCAATAGATGAGTTCTTGCTGGAAAAAAATATTTTAAGCAACAGACAGCATGGATTCATGAAAGACAGAAGTTATCAAACAAATCTGATTTCTTTTTATGAGGTGAGCAAAACCTCGGACAGAGGGGTGGCGGTGGACGTGGTATACTTGGATTTTGCTAAAGCGTTTGACACAGTTCCCCACACATGGCTAATGTGTAAGGTAAAGTCTAGAGGCTTGGAAAAATCTGTATGTAAATGGATAGAAAACTGGCTAAAAGATCGTATTTAAAGAGTAGTGGTTAATGATTCATACTCTGAATGGTCTAGGGTCATCAGTGGTGTACCCCAGGGTTCAGTGTTGGGACCCTTACTTTTTAATACATTTATAAACGATAAAGGGTCTGAGATTAAAAATCCCATTTCAGTCTTTGCAGATGACACCAAGCTGTGCAGTGGAATAATGTCCTTACAGGATGTCTTCAATTTACAAGCTGACCTCAATGCACTGTTTAATTGGGCAACTATGTGGCAAACGAGGTTTAATGTTGATAAATGTAAGATTTTGCACTTGGAGGCTACAAATATGCATGCATCATAAATACTAGAAGGAGTACAACTGGGGGAATCAAAGGTGGAGAAGGATCTGGGAGTTCTGGTAGATCATAAGCTTAATAATGGCATGCAATGCCAAGCTGCGGTTTCTAAAGCGAGCAAAATCCTTTCTTGTATTAAAAGATGTATAGACTCCAGAGATATATATCATTTTACTCCTGTACAAATCATTAGTAAAACCTTATCTGGAATATGCAGTTCAGTTTTGGGCACCAATTCACAAAATGAACATTGGGGAACTGAAGAAAGTACAGAGGAGGGCAACCAAATTGATAAGAGGCATGGAGGAGCTCAGCTATGAGGAAAGATTAGAGGAACTGAATTTATTCTCTCTTGAGAAGAGGAGATTAAAGGGGGATATGATCAACATGTATAAATACATCAGTGGTTCATAAAGTGAACTCGGTATAGAGCTATTCACCCTGAGGTCATCACAGAGGACAAGGGGCACTCTTTACATCTGGAGGAAAAGAAATGTAATCTCCAAACACGGAAAGGTTTCTTCAAAGTGAGAAGTCCCTCAAGAGTTGGTTCTGGCCAGCTTAGTGGATTGCTTTAAAAAAAGGCCTGGATTCTTTCTTAGATACACAGAATATAACTGGATACTAACATTTATAGGTAAAGTTGATCTAGGGAATATTCGATTGCCTCTTGGGGGATCAGGAAGGATTTTGCAAATTGGATCATGCTTTGCTGGGGTTTTTTTGCCTTCCTCTGGATCAACTGTGGGTATAGGATTGTAACTTTTTTTTTGTTTTTTAACGGTTGAACTGGATGGACTTTTGTCTTTTTTCAGCCAGACTAACTATGTAACAAAATCTGCCCTATTTTCAGCTCTACTATGTATCCCTTAGCAAAACCTCAGTCAACTATGGAAGCCTATTAGCTTTGAGCAGAAGAATGGGTAGGTTAATATCTAAGTTTCTACTGACTGAACCTTCTTGAAAGTTCTCAACTGCATGGTGTGACCATTAACTCCATGGTACTCCTGCATGTAGACAAAAAGGCACTTCTGTGGCTCATGTCACACAAAACTGACCATACAACATGTGTGAAAAGAAGTGATGTGAGAATACGTTACATCTGAACATTGGTGGACAGCTATGGTTCCAATCAGCCTGTCTTTGTCTTGTACTAACATCCAGGGACATAGCTGTTTGCGACCACCAGGGATTTCAGCCACAGGAATTTAAAGACAACCCTAATCTCAAGCGTGAATAAGGCTTTACAGAATTTCTTTAACTTACCACAGGTGGCCAACACTGTGGTCAGCTACAAGGAGGTTACAAAACAAGTTATCACAGAACAAGTGATCATGAACAAATTTGCCGGTGATTTCACTGGACTGTCCTCCAGGTACTTTTACCCTCCCACCCCTCCACTTTTAAGTTAAGAGGGCTTTGTTTACATTTATTATACACACATCACTGTGCTTTATGAATCAGCCACTTATTTTTTAACAAGGATTTGTATCTTGTATCTATCTGGGTCCAGAGTCATTATTAAACCAATAAAAAAATCTTGACTTTGTTGGTTACTTTTTAGTTTCAGTAACCATGTAAGAGTGTTTTCTTTTTCATAAATGTCATAGTACATCTGATATTTAACCTTAGTGGCCCAAAACAAGAGTTTAGAAAGTTAAGGCTTACTTTAAAGTGTATAAAAACCCAAGAACAAAAATGTAATATATTGCAGCTTAGAAGTCCTTTCTAGTGGTGACTACATTCCTTTTTCTTCAGGTTATTTTCTCCCACTTTCATCAGATTATCCTGCCAGTAACACACTAGCTGCCCTTGGGTGACAACGCTCTCCCACCTCACTGTATCTATGAAGCAGCAGCTTCATAGATAGGGAGAGGCATTCGGTTGTCCACAGAGGAAACCTGGGCATGACTTATAATAGTGCTTGAGATAATGTTGCAGAGAATACATGACAGCACTAGATTTCCGATAATATCAACATGTATTTTTTTTGCACTTACTGAAAAAACACTTTCAATGGTATATTAAACAGACCACATAAGAGAAGATTGT
Source organism: Staurois parvus (assembly GCF_062004578.1). Lineage (NCBI taxonomy): Eukaryota > Metazoa > Chordata > Amphibia > Anura > Ranidae > Staurois > Staurois parvus. The sequence goes on from NW_028317802.1 coordinate 13,492,743, forward strand.
TATTAGGAGTTACATATACTTTAAAGGTTAGGCTAGTGTTAAGGTCAGGGATTAGAGGGTTTACTTTGGGTTTTTAGGGGTGAGGCTAAAGCCCATCTCTGGGGAAAGTAAAAATTCCCCTTTGCGGTGAGGCTGCCCCTACACTGCAAGATTTACAGAAATGCTCATTTAGGTCTCCCTGGTACAGGGAAAAGCAGTTTCACTTACCCGATCCTCTGCTTCCCTTTCAGTTGGTGCTCACCTCTACCTCCCTATGCTCCAGTCGTAGACTGTTTCTCAGCATGCCTATATCCAATGCACTGTTATAGGCTTTGTATTGTACTTGATGATGTCAGAGGACCTGTGTCAGCCGAAGCATAGGAAATAAAAGGCTGTGGGGACTGGTCTAGCAGCATAGGGGGAGCATGCAGGAGCCGAGCATCAAGTAAGTAAAACTGCCTTTTCCGGTCTTCTACACCTAAACAAGCTACGAGGGCAGCACCACTGAAAGGCAAATATTTACTTCTTAAATATAAATGAGTACTACAAGCTTTCATTTATTTTTGTACATTTTTATTTTCTTGTGACTTTTCTTACCTTTGTTTTGAGAAAGTGTGACTGAAACTATTATGATGCCATTTGTAGACAATTTAGAAATCTGATGAAGAAATATTCGAACTATAGGATATTATGAAAGCAATTCTGCTTGTGACCAGCATAACAATTTGTATGAACTGGAAATATTTTTAACTTTATGTACAGTATATAAACAAACTAGTTTAATATGGTTCAAATTATAACAAAATTTATTAAAAAAATACCAGAGGATTATAATGTCTATTCATTCAATAAATTTGTCAGTTATTTCAGTGTATTAATCATTTAATGAAAGGTTCGGTGCTAAGCAATTAAAAAAAAAAAAAAAAAAAAGGATTAAAAGTCACTGAATTATTAATCTTGCATAAAAATGCATAACTGCAAGTTCTATCAGTTTCCTCTTCATAGCCATTCATGGCTCAGACAACAGATGCTTTGCAAATTTATATAGGGCAGCAGCAGTCTAGTCAATGTTAAAGAACACTGTGAAGGAAGCCATTGTGGAAGATGAGCTATAGAAAGCTTCAATTATTCATGAGTCCTGTTTAAATGGTAACCTGAATAGTCGGTAACATTGACTCAGTCCTCAAATGGCTGCCATCACTATATGTGAACAATGCCACTGAACAAAAGTATTCCCTTAGTCCAGAAAAAAATCCTCACCAGAAAAATGCCATAAAAACAAAGTTTATATTAACTGAAAAAGTCATTTGATACTGTTGGCAGGATGCATAGCAATATGACCATGTACTAATATGGTCTCCTATGTGTCTTGTTGGATACTGTCGGTGCCCTCTGTTACAGCCTCATCTTTTGCAGACAGCGCCTCATGAGGTAAGTTTCTTGCTTCAGCAATTAAACGTTTCACTCCCACCATCCACTGGCTGACTTCGTTTACATGATCAACCATCAGGGACCTGTGGATTTCATCGGCAGAATCCCAGTTGTTAATTTTCAACTCTGAAAAAATAAACAGTCACCGGGTAGTTTAATCTTCTCTTTCTCACTGCTACCACTTGAAACGAACAGCAAAATAGAAGGAAATGTATCACCACACCCATTACTGTCTCTTGTTGTTCAGAAAGATCATCAATACAGCAATGTATGACATACAGTGCCTTGAAAAAGTATTCATACCCACCTTCCACATTTTGTCATGTTACAGCCAAAAACGTAAATGTACACTGCTCAAAAAAATTAAAGGAACACGTTTTTAATCAGAGTATAGCATCAAGTCAATTAAACTCCTGGGATATTGATCTGGTCAGTTAAGTAACATATAGGGTTGTTAATCAGTTTCAGCTGCTTTGGTATTAATAAAATTAGCAACAGGTGCACTAGGTGGGCAACAATGAGACGACCCCCAAAACAGGAATGGTTTTACAGGTGGATGCCACTGATATCTTTTTTCCTACTCATCTTTTCTGACTGTTTTTCACTAGTTTTTCATTTGGCTAGAGTCAGTGTCACTACTGGTAGCATGAGGCGATACCTGGACTCTACAGAGGTTGCACAGACAGTCCAACTCCTCCAGGTTGGCACACCAATATGTGCCATTGCCAGAAGGTTTGCTGTGTCTCCCAGCACAGTTTCAGGGGCATGGAAGAGATTCCAGGTGAAAGGTAGTTACTCTAGGACAGTTGGACAAGGCCGTAGAAGGACTTTAACCCAACAGCAGGACCGGTATCTGCTTCTTTGTGCAAAAAGGAACAAGATAAGCACTGCCAGACCCCTACAAAATTACTTCCAGCAGGCTACTGGTGTGAATGTCTCTGACCAAACAATCAGAAACAGACTTCATGAGGGTGGCCTGAGGGCCAGACATCCTCTAATGGGCCCTGTGCTCATTGCCCGGCACCATAGAGCTCGATTTGCATTTGCCATTGAACACCAGAATTGGCAGGTCCACCACTGGAGCCCTGTGCTTTTCACAGATGAGAGCAGGTTCCCCCTGAGCATGTGACAGACATAAAAGGGTCTGGAGAAGACATGGAGCACACGTAACATCATGTAGAATGACCGTTTTGGTGGAGGGTCAGTGATGGTCTTTGGAGGCATATCCATGGAAGGACACACAGAACTCTACAAGCTAGACAATGACACCCTGACTGCCACTAGATATCGGGATGAAATCCTTGGACCTATTGTGAGTTCCTCCTGGTGCACAACAATGCCTGACCTCATGTGGCAAGAGTATGCAGGCAGTTCCTGGAGGATGAAGGAATTGATTACACTGAATGGTTCCAAGCTCGCCTGACCTAAAGCCAATAGAACACCTCTGGGATGATATGTTTCGGTCCATCCGACGCCGCCAGGTTGCACCTCAGACTGCCCATGAGCTCAGTGATGCCCTAGTCTAGCTATGGGAGGAAAATACCCCAGGACACCATCTGTCTCATTAGGAGCATGCCCCGATGTTGTCAGGCATGAATACAAGCATGTGGGGGCATGCAAACTACTGAGTACCATATTGAGTTGCTGCAATTAAATTTCAGCAAAATGGACTAGCCGGCTGCATCATTTTTTCACTTTGATTTTCGGGGTGTCTTTGAATTCAGTCCTCTGTAGGATGATAATTTTCATTTCCATCAAATGATGAGGCATCCTTACGTTCCTAAAACATTACCCAGTCCATATCAGTATAGATATCCAGCATATTTTTCCCCGTTGAGATCTGATGGGTTTTCAAAAAGTGTTTATTTAGTTTTTTTGAGCAGTGTATTTTATTGGAATTTTATGTGATAGACCAACACAAAGTGACACATAATTGTGAAGTGGAAGGAAAATGATAGTTTTCAAAATTGTTTACAAATAAATATCTGAAAAGTGTGGCGTGCATTTGTATTCAGTCCTCCTGAGTCAATACTTTGTAGAACCACCTTTCGCTGGAATTACAGCTGCAAGTCTTTTTGGGGATGTCTCTACCGGCTTTGCACATCTAAAGAGTGAAATTCTTACCCATTCTTCTTTGCGAAATAGCTCAAGGTCAGTCAGACTAGATGGAGAGTGTCTGTGAATAGCAATTTTTAAGTCTTTCTACAGATTCTCAATTGGATTTAGGTCTGGACTTTGAGGCCATTGTAACAAATAAATATGCTTTGATCTAAACCATTCCATTGTAGCTCTGGCTGTATGTTTAGCATCGTGTCCTGCTGGAAGGTGAACCTCCACCCCAGTCTCAAGTCTTTTGCAGACTAACAGGTTTTCTTCTAAGACTGCCCTATATTTGGCTCCATCCATCTTCCCATCAACTCTGACCAGCTTCCCTGTCCCTGCTGAAGAAAAGCATCCCCACAACATGATGCTGCCACCAACATGTTTCACGGTGGGGATGGTGTGTGCAGCATGATGTGAAGGGTTAGTTTTCCGCCACACATAGCGTTTTGCTTTTAGGCCAAAAATTTTAATTTTGGTCTCATCTGACCAGAGCATCTTCTTCCACATGTTTGCTGTGTCCCCCACATGGCTTCTCGCAAACTGTAAATGGGATATCTTATGGCTTTCTTTCAACAATGGCTTTCTTGTTGCCACTCTTCCATAAAGGCCAGATTTGTGGAGTGCGCTACTAATAGTTGTCCTGTGGACAGATTCTCCCACCTGAGCTGTAGATCTCTGCAGCTCCTCCAGAGTTACCATGGGCCTCTTGGCTGCTTCTCTGATTAATGCTCTCCTTGCCCGGCCTGTCAGTTTAGGTGTACAGCCATGTCTTGGTAGGTTTGCAGTTGTGCCATACTCTTTCCATTTTCAGATGATGGATTGAACAGTGCTCCGTGAGATGTTCAAAGCTTGGGATATTTTTTGTTTTATAACCTAACCCTGCTTTAAACTTATCCACAACATTATCCCTGGCCTGTCTGGTGTGTTCCTTGACCTTCATGATGCTGTTTGTTTACTAATGTTCCCTAACAAACCTCTGAGGGCTTCACAGAACAGCTGTATTTATACTTAGAGTAAGTTACACACAGGTGGACTCTAATAATTAGGTGACTTCTGAAGGCAATTGGATCCACTAGATTTTAGTTAGGGGTATCAGAGTAAAGGGGGCTAAATACAAATGCACGTCACACTTTTCAGATATTTATTAGTAAACAATTTTGAAACCATTTATCATTTTCCTTTCACTTCTCAATTATGTTCCACTTTGTGTTGGTCTATCACATAAAATGCCAATAAAATACATTTACGTTTTTGGTTGGAACATGACAAAATGTGGAAAATTTCAAGGGTTGTGAATACCTTTTCAAGGCACTGTATATGCAATTATATTGTTGATTAAAAAAAAAAAAACAATTTACTTCATATTAGAGAACACAGAAGACACATGAATCCTGAAAAATAGAGGAACTCTAAGTCACATCAGGGACCGTGGGGGTACATGCCAACCAGGGTCCCCGAATACAATCAAAAGGTTGTGGGTGACCTCTATTTTTATGAATATTCTACATAAAGGGTAGGATTTGGGTAATCAGTGTTTTCTGGATTTACATGGTTGAGGGAGTAGTGTCCTTGCAGGTTGGGAGGTTTTGGTATAAAACAAAGGTGTTCACAGAAGACACTTAGCATGATGACATCTGTAACTCATCAATACAGGTTTGCCCTAGGCAGAGGATACAAATCTATATAAACTGCATCTTTAATTTTTCTATAAAAGGTAGAAAGTGCGAGCAGGGTACCTACCCTTTACCAGTATTCCCATTCTTCTCTGCACAGGACTTGATAGCTTTCCACTGTTCCACATTTCTTCCAACATGGCAAGTCTCTTGCTTATATCAAGAAACACTTGTTTCTGGAAAATAAAACAATTCACATATGAATTTTAAAACAGAAGATGAACGATTTTAACAAATGGCCAACACATTTGCACTGGTCATTGGATCAATGACAGTTTGAAGAGCATGTTGAACTGTTAAATAAGAAAGCCTTATGCTGCCTGCATGCTTATTGACCACCTTAAACACGCTGAAAAATTAAGATGGTCCTGTCTCTGGTAAAAGAAAGAAGTACATATCTCTTCTAAGTGGCCCACTGCAATAAAAGGAGTGTTTGTTGAGTTCTGTTTGTGCATATACTTTGTCACCTGCTGGGTGAAAGTGGTAAATAGTAATATTCACACATTTTAACAATACTTGACTCAAAAGGATATTAACCACTTCACCCTCTTTCTGTCCAGGCCAATTTTCTGCTTTCAGTGCTATCACACTTTGAATGACAATTGTGTGGTCATGTAACACTGGACTGGATGAATTTTTAAAAATTTTTTGAGACAGATAAAATTTTATTTTGGTGGTATTTATTCACCACTGGGATTTTACATTTTTTGCTATATAAATGAAAAGTCCAAAAAGATTGAAAAAAAAGTGTTTTTCTTATAAAATTTTGCAAATAAATAATCTTTCTTCATAAATCGTGACCAAAATGTATTCAGTCATCTTTTTAGTGAAAAAAACAAAAACAACAAATTACTTTAAAACCAAAAATTATAATACTTTTTCTTAATTTTGTTTTACATTTTTATTTTATTTTTTTATATTATTTGTTTTTTTTTTTTGCAACATACGGTCACCCTACTACTTGTGGGGGGTGATTTTTTTTTTAATACTTATTGCACCCATAAAGGCTGTAAAAGCAATCATTTATCCTACTCTCTGGCTGCATTCTTGCAGCCAGTGAGAAATACTGTGCGAGCTGTGATTGATCACAGCTTGTCACATGGTACCTGGCTGTTGTGAATAGCGTTGTACCATGTGACCTTTGTTATCATTCACAGATTTCACTGGTAGTAAGCAATGATGTCAGGAAGTGACATCTTGCTTTCTACTATTCATGTGAACACTGATTAGCCAATCAGTGATCACATGAATCGGGACCTCACACATAGGTCCCGTACAGCGATCGGTGTTCCGCTGTGTCCGGAGGAGCGTGCACAGACTATGAATGCGGGCGCCATTTATAAATGGCAACCCGCTGCTGCACTGCTCCAGTCCGGCCATCTATGTACATGGGCCGGACTAGAAGTGGTTAACAGTTAACAAAAATATTATTTTTAGTATGTTAATATTTGTAGTATAGCATGATTTTAAGTCAAGCCAGTTCTTAAAAGAAAACTTGTCCCTAGAGAGATGCAGGCTGCGACTGTTGTCCTGAAAAGGCTAGTTAGCTATCTCTACGCTAACTGGAAACAAGTATGGTAAAAATCAGGTCAGAACTCTTACTATTGGGAGGTATACCTCCCAAAATCTATAATAATATTTGGGTAATAGTAAGCTGTTTTGTCATTACAGAACCCAGAATAGCTGAAATGTGAGCTACAGAAGTTACATTCCCCATGTCTCCGATTCTCAGGAAGACCTCAGTGACCCTGCAACCTGAGTCTTGAATTTTATGTTTTTAGTGATTTTAGAACCCTAAAAAAAAAGTGTTTCTTATTCCATGCAGGCTGGTTGCTTGATCTGGACATCATGCAGATCAAAAACATTTCAAGCACTAGAAAACAGAGGTGACAATATGGGCAAAATTTACACACTACAATCATCTACCCCGTCATTTAGAAAATTAAGAATAATACATTTGTTACAAATAATCAGCAACATTCGTCTAAACAAATAGAAATTTGTGATGGTCCAGTTTAATTCAACAGGAAACACCTTAATTAAGTCCTTGCAGTCCTCCAAAATGTCATGGAGTGGGGTTAGAACATCCTTAATGTCTACAGGAGCCTCAGATTCTGTTTGACTGGAACACGACTTTAAGTTGCCTGTTCTGAGGGGTGAGCAGACTTGTCCTAAAGGAGGAGGGCCAGTGTTGGTTTTTGGATCGGTTGGTGGCATCTTTGGAGGGGTGGAAGAAGAAAGTGGTTGCCCGGAAGATGCTAAAATAAAACAGAAACATGTTCTAACCACAAATTAATTTAATTAAATCCATATGTAACTTAATGACCAAACTGTTACACACAAAAACTGTATCTATGCATACACAAAATATCATACATTGGACAGCATCCTCTCCCAAACACTAAAGCAATATGCTATCAAAGGTTAGCTAGCAATAATGATAAAAAGATAGCCAGACTTACATCCTTAGGCTCTGAACTAAAAGCCACCTCCCCTTAACAACTAATATGCCACTTGCTTCCTATTCACCCCAGTGTTGCAGACAGTCTAACTATATAGAGGTCTCATGCTTGGAAAGAAAGGGGCCTATTCCACTTTGACCACCTGGTGGATGGATGAGTATTAAGGTCCTTCCAAGATCTGCAAAATACTTATGATCTCCCCAAACAGGCTCTTTTTGGATACTTACAAATACAGTGAAGGAAATAAATATTTGATCCCCTGCTGATTTTGAATGTTTTCCCACTCACAAAGAAATGATCAGTCTAAAAATTGAATGATAGGTGTATTGTAACACTGAGAGACAGAATAGCAACAAAAAAATCAGAAGAAATGCATGTCTAACAATTTATGCACTGATTTACATGTTCATGAGGGAAATAAGTATTTGATCCCCTATCATTCTGCAGGATTTCTGACTACCAGGTGTCTTTCATACAGGTAACAAGCTGAGATTAGAAGCAGTCTCTAAAGGGAGTGCTGCTAATCTCATTTTGTTACCTGTATAAAAGACACCTGTCCACAGGAGCAATCAATCAGATAAGGTAAGCCTCTTATACCCCTCTGCTGATGACATGTGTTGGAGATGCCAAAAGGATCTTTGAACCATTCAACACATTCTGGTATTCCCCGCTTATTAAACCTTACTGGCAAGCTGGTCATACCCTCTTTGACACCTGGATCCCATTTACACCTAAAACTTACCTTTTAGGTTGACCTCCTCCTGCTTTATCCAAAACATCCAATCAACTGTAGGTGCATATTTTTAAGGAAGCATGATGCCTAGTTGCCCTTAACTGAAAAGGGCATCCACCTCCCGCTTTGGTGGAGCTTCAGAATAGGATCAGGGGTTAAAAGGATGGAATACCTTACAGTTACTATCAATAATTCTGTTGATAAACATAACAAGGCTTGGAATTCATGGCATACTATGGAATATCCCCCTGAATAATCCTAGCAACCTCACTATATATTTATTTTGAAGCTGTCTGAGTTGTGTGTGGACAGGGTTCAGGCTCAGAATAACAAATGAGGACACTGGTTTACCTCTACCATTTCCTTACCATGTACTCTCTCTTTTCTATAACTATGTTGCCCTTTCTTTGCTTTCTTGTCCCTACTACTAATCCCCCTTTTTCTACCTAACTACTGCATTCAGTTCTGCCAATTCACATCAGCGTTTCTACCTGTTTCAATTGTATTGCACGCTCTTGTTACATGATGGAACATACAGAATGACGGGTCTGGCTGGTGCATCTACCCTTAGCCTTGTGCTTCTATAAGCTAACTACCGATTTTTTTGCTTACACAACATACACTTTTAATGTCAACTGTACATACATTTGTGCAGTCCATAACCTGAATAACTCATGGTATTTGCACTGTCCATATGAACAATGCTCTAATTGTGGTCTCATATTGGGCATTTATTTTGTAACTGTTTTTTGCTACTTTGAAAAACATTTTCAATAAAAAAATTTATCTAAAAAAAAACAAAAAAAAAAAACAGACACATGTTGGCCTTCCAAATGTCTTGTGCCAAACATGTTTGAAATGCCCAAGTTTGTATGTATTGTATGAGTGTTGGAGCAGCACGAGTGGCAAAATGCAAAGTGCTGGAAGCTGTGGAGAGGACCATCTACAACCCCCATCACCCCCCCCCCAATATACATGTCCAGCAGATGCCTGTTTTCAGAGGAGCTGTAAAAAGTAAGCAAAATTTCTCCTTTTTCCTGTCTCTATGGTCATGTGACGGGGTGGGGGGTGCTGAATAAAGATTTATTGTAGGCACCTACAATTCAATCCATCGAACGGACAGGCTGGTTGTAAAAAAGTCGATCCCTCGATCGATTTCTGTACAACCAGCCTGTTAAAACATTTTCACTGGATCAGTGCCATCGCCTATAGTTGGTGGTATTGATGAGTGTATTCTGGTAGCAGGGAAGCTCCCTAGTGGCAGAATACAAAAGCTCTGCCGAGCATGAAATGTGACCTAATTTATTTATAGAAGGGCTCCAAAAATACTGTTGTCTTCTTGGTTTTAAAGTCAGGCAAGTAAAGTCAAAATTAACAAAAGTGAGAGTAAAAGCTTGCCATGCATGGTTTGTTCTTTTTTCCATTTAGCACAATTCCTCTATCCATACAAACAAGGTTGAGGGAGGCACCCCCCCCCGGCCGGGACATTGTATTCTGACAGGGGAGTCCCGCCGCTGTCACAATAGATTGATCAGTGGCTGCAACAGATAATTGACAAAGGTTTTTCCACATGTCCCTTTGACGAAAGTCAAATCAACTTCTATCTAGTAGAAAATGGCTACACACTGATCAAAAATTCGTCCAGTCCCTGCTGAGCTGCCAAATTTCGATCAGTGTACGGCCAGATTGGCTTTAAGCGCCTGTTTACACTTAGCAGACAATTGCCAGAGAGTATACCTCAGTGAATTAGCTCTATGGCAGCTGTCAGTTCTGACTGCAGTGTGGGGCAGTGTGGTGTGCATCACAGTTCCCTTTTTTTGGCACTGAATTTTAAGTGTACAAAAGTACACTTCACTAATGTCACTCTACAGCAGCGTGATGCATACTTTACTGCTTTATTGGTTTAGTAGCCTCAGACCTCCTCTTCTGGGGTTCCTTGCCGGCGCTCCTCCCCACTGACAAGCCACTTACTACGGAGATACTCACTGAGACTTGATCCCGAGCCACACTCCACTCTATTCATTGAAACACAGAGCCCTGCTCGCCCCTGCTCCATCCTCACAGGCTGTGATTGACAGCAGCAGGAGCCAATGGCTCCCACTGCTGCCTCGATGTCCGATGGCAACTGTGGTTGCCTCCATAGATACAGCGAAGGAGTGAGTGTAGCCATCCAGGGACATGATGTGTGTTAACAGGATTACCAGAAGAAAAGCCTGAAGAAAACAAATGCAGCCACAAAATGGACTGGAAATTTGCAATATATTATTATAATACATTAAATTATATAACATTTTTGGTTCTAGCTACACTTTAGAGTAGCCAGAGTACCCATATCAAATACATTCTGACTGTACAATCTATGACCGGATATAAATGTTTAGGGCAAAATTAAATTTTTACCTAAAACTTCACCCACGTGCTTGTAGGTATATCTAAGGGTTCATGCACACCAGCTTAAAAAATGCCAGTGCTCTCGGCAGAAAAAAAACCCACTAATTTTGAGTGTCTTTTGTTCTAGAGTTTAGACGCGTATAGCATTTTTTCTGCCAGAAAACTGCTCTCAAAAAGCAAAACAGAAGGGTTTTTTTTTTCCTGCCTCTGAATGCTGAACTTAAAATTTGCTTGTAAATGTCCTAATGTGCATAGACACATAAGATAACAGTTGCTTTTACAGGCAAAACGCTAAACTCCTCTAGCAGCAGCATTTTTTAAGCCAGTGTGCATGGACCCTAAGATTGTACATATGGACTTTAAGATGTGTGGCCAGTTTTAGGGCTTTAGAGCTTGTTTACTTATCTGTTCTAGCACTCAGCAACATGCAGGCAGCCTATATTAATAAATGGACTCACTCACACAGCCAAGTTTGACAGGCACAGAGACTGGTGCATGACTGTAAATATAAATGCTCTGTGCTTGGATCCATGTACCAGTCCCCGTGTACCTGTCAAACGCGAATGGGTAGGTCAGTCCATATAGCTGATGCATGTCCATTCACTAATATAGGCTGCTACATGCAGCTCAGCACTAGGACAGAAAAGTAGAGGGTACTTCACGCTGTATGGGGCTGAGTGCCCATGTGCATGAGCCTTTAGGCCCCTTTGCGATGGGGTGGACTCAATCAAGCGAATTTGCCTGCTCAATGGGGGATCTCTCTGCTGATCCCTGCCAAACTGTCAGATGACAGGTCTGGATTAACAGCCTGCTGTTCTTTATGGGGTGGTGGGATGGAAACAGACCGCCTGTTGTTTTACATCCGACAGTCATCTGATCTGTCGGACGGATGGGGAACGGATCCCCATCCGTCTGTTTTTAGTAGACAGGATCAGATTGGATGCTGATGTGATAGTTGTGCTGGTCCAATCAAACAAACGGACAGGCAGAACCGATCGGTTCGTCAGTGTGAAAGGGTAATAGTTAATAAAAAAATTAAAATATCTAAAAGCAATGTGTTTGTTTTTTGTGTTTTGACATGTCATCATTCTTTGTACTGTTTACTCCTGAAATCCTTTCTAAATGTAGTAAGGCAACAAAAAGTATTAACACATTAAAAAACGCACACATGCAAAAGATTTTAGTAACATAAACTGACAGCATATTACTGTAAGAGCATTGACGTTAAAACAGAAAAGATCTTCAGAAACCAACTGACATTAGGCTTGATGTACTAAAATGTATAATTTCCTCGCAAAGAAATTCAATTCACAAACATAAAATGCCACCAAAATGTGCAATTTTTATTTTTAAATGAAAGCCCTGTTTTCTCATACTTTATTATTTATTCTGTTGTAGTTATTTTATTACCACCTCTAACACCTCCTTTTTCCTTCTCTCTTCCATAGACAGCTAATGGAACTCTTAGTTGTCACCATCCTAAAGCTGGTGGTAACTTGTCTGGCAATCTTTGTGAACTACCTTTTACAGTTAATTTTTATTAAGGGCTCCATCATACCATATCCTTTGAGCTGCACTGATCAGCATAGATCAAAAAACATGCCCAACACAAGGGAAAATAGAAAACAATTGTCTGCATTTTTACACAATGCAACTCCCAACACCACAGCACATGGACTTTAATGACATGTCATTTTGTGACACTTCAGCAAAGTAAAAAAAGAAAAAAGTAAACTGCCTGCTGCATTGTGACAATGCATAGCACCATCCTTTCACAATGTACACCAGTATGTACATGTTTTAGTGTACAGGTTGATGTGAAGGAGCCTTTAATTTGTGGTCAGGAGTAAATACAATACAGAATTGAGAAGCCATACAGTCTAATACAGAAACATTTTTTAAACAGGTTCCCACTGGCATAAATCAGGGAGGTTTAAAAGATATTGTGCAGGTGTATCTACTACAGGACAATCTGGAAACTGTCTAGACAGGTCTATCTATGATCTTCATCATTAATAAGTAATCCCAATGTTGTCAAATTACAGCAGTGACATTTTTCCTTAGTCTGAATGTAACATACAGTAAAGCCGGCCATAGATCGGATCTCGGCTGGTTCAGCAGAGATCCATCTATGGACAGGCTGGTTGTATTGAAGTTGATCCATCGATTGACTTCAGTACAAAGCAGCCTGTCGGATTTTTCAGATGCGTACTGCTAGCGGTGTTTTGTTGGCTGGGAGGGCTCCCTGTGCTCCCCCAGCAGAACACAATAGCTCCATGGGAGGGATTCCCCCATCAATACAGTCGGTGTTTCAGGAAAGAAAATTACATTATCATTATTATACAGGATTTATATAGCACCAACAGTTTGCACACCGTTTTGCAAAATGAAGGCAGATGTAACAGTTACAATACAATTTGGTACTAGAGGAAACAGAGGGCCCTGCTCATTACAACTTACAATCTAAGAGCATCATCTATAGCTTGCTTTAATACATAAACTTGTAATCCTGTCTATAGAAACATTCACTGCCTACTGTGATTCACTCAGGAAGAGCACTAAGAATCCTCTCCTGTCTCCTACCTGTAGGAGGATCCTGTAACGGTACTGGTACTCTTTTATTCAACAGTGTGCGTTTTCCACCTCCAGACACCTGCAAGCCATAAGAGAATTGGGGAGGGTCATTCCAGCCCTTTTCTTTGTTCCCTGTTAGAAAAGAAAAATGTGTTAAATGTTTTAAACTTGGGAGTACTGTTCTTTATTTTGTTACACAGTGGAAAATACCAATAAAACAGAGAGAAGCCAACTTGAGCCTTTAGAACATGGATGTCAAACTCAATTTCATCGTGGGCCGCATCAGTAGTATGGTTGCCTTGAAAGGGCTGGTTGTATCTGGGGTGTGCTATGTTCAGGAGTGCGTTATCTACAGAGTTCAGGAGTGCACGACGTACAGAGTGCAGGGTTCAGGAGTGCACGACGTACAGAATGCAGGGTTCAGGAGTGCACGACGTACAGAATGCAGGGTTCAGGAGTGCACGACGTACAGAATGCAGGGTTCAGGAGTGCACGACGTACAGAATGCAGGGTTCAGGAGTGCACGACGTACAGAATGCAGGGTTCAGGAGTGCACGACGTACAGAATGCAGGGTTCAGGAGTGCACGACGTACAGAATGCAGGGTTCAGGAGTGCACGACGTACAGAATGCAGGGTTCAGGAGTGCACGACGTACAGAGTGCAGGAGTTCAGGGTTCAGGAGTGCCATATGCACAATGTGCAACATCTCATTTCCATGCCTCCTCCTGGGTTCCGATCTCTGTCCCATCCCCCCCCCAACAGTGCACACATCTGCCTCCACAGCCCCCCAACCCCCCCTCCAAAAGCAAACCTGACATCTGTACTCTCTCCTACCTGGCCCATCTCTAGCACCTCTCATGTGCAGCTCCCTCCCTGTGTATTGGGCTCCAGTTAGTACCACTTTGTATGGCGGATCAACTCCAGAACCAGTGCCATAGTACAATATGTTATATTTCAGCATAAAAATCATTGAGACAATTGCACTCACATGTAAGATGTATAATGTAAGCTGGTTTTTAAAACACTGCCTCTCTTCATGGCAACTATTGGGTGCAGCAAGTCCAAAAAAGACCGCCCTCAGGATGCAGCCCACTGGATGGAGAAGAACACCGCCGTCACAGCTGTCAGGTACCTCCACAGCTGATAGGCCATGCCGGACTGACAGTGCATGCGCTCAGCTACACAGAGCCGGCACCGCTGGGGAGAGAGTGGGAAGTGTTCATAACTGTTGCCTAGGAGAATGTGACAGAGGAAAGCAGATGGTGTGAGCAGGAGATGGTGGCCAACGGCAGCTAAGCGTGCCGCATGACAAGCCCTGTCAGGCAGGATTCAGCATGCGAGTCTTGTGTTTGCCACCTGTGCTTCAGAAAGCTGCCAACAACCTTTATTCCAGAATAGGCAAGCTATAAAATGCCAAGCAGCATTCCATTAAAGTAGAATTAAGCCCAAAAGCAAACATTTATTATATTGCAGCTTTCCAATTTCTAGATGTGGTGGCTGCATTAGTTTTCTTTTTGAGGTTTTCTTTCCTTGATTGTTACCCAGTGATTTAGCCAGTAAGTCTGTTATTTTTCAACAAAACCAGCTCTCCTGAAAATGTAGTAGTTAGAGTGTTGAAACATTTACCACTGACAGGGGTGCTCACAATGGCCAGCTTTTTTTTATTCATGCAAAACCTTTATCCCAAAAGAAACAAACCTGTTGCTACAACTGCTTGTGTAACTGCAGTGTGACTTCAATTTGTTAGTGTATCTAAATATGCTAGTACATCTAACACTCTGCTCCCCCACGACTGACAATGCTGCTGTCTCCTATGCCCCTGTGCTCACTCATGCAGAGTGGGGACACGCTAATACAGGAGGTGTGTTACTGGCCAGATCACCAGATGAAAACACAGGGGAAAAATGCCCAAACAAAAAAGAAAAAAAAAAAAGAAACCTAATGCAGCCACAACATCTAATGACTAGTAAGCTGTGGTATATTACATATTTGGTTTTGGATTTAATACTTCTTTAACCCCTTTACACCTAAGGGTTAAACAAATCTTAATGCCGAAGCACAATTTTGCAACTTTGACATGTGTTAGCAAAACTGTACATATCACAACTACTTTGTGCATCCAGGTGGATTATACCTTGTTTTTTTCATGACAAATTGGGCTTTCGTTTGGTGGTAAAATGGTAATGGATATCTCTTGATCTTTTCTTTTATTATCAAAGAAAAAAAACTACTTTTTGCTTAGCCGCCTCCCACCCGACATATAAGGAAATGACGGGCGCAAGGCGGTTCTCTTGTTTTGGGAGGACGTTACACGTACGCACCCCCTGTGGCACGCAGCGCGGTGATCGGTGGTGCGCTGTGTACTTGGGAGACAGCGGATCACCGATCAACGGAAAGAGCCGATGACCTTGGCTCGGTCATGTGATCAGCTGTGTCCAATCACAGCTGATCGCATGTAAATAAGGAAATGCTGGTTATCGGCATTTCTCTCCTGACGAGTTGTCACGCTGAGGAGAGCCGGTAATCGGCATTACTCAAAGGGAACTGATGATCAGTGCCACCTGTCAGTGCCTACCAGTACACATCAATGCCACATATCAGTGCCCATCTGAGCTGCCTTTTAGTGCCACCTATCAGTGCCAGTCAGTGTCACCTATCAGTGCCAGTCAGTGCTGGCTATCAGTGCCATATATGAGTGCTGCCTTTCAGTGTCCATCAGTTATGCCTGTCAATGCCGCCTATCAGTGCCTATCGCTGCAGCCTCATTAGCGCACATCAGTGAAAGAGAAAAACCACTAGGTAGGTTAATTTAGTTGTATATTTCTTGCTACCACCATAACCATCCACCAAAGAACAACCCAACATTTCTCCTGCTCCTGACGATCGCAGCAATTCCACATATGTATATGGCTTTCACAGCAATCATGTGACCCAGAATTGGGAGTTCTGGGTCCCAATCGTTAGAAAGGGACCTGAGAGTCTCACTGACACCCCGGTCTTTGTGCTGGGAGCGTGCCATGCGGCGTGCAAATTAGCGGACCCACGGAAAAAAGCCCAGTCCAGTGGGGCCGCTAATTTGTGTACGCTCGTTGCCAAGGGGTTGTTTTGTACGTGCAGTGCAACATATTCCCCTACCCAGTCCCCTCTTCATGATGTAGTGGATAGTATAAAAAGCTGTTAAAAAATGCAGTTAATGCATGTTTTTAAACTGCAGGAAACTTCATTGATTTTTACATGCTGTGTGAAACTCATCACAAGCACAAAGGGGTTTATTTACTAAACTGGAATGCGCAAAAATCAGACTCACTTCTGCATAGAAACCTATCAGTTTCCAGGTTTTATTGCCAAAGCTTAAATGAACGAGCTGAGGTTAGAAGCTGATTGGTTTCTATGTAGAAGTGAGCCTGATTTTGCACTCTCCAGCTTTAGTAAATAAACCCCCACAGGGATCTCAACTAATTTCTGCAATAATGGTATCTTTCGTACTCTGCATGCAATATCTGCAATTAAATTTGATCCCGTTCTCCGGGAGTATTTATAAAGGGACAGTCAGTTCAGATGATAAAAGAGGACTGAGCAAGAGATCAAGCAAAGCTTTGCTTTACCCATTTAATCTTTGGAAAGTTTTACCCCCCCCCCTTCATGACCAGGCCAGTTTTTGCTATGCAGCACTGAGCTACTTTAACCCCTTTGTGCCGGCGCCTCCCGGCCCTTTAAGGGTTTCAGAAGCAGGGAGGCAGGGGCAGGTTTTAGGGTCATGTGACCGCCGTGTCTTGCCATCACGGCGGTCACATGATCGGGAAAGGTCCCGATCGAAAGAGGAGATCGAGACCTTTCCGTGAGTACCGGATATGTATGCTGGGAGCGTGCAGGGCGCGCGATCTCAGCACATGTTCTTTTTTAATAGAATGCAAATGGGCGGCTGCTCTGCGTCTAGGCCGCACATTTGCGCTCGGCCGGCGTGAAGAGGTTAACTGACAATTCAAGGTCATGCGATGCTGTACACAAAATTACATTTCTGTAATTTTATTCACACAAATAGAGCTTTCTTTTTCTGGTATTTGATCACCACTAGGTTTTTTTTTCCTTTTTATACATATATTAGGCAGCAAGCAAACAAGTTGTCCATAAAGTTGATATATTGAAAGCAGACAACAAACTGTGAGGCCCGTGGGGCTGTATGGCTGCAGACCGATCAGGGAGCCAATGCTGACCCGTGTCCACATCCAAAAGCACCTACAATAGGCACATGAGTATCAGAAGTGGAACATGGGGCAATGGAAGATGATGGCCTGGTCTGACGAATCACATTTTCTTTTATATTATGTGGATGGTCAGGTGTATGTGAAGCTTACTTGTGGAAGAGATGGCACCAAGATGCACTATGGGAAGAAGGCAAGCCGGCAGGGGCAGTATGATGCTTTGGGCAATGTTCTGCTGGGAAACCTGTCACTCTGTTACTGTTACTTTGACATGTACCCTCCACATAAACATCATTGCTGACCAATTACACTCCTTTATAGAAACAGTATTCACTGATGAACGTATCCTTTCAGCAGGATAATGCACCCAGCCACACTTCAAAAATGGTTCAAGAATGGTTTGAGGAACACAACGATGAGTTTGAGATGTTTACTTGGCCTGCAAATTTTCCAGATCTCAATCCAATTGAGCATCTGTGGGATGTGCTGGAAAAACAGGTCCAATCTTTGAATGTATCACCTCGCAACTTAGAGGATTTAACGTTTCAGGCAATAATCACATAATCTTAAATCTGCTCCCACCCCCCTTCTAACTCCTATTCTAACTACCCTGAAGAAGGAGGATGCTTATACTTACCTATTTACAGAGAGTTCTAGTCTGCCCACAGCAGCTGCCGCCTTCAGGGGAGAGGAGCTGCAGCTGACGGCTTCATGGAAGAGGAGGGACAGCCGACAACAGATGCCCCATAGTACCAAACCGGAGAGCCCTGACAATAGCTTAGTCTAAGCATCTTTTTCTTTGTTCATCTACTGACCCAGCCAGTAACCTACCAGTAGACTCAATGCTCATTCATCATACTGTATCTGTGGAGGAGCAGCATTGTTGATCTAGTACAGGAAGTGTTTATTTCCCCATTCACACATGAATGCTTTGTAGCTTCAAAACGCTCAACATTCAAAATCCCAAGGTTTTCAATTGTGAATATTCACATCTGAGCATTGAGGAGAAGTTAAAATGAAGAGATCACGGGGAATGAAGAAGTGAGGATGAAGACAGCATGAAGACCGGTGGAGAAGCTAGAATAAAGAAAGCATAAAAATTGAAGAAGCGTGGATGAAGAGGGCATGAGGATTGGAGCAGAAGTGAGGGTGAAAGGAGCATGACGATTGGAGGACTGAAGGGACAGAGAAATTAGCTCATCAGCATATTGCTTCTTCTCACTCTCCACTCACAGGGTGGGGAAGAGACTTGTAAGTGAAAGTGAAACTGCAGCAAAAAAAAAGGTTAAAGCAGAACTGTGCTGTGTGGCAGAGCTGTGTAAATCTTATGACTCGATGGACACGGACATAGCACCTGTACCTACGGATCCATACACCCATCCATGAATACCTATCAATCTTGCCTGTACAGGTGAGTGCATACAGCCAATGCGTACCTATTCACTTTCTATGGACTGCCTGCACATAGCTCAGCAATAGTAAAAAAAAAAAAAATAAATAAAAAAAAAAGCGCCGTGCACTTTATAGGGCTAAGCTCCTGTGTGAATGAGCCCTAGAGCAAAAATGTATGGGGAAATGTTACACTGTCTAAATAGAAGTACTATTTTAACCACTTGCCCTCAGGAAGATTTACCCCCCCTTCAAGGTCAAGCCATTTTTTGCTATGCAGCAATTGCTACGGACAATTACGTGGTCATGCATCTCTATACCCAAATGAAATATATTATATATATATATATATTTTTTTTTTTACACACAAATAGATCTTTCTTTTACTGGTATTTGATCGCCACTGGGGGTTTTATTTTTTATTATATAGATGAATAAAAGATTTTTAAAAAAAAAAGTTTACTTTTGTCTATAAAACATATCCAAATAAAAATAAATTTAAAAAAAAATCAAATTTCTTTATAAATGTAGGCCAAAAATGTATTCTGCTATGTGTTTGGTAAACACAATCCCAATAAGTGTACATTAATTGGTTAGCGTGAAAGCTATAGCGTCTACAAATGACATTATATATATTGGAATTTTTATTTATTACTAGTAATGGCGGCAATCAGCGACATATAGCAGGTCTGTGATAGCGTGCCAACACTGAGTGGGAACTGACATCACCAGTGACACGAATACAGTGATCAGTTCTAATATTATGCACTAACACTGAACTAATGACACAGGGCAGGAACGCGTTAACTTCTGGGCGATCAAAGGGTTAACTGTGTGCCTAGGAAGTGTTTATGTGTGTGTACTGATTTTAGGGATCTTGTTCCCCCCAATAAACAAGACTGCTTGTGTCCTATATAGAACTCTGTCCATGAATCACTAAGCCAATCAGCGGGTCCCAGCGGTCAATCATTGGCTGGGACCTGCTGATCAGCTTGTGAAGTGCCAAATCACAGCACAGCCACGTTGGCGTGCCCCCCCCCAGTGATATATCACATACTAGGTAAACGTGATCCAGCGCAGGAGAGCCGCTGTCGCCGTATAACTAAATTATGTGATCGGCAAGCGGTTAACTTTATTGAAATGCCACAAAAGGACACTTTACTCAAGTCTATGTAATGCACTGAGGTGTGATCGCAGTGCGGCGCGTTGCGCTGTGTAATATTACAGCCTGCCTACATATTTACAAGGCACTGAAGCTCAACTTAATGCTTTGGTGTGAACACAACTGGCTTCCATGTGCCTGCGTTGGTCTATGCAGATCCACCCAGCTAACAATGTGAATGAGCCCCAAGACGTGCCACATATGCTGCTTAGGAGAAGAAGGAACATGTCCCCAGCACACCCGGGATCCTCAGTGAAAAGTCCAAACGTTTCTTAACACAGTAAGCAGATTTTACTGAATGAGCCCCAGTTGAAGTGGTATCGTTTAGTCATCATCAATAATAACAATCACCCCGCAGTAGTGTCCTGTATATACACACAACACCCTCCCCAGATCCTCTTACCCGGCTTCACATACAGCTCAGCCATGACTCCCCTCCCTCTCCAGGAACTCTCACTGTGCTTCGTGGCTGCTTTTTTTTTTTTTTTCCCTTCAAAGCTTTATTTGTACAAACGACCAAAACACAGTGCTTCTCTTTCCTTTGGTGTGTGGCTATGAGCTCCTGGTGCAGTTGATTTACTATCCAGGCATACAACAGTCTCATATACAAGGACACAGCACAATGATATATTACAGATTTATACAGATAGATAATAGAGGTGTTAGATAGATAATTGTCTTTCTCTGTTAATGTCATGTATTATATATATTTTGTATTCAAAGAGGTATAGACTCCAGAGAGAGATATCATATTACTCCTGTACAAATCATTAGTAATACCTCATCTGGAATATGCAGTTCAGTTTTGGGCACCAATTCACAAAAAGCACATTGGAGAAAGTACGGAGAAGGGCAACCAAACTGATAAGAGGCATGGAGGAGATCAGCTATGAGGAAAGATTAGAGGAACTGAATTTATTCTCTCTTGCGAAGAGGAGATTAAGGGGGGATATGATCAACATGTATAAATATATCAGTGGTTCACAAAGAGCTATTCACCCTGAGGTCATCACAGAGGACAAGGGGGCACTCTTTACGTCTGGAGGAAAAGAAATTTAATCTCCAAACACAGAAAGGTTTCTTCACAGTAAGAGCTGTGAAAATGTGGAATAGACTCCCTCAAGAGTTGGTTCTGGCCAGCTGAGTGGATTGCTTAAAAAAGACCTGGAGTGTTTCTTGGATACACAGAATATAACTGGATACTCACATTTACAGGTAAAGTTGATCCAGGGAATATTGCCTCTTGGGGGATCAGGAAGGAATTTTTTCCCTGCAGGAGCAAATTGGATCATGCTTTGCTGGTTTTTTTTTTTGCCTTCCTCTGGATCAACTGTGGGTATAGGATTATAACTTTTTTTTTATGGTTGAACTGCATTGACTTTTGTCTTTTTTCAGCTAGACTAACTATGTAACTATGTCATTGCTTGCTAGACGTCTACCAGCTTCCCCATGAAATCACTCTTTGTGTGCCCCATTATCCTAGACCTCTCTTTATTATTTATTTATTACAGGTACTTATTTAGCGTTATCAATTTACGCAGAGCTTTACCTACATATATGGTACATTCACATCGGTCCCTAACCCTCAAGGAGTGTACAATCATGTCTCTAACTCACATTCATACATACACATACTAGAGTCAATTTTTTTTATTTTATTTTTTTAGACAGGAGCCAATTAACCTACCAGCATGTCTTTGGAGTGTGGGAGGAAGCCAGAGTACCTGGAGGAAACCTACACAGGCACAGGGAGAACATGCAAACTCCAGGCAGGTGGTGCCGTGGTTGGGATTCAAACCAACAACCCTAGTGTTGCCAGGTGGAAGTGCTAACCATTTAGCCACTGTGCTGCCCATTTCAGTTTATTATACTTATCTTTTAATGTCCCATTATTTTCCTTCTTCATACTCTGATATCGTCATCTATAGACTAAATGGAATTCCAGTTTAAAATATATATTGTTTTAAAAAGACATGGAGGGAATTTATCAAAAGTAGAGCAGTCAAAATCTGGAGCAGCTGTGCGTGGCAACCAATCAGCTTCTGTTTCAATATTTTTATTAAAAAGTTTTGTTTTAAGAATACAACAAGCTCAAGATACGCCCACGCAGGGGCAGAGCAGAACAATAACACATAAAGAGATACATCCAGCTGACTTGCATTAGTCAAATAATGAAGGAGGGATGACAAAGGACCAAACCAAATATTAGCAGCAGTAATCCAACATATTACTGGAAAAAGAAGAGGAAAGAAAAAAGTTAGAAGAAAGGGAAAAGAAAATAAAACGAAAAAAAAAAAAGGGAATCAGAAAGAAAACATGGAGGGAAGGGAAACTAGAAGAGTCACAGATCCAGGGCTAGCACAGGCAGTGAATATAAGAGGCCATAACTAGTAGGAGGCAGGGATGGCAAGGAATAACGTATCCAAGGTTCCCAAACCTTAAGGAATCTCAGATGAGAATCATGAAGAATGCTAGACATCTGTTCATTGATCAACATAGCATTCATCTGGGTCTTCACCCCCTGGAAGACAACCGAAGGGGTTCTCCAAGCTTGAGCTATAGCATGTTTAGCCAAAATAACCAATCAGCTTCTATCTTCAATCTGCTCACTTAAGTTTTGAAAATGAAAGATATAAGCTGATTGGTTGCCATGCACGGCTTGCAGTAGCAATCTGGCAGTGGAGTACATGGGGGGTGATGATAACAGGGGTAGGGTGGTAGGATGCCGGCAGTGAGGTACAGGAAGGATGATGATGACAGGGGGTAGGGTGGTAGGATGCCGGCAGTTGGGTACAGGGAGGATGATGATGATAGGGGGTAGGGAAGCTGTCAGTGGTGTACGTACCAGGAGGGATGAGGATGATGACAATGGGGTAGCGTGGTAATGTAGCACTATCCTTTTAGAAGCTGCTGAGTATTCTGGGTACCCTGTCTACTACTGAGCCCCAAGCAGTGTGTTGTTCCTGCTAGCACGACCAAAATATCTTGGCCAGGTGACACTCTGGTTATCAAAGGATAAACGTGTACACACTGGTGAGATAAATGCTTAACTTGTATTAATGTCACTGAAATGGCAAAACAAGCAAAACTAGTGAGAAAAGACAATAGAACACAGTAAAGTGCCACTTTAAGTCACTCCCACCTGTCCTGCAGGACTGAGGATTTAAACATTAGCTTCCAAAGAAAATTTCCACAAGTGAGCAAATGAAATGAGAAGATAAAAACAAACACAGGGCTAGCTTATTTGCAGGCTCTCAGTGAGGAAAGTCAGGGTTTAACTCTCAGGAATTTAGGCAAATAGGTTTCCCATAATATACGCAAACATGTGGATAACTCTTCTGCTGGCTAGTTGGGGCCTTTACATTGGTGCACAATAAGTATGTAGTCTCTTTGAGGAGAAATGGGGTTACCCCATGGATGGTAAAATGGCTAACGGAGTTCCCCTTTAGTAACAAATACTGGTATTTGGGGGGGGATTGCTGAAGTAAGTCCCTTATAATATACAGTCCAAATCTTTCCGCGTCTAAATGTCCTAATTATCCGTGGATGTGGTAAACTTCTTCCTTAATATTTTTCCTCTAAAATGTGAAAATATATAAAAATATAATTTTTCTTTTGAGGTTTAATTGGAATAAGAAAAATTTTTCACATTTTGGATGAAGAATATTAAGGAAGAAGATAATCACATCCACGGGTGTTTAGGACATTTAGACGCTGAAAATTTGGACTGTATATTTTGGACTTTCTGGGAAGTATATTATTTTGGCGTTTGGGGTTTTGTGTGACTTTTATGTAGACAATTAGCACACCAATATATTTATTTATTTTAAGTCCCTTTAAATGGAAACCCAAACTTGAGAAGCTAATTTCTTCCTTGGATAGCTTGAGTCTGCACTGAGGGGTGTGTAGAATTCCTGCCCAATAAGGAGGTGAAGGGGGTGATCCCTGGTATCCTGCATGCAGCTTTGATGTAGACAGTAGGGGTGGCAGACTGCAGCACTGGATGGGCTAAGCGTCTGTGCCTAAAGGTAGAGGCCTGTGCTGTAAACTGTTCTGAACTCAAGCAACTGAAAGCAGAATCTGTGCCTAAAGGTAGAGGCGGGTACTGTAAACGGGTTTGAAGTCAAGCAATTGAGAACAACAAACAGGCTTGAAGACAATGGCATTGTTGTTTGGGTTACCCTCTCACCCGATCTCACAGTGCGTCAATGGTTGGTGAGGTTGTCCTCCTCTGGTATGGCAGTGAAGATGGAGAGGACCCAGTCCATCTGCCCACAGGTTCCTGTAACCTGCCTCCTGAGGATGATCAGCTCTCTTGCAACATTCTGGCTCAGACTGAAACAACCTGAGCCCATGTGGATCCACTCTTTTCTCTCGCCATCTGTTCCTGGGTCTTTTTATTATTATTATTATACAGTATTTATAAAGCGTCAATAGTTTGCTCAGCGCTGTACATTACAAAGGGGGACAGAACATGTGACAGAACAATACCAATACAATGCAAAACATGAGGGGATTGAGGGCCCTGCTCTTTCGAGCTTACAATCTAGGAGGAAGGGGATAGTGGTACAGGAGGAGATAGCTGTGGGGGATGGAGTGGTAGGAAGAGTGGTGGAGGTCGGTCAAGTTAGCAGGGGGTAGGGTAGGCTTCCCTGAAGAGATGGGTTTTCAGGGTGCCCCTAAAGGAGAGGAGAGTAGGTGATAATCTGATGAGTTGGGGCAGGGAGTTCCAGAGGATGGGTGAAACCCTGGAGAAGTCCTGGAGGCGGGCATGGGAGGAGGAGACCAGGGAACTAGAGAGAAGGAGGTCTTGTGAGGAGCGGAGTGTGCGTGCTGGGCGGTACTTGGATATTAGGTCAGTGATGTAGTTCGGGGCAGTATGGTTGGCTTTGTACGTCAATGTTAGGATTTTGAATTTGATCCGTTGCGCAATCGGAAGCCAGTGGAGGGATTGGCAGAGGGGGGTGGCGGAAACGGAACGGTTGGAAAGGTGAATGAGTCTGGCAGCCGTATTCAGGATCGACTGAAGCGGAGATAGCCAGCGGCGAGGCAGGCCAGTGAGGAGGGAGTTGCAGTAGTCGCGTCGTGATATGATGAGGGAGTGGATGAGCTGTTTAGTGGTTTCTGGGGTTAGGAACGCACGTATTTTGGCGATGTTGCGGAGGTGGAGTCTGCACGAGTTTGTGAAAGATTGGACTTGGGGCTGGAAGGATAGCTTGGAGTCCAGAATGACACCAAGTACTCTGGCCTGCAGAGCGGGTTTGATATTGGCGTTGTTGGATGTGATGGAGAAGTCAGTGGGGGGTGGGGTCCGGGCTGGGGGGAAGACAAGAAACTCAGTTTTGGAGAGGTTCAGTTTAAGGAAGTGGAGCGACATCCAATTTGATATGTCACTCAGTAGGTGTGTGATTCGGGCAGAGACCGAGGGGGTGAGGTGGGGGGTTGAGAGATGGATTTGTGTGTCATCGGCTCCCGCCCCTCCCAATTCTCCTGGGTTGTGTAGTTTAGTTTCAGCTAATCTGGATGAAAGATCCTGCTTCCAGCATACAAGTCCCAGCATCCCCATCCTTCCTCTATTGGGTGATACTATGTTGCGAAGCACTGCCATCTTGTGGTCAAATACACTTCTGCATAACAGTGACAATACACAGTGTTACAGTAGGAAGCTAGCAGTGGGGTACCAAGAAGGATGAAGATGATGATGACAAGGGGTAGGGTGGTAGGATGCCTTCAGTGAGATACAGGGGGGATGAAGATGAGTATGACGATGACAGGAGGTAGGGTGGTGGGATGCCAGGTATAGGGGGATGATGATGAGAATAATGATGATGACGGGGTCAGTAGGTGGCATCATCTGCTGATGGAATGGCATACATATTGTCAGGGATGAGTGTGTGACATCACAGGCAGCCGGCAGCTGTGATTGTCGAAGTGCCCTTGGTCAGGGGGTAATGTCATTGAGTGCTATCGATATCAGATGGATAAGGTCATGCAATACCTTGAGGCTCTGGCAGCTTTTCAATGCTTTTCAATGATCGACACCTCATACAGGTCCTCCATGTATCTGTAACAGACTGGTCTGGCCTAAGTCCATCCTGGAGAAGAGATCAGGGAACCGCAGCTGGCATTATCTGGGCTCTTTAGATGGCAGGAGATCTGAGGAGCAAGGGAGAGGGGGAAGAACTGGGAGAGGGAAGGACATGAAGCACCCAACTGACCCCATGACCTCAGGCAATGCCCAAGTGTCCTAATGGCTGGCCTGGAAAACAATTTGTGGGCAGCATGGGCTCAAGGGGCAGCTGCTATGGGCCCCATAACAATGAGTGGGCCCAGAGCAACTGCCCCTTTTCCCCCATATTAACCACTTCAATACAGGACACTTTTATCCCCTTCCTGTGTTGTAGAACTTTCTTTTGGTGGTATTTAATCACCACTGAGTTTTTTTATTTTTTGCTAAATAAACAAAAAAACCCTGAAACTTTAAAAAAACCCACCCACCCATTTTTCTTTGTTTCTGTTATAGCATTTTACAAATAAATAGCCTTTCATAAATTTTGAACAAAATGCATTCTGCTACATCTCTTTGGTGAAAATACCCCAAATTAGTGTATATTATTTAGTCTGTAAGAAAGTTATAGAGTCCACAAACCATGGAATATACAGTATATCTGACAATTGATCAATCAATGTACTGATGGCCAATCTTATTTCTTGAGGCCTGAAAACACCAGGATAGTACAAACAGCCCCGAAATGACCCATTTTTTTTTCAAATAGACAGTCCAAGGCATGGGGAGTTTTTTGAAACTGTCATTTTTTGTTACAATTTTTTGGAAAATGAAGACTAAAAAAAAAAAAAAAAAAAAATCATTTTTTTTTTTCATAATGTCACCAGTCCAGTACACCGTTAATATATAACTGGTGTGGCGGTGCTCAGGGAAACTGACTGGTGACAGTATGTAAAAAAAAAAAAAATTTGTTTTTTCTTTTTTTTGTTTTTTATTCATTTTTTTTTTTAACAGACTGTGACCAGAGCAATACAATGTTACCATAGTAACATTGAACTACTCTGGGCAAGTGATTAGAATTTTTTTTTTTTTTAACATTATGATTGCCAATATCAATGTATTTCATTGATATTTGCAACCATGTTACTGAATTAAACTGATTCATTCAGTCTTACATTGTGATTAGCTGTGATTCAGCAAAGCTCATCACATGATACAGATGGGTTGCGATTGCCCCTTCTGTACTATGTGACTGCTTTGACCAATCACAGCTAACAACACAAAATTGTACACAATGGATGGCATGAAAGGAAGCCATCCATTGTATACAATTGTCATGTGATCTGCTGTGACTGGTCACAGCAGTCACATGACACTGGCAATGGGTTGGTGTAGTGGTCTGTCATCAGATGTGTCCCATGGACACATCCGGTGAAAGATCGTACCGCTGCACGGCCCTGCAGCCGCATGACAGGACTTCATATGACGCCCACTCAGAAGGAGAAGTGTCCTACCCAGCCGTCAATCTGCTATAGGATGGGCGAGAAGGTGTTAAAGACAGTCCTGCTGCTGTCTGTCTTCCACAAAAGGGTAAACATTCTTCTATAGTTTACAGCTCTGCAATTGCATTCAGACCAACACCAGTGAAGAGATTCTCGCATTACTTAAGCCTAGTTGCACTGTATCCAATCAGGGACACTTCTGTGCAAAAAAGATGAATCTCAAGAGGCCCGTCACATATTTTACCCTGCAAGAAAAATCACATTTACTATACATCAAAAATGACATTTCAATCTACAGACAAATTTACATAATCAAACAATTTACCATATATCTACTTTGCACAGTCCATAGCAGTAAAGTATTTTTTTTTTTTTACTGGCTGGGTTTCCAGCACTTAACCCTCCTCTCTTAGCATGGACTAAGGAACGGCCAGGGTGAAGTTAAAAATATGATCATATACTGAGAGTCACACCCAGCATGCTGAACAAGAGAAGTGCTACTTACTGTGCAGAGTCTAAACATATGGAATAAGAACACAACATCCACACTCCCATAAAATATGGATCTTGAATGCTCCTATTATTCATAGAGGATCACCTTCTTCCTTTTTTGGTGTGGGAGATTCATCTAGCTCTTCTGAGGGAACACCTCACCTTCTTTATGCTCAAACGTGCGCCATCAGACAGGATAAATAAATTGGAGATTAAGGCCCATGACATCGGTCCCTCAGAAGGACGAAGCTGCACACATTTATAATGATGTACTGCTATCCATCCACGCAACACTTTTCTTTTGTTTCATAAATTATTATTAAATCATCATTGAACAGCATGTGACATTGACAGTGCAGTAATCCAGAAAACAGATAAATATATCATGTTCATGAGAAAAGATGAACAATTCATACACAGTGATTAAAGTTTCCAAATGATTAACCTGGAATGTCCTCTGGGCCAGTGGAACATCAATAACATTTGTAATGCAAAGAAAATGCATAAAAAAGAGATACAAAAACCACGGTTAGGAGTACCCCCATAGAAAATTACCAAATTGTTTCCTTTTTGTGTGAAAATAATGGGTAAGCCTATCAGGAAGGGGCACTTCCAAATAAGAAAAAAAGAAGGAAGAGGAAAAGTGAGAAGAAAGGGGGGGGGGGCACAGATGGGAAGGAGGAGAGGAGGGGTGGGGAAATAGACAAGGAGGGGGACGTATAGGAGGTACCCCCTACACCAATAAAAAACTTCCAGTATCATAAAGGACAGGGCACCATGGAGTGTTTTGTGATCTAGATCACTTAAATCAGTCCAGTGTGTTTATGGCATACAAGTACTTGAGTCTTATGAACAAAGCTCTGAGTACTGTAAGGTGTTTTTGTACTGAATTCAAACACAGCCAAGTAGAAGTGAACCTAGTAATATTTTCTTTGGAGATGCTAATCAACTCTTCAATTTCTTCCATTTTATTCAGCCTGAAAAAAACTATTCCTTCACTGTCGGGGCTCGGTTTGACCACCAATGGCATAGAATACAGGGTCTAGCACCGTTGATCATAAACATTGCTAAGGATTTGCAATAGGGTGTTTTTGGATTGGAAGTGTAATGTAGAAGGTACTGCGCTGGAGAGTATTCCAGTAGTTCAGTAGTTACAGTTGTAATGATCTTGTGTACCTATTTACAGAAAGGTTGTAATTCAGAAAACGGGCACCTGATGTGGAGCATTGTCCCTTCTTCCCGTTGGCAACACCAGCAGATATCTAGGATCACCGGGGAGAATTTATGTAGTAAGGATGGGGTTCTGTACCATCTCTTGTATATTTTGTACAACAATACTGTGTTGCTACAGTAAGAGAACCTTTATGGACCAATCAGTATCAGAGAGATACTCCCAGCTCCCATTCCCACGCTAGACTAGAGTAACTCGTGAAAGCAGAAAGATCCTCGAACAAAGAGGAATACAGTTGGAAGATAGAATGCTGCTGGGGTTGCGTTCTGCAGCAAAGAGTATCAAGCATGTTAAGGGGTTTAGTCCAAGAAGCAGGGTCACCCTGAGAGGTTATTTGTAAGTAAATCCAGAAATGCACAGAGTGTAGGGCCACAAGAGTGTTTTCTTCAGTAAGGGTTAATAGATTACTGTGTCTGAAAAAGTGCATGGCAAGGACATATTGATGCCAGAAAAGAGGCATACTGAGTAAAAAGGAAGGGTTCAAATATAAAGATATTAGCGGGCTATAGTCTGGGGGTGTATTAAAGTTTCCATTTGCTTTGCAATAGATAGCTAGAGATGGGCCTATCAGAGGATGTTGTCTAGCTTCTAAGGAGATATGTTGTGGCAATAGCCAGGGTAAAGATCTAATTTGTTGCATAAGGGGGGATTGTTCAAGGTAGACCCATTCCTTCAAGTTGCTATGGACACATTTATCTATGATGTGGGTTAATAAACAGGCTTGGTGGTAGCGATATAGGTCAGGAAGACCAATTCCATCTTTGGATTTTGGCAGCATAAGGCAAGAGTATTTTAGCCCTGGGGATTTCCCTTGCCAGATAAATTTCAGGTATGACCTTTCAAAAATAGCAAAAAATGACGGAGGGATGGAATTTGGAACAGTTTGCATGATATAAAAGAATCTTGGTAGCACTATCATTTTAATCAGGACTGCCCTACCGAACCAGGAAACTTAGACTAGTCCAGGTCTTCAAATCATTACATGCGCTATGTAAGATTGGAATATACAGTAGTTCTTCAGATCGAAGAGTTTAGAGGGTAATTGTATGTAATGGCACCGGATACCCATTGAAAGAGAAAGTTTGAGCGACAAAGGTGTACTTTATCTGGGGTTGGGGATATGTTGAGGTTGCAGAAGTCTATTCAGGAAGGGTTCCAAGGATAAGACAGAGTATCGGAGACAGGGGGAATCCTTGTCTGGTACCATTGCTAAGGCTAAAAGCATCCGAGAGCTGACCATTAACCCATACCTTAGCAGTAGGGTTTAGATAGAGTGCTTGGATGCACGCGTACATAGGGTGTAGAAGGCTAACAGAGCGGAGGACTGCGTCAATATAATCCCATGGCACTGTCAAATGCCTTTTCAGCATCTAGAGAAAGGCAGAAACCTTGTTGGGCTTGGGTTGTCAGCCAATGGTGTAGATATTTAGCTTTGTGTTATCACGGCCTTCTCTACCCAGGATAAATCCTACCTGATCTGTCACTATCAAAGCGGAGATAAGTGGAATCAATCTATTAGCCATCATCTTTGCATATATCTTTATATCAATGTTGAGGAGGGAAATGGGTCGGTAATTAGAGACCCATTTAGCATCCTTACTTTCCTTTGGGATTACAACTGTGTAAGCTCCCAATAATTGAGGGGAGGGGGATGACGTAGTAGGGAGAGAGTTAAAGGCTGCCAAATAATAGGGATTTAAATGATCAGTAAATGTCATAAAATATTGGTGGGTCCCAGCTGGAGATTCCCTGCCTGCATCTGGTGATCGCCGAGGAACACTGATGGGGGAAAGGTCTGTATGTAAACAATACAGATCTCTCCTCTGTCAGCTCCAGCACGCTGCTTTGTATTGCTCTGCATAGCAAGACAAAAACAGCACACCTCCCTAGTAAAGCACATACACAGCACAGTTAACCCTTTGATTGCACCAGATGTTAACCCCTTCCTGTCCAGTGTCATTAGTACAGTGTCAGTGCATTTAATTAGCACTGATCACTGTATTAGTGTCACTGGGGATGTCAGTGGCAGTTCCCCCCAGTTGCAGAATGCTCACTGCAGTCCCACAATAAGTGGCTGATCGCCGCGATTACGAGTATTAAAGAAAACAAAAAAAAAAAATAGTACATTTACTGCCATTTGTAGACGCTAGAACTTTCACGTAAACCAATTCATTTACCCGTATTGGGATTTTCTTTCAGCAAAGACATAGCAGAATGTACACAGTAAAACATAGCACACAGTAAAACACACATAGCATACAGTTAACCCTTTGATCGTCCCAAATGTTAACCCCTTCCTGCCCAGTGTCATTAGTACAGTGTCAGTGCTTTTTATTAGCACTGATCACTGTATTAGTGTCACTGGGGATGTAACTAACAGTCAGTTCCCCCTCAGTGTTAGAAAGCCCTCTGCAGTCCCGCTATAAGTCCCTGATCGTGGCTATTACTAGTATAAGAAAAACAAATTGCAGTATATACTGTATACCGCCATGTGTAGACACTATAGCTTTCATGTAAACCGATTAATTTACATGTATCGGGATTATTTTGTCAGTTAAAGTAACGCAGTGCCGTATCGCAAAAAATGGCCTGGTCAGAAGGGGGGGGGGGGAATAATTCTCTGGAGGGCAAGTGGTTAAGAGCTCGCCAATTAAGCAAAGGAAAGATACTGGTTTGTCATTAGGTGCATAGACATTGGCTATTGTGATTGGTCGTGTTGCAAATAGACCCTTGAGAAACAGGTGTCTGCCATTGCCATCCATCAATGTTTCCAGAATTTAAAAGGGAACATTCTTGGATATGAGAATGGAAACCCCTTTGGATTTAGATTCTGGGTTTGTTGCGTGATGTACTAAAAGGAAATATTTATTAGTATGTTTCGGAATGGCTCCAGACAGAAGTGGGTTTCCGGAAGGAGAACTATTAGTTCTTAATCTATGAACTTCATCTAGGAGTTGTGAATGCTACTTGGGAGATTTAGGCCTTTAGCGTTCAGAAAGACCAATTTTAGTGATAAGGGATAGGATTAGTGGTGTGAATGAGGCATGGTAGAGATTTGTTGGGTACAACTTGAGCGGTGGTGAGTGGTATGGGGGTCAGGCACATGGGGAAAGAAAAGAGAAAAAAAAAAAAAAAAAGAAGGGGAGAATGGGAAAAGAGAAAAAGGAGGGTAGGAGAGGTACGTATTAACCAAAGTGGGAGGGAGCAAAGATAGAGTCTCTAACCCACCTAAAAAAAAAAAAAAAAAAAAAAAACATGGAATATCCGGATAGGTCATCAATAACTCAAGGAGTCCGCTGTGTGGGTTTGGAGTTGGAAAGTGTCCAAGATATCAAGGTACCGCCTTTTGGAGATCTAGTCATTATGAAGTGGTAACAGGAGTAGAACGCATGTACAGTTCCTGATCCGGATAGCAGAAATACAAACATTTCAATAATTTCAACAATAATTAGTGACAAGCATATACTGTATGTAGTAGCCTTGTCGGATTGGAGAGGTGTAGTTTGCTGCCCCTGGGTAATAACCATAAACAATGTTCAGGAGAAGGAAAGCCAAAGCAGACCATTGCTGCTGGGAAAGTGAGAGTTTAACAAAGAACTTCAAGCAGCAGTCCACAGCCCCCCATGATCCAAGGTACACAAAATAAAAGTGTAAGAGTGTAAAACGACCCCTGTGGAAGAATGTGTGTCTATACAACAAATGGGAGCTCGAAAGAGGGAGGGGGGGGGGGGGGAGGAGGGGATAAGGGGAGAGAGAGAAAAGCCAAAGCAATAACTCCCAGAGCTGTACAATGTATTCTGGTTGCCCATCTAGTTGAAAAGAAGCAGTTAGAAATCACTCCTCAGACTATTAGCTGTCATAATGCTTGGGGAGTAGATATGAAATATGGTATGATAGCATTGATTAGGAAAACATGATGCATAGGGAGGGCGAGAGTCAAAAGTATGATCCACTGCAGATAATTAAACTTCTAAAGGCTCCGAGTAGGTTATATAAGCATTGTAGCACAAATATCTGTAACAGGGTACATGAAATACGTATCAATGTGTAACCCTTTTTCCCAGCAGCTTGGGTGCCGAGGAGCAACAAATGTAATGATACTAAGAGGCGCACTTCGCACTATAACAGTATGGCTACAAATAGGCCTTGTGGATGAAATCTCCTTATCTTGTGAGATCGATATTGCAGGGTCAGGATATACTGCAGTTAGTGAGACTAATAAACTTGTATCGCATCAACAGGTTACTATGGTGGCAAAAAGTAGTGAAAATTTTACCGGAAAGGTAGACAATGCAATTTGTGGCATCTAGTGGGTTACGATGTACTAGCTGCAGGAGGCAATGAAGTCAATATAAAGTAAAATCCTTGGAGAGGGTTACCCATTATTATACAGTATTTATATAGCGCCAACAGTTTGCTCAGCGCTGTACATTATAATGGGAGACAGTACACGAGACAGCACAGTAACAATACAATGCACAAGGGGTTCGAGGGCCCTGCTCCTTGGAGCTTACAATCTAGATTTGTCGGTTGGACAAAAAGGCTAGTATGGAAATGTTCGAGGACAGATGGGTTGCCCAGACTTACATAAGGCATGTAAAGATAAGTTCAGTTCAAAGCTTCAAGTGTAAGTACCTAAACCTCAGACCTGTCAGAGGTGAGTTACAGTTAAGTCCATCTAGTTTAACGGATACAAAAAAAAAAGTTATAATCCTATATCCACAGTTGATCCAGAGGAAGGTAAAAAAAAAACAAAAAAAAAAACAAAACAAACAAACAACAGCAAAGCATGATCCAATTTGCTCCTGCAGGGGAAAAAATTCTTTCCAGATCCCCTGAGAGGCAAGCGGATATTCCCCGGATCAACTTTACCTATAAATGAATGTTAGTATCCAGTTATATCCAGAACCAACTCTTGAGGGAGTCTATTCCACATTTTCATAGCTCTTACTGTGAAGAAACCTTTCCGTATTTGGAGATTACATTTCTTTTCCTCCAGACGTAAAGAGTGCCCCCTTGTCCTCTGTGATGACCTCAGGGTGAATAGCTCTACACAGAGTTCACTATATGAACCACTGATGTATTTATACATGTTGATCATATCCCCCCCCTTAATCTCCTCTTCTCAAGAGAGAATAAATTCAATTTGTTTAATCATTCCCCAATATTCTTTTTGTGAATTGGTGCCCAAAACTAAACTGCATATTCCAGATGTGGTCTTAGTAATGATTTGTACAGGGGTAAAAATATATATATATATATATATATATATATATATATATATATATATATCTCTCTATCTATATATCTCTTTCTTTGGAGTCTATACCTCTTAATACAAGAGAGGATTTTGCTCGCTTTAGGAAATGGCAGCTTGGCATTGCATGCCATTATTAAGCTAATGATCTACCAGAACCCCCAGATCCTTCTCCACCATTGATTCCCCCAGTTGTACCCCCCTAGTATGTTTGATGCAAGTATATTCTTAGCCCCCAAGTGCACAACTTTATATTTATCACCATTAAACCTCGTTTGCCACATAGTTACCCAATTAAACAGTGCATTGAGGTCAGCCTGTAAGTGAAAGACATCCTGTAAGGACATTATTCCACTGCAAAGCTTGGTGTCATCTGCAAAGACTGAAACAATGTTTTTAATCAAATGCAATATCTCCTGCGCTCCGGGACCCAGGCCGGTGGTAAGTAGATGGAATCAAACTCCAAAAGGAAGGGACCACCGGAATAGACAAGGTCGTGCAGCTCCACATCAAGGCTGGGGAAGCCCAAACAAAACTGTGAAGGAGAACAACAAAAGAGAAGCGCACCAACCTTGCGCATTACCTCAGTAACCAAAAATTTATTGAATAAAAGAATGGTACTCACAAACAGCGAATAAAAACAAGCATGTAAGTCCTCAAGGGGACTTTAAAGGCAAGATGCCAATGCGAATCCCGTCATGGAGGAAGCCACTCAGTCCAGCTTAGTTATTCTAAGACCTCTAGGGATCCTATTGTTTTCTAGATATTTCTGCAATAGTAGTATGTCCCACCATTGGACAATCTCTTTCTCTAAAGCATGTTTCAATTTATAAAAAAGTGACACCATTTTATCTTCCCTCATAGCAAAGTCCAAGGTGTTACTTGTACTAGTCTCTTCCATGTTGGATCCATTTGACTGCTGTTCAAATGCATTAATACTACATGTAAAACCTTTCGCTAGGGAAGTTCTTCTAACTTCCCTTTCCTCAATAGATAAAACCATTATAGTCAAGTGAGTCCAAATGTGTCCAAATGTTCAACAATTCAAAAGATTTGTGGTGAAAGAACTGTCTTAGATGAGGAATGGCGGAACTGCGTCCAGGCTGCAGGAGCCCCAACAACAAAGACAGTGAACCAAATGCAATATCTCCTGCGCTCCGGGACCCAGGCCGGTGGTAAGTAGATGGAATCAAACTCCAAAAGGAAGGAGCGCAGGAGATATTGCATTTGGTTCACTGTCTTTGTTGTTGGGGCTCCTGCAGCCTGGACGCAGTTCCGCCATTCCTCGTCTAAGACAGTTCTTTCACCACAAATCTTTTGAATTGTTGAACATTTGGACACATTTGGACTCACTTGACTATAATGGTTTTATCTATTGAGGAAAGGGAAGTTAGAAGAACTTCCCTAGCGAAAGGTTTTACATGTAGTATTAATGCATTTGAACAGCAGTCAAATGGATCCAACATGGAAGAGACTAGTACAAGTAACACCTTGGACTTTGCTATGAGGGAAGATAAAATGGTGTCACTTTTTTATAAATTGAAACATGCTTTAGAGAAAGAGATTGTCCAATGGTGGGACATACTACTATTGCAGAAATATCTAGAAAACAATAGGATCCCTAGAGGTCTTAGAATAACTAAGCTGGACTGAGTGGCTTCCTCCATGACGGGATTCGCATTGGCATCTTGCCTTTAAAGTCCCCTTGAGGACTTACATGCTTGTTTTTATTCGCTGTTTGTGAGTACCATTCTTTTATTCAATAAATTTTTGGTTACTGAGGTAATGCGCAAGGTTGGTGCGCTTCTCTTTTGTTGTTCTCCTTCACAGTTTTGTTTGGGCTTCCCCAGCCTTGATGTGGAGCTGCACGACCTTGTCTATTCCGGTGGTCCCTTCCTTTTGGAGTTTGATTCCATCTACTTACCACCGGCCTGGGTCCCGGAGCGCAGGAGATATTGCATTTGGTTCACTGTCTTTGTTGTTGGGGCTCC
Organism: Staurois parvus; assembly: GCF_062004578.1. NCBI lineage: Eukaryota > Metazoa > Chordata > Amphibia > Anura > Ranidae > Staurois > Staurois parvus. The sequence continues at coordinate 13,529,323 of NW_028317802.1, forward strand.
TGCAGCCTGGACGCAGTTCCGCCATTCCTCGTCTAAGACAGTTCTTTCACCACAAATCTTTTGAATTGTTGAACATTTGGACACATTTGGACTCACTTGACTATAATGGTTTTATCTATTGAGGAAAGGGAAGTTAGAAGAACTTCCCTAGCGAAAGGTTTTACATGTAGTATTAATGCATTTGAACAGCAGTCAAATGGATCCAACATGGAAGAGACTAGTACAAGTAACACCTTGGACTTTGCTATGAGGGAAGATAAAATGGTGTCACTTTTTTATAAATTGAAACATGCTTTAGAGAAAGAGATTGTCCAATGGTGGGACATACTACTATTGCAGAAATATCTAGAAAACAATAGGATCCCTAGAGGTCTTAGAATAACTAAGCTGGACTGAGTGGCTTCCTCCATGACGGGATTCGCATTGGCATCTTGCCTTTAAAGTCCCCTTGAGGACTTACATGCTTGTTTTTATTCGCTGTTTGTGAGTACCATTCTTTTATTCAATAAATTTTTGGTTACTGAGGTAATGCGCAAGGTTGGTGCGCTTCTCTTTTGTTGTTCTCCTTCACAATGTTTTTAATCCCAGACCCTATATCGTTTATGAATACAGTGGATATAAAAAGTCTACTTAACCCTGTTAAAATTTAGGTGCAAACCATCTCTAGCATATACAGTGGGGCAAAAAAGTATTTAGTCAGCCACCAATTGTGCAAGTTCTCCCACTTATAGGGGCAGGCAGCGTAGTCAGGGTCAATCAGGGTCACTAGACGGGTGCAGGAACTCAGGATCACAGAAAGACCTTGCGGCAATCTGTGACAGTGCAGGGCATCTTTAAATAGTGTGCCCTGCACTGTCATTGGCCGGCTAGGACGCGCCCCCGGCTGTCATTGGACGCCTGAGGCGCGCCCACGGCTCCTACTGCGCATGCGCGGCGTCCTGTCAGCCGCGGCTCGCCGGGACCTAGTGCCTGTGTCCCGGCGCGATCTGCCGCAAATGCGCATGCGCGGGGGACGGCGCCGCGATCCGGGACCATGGGGCCGCGATCCCTGACATTGCCCCCCCCAATGGGCACCCTCCGGGAGCCCCACTGATCTCTCCACCGCGGGTGACTACGAAAAAACTCCCGGATAAGCCTGGGTGCGTGAATGTTCTGGGCGGGCTCCCATGAGTTCTCCTCAGGGCCATAACCCTTCCATTTTATCAAGAACTGTGTCTGGCCCCCCCTCTTTCGGCAACTGAGGATGGTCTCCACTTCATATTCCTCCTGGTCACCTATGGAGACTGCCTCGAGAGGTCCGGATTCACGGTCTGGGAAGGGATCTGGTCTGGATGGCTTTAGGAGAGACACATGGAACACAGGATGTATCTTGAAGGTCCGCGGAAGCTTGAGTTCGTAGGCCACCTCGTTGATTACTCGTTTTACTGGAAATGGGCCAATGTACTTGGGTCCCAGCTTCCTTGAAGGGCACAGCATCTTCAAGTTGGTCGTTGCCAGCCAAATCTGATCCCCTGGCTGAAGCAGTAACTCTCCTCTTCTCCTTCTGTCGAACGCCCTTTTACTGTCCTCTTGGGCTTTAGCGATGGCTTCCTGAATCATTTTGTTATTGACAGAAAAGAAGTTCAAGATGTCTTGAGACGCCGGTACCGGATTCTCAGGCATAAGATCAGGGAGGAATGTGGGATGATACCCGTAATTGGAAAAGAACGGGGATTGACCCGTAGCTGAGTGACTCGAGTTGTTGTATGAGAATTCTGCGGAAGGCAGCAACGACAGCCAGTCATCCTGAAGGTAGGATGTGTAGCACCGTAAGTACTGTTCCAGCGTCTGGTTGGTCCTCTCAGTTTAGCCGTTGGTCTGTCGATGGTAGGCGGATGAAAGCGACAGCTTGATTCCCAGCGATTTACATAAGGCGTTCCAGAACCTGGAGGTGAATTGGACCCCCCGATCTGACACTATATCTTCGGGAACCCCATGAAGCCTCACCACTTCCTTGATGAAGATCCGTGCCGTTTCTGGTGCTGATGGGGTCTTCTCCAGGGGCACGAAATGTGCCTTCTTTGAGAAGCGGTCGACGATCACCATTATTGCAGTGTAGCCCTGGGATGGTGGAAGTTCGACCACGAAATCCATGGCTATCATTTGCCAGGCCCGCTTGGGTATGGGTAATGGACGTAACAATCCCCATGCCCTGCTCCTGGAGGGCTTGTTCCTTTGACAGGTGGGACAAGTCCGGACGTAACGCTCACAATCCTTGATCATGTCCGGCCACCAGAACGAGCGCCGTAGTAGATCCAGAGTTTTCGTTACCCCGAAGTGGCCCGCCATTGGATGGTCGTGGCAGTGCCCTAGGACCAAGGTTCACACTTCTTCTGGGACCATGATCCGGTCTTCCTTCCAAAATAGCCCACCATGGCTCTGGAGGGGTGACCCAGACGGAACTGGTAGTCCTACAGAAGCATCGAGAAGCCGGGAGCGAAGTTCCGTTTGTAGAGCGAGGAAACTTCCAGAAGGTAAGATGGTGTCAGGTACCACGGCGTCGTCGGGGTCCTCAAACATGCGGGACAGAGCGTCTGGTTTAGTGTTCTTAGTACCGGGTCGGTACGTTATATGGAATGTGAATCGAGAAAAGAAAAGAGCCCATCTCGCTTGGCGAGGTCTCAGTCGTTTTGCCGTTCTTAAATATTCAAGGTTTTTGTGATCTGTGAATATTAGGATTGGGTGCGTGGCTCCTTCCAGTAAATACCTCCATTCTTCGAGAGCAGTTTTAATGGCCAGGAGCTCCCGATCCCCAATGTCATAGTTACGTTCCGCTGGTGTCAACTTCCTGGAGAAGAACGCCAAAGGGTGCAGTAGTTCCTTGGTACCATTCCTTTGGGACAAAACCGCTCCTACCGCATTTTCGGAGGCGTCCACTTCCAAAACATATGGGAGAGAAGAATCTGGATGGCAGAGAATGGGAGCAGAGGTGAACAATTTTTTGAGCTTTTCGAATGCCGTCTGAGCTTCGGGAGTCCACTTAAAGCGGACCCCTTGTTTCGTCAGTTGCGTGATCAGGGAGACCAGACCGGAGAAGTTCCTAACAAACTTCCTGTAAAAGTTAGAGAAACCGGTGAAACGCTGTACCCCCTTTTTGTCGGCGGGTATTGGCCAATCTAAGATCACCGTGACTTTCTGGGGATCCATCGCGACCCCCGCGGAAGAGAGAACCAGTCCCAAGAACGTGATTTCGTGCTGTTCAAAACAGCACTTTTCTGCCTTCGCGTATAGCCCGTGTTGACGCAACCGTTCTAATACCCGTATCACGTGACCCCGATGAACCTCCAGTGAGGGGGAAAAAAATTAGGATGTCATCCAAATAAACCACCACGAAAATATCGAGAAAATCACGAAAAACATCGTTGATAAAGTGCTGAAAGGTCGCCGGAGCATTACAGAGCCCGAACGGCATCACCAAATATTCATAGTGACCGAATCTCGTACGGAACGCCGTCTTCCACTCATCCCCCTCCCTGATACGGACAAGGTTATAGGCCCCCCGCAGGTCTAATTTAGTAAATATCGTTGCCGATCTAAATCTCTGGAGGAGCTCGGGGACTAGGGGTAAGGGATAACGATTCTTTACCGTTATTTTGTTCAGATCACGGTAGTCTATGCAGGGCCGTAACGATTTGTCCTTCTCTACGAAGAACAACCCGGCCCCGGCTGGGGATGTGGATGGATGAATAAATCCCTTCCGAAGGTTTTCGTCAATGTATTCCCTCAGCACTCCCGATTCCGTTTCGGACAAGGGAAAGATACGGCCGAATGAGATTTCAGATCCGGGTAGGAGGTCTATGGGGCAATCGTAGGAACGGTGCGGAGGAAGAATGTCAGCTCCTCGCTTACTAAAGACGTCTAAGAAGTCATGGTAGGCCGGAGGAATAACCTGGGATAGATTGGTGTCGCCATCCAAGCACAGGAGGAACCGGGGAACCACGGATCCTGTGACGTGGCAGTGACTCAAACAATAAGGTGAGCGAAATTGAATTGTTCCCTTTTCCCAGTCAATCTGGGGGTTATGGGCCCTCAGCCAAGGGAGCCCCAGAATGACTGGAAAAAGGGGGGATGCGATGGCATCCAAATGGAGGAACTCCTGGTGATGGTCTGCCATTGTGGTGAAAATGGGTGGTGTCTCCTGGTCCACCACCCCTGATTTTATACGGGACCCATCTGCCAAGAAGATGTTGAACCCCCTTTCTTTGGTCTGGAGAGGGATTTTTTGCCGGTGGGCAAAAGTCAGATCGATGAAGCAACTACAGGCTCCTGAGTCAACGATTGCGGTCACCGACAATGTTCTTCCGGGGAGCTGTAAAGACACAGGAATGGCCAGGTAACTCGTCTGATCATCCCTTCCTGCAGGTAAAGTAAAAGAAACGGGCGTGGACTTACTCATTTTTGCAGGACAGGAGCGCACCTGATGACCAGCTTCCCCGCAGTACAGACATAGGTTCTGTGATCGTCTCCTCTGACGTTCCTCGACCGATAAGTGGGAACGGGCCAGTCCCAGTTGCATGGGTTCCGGGTTGTCCCGTTTCCGTGCTTCGCGGATGGTTCCCTGGGGTTGGAGCTGTATCTCTCGATGGAATCCATGCCACCCTTTGACCCTGGCTGCTCCTTTCCAGCCGACGTTTCCTTAGTCTACGGTTAATTTGAATGGCCAACTCAATCAGTTTTTCCAGGGAGTCAGGTAGGCCTACTCGTGCTAGTTCGTCTTTGAGAGACTCAGACAGCCCGATGCGGAACTGGTGACATAAGGCCGCATCGTTCCACCTGGTGTCTCCCATGCAATGCCTAAAATCGGACGCGTATTCTTCGGCTGTCCGGCGGCCCTGCCGCAGAGAGTATAGGGTAGCCTCTGCGGAAGCAGCCCGCTGAGGGTCGTCATACAAAACGGCCATGGCCTGAAAGAACTCGGTCACGGAGTCAAGATGGGGGTCGTGCTTCTCCATCAGACGGTGAGCCCAATCCTGGGGCTCATCCTGAAGGAGGGAGACTATAAACCCCACCTTGACGGTCTCGGTGGTGAACGTGCGGGGCTGTAAGTCAAAGTACAGGGTGCAAGCGTTCCAGAAGGCTCGGAAGCGGCTCCGGTCACCACGGAATCGTTCCGGCAGAGGAACGCGGGGTTCAGGAGCTAGGGGTGTGGCAACCGCTCCGGATACCGGGTTAGCGGGAGGTTCTGCAGATGGAGGACTCTGAGCAGGGGGAGTCAGGGGAGCTAATGACTCCATGCGGTCCTCCAGTCGGGCGCAGCGACTGTGGAAATTCTGGAAAGCCTGGGTCAAAGTTGCCAGGTGCTGACAAATATCCTCTAGGGACGCCGGTCCACTTCCTGGCTCTGTCATGGCCGCAAGGTACTGTTATGATCCGCCAGGTGGTGCCTCAGGCTGCCAACTGACAAACCTACTCAGAGCGTGGGGTCTAAGCCCGGGCTGTGCTTTCATCAGGGCCCCTGATGGTGGGGATGGACTTGAAACAGTCCCGGGCCAGGTCACGACCTCCGAGCAGGCCCACCAGTGGCTGAGGAGACCTTTGGGGACAGGTACCGGGAGAGCCAGATGTGAAGAGGATGGCGGCCCCAGCAGGGTAGTAACGGATCGTGGGCCCGTGAGGGTAAGCGGGGTACAGAATCGGTAGGCGAAGAGTAGTCGGGTCACACGCAGGGTCAGCAGGGAAGTCAGTCCGTAGAATGGTCAGGGCAATCCGGGTCAAGCGCAGGAGCAGGCAGAATAGTCAGGGCAATCCGGGTCAATCACAGGGGCAGGCAGCGTAGTCAGGGTCAATCAGGGTCACTAGACGGGTGCAGGAACTCAGGATCACAGAAAGACCTCGCGGCAATCTGTGACAGTGCAGGGCATCTTTAAATAGTGCGCCCTGCACTGTCATTGGCCGGCTAGGACGCGCCCCCGGCTGTCATTGGATGCCTGAGGCGCGCCCACGGCTCCTACTGCGCATGCGCGGCGTCCTGTCAGCCGCGGCTCGCCGGGACCTAGTGCCTGTGTCCCGGCGCGATCTGCCGCAAATGCACATGCGCGGGGGACGGCGCCGTGATCCGGGACCATGGGGCCGCGATCCCCGACAAAAGGTTTTCTATGAGGTTGAGATCTGGAGACTGGCTAGACCATTCCAGGACCTTGAAATGCTTCTTACGAAGCCACTCCTTCGTTGCCCGGGCGGTATGTTTGGGATCATTGTCATGTTGGAAGACCCAGCCATGTTTCATCCTCAATGCTCTTGCTGATGGAAGGAAGTTTGCACTCAAAATCTCACGATACATGGCCCCATTCATTCTGTCCTGTACATGGATCAGTTGTCCTGGTCCCTTTGCGGAGAAACAGCCCCAAAGCATGATGTTGCCACCCCCATGCTTCAAAGTAGGTATGGTGTTCTTTGGATGCAACTGAGCATTCTCTCTCCTCCAAACATGACGAGTTGTGTTTCTACCAAACAGTTCTATTTTGGTTTTATCTGACCATATGACATTCTCCCAATCCTCTTCTGGATCATCCAAATGCTCTCTAGCAAACTTCAGATGGGCCCAGACATGTACTGGCTTAAGCAGGGGGACACGTCTGGCACTGCAGGATCTGAGTCCCTGGCGGGGTAGTGTGTTACTGATGGTAGCCTTTGTTACGTTGGTCCCAGCTCTCTGCAGGTCATTCACTAGGTCCCCCCGTGTGGTCCTCGGATTTTTGCTCACTGTTCTTGTGATCAGTTTGACCCCACAGGATGAGATCTTGCGTGGAGCCCCAGATCGAGGGAGATTATCAGTGGTCTTGTATGTCTTCCATTTTCTAATTATTGCTCCCACAGTTGATTTGTTCACACCAAGCTGCTTGCCTGTTGCAGATTCAGTCTTCCCAGCCTGGTGCAGGTCTACAATTTTGTTTCTGGTGTCCTTCGACAGCTCTTTAGTCTTCACCATAGTGGAGTTTGGAGTGTGACTGTTTGAGGTTGTGGACAGGTGTCTTTTATACTGATAAGTTCAAACAGGTGCCACTGATACAGGTAATGAGTGCAGAACAGAGGAGCCTCTTAAAGAAGGTACAGGTCTGTGAGAGCCAGAAATCTTGCTGGTTTGTAGGTGACCAAATACTTATTTTCCACCATAATTTGCAAATAAATTCTTTCCAAATCAGCCAATGTGATTGTCTGGATTTTTTTTCTCATTTTGTCTCTCATAGTTGAGGTCTACCTATGATGCCAATTACAGGCACCTCTCATCTTTTTAAGTGGGAGAACTTGCACAATTGGTGGCTGACTAAATACTTTTTTGCCCCACTGTATGTCATCCTGTCTGCTGTGGGTTAGGGGCACGCAGCATGCCACTCCTCTGACCGCTGTGTCCACTGGAGACAGTGGATTACTGTTACCGGTAATCGTGTATTATGTGATCACTATGATTGGTCATAGCGATCACGATTCCAATGTAAACAAAACAGTCATGAATGGTTTCCATTCATGGCTGCTTTGCTTAGTGTTGTGAAGTGGAGATTGGCTCAGCTGCATACTGTCACCAGTCAGAATCCCTGATCACTGCCACACCAGTCTTATGATGACAGTGACTGTTTGTAAAAAAAAATAAATAAAAATAAATATTATACATTTCAATTTCTTAATTTTCCCAAAAATTTCAACTTCAAAAAAAAAAAAAAAAAAAATTGCTATACCTCTTTTTGGGTCATTTGGGGGGCATTTGTACTGTCTTGGCATTTTAGTCTAAAGAAATGAGATAGGCCATCAGTACATCAAGATTGATCAGTTTTTATCTATGTATACCATAGTTTGTAGATGCTATAATTTTTACACAGACTAAGTAATATAATCAGGATTTTTTTTTTAACCAAAAGGCATGTAGCAGAATTCATTTTGGACTATTTTATGAAGAAATTTCTTTTTTTTTTGTTTGTTTTATAACAGAAAGTAGAAAATATCTTTGTTTATGTTTTGGTTTTTTGTTTTTACATGAGGAATTTAAAAAACTCAATAGTGATCAAATATCACCAAACAAAAGCTTTGTGTGAAAAAAATTATATGTTTTAATTTGTGTACAGTGTTGCATGATCCTGCAATCATCAGTTAAATTAGCACAGTGAAAAATAGCAAAAAATGTCCTGGCCATGAAGTGGGAAAATGTCCTGTCTGGGCAGGGAAGCCTGTTCTGTGAAATAACAGGCATAGTCAGATAAGCCCACTCTATTTCTCTACAGTACAGTACAAGTCTCTGTGAAGATGGTTGTGATGAGGGTGTGGCTGCTACTAAGCTCTGCAAGCATAGCACTCTGAATTGTGAGGGCAAGAGACAGCATTTTCACTGAGGAGGAAAGGAGTACATCCTGGGACACAGATCATCTTTATACCCATTACAGTTGTGTTATGCTGCCACCTTCGGGTGGTTGAACACTAGCAATAAAACAAGACTGGAAATCCCCTCCTAGGCATAACCCCTCCCCGTTAGGCAAGGCTTCAGGGGTTTTTTTTCTATTTATTATTTTGGGTGTGAGGCTAGAGAATTTCATCTTCCTAAGTACATTGAGGGTTTCATCCTCGCTTTCCTCCAATGCGAGTTGATTTGGCACTGGCTTTGACTGCGATCAAGGGTCAAGTTTGATCAAGGGTCTTTATTTCAGACTTATTGCTTTACATTCCTTGGTGCATGTCTTTTGTGCAAGTCATGATGTGTATTGTTCCATTGATCAGGGCTCCTTTGATTCCCTGGGACCTCAACTTGGTACTTCTGTAATCCAGAACTCTAGAACTCTCCCTTTGAACTCTTCCAGGATATTTCCTTAGTCCTTCTGACTCGTAAGGTTTTTGTTTGTCATTACTTCGGCTCACAGAGTTCCAGAAATGGCTGCATTTTCCTGTAAGGAATTGTTCCTGGTGCTCCCGTGATAAGCTGGTTCTATGGCCTCAGCTGTCATTTTTATCTAAGGTGGTTTCTTCCTTTCATCTCAACCAGGACATTGTGTTGCCATCTTCCTGTCCTAAGCTGCAGCTAGCTTGGATCAAGGCTCTTCACACTTTGATATATGATTTGTTCTATCAGTTTTTATATGAACTCTGCTGCTGCAATTAGTCAGTCACTTTTTGTGCTTCATAAAGGCCTAAGGAAAGAACACTCCTCTTTTGAGCTTCATCAGTCTATCATTTCTCTTTGGTGTCATTAGCTTATTTTTCAGGCTTACAGGGCAAATGTTTGGTGACAGCTCGCTTTTTTTTTTTTTTTTTTTTACCAGGAGTGTGGGTACTTTCTGGGCTATTTAACATCTCTTATCAGTAGCTCAGATTTTAAAGCTGCGACCTGGTCTTCGGTTCACACTTGTTATGCAGTTTTGCCAAGTGCATAATGGAGCCACTAATCCCATCACTGGTCAGTGTTTTTGTTATGCTGTTGCAGGAGGTTTTAACCTGTGTTTATTTAGTTGTTTGGGGCCTGTTCCCATGTTATCCTCCTCATATTTAGTGCTTTGGGACATCCCTAATGGTTATGACATTGAGTTCCATGATGTATGATAAAAGATTAAAAAGGTAAAATCCTTTTGGAATATATCATGAAGCACAGAGATTCCACCACTCTTCCTTTCTGGCCTCTATGGCTTGCTACAAAAAAAAAAAAATGAAGAATTGTCTAATGGAGCGGGGACTTCCGTTTTGTTTGGCAACATAACCACATCATGGATATAATGGATATGAAGATGATCTGTGTCCTGTGCTGTACTCCATGAAAAGGATTTTATAGGTTAACCAAAATCCAATCTTTAGGGCATTTGCAAGAAAAAAAATCTTGCACAAATCATAATCTTTGGGGTATTGGGTTATAAATAAAAAAGGTACTGAAGTTTAGCTAAAATAAAAAACATACAAATCAGCACAAGGGACATAACTCAGTCAGTATGTGTCCCTTATACTAATTCCTCTTTTCCTCCAGTCCCCATGCTGTATTACAGCATCTATGATTGGTGGATCTGGCAGAGAAGGGTGGGCCGAGTGCTCTGGACAACCCTCTAGTTGTATTATCACCCACTGCATTGGTAGATTTTGGCAGCAGGTTTGAGGAGGTAGGACAGAGGAAGAGCACTCCTAAAAGGAAGAACAAGCACAAGGGACCTCTGTGGTAATTTATATGTTTTTAATTTTAGCTAAACTTATGCTTTAAGCAGTTTCACAATCATGGTTGAAATAGTGTTGAAACTTGGGCTGAAGATTTGCTCCCTTAGAGTTATAAGAAGCCAGCAGGTGCTTTTTTATTCTCATTGTTGACCCCGATATATTTTCTTTGGCCTTGTTGTTTGGTTGTTGTAAATTGACCATCTTAAAAAGTTAACTAGACTTTAATACTGTTTTGTTTATGAAAAGTTAACATCAAGCATTGAAAACACATAAAAGAAACCTGAACCAGTTGCTTACAAAATTAAAGTCTGCATCACCAGCTAAGAGCCCTGTTGTGACTAAACCTGATGACAGCTCTGACACATCGTCTTAAGACAGCGACGAGGACAAGCCTGTTCAGGTGTGTTTACTTGCAACAACATAGTGGCTCAAAGGTCTGGGAAATCAAGATGTTTGACATTAAGAGTTTCTCAACCCCTATCTGCTATACCCCTTTCACAGACACTGGTTCTCAATCCTAGCATAAAGAAAGCTTCTAAAAAGGTATCAAATAGTAAGCCATCCTGCTCATTCCCTGCAACTGCTCTATTCTGTGCTTGAATAAAGTGCATCACTACCCTACTTGACACTCAATATTCATATATGAATGATGGCAGAAACTTACATTTACATATATCAAAACAATATACCATCTGAGTACTCAAACTATACAAAGTGCAAAATATATAAAATTTAACAGCAATTATGAATGGTAGTGGAAACCCCCAAAATACAAAATTTGTGCAAAAGTGCACAATATATACCAAAATCCCAAATTACCAGGGGTGTGGGAGCACACAAGTGTCTAGTTGCAAGCCTGCCATATAGATTGCACTTTGTCTTTCAGATACTAGCGGAGTGGTATTTTACATATTTACTGTACTTGAATACCAAGTTGTTCTCAGGCAAAGCTCCACCAATTTGTGGTAGTGCCAGGGCTTGCCCACCACCACATATTCCTTTTGGGTTATAGCCCTATGGTGAACTGACTTAATTGCCAACAAGAATATGCATGAGACAGATGGGAACAGGTATGCTCCACTACCTGAAAGTGCCTAGGCTTTGTCAATTCAAACCACTTTGCATTTAGCCTTAGCAGAGAGCAATGATATTCCAGATACATGCTCAAGGTGCCAGCATTTTATACCTGCTTGCAGCTTTATTTTTAGGAGGTAAACCTTTTATTTTACTGGCCAGTTAATGTGGTATGATCACAAAATTGCTATAACTGGATTCATTTTGTAAAGCACTGTGCAAAGTGTTGGTGCTATATAAATCCTGTATATAAATAACAATTTACTAATCTTAACGTGATTGTCCAGTCTCTTCTGAAGAAAAAAGTCAGCAGCTACAAAAAGCCACTGCTTTAAAACAGCTTGCGGCTGCACAGCCAGGTGCCCACTGTATAAGCATTGCTGCGCATTGTGAATGGTCCCGCAGTCTTCTGGAACCGGTCACATGTCCCAGGAGACTGCGGGGAGGGGGATTGGTTGAGAACTTCCACTCGTGTAGGCGGTCGGAGTCAAAATGGGTACCTGTAAAAATCAGTACACTAAGAAAAGAAAAAGAAAAAAAACAAAACACCCTTTCTCGCAATTTGTATATTTTTTTTAAACTGACTTATGTAAGTGGTTTTAGTATATTGATACAATGTCATATTTTTCTTTGCCTTTGGAATAGATGTAAAAAAAAAAAGAGCAAGTCAGCAGTTCATCCAACGTCAGGTGGCAGCAAGCCAATCAGAACATGTTTATTTCCTCCTCAGTTCTGCAATGTATTTTCACACAGCAGTCTTTAGCAAGTGCATGTAGTTAAATTAAAATAAGAAAAAAAGAGGCTAAAAACAAAGCCTTATCAGCCAATCACATGGCAGCAACTCAATGCATGTAGACATGAAGAGGACTTGAAGTTCAAACCGAGCATAAGAATGGGGGAGAAAAGAAATGTAAGTGACTTTGATTGTAGCATGATTGTTATTGCCAGACAGGCTTGTCTGAGTATTTAAAGAAACTGCTGATCTACTGGGATGTTCATGCACAACCATCTCTATGGCAGCAAGGGATTATAAAGAGGGGCAATCAAAGGGTAAACTGTGTGCAGGGAGCGTTTTGCTAGGGGGCTGTGTCAGTGTGCTTCACTGTGAGCACACTGCTCTGGATGGCTGGGCTGTGCACAGCCATCCACAGCAGTGTGCCCGAGCTGACAGGGAGAACTGTTCGTAAACAAAAACAATCCTCCTCCCCATCAGAGATCTTTGGAAATCACCGGGCGCCGGCGAGTAATTACAGGCTGGGACCCGGTGATTGACTGCCTAGAATGGTAGCACGACTCGTGCCGCGCCCCCTACCCGGAAATGCAAAATCACATATATTACGCGATTTTGCACACCCGTGCTGACCCTGTAGCAGCATTTCTGCTATAGAGCAGACAAGAAGCCCACTGTCTGTGAGGCTAGGTGTAAAACTCTAGATTGACCACAACAGAGGTAATTAAGGTAGTTTTTTGATTAAATCTACCCTTAATGGCTTGGCATTGGGAACCTAGAAGAATGCAGACACCAAACAAGGTGTGGTGTGACTGCATTGGGTGGCTATCCCAAAATGTCTCAAACCCGGTTCACACCACTGCGTTGCAGTGGTGAACAGTACGTTTTCCAGAGCAGTGTAGTCACCACATGCCAGCCAAGAGGACTTGTCACACTGTTTAAAAAAAACAAAAGTTTACAAAATGTCAAATATGAAAACACAAGCCAGCACCACTAAGGGTGCAGACGAGAGAAAGCAAAATAGAATACAAACCCATAAGAAAAAGTACCTACTGAAAAAAATAAGAAAATGAAAAATAACTATAAAAATTACACTCCCTACAATATGGTTCAACACCTCACAGCTAAGACCTACACATTGAAAATATACAATCCTTGTCCCTACTGCGGGCAACAACTGCAATAAAGCCATAACAGAGGTTTCTGACCATTCCTTTTAAAAAAACTACGTTTGTCTGAAGGTGGACCTGCGGAACCCCCCCCCCCATCTTTGCCCCAGGTGTGAACCCCCCCAACTTTTACTCACCTTCTCCAAGTTCCAGTGATGGCCCTAACTTCTTCCTTGGTCCAATGATGGCTGTCCTCTTCAGGGCAGAACGACGCCATGCCATTCTGCCAACTTCCTGTGAGCCCATTTATCATCCCCATTATGCATGCTGGGCTTATAGTACTACAAGACTGAGCAAAAGGACACTCCCCATACCATTACGTGAGCGGTGCTCAGTCATGGAATGATGTGATAACCCACTGCCAGAAGACACAGCTAGGGATTATATCACAGACAAACAAGAAGACTGCTAGCAAAAGGCAAGTTTTAAAAACCGTTACAGTTCCTGGCGTTTAGATTTAATGACAGTTGAATTCAACTCTTCAACAAAGATCAACAAAGACCACTAAAAAGATATTGCACCTCGTAGTCCAATAACGGCAGTATTTATTTTCAATGTAAATAAATATGTAATTAGCATATCAAAACATGTCAATGCATGCCTTCCAAGTCCAGTTCCCCCGCACCCCAACCCTTCTCCCCCATCCTGAACCCCACACCTACCACCCCCCAGAGGGGCTCCCTCCCTACTCCAAGACACCCTGGGCCACCACCACACACACCTTCCTGTGTTCATCTGGTCCCCTAGCCCAAGAGAAGGTAGACAATGTCCCCCAAAGTCCTTTGGAACAGTGCAGATACTGGTGAAGAATATGGAATGTATATCAATTGAGTAGCCGGCTGGGGTATACAACTAGTATAATAGTTGGTAAAACAGTCAAGTGTGAACGAGCCCTAAATCATAGGATTGTACAGTGGGGTACATATCTCCACAACAAGGACAGTTGCTAACCCAAAGTGGGGCATTGTGGGTGTCCCCCATCCCCGGTTTCCCCCCCAATGGGGTGATAACCGGCACAACGCTCAGTTGGGACACTGACTGTTATTACACTAGTCATATACCCCAGCCAGCTACTCAGTTGATATACATTCCATATTCTTTGCTAGTATTGGCACTGTTCCAGAGGGACTTTTTGGAGGACATTGTCCAGCTTCCCTTAGGTTAGGAGAACCAGGAGAACACAGGGAGGAGAGTGTGGTGGTGGCCCTGGGTGCTGTGGGGTGGGGGCACTGGACTTAGGGGCATATATTGACATGCTAATTACAGATATATTTATTTACATCCAAAATAAATGCTGCTGTTAGCCTATGAGCTGCATAGGCTGTTGTGCTTTTTGAATGCACCTCCCTGATGAAAGGTAAGGCACTGGCACGTAGCATTCCATTCCCAGGACAAGGCATTTGCCGTGGGGTATATATAATTGTGGCTTCACAGAACAGGTCACCTCTTAAGTTTTAACATGTTTTTAATTTATTGATGGATTAAATAATATTTACAAGACATTACACTAGTTCAAAATTCTGTTGAAAAAAAAAGCACTCAAATAGTTTTTTTTTTTATTCTATAACATTTTTAATTCTATAAATTACATTCTTATTAAACCTCAATATTTACAGAAGGATTGCACTTAAACCTGATTTTGGGTGAGCTTAAGCAGAACAGGTCTATCAAGGTGTCCATGACTTCTCTGGAGTCTCAACCAGAGAATTAACCCCTTTCCTGCCTTTATATGGCATACTGTGCAGACTTATCCAGGTATGATGGATTCCCACAAACACTGCAGGAGACAGATAACAACATGGCCTTTATAGGCTGTGGTAGGACTAGTAAGACTGTACCAGCAAAGTTTCATACACCTCACTTACTCTTTTCACCCACAACTGGTTTTCTTCTACAGTACTTTATTACTAAACATAATGTGGAGGAGGGTAGGGAAACAAACATACTGTGCCTGGTTCTTCCAGTAGAGAACGTTTTGGTGTATTTGAGAAGTATCAGAATTACAATGTACTACAAGCCTTGGCAGCTTTATGCGCGCATATTGTTGTCTTGGCAATGCTAGCAATTACATCTAGGTGGAGTGCCTCATGTTCAATAGACATTCAATTTCTCAGAATACTGTATATTTACAACAAGAAAACTTTTAAAGCCCAACCTCCATTTTTATTCAGCAATAGTGGAACGATATCCTTCAGGAGAGGCAAGTATTTTCTTCTTTACAGGTGCATTTTTGTTAAAATGGGTTACTTATGCAACAGAGTCTCTAACCTCCAAACTAAGATTCTCTCTTATGGTAGAATTACAGGTTCTAGAAGCATAAAAACACGTCCCTAAAGGATAGATTAGAGAACATAGGTATTTATATAATTTTATCTTAACATTAAAGAGGACCTAATCTGTGGAAGATGACAAAAAAAAAAAAAAAAGCAGGCAGAAAGCAAATGACTAGTCACGATTCTTTCCCATGTCCTCCCTGTAGCCTCCCCATTACTGTAGTATAATGCATGGTTCTGCACTGTCTTTCTGGCTGGAAACAGCCTTCTTAGTACAGGCAGGTATTTGCTTCCTCGCATCAGAGCTCCCAGCAAGAACAGTGAGCATAACAGTAGTGACAGCAGCCCCCTTACACTTAACAAGACATGCATTGTTTTTCAGGAGGAATTCCAGACAAAAAGTAAACCTTTCAGTGTACTACTTAGGTACAATAAACATTTCTAGATGTTTCCTATAACATGCCAAATCTGCACATTATGATTTCAGGTCCAATTGGAAAAAAAAAAAAAAGGAAAAAGAAAAAAAAAGGAAAAAGAAAAAAAAAACAAAAACAAAAAAAAAAAACACAAATCTTTACTACATGCCTGGGAGTTCTATTTTTAACCAATTTACAACATTCATATGAAGGGCTCCCAGAATGCATCCCCCGCACACACCCGGCGCTGTCAGTGATCCTTGCGTCCTACTGACACAGCTGATCAAAGTAAATACAGTTACCGGTTATTGGCTGTCACCGCCTGAGGAAAGCGCTGCTAATAACTGGCAAATGGGACAGAGCAGATTTGCACGGATAATCAGAGCACTAATTACCAGTGCTGCCCATCATCGCTGCATATCAGTGCCCCCTCATCAACGCACATTAGTGAAGGACAAAAATTACCTGTTTGCAAAATTTTACAAAAGAGCAAACAATTTTGAATAAAAAACGTTTTTCTTTTTTTGTTTATAGTGCCAAAAACCCCCAAAACCCAGTGGTGATTAAATACCACCAAAAGAAAATCCTCTGTGTGAAAAAAAAAAAGATAAAAATTTGATATGGGTACAGTGTTGCATGACTGCACAATTGTCATGCAAAGTGCAACAGCACTGGAAATTGGCCTGCACAGGAAGGGGGGGGGGGGGGGTTAGTGCCCAATAGGCAAGTGGTTAATAACTAATAGGTGCTGTACTTGGCTTTTCCTGTCTTCCCCAACACACCTCCAATGCTGCAATATGACTGGTGCACTTTAAAAAGACATAAAACTCTAGCAGTAAACAGTCCTGTAAAGTCACTCAGGCACATTTAAATGCTCCCTAAACATGTCACAAAGTCCTATAAACAGGGAGACCACCTTCAACACAGATATATACGGTATATGCACACTTCATGCAAGTCTGTGGACAGCCTATGCAGCTGACATATATGATGTATGCAGAAGGCACTTCTCACAGGGGAAAAAAAAATAAAAAATCAGAGTGCTGCACTGGTGCTGGATGTTCACAAACTGATGTTTGTTCAATTGATCCTTCTCCTCTGCTCCGGCAGCACAAACTCCATCATGTCTACTTTCATGTTTAGTTCTGCTTCTGTTTGTTTCTGCAGGAAAACAAAAATGAACTGTATTATAGACAGCCAAATATGAGGTGCTAAAATGGATAGAGCATTGGCATATGCATGATCCAAAATCCAAGCCAATTTAGGACAGACAATAAGGGGTAAGGGTCCTTTCACATGGGTGTCATCTGTCAGCAGGCAATTCCCTGACTGTGACAGCATGAGATCTTAGGATGTCCCTGCCTCTTTAATTTAGCAGCAGGGAGAACTGACAATGTAATTTGCAGTGGGGGGGGGGGGGGGGGAGAAGCAACACAGAGCACTTTCTGTATCCATCGAAACACCACACATCCCGAGCTTGCTGCAGTTTGTTTGGTTGCCACTAGAGGTGAAGACATCTGGTGGACAGAAGCAGCTGCTATAGACTTGTAATGTACAAGTTGCTCAGAGAGGTACAGAATGGCTGTATGTAGGCAGCCAGGAGCCACAATCACTGGGTCACATGTCTCTCCTGAGCTACTGGACTAAGGAGCAACTTACCAGTTCCCTCTTTGCCTCTTCAATCTTCACTTTTACTAGGGATGGATTCTAAAAGATAATGGCCACAGAGGATCAGTTAGAGAAAAACTGTCAATATTTTATGCACTAGCATGCAGTATTTAAATGATTCCATTGCTAATCTGAATATTTCAAATAAAAGGTGTATCTGTAAAGCTGGCCATACATGATCAAAATTTGGCCGGTTCAGCAGGGACCAGCGGAACTGTGATCCATGTATGGGTTAGTTGGTTGTACACAATCGACTATTGATTGACTAGGGTACAACCAGCCTCTTGGGTTTTTCCTGAGCAAACTGTGCCATCAGCTATAGCCAGCAACAATGATCACACAGAATACACTAGCAAAGTGGGAAGGATTCCCCAATCCACATCAAAATATGTGGATGGAGGAATGGACTCATTTCTTTTATTTATCCCACTGGTTAAAGTGTTACTAAACTCATGACCCTGCATTCACTATCTGGTCTCCCCCACAGTACACATGGAAATGCAATTATTTTAGTACATATAAACTGCTAAATACCTTTTCTCATCAGCAGTGTATAGCAGTCTTGTGACTTCTATCAGTTGTCAGCACAGCACTGATTAAAGCTTGTAAGAGGCACTTTCACTGTCCCGTGATTGTCATATGAGACTGCATAAACCCTGACCCTCTGTCTGGGCAGCGCCAATTGGCTCTATGCTGAGCACATGCACTCTCCCGAGAAAAGAAAAAAACTCTAGCAATACACATCAAACTGAGCATGCCTCCAAGGCTCTGTTCTATCAGTAGATGAATGGGGGACAGTAGAAGGGGAGGATCAGAGAAAACAGGATCAAACATCCTTTTTAACCCCTTAAGTTCCACAGTGAGTATAACAAGCATACTTTACTGCATATACAGATTGATTTTAATGTTGTGGGTTTAGTAACATTTTAAATGAAAAAATGTAATCACGTATGGCCTCCTAAAAGGAAGACTCCTTCTGTCCAAGCAGCAGAAAACCCACTACATTGAAGAGGAGGTCTGCTGCTTGGACAAAGGGAGATGTAAGTATTTACATTTGAGGTCTATTCCAGAACCATTGCTTACAGGTGCATCAATAACCCGTTGCCCCTGCAGCACTCGCTGTGGACACGTCCACAAGTGTTGGTTGTGGAACAGACTTCAGCTGGTGAGCAACTGGTGGTAAAGTTAACCATATACTGAGCAAATGTTGGACAGTCCCTGCTAGCTCAGCCAAAATGTACCCAGTGGGTGGCCCTGCCAGCCCTGATCTGTTTGATCAAATTTTGCTGCAGGAGCCTGCTGGAATATTTTCATCCAAACAGCAGCTGCATCTAATCAGCTGTCAGAATACAATAGCGTGGATTGGAAGAGGGGGGGGGGGGGGAAAAGATTCATCCACCCACAGTTTAGTTTCTTTCCAGGTAACTTTTCTTATAAATAGTCAAACTACCATCAGAGTTGCTATAAGGAAAATTAGCATTTTGAAGTGAATACACCCAAAGGCTTCATTAATTCACTGATGTTTAGAGCTCTTGCACTCAGGTAATTTTTTTTTTTGTTACTTATCTGAATGCAGCCCAATGCTTTCAATGGGCCTGTAAATATATATGGGCACATAAATATCAGTAAACTAGTGTTGTGTTTAGATCAGTAAAAACAAAAAAAATGCCACAAAAAAATTCTGCATTACTAGTCAATATTTTACACACATATGAATGAATGTGCATAAATACACGTGTAAACCACAACTCTCCTATATTTAGCATTGAAGGGCTAGAAGAAATTTTACACGCATGTATACACACACAGTACATGGACCAAACTCATGTGTTTTTGGGCAGGCCCTTTCTGCCAGAAAGATCTGGTATTCATATGTCAATATCATGTGCAAGGACCCTTATATGTAGAATCTTACTGGCAGAAAGATCTTTAATAAAAAACAACATTATGTAAAAGACCTTGCACAGAAAATGCAGTGAAGCATAGCCACTGTGAGGCTCTAAGCCAGGGGTGGGCAAACTTTTTGACTTGAGGGCCGCAATGGGTTCATATATTGGACCCGGGGGCCGGACCAAGAGTAGATGAATGATGTGTGTGTCATCCATAGTAAGTATAGTAATATTCCCCCATAGTAAGCATAGTAATTCATCCCCCATATAGTAATTCATCCTCCATAGTAATTCATCCCCCATATAGTAATTCATCCCCCATAGTAATTCATCCCCCCTATAGTAATTCATCCCCCCCGCGGGCCGTAGTTTGCCCATTGCTGCTCTAAGCCATACCCTCAAACTACATATGTAAAGAGCGCATTATGCTGATCGCATTCTCATTTACAATTACAATGTAAAATTGTAAATTAAATAAGTAGTACACTGAAAGAATGTGAAAAACGAAAAAAACAAAAACCTTGCAGGTGAATAATGCAGGCCCCAGTATCCTGCTATTGTGACCAATTTCCAGACCTTTCTGATAGGTCTGGAAATTGGCCACGGCTGACACTACCTTTGGGTAGTATCAGATGTTGCTGTTACTATACCCCCCAGCTACACACATTCCTGTTACCCCATATGATAGACCGTTTCACTGGCCAATAGGAAGGGACAAGCAAGCTTTAACTCTTCATGCAAAAGCTTTTCGTTGAATTTTGAATACCTACAACATACAGTGCAATCAATACAACTTACTGGAGCCAAGTCCAGGTAAGATTTAAGCTTTTCCTTTGTAGCTGTGGATTGTGCTTTAAGCTCTGCCAGCGTCTGAAAAACATTAAAAATTAAACATTACAATCAGCAAAAACACACTGATCTATCGGGCTGAAAATTGCAATATAACCAATTTCTGTGTCTCTGGCGACAGTGATTTTTCAATATATACATAGTGGGAGAGGCAATAACTTTGCTGCTTGTAGCTCCAATAGGCCTGAGATCTGCTGTGTTAGCAACCCAGGAGATCAGTGACATCAATTCCGCCATCATGTTGCAGTGCTTAGCAATTGGCTGCTAGGCCAGGGCACAGTCACAGTGTCAGGGATCCGGGTATGACCAGAGATGTGTGGACTGACACAGGGAAACGCAGTATTCAAGTATGGTGTAAAACAATATAATTTATTAAAGACTATACAGCACATCCAAACACACAGTGCAAAAACCAAACCTCCAACAGATCACAATATGTGTGGGAACACAAGCGTAGTCAGGCAGGCCGGGTCAGTAACTATCAGGCAGACAAGGTACAAAGGAGCAGGCAGGAGAGCGGTCAGGAATAGCCAGGGTCGGTGCAGGCAGAGTTCTAGCAGAGTCAAGATCAGGCAGGAATATCAGGCAGGAAGGAAACAGGATGCAGGTACAGGGGCACATGGGAACAAACACCAAGGCACTGATTGCAGGCCTGGTCCTGCTTAAATACACCTCCTGCAATCAGCCTCAGTGATGGCTTGACTGCAGGAGTGAGATTCTGGCTGCTGAGAGCACCCGCTGCCCAGCACTGGTACTGCAGCCCACAAGGCAGGTGAGCCCCAGCACCACCTGTGGTGAGTCCATTCCTGACACACAGGGGGGCAGGTCACATGTCGATTCATGCCTAGATGTGTCAGGTATTCTCGCAAACTGCAGAGAAGCAAGGAGCTGAGGAAGCACTGGTAAAGCACTATGGAGGTTAGGATGCCCTTTCCAAAGACACTTATTTTGCCCTGCATAGGCATGGAGACCACATCTCCTTAAATACATAGATAGCATTGGACTATAGAGCCCCATCAATTTAAAAGTACACCTGTATTAATAACATGCCATTGCTGAACTCAATCTTAAATGCCAAGTACTTGGCTGCCCCAGCGTTAATACTTTATTTCACTAACTAGAACAAGTACTCAGCAGGAAAAGCTACTTAAAAATAACACAAAAAGTATTGAAGCCACTACTCAGTATGAAGTCAGGTGAGTAGCTTTGTTGGAAGGCATGTTCAGCAATTGGAGCACAGGTTAGTAAAGGTTTCCTTAAGGCCAGTGGAGAGGACTTCAAGGTAAGACATGGTAGAAAAAAACAAAGTCAGGAAACTAAAACTGTAATGTAGTGCTTTTCTCTCTCTGCTGTTCCCAAGAATCTCACAAGTGCCTTAACCTCCCTGACGGTATTCCCGAGTGTAGCTCAGGGTAAAGTTTCAGTACCAAAAGCGGTAACCCCGTGGTACACTCGGGCTTACCATGCGGCATTGTTCAGAGATTCCCTGCAGCGCTTACCTTGTCCTTCGCTCCCGCGACGTGTCCCCTGCAGCGTCCCCGGCCATCTCCCCTGGCCGATGTCGGCATCCGGCTTCCGTGTCTCGGTCCCTGCAAGTGTCGGGACGTAAGAGGGCCGGAACCGGCGGCAAATTTAAAAATTTTAAAAACTGTCATTTTCTAATAAACGAATATTACATAGTAAAACATTACTATTTCAAAGCATTTCACATACATTTTGTCCCTAGTGCTTTGTTCTGTGCCCTGCCTGCATTTATTACTGTTCTTTCTGCCTGGAAACTTAGAAAAGTCCATGGCATCCAAAAAGCGTCCCTTTATGTCAAAAGCGGTTTTAGATTAGCTAGAGAACAGCGATAGTAAATCAATACCACTTGCAGAATTGAGTGATGATTCGTGGTGGAAATTCGTCAGACACGGAAAATGATTCTGCGACTGAGCTCAGCGATGTGCGAACTTAGCGCTATATTTCAAATTTCAGTGTTTTTGGTTTGATTATATTATTGAATTAAATTTATGATATTTTTTAAATTATAATTTATGATTTCGTGTTTCAAGTTCTATCCTACCCGAAATGTTTACTAGACTCTTTTTCGGACAGATTTCAGTGAGTTATTCCTAAAAATTACAGGCCTACAATTAAAAAAACGACATATTTCCAAACAAAAAAATGAACCACTTTCAGCACAGAAATATGGACATAATCATACCGCTAGGGAGGTTAATGTTATTATAGCCAAATCTTTTGGAAGACCTAAAGCTAAGGCAGGCCAGCATTTTATAGTCAGAACTTTAACGCAAACTCCACAAATTATCTTTATTGCCAACTTAGATTGGTCCAGCTTTCAAAAGGTGTAATTATCCATATCTTATATCTGGAGGGCTGCTGGAGATGCTGAAAAACACTGTATTAGTATGCGCTGCATAAAGTGATAGCCATGATCTTCAGGGTCCTGCTCAAGCAGCTTTCCTTCTGCACACTGAACACAGGGCCTTGGTCACGTCGCACTGCCTACCATTCACTGTACACTTTTTTTTTTTCAGTAAATACAAGATATTCTCCAATTGAACTAGGGTAGATTGTGAGGTCATCCACCCCTCCACTCCACCTTGTCCACTCTGAGAATGCCCTTTTCAATGAAACAAAAATACTAGGTATTCTCTGAATGGTGGCAGCGAGAGACTCCGGTGTTCAGTGTGCAGAGGGAAGATGTCTGAGCAGGACCTGCAAGATCGCTTTCATTGTATGTAGCATAGGTTAATAAACTGGTTTTTATGCATCCCCAGTGGCCCTCCACATATGCGATACTGATAATTACAAGCTGGAATAATGTAAAATGGCAAAGATCATTCCTGGATTTCCGATAAAAAAAAATTAAATTGAACCAAAAACATTACAGAGTTTATTTGTTCTTTTAACTTATCCCCCCCCCCCAGTATGCCCAAATAATTGTTTTTGAATAAATATTTAATACATGAAATAAGATTTACCACAGCACAGCAGCAGCTGCCTTTGCCTTGGTTTCACTTTAATTGAAAATCAGGCCAAGTCATTCTAAAAAGAGAGGAATTACTGCTTTACCCACAGGTAAGTGTGTAAATATCAAGCTCTGTGAACAGGCTTTTACAGCAGCTAGTAAGGAGACAGAGCAAAACATATGAAATACTTGCTGGCTGTAACGTGTACAAATGCCGGAACAATTAAAGTATCTTATTTGCTCTCATTTAGTGTGTTAAATATGCTATTGAAAGTATTCTTGTCTATTTACCAGGGAAAAGTGAGAAACACATATTTCATCTTTACTGGACCTACCTCAAACCAGTTCGGGTGCCTTGAACCACTGGGATTCTCAAGCTAAAGGAGCAGCAACTATCAGCAGCTGATGTGTTTGGGCACAGTTAACCTAACAATTGTAATTGGAGAGGTTTATACATAGTATAGAAGCAGGATGTTTATTCGCTGTTCCAATTAAATGTCCATGCCATCTATAGACTGTCTAACCTAATACTAAAGGAAGGAAAAAAAAAAAAAACCCTAGTTCACCTACAGACCTCAGAAAGGGACACCAAAGAGCGATGAGTTAGAGAATCCTCCACCCCTGCTGCCGACAGCTCATCCTGCATTAAAATGGGGGAGAAATGAAATGGTTAATAAGTGATTTACAGGACAAAAAAAAAAAAAGTTATCTAGAGCTAAGACAGGCCAACAACTTCAATCTGAAATTCATATAATAAGCTCACTTTTCAGGACTTTTTTTTCCCCCTTTCTTTAAATCATGCTTTCCTGCAAAATCGTTCTAAGGGCTTGAATATTTTAGTGCTCTAACACATTCAAAGACCAAAAAAAAGCTATGCAGTGGTGCAGTGCACATGGACCCCAAGGAAGGTGGGGCTCACTGTGCCCTCACATATTGCACAAGTGTGAAGAAACACCATTCAGTTCCCCCTTCTCTGCTGCAGCCGTGCTGTCACAGGCAGCTGCAGCTGAGTAAAGATCTCCCTTTGTTTATGCGTGGGAGGGGGCGTGTGTAGTAGGGGGCTCCTGTAACAGGACTGTAATTTAGCCCCGCCTACTGGACCACAGAAGGAGGAGGAGGAGGGAAGAAGAGCCAGAGCTGCAGTACCCTAAGTTTGGTGAAGAGTCCAGGGAGAAGGAGAACAGCTGTAAGCTGTACAGGGGAGGGCTATTTGACTATACTGTGAGACAGAGGATCACTTACTACTGACCTCTGCACTGTGTCACTACAGACCGGCATCATTTACTCCTAAACCCCTAAACTCTATAGTAAGTTACGTGGAGTTCTGGGGTCAGTAATGACTCAGAGGTCACTAGTAATGCAGAAATCAGGGTTCAGAATTAATGGTTCTTATTTAATGTAACAAAAACATGTCATTTTATCAAGGTTAAAAGGAAGTTCACCTTTGTAAAAAAATAATAATAAATGCATATCTTTTTGCAGGTAGAAAATATGTTCATTTATTCTTTTTTCACATTTCAGCCTGTAAGATATTGCACCAGTGATAATCAGATCACTGGTGCAAAGCCTGGATCCTGCAGAACCTCTCAGTACTGTGCCTGAACACTGTACAGAGAAGAAAAAAACAAAACAAAAAAAAAAAACCAAAAAAAACCAAAAAACCACACCCCACGCAAAAAACTGTGCATAAAGAGAAATAAGCCGCAAACACAAGAGGATATCCTCTCCAATACAAAACCATAAAATAATAAGTGTTGTGCTGTTAAATACTAAAAAAAGTGATATTAATAGTGATCCTCAATATAGATTAGTTCAAAAATAATGATCACAAAAAAAATAATATACGCACAAATATATAACAAGACCGCTTTAAGTTCAGTGTGTGGACTCCTTTCCTCTTCTTTAGTAGCAAAACAAAAAAAAAAAAACAAAAAAACACCACACACTAGTGTCACCCTTCACCAGAAGTGATAAATAGGATGCGGGCTTAACAGCTATACAAGACCTCCTTACCCAACAGCAGCTCTCTATACAGGTCTTAGCATTGTTACTTATAAAATTTTCCTTTCGATGCATGGGTAATGGAGGTAGTACATCCAAACCAAGAAGCATCATGTAATAACAAGCAAACATACACCTCTCTTTGCATAGATATCGCCAAACATTTATTGTATTAAAAACCACACTTGCACACAATAAAATAAATGCGCATTAAATATTTCATCCAGTCGGCAAAACACCATTTACTTCCGGATTCCTTCTTGTACACGATGAGGTCAAGAGGGAGGCACCGCCCAACTCATTTTACCATAAACAGATGGGCATTACAATATACAATGTACTGACAGGCAGTTATTGAACGATAGGAAGGAACAATTACCTAGCGTGCTCATCATTGCCCCGGTAGTTCATTGAGAACTACAAGCTGCAACTGCTGAAAGGTTGACGGTAGTTGTAGTTCTTTCATTCACAGAACTTCATTGTGAATGAACAATGTGGCCAAGTAAGCGGAGCCACGCACGGCCACGTTTTCTTTAACTAGTGCCAGGAAGTGCAAGGAGAAGATCCTCAGCTTGCTGTCACAGGCAGGCAGCAGATCAGTGTTACAGGTTCCACCCTAAATGTGTAACATGTTCCAAAAGGTGAACGTACACTTTAAACCATTGCATGAGAGATAAGCTCCTACCAAAAAACAAATGTTTAGCCAGATCAAGTGACCATCTCAAGTTCATGGTGCCAGAAGACAACCCAGGTCAACATTTTGGTGTGTGTGAGGAATACAGTTGATTGGACAAGGTACACAAACCTGCAAAGTACCACTATTCCATCACACAGACAGGTCTTGATCCTTAGGCTTAATGAGCAACTCCACTTTTGTCGAGAAAAAAAAAAACCTCCTTTAGGTGATCAATTTACGTTGCAGGATTTTAACAAAATTTGTTGCAGAATCCTACCGGTTTAAAAATGTATGTTCAACTATGTCCTTGGAAAACAGATTCCTGTGTCTGCATTCATTCTAATCAGCTGATGCACTTGCAGTGCAAAGTTGCAGGGTCTGTCACCAAAGTGACATTTTTGTTGCAGAGCATG
This sequence comes from Staurois parvus, assembly GCF_062004578.1. Classification (NCBI taxonomy): domain Eukaryota; kingdom Metazoa; phylum Chordata; class Amphibia; order Anura; family Ranidae; genus Staurois; species Staurois parvus. The sequence goes on from NW_028317802.1 coordinate 13,555,610, forward strand.
CCTTAAAATCTGGCTTAGTGCAGACTTCTGAGAAAATAAGCAAACCAATCACAAAAGTAGGAAGTTCCATTTCTAGGGAAGTTCTGCAAACCAACTGCGTACAGAAGGCCTCCAGGTTGCCATATTGCACTGAATTGTACGGAATATTGCACAGCTGCAGATTGAAAAGAAAAGGCAATTTTTATGAACATTGCACTTCAAAATGACTTGTGTAGCATTTGAACATCCTCTCTTTTGCTATATTTTTCCCATTAAGGTGGAGTTACCCTTTAAATGTGAATGCTCAGCCAAGCACTTGTGCTTAGGGCCAATGCTGGCAAAAGAGTGGTGTCAGCACAACTCACTTCCCTCCTATATCTGAAAATATTAGGATCTACACGCACCTTAGCAGTCTGGATCTTGTATTTATACTCCTCTGATTTGTCTTTCAGCTTCTTCATATTTTGTGCTCGGACCTCAACTTTGGCTTTTTCCACACTGCACTGCTCTTCTGCTTTCCGGAGATCCCTTTGTGTCAGAAATATTATTAATTCAGTGGTGTTATACCTCTAATTTTAAAGTAAGTGTCATATAGTCTACACTTCCACTTGTTTCTCTTTCAGAAGAGAAATGAGGGAGCTGCCGCAGACAACTACTGACGGCATCCAAATGGATCCTGCAATTTTATCAATGCAATGTGTGCTTTTAGAATACGAACTGGGCCAATAACCAGTGAACCTGAAAGAAACATTTTACTTTAGGGTTTCTTTAAAGGAACAAGACTAAGATGCTATCATCTTTAGCCTTTCCTCCTCTTTGGTGAATGCCCCCATAGCAAGCCATTCTTCATAGGGGCACTTGTGTGGGCTCGATCCTGAGACATGCTGCCTGCATCCATAGACACAGACCAGACCATGTGTCTTGGCCCCGCCCCATCACAACAATTGATTGACAGCAGCAGAAGCCAATGGTTCCCACTGCTGTCTCTCGGTCCTGTGAAGAGCGGGAGAGTGAGGCCTTAAGCCTTTAAAACCACTAATACGGTTTGAACATACTCTCGGCATGGTCCTATTAACTACATTTTTGTCTGAATGCATGCCTGGTGAGGAGGATTCCATACTTCAGTCCCTTGGTCTGCACACCCAAGTCCCTGATACAATACATCCAAACAACTATCAAACACATGTCCATTCAGGTGGACAGACTAATATTCTCAAAGGGTACATGGCACTACTTACTGTTCCAGGGATTTCTCCAGCACAAGCGCATTTGTCAATTTCTTTCTCAAGTTTATCAGCTCCAGTTCCAACTCTTGATTATTGGACTCTACTGTCACCAGCTTAGAACTCAGGTCATTAACTGCCGGGATGTAGCTGGAAAAAAATTAAAATGTAGCAGCAGTCACAGGGGAAAAAAAACTGTAAGCGACCGTTTGTTGCTAGCACACATATCTGTCAGATTGCTCAATGTAACACCCACTAGTGACATCAACTGCATAAAGTACTCCAGCGGGTGTATCAATGACAACAAGGCTGTCGATAAGGAAGCTAGGTGACGCTCGCTGCTACCCAGTAGGAATTAAGCAATAGTAGGCTGAAGAAAAACTTCAGCAGCAAATTGTTAGAAGCTAAGGAGCATCAGAAAAAAAAGGTAAACTGCATTCTGGAGGCTACAGTACTTACTGTACGAAAACCCAGACGAGGTACAGTCATACCTTGTTAGTGAAGAGTCCTTTATCTCCAGTGCCAGGCAACTGTCAACAAGCTGGTTCAAATATGTATTACCCATGCGAGAAAGGTTAGTGTAGGATGGACCCATGCTATCCGAGAGTAGCTCCTGTAAGTAAGTGGCTACAAGAAAAAAAACAAAAAACAAAAAAAAAAAACAAAAAACACACACACATGAGATAAAATTAACAGCTTTGTCATAATAAAAATGCCCCACATTGTCAGTCACTTAGACTTATTTGATATCTTCAAAACAAGGCAATGATCTTTAGGTTCTGCATCCCAAAATTTTTCAATCTTCGTTATCAAAAGGAATTGACTTCGTACATACATCAGGCAACGATGTAACCAAATTTGTTTTATAACTTTTTCTTTAAGACAGATCGAGCTTTATTTTGGTGATATTTAATAAAGTTCCTCCTACTTTCTTTTAAAATAAAAATGCCAGAATAGTACACCCCCCTTCCCCCAAATTACCTTTTTTTTTCAGAAAGAAGGCACCCCAAGGTAATTTATTTGCCATAATTTTATGAAAATGAAGCAACATGCCAATACTGAGGAGTTTAATCATGGAGCTTGAGAATGATGCACTAAATTAATGTACAGGTCATACACATTGGAAGGAGGAAGTGAAGGGGTTAATGTACTGGTCACACACAGTGGCCGGATGAAAAAGGGGATAATGTTCAGATGGGCAGTATATGGGAGGTGAGGGGTTAATTTACCAGTCACATGGAGACAGCATTAGATATAGCATGTGTAAGGGGGGAAGGGAGCAGAAAAGGGTGAAAAAAAATAAAAAATGTCCTCTGTCACTGCAACAGAATGAATGGATCAGCAGCTGCTGTTCTGATCATTTTGTGCCCATTCATAAATGTTTGATCTCTTTCCTTCCTCTGTTTTAAGGGGAAGAGGAAGGATCAGAAATGTAAATAGTACCATGTTATCGCTTGGATGACCAATTGGAGTGATCACTTGGTACCCAGTCCACAGGTCAGCTTGGCACACAGTGATCACCTGGCAAATTGGCCGCCTGACTGCTATTTTTCCAGTGCCATTCATAAATGGCACTACGTAAAGAAAGGGCCACCGATCGGCCGTTGAAAAACGTACTGTGGTATGCAAGAGGTTAATTTGTTTTAGGTGGACATTCTGTGCCATGTTTGTCCAAGGCTTGCACTATTTTAGCTTTACTACAAAGTTCTGCTGTTTTTCTATGCCATTTTCATGGCGTAAGATCACACCACTATGCATGCGTAATACAGCATATGTGCCATGATGCGCTGCGGTGGCTTTCATTTTTAATGGCACTCCAATTCATTGAGGGAGCACACCGGTGTTGCTAACCACCATACATAGTTACCACTGCATTTAAAAGTACATTTAAATGTACAGAAATTGTAAGTATTTAAAATAATTGCTTGCATTATTTATGCATTCCATTTTTTTTTTTTTTATTAACTTGCAATGTGTCTTGCGAGAAAGTTTGACTTCCGAAAGTCAATTTCCTTCTCATTTACAGTCACAGCACACTCCTTTTCTAGAGAGTGTCCAATTTCTGTGTGCTGGCCCAGCTCCTCCCTACATAATCTTTTATGTAGCTGCCAGGCGAGAAGCATTGAAAAATATATAGAGGAGTCTCCTAAAAAGTCTGACATCACATCCAAAATGGGGGCACTCAGCAGCAGTCTTGGGAATTTTGGATGTCTACACAAGGCTTTTGCATGTAAAGAACATGTATAAAATACACAAAATGCACATATACAGTAATGTTATGGGAATAGTTTTGTTTAAATAAAATGGTATGACGACAAGGTCTATAATGTAAACATGCAGTATGCAAAGCACTGCATAAATTGATGGCGTTCTATAAAATGTCTGTAAATCTGTCTTTAAAGTAATATTTAAGGGATTTTGTTTTTAAAATAACAAACATGCCATACTTACCTGCTCCGTACAGTGGTTTTGCACAGAACAGCCCCAATCTGCCTCTTCTCGGGTTCCCCGCTGGGGCTCCTCATTCCTCCCTCCTGCTGAGTGCCTCCAGAGCAACCAGCTTACTATGGGGGCACCCAAGCAGGCTTGCTCCCAAGCCATTGTTCTGCGTGTCTAGTCTACGTCTCCACTCTCTCCTCATTGACTCACTGGCTGTGACTGACAGTAGCGGGAACTGTCTCAGCCAATGAGGGATAGTCCGAGGAGAGCCACTGCTCTTGTGTATATCACTGGATCCAGGAGGGGTCTCAGGTTAAGTATTAGAGGGGGCTGCTGCACAAAAGGTTTTCTTTTAAACCTTCACGCATAGAAAGTATGAAGGTAAAAAACACTGAGCTTTTACAACCACTTTAATCCACGTGGCAATGTGCCATGGAGCACTAGCTTTCCTCAGCTGTCAACACTCAGATCAAAAATATGAAACAGTCCACAAGACCACAGGATAAGCATCAGGTTGGGGGGAGAGATTAGGTGTAGGTTAAGCAGATGTTACAAAAGCTCTGTATCTTTTTGATAATGGGGTTTCTATGTAGAACACGCACTCCATGACAAGGCATTCCGTAGCCATGCACTGAAATGGACATGAAGACACTAAAATGCAGGGAGGAGTTAAAAGATGAACTGAGAAACCGGTCTCAGCTGGCAGCTCAACTCTTGTACAGTGGACATAAAAATTATACACACCCGTTAAAATGTCAGGTTTCTGTGATGTAAAAAAACAAAAATAAGTTCAGAACCTTTTCCACCTTTAATGTGACCTATAAACTAAACTAAATTGAAAAACAAACAAATAATTTTTTTTGGGGGGGGGGGGGGGGGGGGGAAATTAAGCGATCACATTCAAAATTATGTTAAATAGGAGTCAGTACACACCTACCATCATATAAATTGCCTCTGATTAACCCCAAAGAAATTTCAGCTGTTCTAGTAGGTCTTTCCTAACATTTTCTTGGTTACATCCTACAGAAAAAGCCATGGTCCGTAGAAAGCTTCCAGTCTCATTGGGATCTCATTGTTAAAAGGTATCAGTCAGGAGAAGGTTACAAAAGAACTTCCAAGGCATTAGATATACCATAGAACACAGTAAAGACAGTCATCATCAAGTGGAGAAAATATGGTGCAACAGTGACATTACCAAGAACTGGACGTTTCTCCAAAATTGATGAAAAGACTAGAAGAAAAACTGGTCTGGGAGGCTGTCAAGAGGCCTACAGCAACATTAAAGGAGCTGCAGGAATATTTGGCAAGTACTGGCTGTGTGGTACATGTGACAACAATATCCTGTATTCTTCATATGTCTGGGCAATGGGGTAGAGTTGCAAGATGGAAGCCTTTTCTTACGAAGAAAAACATCCAAGCCCGGCTAAATTTTGCAAAAAACACATCTGAAGTCTCCCAAAAGCATGTGGGAAAATGTGTTCTGGTCTGATGAAACCAAGGATGAATTTTTTGGCCATAATTCCAAAAGATATGTTTGGCGCAAAATACTGCACATCACCAAAAGAACACCATACCCACAGTGAGGCATGGTGGTGGCAGCGTCATGTTTCTGGGCTGTTTTTCTTCAGCTGGAACTGGGGCCTTAGTCAAGGTAGAGGGGAATTATGAATAGTTCCAAAAACCAGTCAATATGGGCACAAAACCTTCAGGCTTCTGCTAGAAAGCTGAACATGAAGAACATCATCTTTCAGCATAACAACCCAAAGCATACATCCAAATCAGCAAAGGAATGGCTTCACCAGAAGACAATTAATGTTTTAAAATGGTCCAGCCAGAGCCCAGACATGAAACCAATCGAATATCTGTGGGGTGATCTGAAGAGGGCTGTGCACAGGAGATGCCCTCAAAATCTGACAGATTTGGAGTGTTTTTGCAAGGAAGAGTGGGCAAATATTGCCAAATCAAGATGTGCCATTCTGATAGACTCATACCCAAAAAAGACTGTAGAGCAGAGCAATGCAAAACAGAATGCCTCCCTAGTAAAGCACACAGTTAACCTTTTGATCACCCCAGAAGTTAACCTCTTTCTGCCCAGTGTCATTAGTAGAGTGTCAGTGCTTTTAATTAGCATTGATCACTGTATTAGGGTCACTGGGGATGTCAGTGACAGTTCGTTCCCCCCCAGTGTCAGAATACCCGCTGAAGTCCTGCAATAAGTCGCTGAGCGGCGCCATTACTAGTATAAAAAAAATCCAGTATATATACACTGCCATTTGTAGATGCTAGAACTTTCACAAACTAATTTACACATATTGGGATTTTTTTTTTTCTGCAAAAGACATGTAGCAGAATACATTATGGCATAAATTTATGACGAAATTAGATATATATATTTTTTCAAAATGGTCTTATTTTGTTTATAGCGCAAAAAATAAAAAAGAAGACGCAGGGGTGATCAAATACCACCTAAAGAAAGCGGTTTGTAGGAAAAAGACAAATGTAATTCGGGTGCAGCGTTGCATGACTGCACAATTGTCAGTTAAAGTAATGCAACACTGTATTGCAAAAAATTGTCTGGTCAGGAAAGGGGGTAAATCCTCTGGAGGGCTAGTGTTTAAAGAGTGTGCACACTTATGCAATCATATTTTAGTTTTTTTATTTTTACTTCCTCCACCTAAAAGATTTCAGTTTGTTGTTCAATTGAGTTGTACAGTTTATAGGTCACATTAAAAAGGTGGAAAAAGTTCTGAATTGATTTATCTTATTTCTTTACGTCACAGAAACCTGACATTTTAACAGGGGTGTGTAGACTTTTTATATTCACTGTATGTGTACTGCCATGAGGTGAAAAGGGAATATCTGTTTATAGACAAAGTTCTTCTTTAACCGGTTGCCGACCAGCCACAGTACATTTACTATCAAAGAAATAGTGCAGCGCTTAAATCAATAGTCCTCAGTTATTCCCGATCAGTGGATGTTCCTCAATACGGAATGTAAGAAATGCCCACTCACCGGAACCGCACTTGATACAGTGCAGTGTATAATAGTTATTCCCTGGTGTCACTGGAAGTGTACATCTGGTTCAGCCCTTGGAAGAGTATCCCTCTTTAGATCAGACAGGTCCAGGGTCACAGCAAATAAGGCTCCGACACAGAGTTCCCCTTAAGGGATGTGTGGGTGTTGCTTTTGCAGCAAATAGAAACCTCCCACTCTGGATGGAATCGGAGTAACACAGCTTCTGGAAAAAAAGGGGGTTCTCCCCATGCGGGGTCAAAGCAAAAAGATGCCCATGGTGTGATAACATTTGGATAAAGCAAATTTTATTTGAAAGGACAAAAGGATGCATCCAATAAATAGCAATAGGAACGGCAGATGACAGTAAAAACACTAACCGTCCCTAGAAGGAAATGGCCGCCGGAGCTCCACGATGCTCCGACGGCGTGACGTCAACGGCGCGAGCAGGCTCCTCCTTACGCATTACGTGCCACGCACATTGTCAGAGGGAGAGCCGGCCTTAAGGGGAACTCTGTGTTGGAGCCTTATTTGCTGTGACCCTGGACCTGTCTGATCTAAAGAGGGATACTCTTCCAAGGGCTGACCCAGATGTACACTTCCAGTGACACCAGGGAATAACTATTATACACTGCACTGTATCAAGTGCGGTTCCGGTGAGTGGGCATTTCTTACATTCCGTATTGAGGAACATCCACTGATCGGGAATAACTGAGGACTATTGATTTAAGCGCTGCACTATTTCTTTGATATTATTTGAGGTTTTACTGGTTGCCTTGAGTGTACAGCTGCTGAACGGATTAGCGCTCACTTTTTTACTTTGTTTACCTATACAGTACAATTTACTGTGGCAGGGCGGCACCTGCTGCGCAAAACCACGTATATATACACACACGTCATTTTGCATATTGGGTAGGAGGCGCGCGGCCGCAGGTGTCAATCCCCGACAGGACAGCTGCAGCTCTCCTCCCTGTCAGTTTCCAGCACACTGTTCTGGAGAGCAGAGCTTAGCTTTCCAGGACAGTGTGTAACTGAAGTACACACCCCTGCCCCCTAGTGAAACACTCCCCTCACACAGTTAAACCTTTGATTGCCTAAAAATGTTAACCCCTTCCTCCCCAGTGCCATTAGTACAGTGTCAGTGGTTTTTTTTTTTTTTTGCACTGATCACTGTATTGGTGTCACCAGGGATGTCAGTGACCCTCAAGTCTGTTCCCCCCCCCAGTCCCGCCATAAGTTGCTGAGCACTGCAATTATTAGTATAAAAAAAAAAAAAAAAAAAAAATTAAAATTCCAGTATTTATACCGCCATTTGTAAAACGCTATAACTTTCACGTAAACAAAATTAAATTTACACGTATTGGGATTTTTTATTTTAGCAAACACATGTCACAGAATAAATTTTGGCCTAAAATTTATGACAAAATTTGATTTTTAAATTTTTTTACTGGATAGGTTATATAGCAAAAAGTCTAAAATATTTTTTCCTCAAAATGGTAGGCCTTTTTTTTTTCATAGTGCAAAAAAAAAAAAAAAAAAAAAAAAAAAAAAAAAAAAAAAAACACCCACACGCACAGGCAATCAAGTACCAACGAAAGAAAGCTCAATTTGTGGGGAAAAAGGGATGTAAATTTCATTTGGGTGCAGCATTGTCAGTTAAAATAACGCAGAGCCGTAACACGAACAGCTTCTGTAACTGCCCTATAGCAGAAATACTGCTACAGGGCGTCACAGGTGCGCAAAATCACACACACACACACACACACACACACACACACACACACACACACACACACACACACAGGAACAGAAGTATTTGAACACCCTGCAATTTTGCAAGTTCTCCCACTTATAAATCATGGAGGGGTCTGAAATTCACACTGTAGGTGCATTCCCACTCAGAGACAGAATTAAAAAAAAAAAAAAGAAAATAAAAAAATAAATATTCCAGGAAATCACATTGTATGATTTTTAAAGAATTTGTCTTGCACTGCTAAACATAACTATTTGAACACCTAAGAAACAGCAAGAATTCTGGCTCTCAAAGACCTGTTACTGTGCCTTTAAAAAGTCCACCTCTACTCCACTCATTAATCTAACTTAGTAGCACCTGTCTGAGCTCTTTAAAGACACCTGTCCACCCCACAGTCAGTCAGACGCCAACTACTACCAATCGGCAAGACCAAAGATGTCAAAAAGACACCAGAGACAAAATTGTGGACCTCCACAAGGCTGGAAAGGGCTACGGGGCAATTGCCAAGCAGCTTGGTGAAAATAGATCAACTGTTGGAGCAATTGTTAGAAAATGTAAGAGGCTAAAAGACGACTGTCAGTCTCCCACGGACTGGGGCTCCATGCAAGATCTCACCTCGTGGGGTATCACTGATAAGAAAGGTGAGGAATCAGCCCAAAACTACAAGGGAGGAGCTGGTCAATGACATGAAGAGAGCTGGGACCACAGTTTCAAAGGTCACTGTCGGCAGAACACTACACCGTCATGGTTTCAAATCATGCATTGCACGGAAGGTTCCCCTGCTCAAGTCATGACATGTCCAGGCCCATCTGAAGTTTGCCAATGACCATCTGGATGATCCAGAGGAGGCATGGGAGAAAGTCATGTGGTCAGATGAGACCAAAGTAGAACTTTTTGTTCTAAACTTCACTCGTCGTGTTTGGAGGAAAAATGGATGAGTTGCATCCCAAGAACACCATCCCTACTGTGAAGCATGGGGGTGGTAAAATCATGCTTTGGGGGTGCTTTTCTGCGAAGGGGACAGGATGACTGCACTGTATTAAGGAGAGGATAAATGGGGCCATTTATTGTGAGATTTTGAGCAACAACCTCCTTCCATCAGTCAGAGCATTGAAGATGGGTCGTGACTGGGTCTTCCAACATGACAACGACCCGAAGCACACAGCCAGGATAACCAAGGAGTGGCTCCGTAAGAAGCATATCAAGGTTCTGGAGTGGCCTAGCCAATCTCCAGACCTAAATCCAATAGAACATCTTTGGAGGGAGCTAAAACTCCGTGTTGCTCAGCGACAGCCCCGAAGCCTGACAGATCTAGAGGAGATCTGTGTGGAGGAGTGGGCCAAAATCCCTGTTGCAGTGTGTGCAAACCTGGTCAAGAACTACAGGAAACGTTTGACCTCTGTAATTGCAAACAAAGGCTTCTGTACCAAATATTAACACTGATTTTCTCAGGTGTTCAAATACTTATGTTCAGCAGTGCAAGACAAATAAATTCTTTAAAAATCATACAATGTGATTTCCTGAATTTTTTTTTAAATTCTGTCTGAGTGGGAATGCACCTACAATGTCAAATACTTCTGTTCCTCACTGTATAATATATACACACACATGATTCACGCCCCCCCCAGATAGCGTCAGATTCCCTGTCAGTACAGCAGTCACCACATTTTTTTTTAATCAAGCAAACTTTTTTATTGAGAGGAACAAATATGCAGTCACACTTCACATTTAACAATAATGACAAATGCACAATCAAATAAAACAGTATACAAATTTTAGAGCAGTGGTTCTTAACCTGGGTTCGATCGAACCCCAGGGGTTCGGTGAGTCAGTCTCGCGGGTTCGGCGGAGGTGAAGACCCACACCCGACTCATATGATTCGTGCAGTAAATATTCATTATTATGTTTTTGTGTGAAAATCATGTTTTAATGGTTTTGTTCTTTACGGTTTTGTTCATTTTGTGCACCTATGTATAAATATATACCTAAATATATACCTATGTTTTGAATTTAAAAAATCATATTTTATTTTTCCAATTAAGAAAGGTTCGGTGAATGCGCATATGAAACTGGTGGGGTTCAGTACCTCCAACAAGGTTAAGAACCACTGTTTTAGAGTCTTTGCCGCAGGCAAGGAAAGGAGGAACATATGAGCAACCAACATAAGTTTACAAGCGATAATTATTCCACCTCCTCCTGGTCACAAGTAGATGTAGAATGAATCCATCTATCCCAAACCTTGTGATACTTAACAGAGCATCCTCTATGCATATAAATGGCCTTTTTATATGGTAAAGTACCATTTACCACAGCTATACCAGTCATCACATTTAACCCCTTGATTGCCAGGAACACGCTCATACACAATAAGCTCCATTGCTAGTTTCGTGTCTGAATGGATCAATATCTGATGAGATCAGCACTATACCAGCGTTCACATTAGTATAGCGGCCCAAAAAACGCAGCATTAGCGGGATCAGCCCCAGCACCTGCGTTTAGCTCCTACGCTGGTCTCGGTTAGCACATGCTGGTAAATTTTGAAAATTTCTCATATCCAGCAGAGTGCCAGTACTAGTGCCATGCTACCTTTTGGTGAACTGCCAAGCACCAGCAACCTAGTGCATTCTGGTCTTTCACATACCTCTTAGATTGTAAGCTCCAAGGAGCAGGGCCCTCCTAACCCTGAGCGCTGAGCAAACTGTTGGTGCTATATAAATCCTGTATAATAATAATATCAGCACTGCAGTATGACTTGGTGATGTGGCGAGTACCATAAGTGCAGTACAAGCTGATGAGGTGGCGAACACAAGTATTGTCCGACAACCACCAAGAATTCGCACACAGGCCCGTAGAGCCCCTAGTATCCTTCCGGATGTGCTTATAAATCCCGATTGGCAGCCCACAAATTCTACAGCATGCGTTCTTCTCCCATTCATTGCCCAACCCGGAATTTTCGGCGGAAACAGCAAATTAACTACTCCCCTCGATTTTTTGGAGCCGTTTTTCATGGAAGATCTGTAAGCATTGATTGTGGATCAAAGCAATTTATAAGCACAACAATTTATTGCCGCCAACCCAAATTCAAATTTTGCCAGACCATTCGCATGGAATCCCATTACGGTTTCCGAATTTACATTTTCTTTTGGGCCTAACACTCAACATGGGCATTGCTAAAAAAAATGAATTGCGGTTGTATTGGTTCACAGACCCCATACATCATATCCCGTGTTCTCTGCTGCCATGGCCAAGCATAGATATGAGAGTATAATGTGTTTTACGCATTTCAACAACAACACTGTCGTCCTCAGGGTGACCCTGAATTTGACCGGCGCCACAAAATTCAGTCTCTCGCAAATCACCTTAACCAAAAGTTTGCAGATGTCTATACTCCCCAGCAAAAAATCTGCGTGAATGAGTCCCTCATTAAGATATGGGTCAAGATGTATAAGACCTGTGAAAGGGCAACAGGTTATACTTATAAGTTTCGGATTTACGAGGGAAAAGATAGTCACGTGGAGCCCCCCCGGATACCCAGACTATATGGGGAGCAGTGGCAAGATAGTTTGGGACTTGTTTTCACCTTTTTTTCCCCACATATGGGGTACCACTTATACGTGGACAATTTTTATTCAAGCGTGCCACTATTTAGACTTTTGTACAATCTTGAAATTGGTGCATGTGGCTTCCCTCAACGTCTTGTAAATACCAGTCTTAGAAAGGAGGAAAAAGCCTACTTGATAAATGATGAATTGCTCGCAGTGAAGTGGAAGGACAAACAAGATGTTTTTGTCTTGTCTTCCATTCATGCAGACACGACCAACCATATTGCCATATGGGGTACCACTTATACGTGGACAATTTTTATTCAAACGTGCCACTATTTAGACATTTGTACAATCTTGGAACTGGTGCATGTGGCATTGTGTGACCTAATGTGTGCCCACCATTAGAAGTGGGTAGATGCAGGGCGGTATATTCTGGCAGAGATTTCTTCTCTTGTTTTCCCCCCCATTCAGCCCACAGGCTGCATACAAATAAAAACAAAACAAAAAAAAACCCTCGCCCCCCACCTGTGTGCATGAGTGTTGACCCTGTGACGGTATGTAAACAGTGGTTGCACCATGCAGGTGAGGTATCGCCGTGAATGTCAGATCAAAGGCAGTAATTCTAGCACTAGACCTCCTCTGTAAATCTAAAATGGTAGCTTGTAAAGGTTTTTAAAAATGTACGCAGTTTGTCACCATTGCACAGGGCATGCGCAGATTTAAATCATGTCATGTTTGGTATCTATTTAGTCGGCATACCATTATCTTTTATATTTTACCAAATAATTGGCCAATATATTGTGTTTTTGTGCTTTAAAAGTTTAAAAAAAAAAAAAAAAAAAAAAAAAAAAAAAAAAAGTATTTTTTTTAAATTTGCTTCTGAAAAATTGCTGCGCGAGCACTGACAAAAAATTGTAGTACCCACCATTTTATTCACTAGGGTGTCTGCTTTAAAAAAAATATATAATTTTTGGGGGTTTAAATTAACTTCCTAGTAAAAAAAAAAATACAGATTTTTTTCATGTTAACAAAAAGTGTCAGAAAAGGCTTGATCTTCAGGTGGTTAGAAGAGTGAGTGATGTGTGGAATAAACTTCTAATGCTGGGCATGAAATGCCCCCCCCCCCTCCAAAAAAAAAAAAAAACAACAACCCCTTTTTGGAAAGTAGACATCCTAAACTATTTGCTGAGAGGCATGTTGAATCAATAGAATTTATTTTTTTTTAGCCACAAGTTTTTGGAAAATGACAAAATTTTTTTTTTAAAACACAAAATTGTCACTTAAATGATTTACTGTTCACACATGCCATGGGTATATGTGGAATTACTCCCCAAAATACATTCTGCTACTTCTCCAGAGTATGGGGGTACCACATGTAAGAGATGTTTTGGCAGTCTAGCCAAGTACAGGACCCCAAAATCCAATAAGCACCTTCAGGCTTTTAAAAGGCTTTATTTCCTCATTACACTTCCTGACTACCTATCACAGTTTTGGAGACCCTGAAATGCCAGGATAGCACCAACCCCCCCCCCCCAAAATGACCCCTTTTTGAAAAACAGACACCCCAAAGAATTTGATAAGAAACAAGGCGAGTATTTTGCAGATCTCGTTTGTGGTCACAAGTTTTTGGAAAATTAAGGAAAAAAAAAAAGAAAAAAAAAAAAAAAAACTTTTTTTTTTAATTTCAAAACCTTGTGAAAAAAAAAATAGATCTGCAAAATGCTCACCATGCCTCTTTTTAAATTCCATGGGGTGTCTACTTTAAAAAAAAAAAAAAAAAAAAGGGGGTCATTTGGGGGTGGGGTGGTTTGGTGCTATCCTGACATTTCAGGGCCTCCGAAACTGTGATAGGTGGTGAGGAAGTGAAATGAGAAAATAAAGCCCTTTAAAAGCCTGAAGTCGGAAGTGACGAGATGAAGTTGGAAGTGATCAAACGCGTCAGTAACGTGACATCTGACGACAAACCGGAAGGAGCGGCGCAGCCATTCTGAATGTTGGAAATGGTGGACTTTACCATACGAACTGCTGGGGACTGGTCTGACATAGATAGCAATCCTAAATGTAAGATACTTAATAAATTTTGGCTTATACCTCATAATATACATTGATGGATCTCTTCTTTACCTCCACGAAGAATTGGGGAAGTTGAAAAGGGCACTACCTGCATGGTGGATGGAAGTTGCCAAGCATACATTATATATCCTGGAATGCTGGTTTTTACTGCATAAGGGTAATTGCCTTGAATCCCACCAGTGTGAAATATCACAGAGTGTGCACTTCACCTTTTGATGTGTTTATTGAAAGCTGACAGGGGAATACTATGTTCATTTAGAAATGCTTGTTTTGACTCCAAGAGGGTAATTGCCTTTAATCCCACTAGTGTAAGGGGTCACAGAGTGTTCACTTCACTTTTGATGTGTTGTATTTTCACTGAATGATTTTGAATATACATACACATACATATATATATATACACACACACACACACACACACACACACTTTTTTTTTGTTTTTTGTGTGTTCTGTTTTCCACGTTGCTTTGAGTACACAGAGTGAATACATTTATTTGCATGATTCACGTGTCACTCACGTATATAAAACAATTTAAATTTTTCACATACCGTGTTTCCCCAAAAATAAGACATACCCATAAAATAAGCCATAGCAGGATTTCTAAGCATTTGTGCAATATAAGCCATATCCCGAATAGAAGGCATAGTGATGGACGGGCAGCCCTTCTCATCTCCCCCATTGTGACAGCAGCTATCTCAGAGGTGAACAGAGAGGTTACGGGCAGCCCCATCAACAAGCTCAGCTCACGGTTATTCTGTGATTCTGTGCATGCTGCAAGCGGATTCATAGAGGGAGACAGTAAAGACGTAGAAAGTGAAAGTAAAAAAAGTCTCCTCAGCGAAGTGAGGAGAACGATGCTCTGCTTTAGGTACCATATTGTGTGTCCTCAGGGGGAAGAAGTAAAGCTGTGCCTGCTGTTTTATTCAGCACTGTGGGTCTCTCTCCCCCAGGACCAACCAGCAACAGTCTGTGGGTCTTTCTCACCCCCCACAAACACCAGTAAAGCTGCTTCTCCCCATACTTAAAAATAAGACATCCCCTGAAAATAAGCCATAGTGTGTCTTCTTGAGGAAGAATAAATATTTTCAGGGAAATTCGGTGAATTGAGTTGGTTACACTGTAGGATTTTTTGAAGACATTGATATAATTATTGGACACAATTATTTTGACATTTGTGAAACACTTAAGGTTATTGAGTTTATTGCAGCGGGTTTTATGAAATAGGGGTTGAGTGTATTGAGAGAAAAGGTTCATGATTATCCTTAGACAAGTTAATGCTGCTCATAGTAAAGCATCTGGACAATTTCAGCATAACAGCTAATAAGATGAAATCACCTTCAGCTTTTATTTCTGCAGTTTTCACCTTCTGATCCTCAATGACGAGGGTTAGATCTTTATCCCGGGCTTCGTTCCACTCTGCTAACTGACACAAGAGCTCCACTGTCCGTGTGTTGACCTCGTATGGTGGCAGTGCTTTGTCATCAAACATTTTCTTCAACCACGTAATAATCTGTAGAAAAGATTAAAAAATAAAACCACTGAGACCCACGAACAAAGTCATTACCCTGAAGGCTCATCACATCACTTGCGTTGCGCTATGCTGCGCAAAGCAGTCCCAGCATAGTTTAATGGTACCAATTCACAATGCACTGCATTGGTGTGTATTGGGGGAAAAAAAAAAAAATGAAACAGGATTTTTATGGCATCCCATCTGTACTTCAGGCATATACACTTTTATAAATTAAGGTAATTAAGGAAAAAAAAAAAAGGTTACCTCTGGTTACACCTAGGTTCAGACGTATGCGGTGTGGAAAACACAATGATTCCTACACGTTTCCTGCATCGCATTGCAATCACAAAGTGTTAGTGATCTGCTGAAACTGTCAATACAAAACCCCAAATGCATCGCAATTGCAGTGCGGTTTGCCCACAACGGATTGCATGGTACAAGACTACAATGCAATGCAGTTGTGGTGCGGCTCCAAAAAAGGTGCTTGCACTTCTTGGGTGCAATTTCAGCCCATTCATAATGAATGGCCTCAAATCGCACCACTGAGAATCACATGTGATTTGCACAGGAATGCGGTGCAGTGAGCTATATAGTGTGAACCAGGGATAAGGGTGTTAAATATACAGATTGCTTCTCTTTCTTGTTTAATTCACATTTTTATATGTCAAATACTACAGATAGCGTTGTTGCTGTAGCTATGAGGTCCTCATATACAGAAGAGCTGGTGCTCTTTAGTTGTCCCTTCTGTGCCTTGGCCATTTATTGAATGCCTTGTATCCCATAGAACCATTTAGGGCCCTTTCACATTGATGCACTTTTGAGGTAATCCATGCTAATATTTTGCTTGTTGTAGCTTGGCATTGCATGCCATTGCTGAGCCTGTCATCTACTAGGACCTCCAGATCTTTTTCCATCCTGGATTCCCCCAGAGGTTCTCCTCCTAGCGCATAATCTACAGCCATATTTTTAGTCCCCAAGTTCATTACTTTACATTATTTTAATGAGGTCTTCTTGTAAAGTTTTTATAGCTTGTTGTGAAATTATTGCCCTACTTAGCTTTTTATCACCAGCAAATACTTTGATTGAGCTCTTTATACCAACTTCTATATCATTTATGACAACATTTAACAGAATCGGCCCCAGGACAGAGCCTTGTGGTACCAGACTTACTACTTCAGTCCAGTCCGAGTACTTGCTTTTTATCACCACCTGTTGGATGTGTCCCTGTAACCAGTTTTCTATCCATAAACAAACCCTGTGGTCCATGCCTGTAGATCTTAGTTTGGAAGTTAAACGTTTATGTGGAACTGTATCAAAGCTTTTGCAAAATCCAGATACACCACATCCACCACCCTTCTAGATTGCTGCTCATTTCCTCATAGAATGTTAACAGATTGGTTTTGCAAGAAGACCTTTCAAAAATTCATGCCGATTACTACTAATTATACTGTTTTCATCAGCAAATTCTTGGATATTGTCCCTTATCAGTCCCTCAATTAGTTTACTATTGATGTTAGACTGACTGGCCTGTAGTTCCCAGGTATATGTTCCTGCCCTTTTTTTGAACAGTAGTACCACATTGGAGAAGGCCAATCAGTTGGTCATATTCCTGTCAGTATGTGGTGCATAAAAATTAGTTATAGCTTGTCTGGTTATAACCCAATTGAGTCTCTTGACTCTTGGGTGCAAGTCATCTGGTCCTGGCGATTTGTGTTGATATTTTCTAGTCTTATTTGGGCAATGGCTTTTGCCACAAGGGTACATTCTGTGGTGTGTTACTAATGATACAGTCCTGTTCACTATACCCCTCCTTTTCCTTTGTAAAAACTGAGGAGAAGAATGTATTTAATACAGTTGCCTTCTCCTTGTCATTTCTAACCAGCTTCCCTTCAGCATCCTTTAGGGGGCCAATATTTTCAGTCCTTGCTTTTTTACTATAAAATGTGTATATATACAGTCAGGTCGATAAATATTGGGACATGGACACAATTCTAACATTTTTGGCTATATACACCACCACAATGGATTTGAAATGAAACAAATAAGATGTGCTTTAACTGCAGACTGTCAGCTTTAATTTGAGGGTATTTACATCCAAATCAGGTGAACGGTGTAGGAATTACAACAGTTTGCATATGTGCCTCCCACTTGTTAAGGGACCAAAAGTAATGGGACAGAATAATAATCATAAATCAAACTTTCACTTTTTAATACTTGGTTGCAAATCCTTTGCAGTCAATAACAGCCTGAAGTCTGGAACGCATAGACATCACCAGACGCTGGGTTTTATCCCTGGTGATGCTCTGCCAGGCGTCTGCTGCAACTGTCTTCAGTTCTTGCTTGTTCTTGGGGCATTTTCCTTTCAGTTTTGTCTTCAGCAAGTGAAATGCATGCTCAATCGGATTCAGGTCAGGTGATTGATTTGGCCATTGCATAACATTCCACTTCTTTCCCTTAAAAAACTCCTTGGTTGCTTTTGCAGTATGCTTTGGGTCATTGTCCATCTGCACTGTGAAGCGGCGTCCAATGAGTTCTGAAGCATTTGGCTGAATATGAGCAGATAATATTGCCCGAAACACTTCAGAATTCATTCCGCTGCTTTTGTCAGCAATCACATCATCAATAAATACAAGAGAACCAGTTCCATTGGCAGCCATACATGCCCACGCCATGACACTACCACCATCATGCTTCACTGATGAGGTGGTATGCTTAGGATCATGAGCAGTTCCTTTCCTTCTCCATTCTCTTCTCTTCCCATCACTCTGGTACAAGTTGATCTTGGTCTCATCTGTCCATAGGATGTTGTTCCAGAACTGTGAAGGCTTTTTTAGATGTCGTTTGGCAAACTCTAATCTGGCCTTCCTGTTTTTGAGGCTCACCAATGGTTTACATCTTGTAGTGAACCCTCTGTATTCACCCTGGTGAAGTCTTGTCTTGATTGTTGACTTTGACACAATTACACCTACCTCCTGTAGAGTGTTCTGGATCTGGCCAACTGTTGTGAAGGATGTTTTCTTCACCAGGGAAAGAATTCTTCGGTCATCCACCACAGTTGTTTTCCGTGGTCTTCCGGGTCTTTTGGTGTTGCTGAGCTCACCGGTGCTTTCCTTCTTTTTCAGGATGTTCCAAACAGTTGTTTTGGCCACGCCTAATGTTTTTGCTATCTCTCTGATGAGTTTGTTTTGTTTTTTCAGCCTAATGAAGGCTTGCTTCACTGATACTGACAGCTCTTTGGATCTCATCTTGAGAGTTGACAGCAACAGATTCCAAATGCAAATAGCACACTTGAAATGAACTCTGGATCTTTTATCTGGTCATTGTAATTGGGATAATGAGGGAATAACACACACCTGGCCATGGAACAGCTGAGAAGCCAATTGTCCCATTATTTTTGGGACCTTAGCAAGTGGGAGGCACTGTTCGCCTGATTTGGATGTAAATACCCTCAAATTAAAGCTGACAGTCTGCAGTTAAAGCACATCGTGTTTGTTTCATTTCAAATCCATTGTGGTGGTGTATAGAGCCAAAAATGTTAGAATTGTGTCCATGTCCCAATATTTATGGACCTGACTGTAAAATGTATTGGGATTATTTTTACTCTCCTCTGCTATGTGTTTTTGTAGTCTACTTTAGCCACCGATTGCTTTTTTTACAAGCTTTATTGCATTCTTTGTAGTGTTGGAATACGGACAATGACCCCTCTGCCTTACATTCTTTTCTCTTTGATAGGTCCTTTTACCCACCCAGGTTTAACCTTCACTCTTTTATATTTATTGCCCATTGGAATACTCTGGATAATACATTTAATATGTTCCTAAGGTATTCCCATTTTTTCTCAGTGTTTTCATTGTTTCTAGGATTTGGTCCCATTCAATATGTAGTATTTATTTATTTATTTATTTATCGAGTTTATATAGCGCCAAAGGGTTTGCTCAGCGCTGTACAATAGAGGGGGGACAATACATGAAACAGTACAGTAACATCAAACAGCACACAAGGGGTAAGAGGGCCCTACTCTTTCGAGCTTACAATCTAGTATGGAGCGTAGTTTAGAAAAGTTGGCTCTTTTGAAGTTTAGTGTTCTTGTACTACTCTTGTGTCTCCCTATCCTTTGATTTATGCTGAATATAATTATCCTATGATTGCCGGTTTCCCAAGGTGTCCCGTATTTCCACATATGGGACCAGATCTGTGTTTGTAATTAATAAGTCTAGCATTTTTTCTAGTCAAGGAATCCACCAACTGGCTCATGAAGTTGTCCTGTAAGACATTTAGGAAATGACGAGCCTTATATGAGTAGAGCTGTTCCTTCCGCCCAGTCAATATCTGGGTAGTTGAAGTCTCCCATTGTGATGACATTGCCCTGCCTTGTTGCCATTTCTAACTGTGATTAGAGATCCAACTCCTCCTCCAGGTTAGGGGGGGTCTGTAACATATTCCTAATAATATTTTCCCACATGTCTCTTCCCTTTGGAGTTCCACCCACAGGGATTCCACCTCATCCTGAACCCCATTTGCAAAGACAATTTTTTCCCTTAGGGCTCACACACTTGCGTAAGGAAACGTCACGGTTAAGCCGCTGTTTTATTGCCCTCCAGCGCCTCCACTTTAGTTATGAGGCAGTGGATGGGGACCTACATATGCCATGTCAGGATTTATACCCTGTCACATTTGGTGGGCACTACCACCCAAAGAACTCAACCTGTTCAGGTAAATGGCCTCCTCCTCACCACCTGTCAATTGCCTCTGATAAGCAATCAGAGTGTGGAATTGCTTTTTAGAAGAGTGACATGAATGTGTTGATGGGGGAAATCGAGCGATTTTCTTTCCTGCAACCCATAGTTGCAGGAAAGAAAATCAGAGAATATATGGCCTGCCTTACTTGATAAATCACCCTGTCTGCTGGCCACCTCTTTCCACAACTTCTTGGATTGAATTTCTACCATTTCCAAGTGGTTTATATGCAAAAACACATATTTTACTTGCATTGTTTGTATGCTGAATCTTTCTGCCAGCATGATCCAGTATATGGATATTGAATTAAGCCCTTGTGCATGAGCCTGAATATAACGTGATGTTTCTACAGGAGCACATATTTGATAAAACAGCAAAAAGATAAATCTCTGGGTAATGTTCAAACTGTTGGTCGCACTTAAGCTAACCCTTTCACTGTCAGAACAGTTTTAGTTTTTTTGTATGCATGCATTAAGAAAAAAATAATTTTAGGCCTAAAGATTAGTTCTAAAAACCCTAAAACATATTTAAAGCAGATACTGTGATGAATAAAATGGTGGTAGTTTTGATTTTTCTCTTTTTTCACAATATAAAAAAAATACACTACAGTATAGTTAATTTTAAGGCGCACACAAAAGCAATTATAAGGTTTTTGGTGAAAAAATAAAAGATGTCAAGCCTTACAATTGCACGTAAACAATGGTACCTGAAATTTTCCAGTCTCTACAAGACACCGTTTTAGAGTTAATAGAGTTATGGGCCTAGAATTATTGCTCTCACCTCAATATGCAACATGTGTAGCACAAGAGACATTTTCACATGCAATCATCACCGACTTGTGCATTTACATGTGTGTGGGGAAGTTTCACCTGCCCTCCACTGAAGCTAATGGAGTGCAGATTGTGCTCCATAAGCTTCTTCAACCACAGAAGCCCAGAAGAGTGACAGCAGAAACTAGAAGTGACGTTATGCGCGTTGCTTCTGGGTTACTAGGTAGGGGAGATCAGCAAACAGATGTTCACTTGTCTCTCTCACCTCTACATGACTAGGCCCACCATGTAGGTCCCAAGCCTGAAAGTGAGGCAGCAGAGTCTGGGAAGAATGGCAGTACTCACTCACGGGAGTCTGTGAAAGCCGGATCATATTCTGAAAGCCAACAGTCGACTTGTGAGCTATACACATCAGCCTGGAAGTGTACATAAAACCAGTGTGTACACCATACATCAGTGGCAGTAAAAGAGTTAAATAGCAACAGGACTCTGGATGCGGTGCAGAGGGCAAAAGACTAGTCACTAGTACTACATGTGGTCTCCCTGCCACTGATCCTTTCCTCATTACAGATTTACCATTCTTTGTTCTGCACTGTGTCCCTGTATAGAGGCAGCCATCTTGGTAGAGGCAGGGCTTTGCTTCCTTATGTCAGCCTTCATCAGCACAATAGTGACATCAACTACTACCCCAAATCTCCTGAGACTAGCAGTCAGAGGCAGCAGTCCCCGAGATCCCAAAGTGCAGATATACAGCTTAAAGGCCTAAGCAGCTTCATACTGGAAGCACACAACTATTTTCAAGAGGAATTGTTTGGTTAGGCGCAATTAACACTACTAGATGTTCCTTATACTATATCTTCACTTTTTGCGCTCAGGTCCACTTTTAATGTTTGTGGCCTGACAGTACAGTGGGTGGTAACTGGGATGTCATGACATTCTTCCTCTTTCTCTTACATTTAAAAGGTTAAGTTCACCTTTGGGGAAAAAAATAAATAAATAAAAAAAAGGCACATATTTTTGCAGAAAAAAAAAAAAATGTTTCCATGCAGGAGCCTGCAAAGCATTGCACCGCAATCAGCGGATCGCGGGTGCAATGTCAGGCTTCTGCGGACACTTACTCCAGCTCTCTTGCCTGTACTTCCATAAATCCTTTTCGATAGAATGCCGGAGAAGTGTCAATGAACTATGAGGGCTCTCAGTGCCCTTGCAATGCATTGAAAACTACAAGCTGTCTGCCGTGGTGGCAGACAGGAATTGTAGTTTCTTAACTCGGGGATTTCTGTGCATAAATGATGTGGCTGTATGGGCATAGCCCTGCATAGCTGTCCCATTTTAACATGTGACAGCAGCTGTGGGATAGAAGATCTCCAGCCCGCTCGTCACAATAGAAGCGGTGAGCGGGGCACAAGCTGGAATGGTTAAACCCCAAACACAGATGTAACGTAACATATTCCAAAGGTGAAAGCCTTTAAAGCTGAACTCCAGGTCCCAAGAATATAAATCCACTTTGTGCGCACAAAATATACAGTGGCATTATCACTGTGCTGTACATCAAATATTTAGAAAGTAGAGCTGTGCAAAGGACCTGCAGGCTCCACCCACTACAAGATGCCTGCAGAAAAATTATAGGAGGGGTGGAAACAAGACCAGTCACCCTAAACGAGGAGAGAGTGCAGCAGCGACTGGTCTTTATTACAGGAAACTCCTGTGCTGAGGCAAAATGTAGAAGTTATTTCAGGCTAGATTACTGCACAGATCTGGACTAAGGCCCCATGTACACGGGACACTTCTGAACAATGGAAATTGACTGCTGGATAATGTAGGTTAAAAAAAGTCTGTTTAGCCGCGTTTCTATAACGCGTTTATGTTTAGAAGCGTTTTTTTAAAGATAAGCACAGGAGATCCTCCGAAATGCCCAGAATGCACTGAGAAGTGGTAAATTATTAACTATTTTAGACTGTTTCAGAGAAATACACAGTAGAAGCAGAGACAGCAGTATGTGTTGAGATAATTAGGTGTGAGTTACTCATTAACATTTCTTTTTGTTTCCAAGGGTGGGATAGGTGTTTGGTGGAATGAGTTATTAAGGCCACCTGGCAGGGGGTCCTCATGAGGAATTTGAGGTGTGAATGTGCATTAACATGTCTTTTGTTTCCAAGGGTGGGAGAGGTCTGAGGTGGGCAGGTCACCTGGGATACTGGGCTGAGGAAGCGCAGTGCAAAGCAATAAAAATATAGGTGCTCATAGTGTAGTATTCCAAAGGATTTGAGCATAAATTATAGGTGGTATGTAAATATGGAATAGTGTGGTATGGAATACTACACTATGAGCACCTATATTTGTATTGCTTTGCACTGAGCTTCCACACCTCAGCCCAGTATTCCAGGTGACCTGCCCAGGCCTAGGAAGCAAGCCTTAGACCAGAACAGCATACCCGTTACCCACCACCAAACAGAGGGACCTCCTGAGGATCATCCTAGTACCAGGCAGTACCTACATAGGACCTCCGGCCATCTGAGATCTCTATATGCGCATTAAGATTGCGCTTCCGGTGAGTGGGCAATCTTTCTATACTTCTGGATGCTGGATCAGTGTTCATACTGAGCAAAGCAAGTTATAATATACCACCTCAGACTCTTCATTTATACTTATTACTTGCATAAGATTTGTTTCTTATTGGTTATTACTCACTTTAGCACTGCACTTTATTTACATCTGCTTATTCTAGAAAGGTTTTGTGGTTCCTTTTGGTGCATTTATCTGCTTTTGAGTGCGCTCGCTAGGCCTTACACATATATGTTCCTTCTAAACACCACTTCCCTCACATGCCTCCTCCCATAGATGCCACCCCACGAATTCTTCTTTAGCAGCCATAAGGGGTATAGATGTGTTAGAGTTCAGTTTTATATACCAATCTTTTTATTGAAAAGAACAGATATACAAAACTTAAAGTAGAAAAAAAGATGAGAGGCTTAGAGCTCTCAGGTCATCATTCATATTTAATCATAGGTTGCATTGACAGTATTCAGAAAAAGTGAGGAAACGAACATTGCATATATATATATGTGAGGACCAAAAGTCCCTCTGGTGTAACCCACAGACAGAAGATAAACAGCAACTATCATCAGTGCTCCAGAATACTAGAGCTCAGTGAATTCCAGTCAGAATCTAACTAAGCCTAAACCTACTCCCACCCCCCAATTCTAAGACTATTCTTTCTACCCTGTTAAAGAAAAGAGGTCTATACTTATCTATTCTGAAGCTACTCTGCTCTGGTCACATGATTGGGTCCCAGTACTGGCTTCGATGTAGAGGGGAGGCCGCAACAACGGCTGCAAAGCCTAAGCAAAGACATCACCTATAGGCTGTTGTCAGCTGTCCCTCCTCTACACCAGCATTTCTCAACATTTTTTCAGTCAAGGCACCCTTTAAAATTACAGACAGTCCTGAGGCACCCCATTCTAAAATATAAAAAACGATTTTAATAGTTTTATATAACGCAGCGACATCCATACACGCAGGACACCCAACATTAGAGGCAATTTATTTTTCCAAAGCAAATACACTTTTGCACACTGGTACTGACTAGTATTCCCATGTTTTCCTTCTCCCTCAGTTTTTCCCCATCATTGAGCTAATGTGACCCCAGCACTGATGGAGAGGGGCACGGGAGGGGCAAACTAGGATGCTGTGCAGGCAGCTGACATACTCTTCATCACCTCATGATGTCATTGGTTGTCAGGACGCCGGCAGCTAGAAGGTCATAATGGTGCACGATGAGAATCCATGACTTTGTGTAACTACAAGGCAGGCTTTTTCCACACGCTGGCTTGTGTACAAGTTTTGGGCAATTTTGTAGGCACCCCTGAAGAAATCTCAAGGCACCCTGGTTGAGAAAGGCTGCTCTACACTGAAGCGGATGATGGGGACTGATCATGTGATCAGAGCAGAGCAGCTATATAGTATAGACATCTTTTCTTTCTAGGGTATATAGAATTGACTTAGAATGGGGGAAAGGTAGGTTTAGGCTCAGATTTTGACTGGAATTCCATTTTAAATTATAACTAAAAGGCAAAATATTTATTTGAATTCCGGATAGTGGAGAGGTATTACAACCCCTCACATTTCTTTCTTGCTGCCTGTGTGCCCGTTAGGGAGATTCATCCTCTCTATTTGTCCTGTTTACCATTATCCTTGAAAGTAAAAAAAAAATCCCAAATTTTGTGCTGTCCCCAGAAAAGTATTAAAGGTGAAATCTTCCAATGGGGACACTAGTTCTGGTGACCTGAGGGTCCCTAAGAGACACCCTTAATTTGCAGGGATTTCCTCTCACTTCCTGTTTAGGCTATGGGACAGGAAGCAAAGGGAAATCTCTGCAATAGGACACAGATGGCAAAAAATAAACTGACGGGTTATAACCCTCCCTTAGGCTATCCAAAATGAAAAACAAATTGTGCAAAAAGTTCAACCTAAACCTACTTGCTGATTGTGCTATAGCCAAATGACGGCTAACAGTGAGGTCATCCAGTTCTGGGAAGGAGTTGGCGCGCTCTCTGTGATCGCTGTGTCCTTCGGACACAGCTGATCACATGTCACGGTAAAGGACCAATCACAGTGGCCCCTTATATGATAAGCTGTGTCCAATTGCAGCTGTTCATGATGTAAACACACTTACTGATTATCGGCAGTATTTTCCTCACGCTGTCACAGCATCAGGAAAGTACTGCCGATAACCGGCAAGTGTGAAAGGAGACATCTACACTGATAACCAGGGCACTGATCATCAGTGCTGCCTATCAATTCCCATCGTGGTCCATCAGTGCTGCCAGTCAGTCCCCTTCAGTGCTGCATATCAATGCAGCCTCATCAGTGCCCACCAGTGCCACCTCATCAGTGCAGCCTCATCAATGCCCACCACTGCCGCCTCAGCAACGCACATCAGTGAAGGAGAAAATTTACCTGTTTGCAAAACGTTATCGAAAATAACAAAAGTTTTTTTTTAAATGTTTGTTCTTTTTTCATTTTAACAAAAAATAAAACACCCAGTGGGCATTAACCACTTGCCCTCCTGAGGATTTACCCCCTTCCTGACCAAGGCATTTTTTGCATTACAGCTCTGCATTAATTTACTGACAATTGTGCAGTCACGCAACGCTGCACCCAAATGACATTACGTCCTCTTTTTCCCCACGAATAGAGCTTTCTTTCGGTGGTATTTGATCGCCTGTTCGTTTTTATTTTTGTGCTATTTAAAAAAAAAAAAAAAAAATTTGGGGACTTTTTGCTATTGACCACTTGCCTACTGGGCACTTATACCCCCTTCCTGCCCAGGCCAATTTTCAGCTTTCAGTGCTGTCAAACTTTGAATGACAATTGCTCGGTCATGCAACACTGTACCCACATGAAATGTTTATCATTTATTTCACACAAATAGAGCTTTCTTTTGGTATTTACTCCCCAATGGGTGTTCTATTTTGCGCTATAAACAAAATAAGAGCAAAACAATTTGAAAAAAAAAAGTTTTTCTTTGTTTCTATTATAAAATTTTGCTAATAGGTAATTTTTCTCCTTCACTGATGTGCATTAATAAGGCTGCACTGATAGGCGGCACTGATGAGGTAGCACAGATAGGCAGCACTGATATGCAACAATGTTGGGAACTGATAGGCGGCACTGATCGGCACAGCTGGGCACCGATCATCAGGGCACTGATGATCGGTGTCAATCCGTCCTCTGACAATTGCAGGTTATCAGCAGTACTTTCCTCACACTGTGACAGCAATAATTGGCAACTGCATTTACCAGTGATTTGCGGTTTCATTGGACACTGCTGATCATGTGGCAAAAGGTCGCTGTGACTGGCCTTTTACCACATCCGTAAGACACAGTCAAATGACGCCCTCCCAGGACTGGACATCTGCGCTGTAGCCGTCATTCGGCTATAGCGCAGTTGGCAAGTGGTTAAACATGTTCAATTAAAAAAAAAAAAAAAATATGTCATAAATTTAGGCCAAAATGTATTCTGCAACATGTCTTTTCTATATATAAAAAAAAAAAAAAAAAAAAAAAGAATCCCAATATGTGTAAATTAACTGGCTTATGTGCAAGTTATAATGTTTACAAATGGCGGTATACTGAGATTTTAATTTTTTTTTTTTACTAGTAATGGCGACAATGGGTGACTTATAGTGGGACTGCAGCGGGCATTCTGACACTGGGGGGAAGTGACTTTGTGTCATTGACATCCCCAGTGACACCAATACAATGATCAGTGCTAATAAAAAGCACTGACACTGTACAAATGGCACTGGCCAGGAAAGGGTTAACATGTGGGATGATCAAAGGGATTAACTGTGTGTTTTACTGTGGGGCTGTGTGTTTGTGCTTCACTGTAAGCACACTGCTTTGCATGGCTCTGTTATGCAAAGCAGTGTGCAGGAGCTGACAGGGGAAAGAACGGTTTTGTTTACCAGGCGCTGTTGAGTAATCACCGGCCGGGACCCGGTGATTGACAGCCATGCCGCGAATGGTGGTGCAGGTAGGGCACGCCCCCTACCCGGATTTTCTGTTATAGGGTGGACGGGAAGAGGTTAAATACCACCAAAAGAAAGCTATTTATGTGAAAAAAAAAATGAAAATTTAATACGGAAACAGTGTTGCATGACTGAGCAACTGTCAAGTCAAAGTGAGAAAGCACTGAAAACTACAAATTGGTCTGTTTAGGAAAGGGGGTTAACATGCCAAGTAGTTAAAGATGAGCTCCACCAAAAAGGGGAAGTTCTGCTTTAAGGCTTTGTCCCCCCCCTCCCCATTAAGGATTGCCACCTTTGGGGAGCAGGTACCCGAATTTGACAGGTACCCGCTCCCACATCCGCTGTGATCACCTAGACGATTGGAAGCGGAGGTTGCCCTCCTGGTAGTCTTCTAGATCATGTGACAGGTCCCAGAAGACTACAGGGCCATTCACAAAACACAGCGCTCCTCGCTTATGCGCAGTTAGCACCCGGCTGTGAAGCTGCAAGCTGTCACAGCCGGGTGCCAACACTGAAGATGCCAGCACCAGGGAGAGAAGACAGCTGGTGAAACCAGCCATGGTGAGTACATCGCTGGACCGAGGGACAGGTAAGTGGCTGTATTTTAAAAGTCAGCAGCTAGTTTTTGTAGCTGCTGGCTTTTATTTCTTTATTTTTTTTCAGCTGAACTCCGCTTTAACCACCTTCCGCCCGCCATATAGTACAATGACGGGTGCAAGGTGGTTCTCTCGTTCTGATAGACGTCATATGATGTCCTTCCATTCTCACCGCGCATGAGCGGCTCAGGGAGCGTGCGGCGATCGCTGGTGCGCTGTGTCCCTCGGACACAGCGGATCACGGAAAGAGCCGAAGATGTCGGCTCAGTCATGTGATCAGCTGTGTCCAATCACATGTAAACACGGAAATGCCAGTTATCGGCATTTCTCTCCTCTCGAGCGGTCACGCTGACAGCTCGAGAGGAGAGCCGGTAATCGGCTTTCTGCGGAGGGGACATGTACACTGATCATCAGGGCACTGATGATCAGTGTGGCCCCAGAAGTGCCACCTGTCAGTGTCCATCAGTGCCAGCAGTCAGTGCTCATCAGTGCCACGTGCCAGTGCCCATCAATGCCACATATCAGTGCATACCAGTGCACATCAATGCCACATATCAGTGCCCATCTGAGCTGCCTTTCAATGTCACCCATCAGTGCCACCTATCAGTGATGCCTGTCAATGCCCATCAGTGCCTCCTCATCAATGCCCATCAGTGCAACCTACCAGTGCCTCCTCATCAATGCCACCTATCAGTGCAGCCTATCAGTGCCCATCACTGCAGCCTCATTAGCGCACATCATTGAAGGAGAAAAATCACTTATTTACAAAATTGTATAACAAAAACTATGAAAAAACGTTTTGTTTTGTTTTTAAATTTTCAGTGATTTTTGATTTAAGAAAAAAATAAAAATCCCAGACGTGATTAAATACCACCAAAAGAAAGCTGTCTCAAAAAAATAACAATTTCATATGGGTACAGTGTTGCATGACCGCGCAATTGTCATTCAAAGTGTGACAGCACTGAAAGCTGGAAATTGGCCTGGGCAGGAAGGGGGTATAAGTGCCCGGTAGGCTAGTGGTTGAGATTATGTCAGCATAGTGTGGTGATGCAGCAATCCTTATGGTATTATAGATACATGTATATAAACATTACATTTGACAGAGGAAGCACCACATCCAGGACAGGCTCCTCTGAACAGAACATACATAAGGCTGATAGTACACAGGCGCTCTCACAATGGCTGCTCTACGTGATGTTTATAAAGTCCGTCCAGTCAGAGGTTTACACTCACAAACGAATACTTCTCCCCAACCTACCTGGCCGGCCTGCTGGGGCAGTGAAGAATCCGCCCGTACTGATTGCATGTTCAGGCAGGACGAGGAGAACTTCGGAACAACTTGACACTCCCGCCCAGAGAGACTCCATCTACCGTTCGCTTTTTCACAATCAACTTTATTAACACGAGAGGAGGAGGAGGAGCAAGCAGAGAGGCTGGATGGGGCGGGTTGTAATGTGACTGACTGACAAGCCGAGCTGAACGTGTGTAGAGATGGGAATAGTCAGAGAGGAGCAGTGTCCTACTAAAAGGGCGCACAGCTTGGGGTGGGGACAGTTCTCTTTGTGTTTGTCGTAGAACCCGCGAGTCCACAGCTGCTTCCTCAGTGACAGTGGGAGCTGAGGGTGGAGGAAGTCTCCTTCCCTGCTCTGGTCATGTAATAGAGCGAGGAGGAAGGCTGGCACTCTGAGCTCTCGCTGCTCGTCCATTTGTTGAGTTTAGAGTGGGGGGAATCTGAACTGAGGGTCCTGTACTTGGGGACGGGGGTTCTACTGAGGGGGACTAGGAGTGTATTTACTGGGGAGGGTCAGTCTGTGCTGAGGGCTTTGCTGGTGAAGGGGGGGGGTCTTCTCTGAGGGGGTCTGTGCTCGGGGAGCTGGCTTATACTGGGGGGTCGGTCTGTAATAAAGGATCTGTTCATGGGGTCTTTCTATACTGAGGGGTGTTTGCTCCGTCTGTACTAAAGTGTCTCTCTTTAGGGGGATTGGTCTGTACTAGGGAGTCTAAACTGAGCGGAGTTTGCTTAGGGGGTTGGTCTGTACTAAGGCGTCTCTGCTCTGGGGAGTTGGTCTGTACTGAGGGGTCAGTGCCCATGGGGTTGGTCTGTACTGAGGGGTCAGTGCCCATTGGGTTGGTTTGTACTGAGGGGTCAGTGCCCAGGGAGTTGGTCTGTACTGAGGGGTCAGTGCCCAGTGGGTTGGTCTGTACTGAGGGGTCAGTGCCCAGTGGGTTGGTTTGTACTGAGGGGTCAGTGCCCATGGGGTTGGTCTGTACTGAGGGGTCAGTGCCCATGGGGTTGGTCTGTACTGAGGGGTCAGTGCCCAGGGGGTTGGTCTGTACTGAGGGGTCAGTGCCCAGTGGGTTGGTCTGTACTGAGGGGTCAGTGCCCAGGCGGTTGGTCTGTACTGAGGGGTCAGTGCCCAGCGGGTTGGTCTGTACTGAGGGGTCAGTGCCCAGGGGGTTGGTCTGTACTGAGGGGTCAGTGCCTAGCGGGTTGGTTTGTACTGAGAGGTCCGTGCCCAGGGGGTTGGTCTGTACTGAGGGGTCAGTTCCCAGGGGGTTGGTCTGTACTGAGGGGTCAGTGCCCAGGGGCTTGGTCTGTACTGAGGGGTCAGTGACCAGGAGGTTGGTCTGTACTGAGGGGTCAGTGCCCAGGGGGTTGGTCTGTACTGAAAGGTCAGTGCCTACTAGGTTGGTCTGTACTGAGGGGTCAGTGCCCAGGGGGTTGGTCTGTACTGCGGGGTCAGTGCCCAGGGGTTTGGTTTGTACCGAGAGATTTGTGCTGGGGGTCAGACTATGCTGTTAGGGTAGGAGTGTTTATTCAGTGATTTGTGCTGGTGGGGAGAGGTTTATACTGAGGGGGTATGCTGGGAGGAGGGATACGAAGATTGTAGGGGAGATAGTACTGTGGAGGATATCGGCCTGAAAGGGCATGATTTGTACTGGGAAGAGGTGGTAATTTTGGTTGTACTCTGAAAAATAGCCTGTGCGTTCCACTCTCCTGACCCCTGTCCTATAGACACTTAGAGGAATGTATAAAATTTAGAGCAGGTGTGCATGGTGACCAATCAGCTTCTGACTTTAATTTTCAAAGCTTAACTGAACAAGCTGAAGATAGAGGCTGATTGCTTGTCATGACCAACTGCTCCAGATTCTCTCTGCCCTGTTTCGATAAATTCCCCTCACTGGGATTTACAGTTCATACTCCTGACTCCTACACTCTAAGTACATTTCTTCTGAAGGTGTTCTATAAAGTAAAAATGAGTGTGCTGAGGTTTGTACTTGATTGTTATACTCTTGCTTGTGGTACAGTCAATAAAGCATATTTTGTGAACTGTGGTGCTGAGTATGGGGTTTATTTAACTCTGCCTCACTTACTAGTGACCCCTGAACTTTTCTTCACTTACTAGTGACTGCTGTGCCACTTGCTACTGAACCTTTGTGTCACTACTGACCCCTGTACTCTATCCCTTTAACCACCTCCCGCCCACCATATAATTAAATGCTGGGCGCAAGGCGGTTCTCTTCTGGGAGGACGTCACATGACGTCCTCCCACTGTAACCACGCGTGCACAGCGCGGCGATGCGCTGTATCCCTTGGACACAGCAGATCATCGGAAAGAGCCGTAGACGTCAGCTCGGTCATGTGATCAGCTGTGTCCAATCACAGCTGATCGCATGTAAATAAGGAAATGCCGCTGTAGCGGCAAGATGGCTATCCTGTGAAGATATGGATCCCCTGAAGCAACTGCGCATGTGCCGCTTTCAGGCAAGATCAGTCGTGCGATCAGCTGTGATTGGACACAGCTGATCACATAACCGAGCCGACGTCTTCGGCTCTTTCCGCTGGAGAGGTGGTTCTGTCTATGGAGTGTACCCTTCCCTGGACTGCTGAGTAGACCCCCCCCACCTCCCTTCCGGGCATGATGCGGTGCATGGATGATCCTATTGGCATGACCGGCCATGCGGGTTTCCCCTCCTCCCTGCCTGACCCCTTGTCTCTTCCTTACTTTGACAAATCTCTATACAAAAATTGGGAACGTCCCAAGAGACCCTTTGTGGTCCCAAAATGGTTTGCTGTGTATTATCCCTTAGAAGATACTCTTCTGAAGTGGACCACGCCGCCTGTCGTGGACCCTCTTATTTCCAGGCTGAATAAGACCACTGGTACTGGTGGAGGAGTCTCTGTAATTTAAGGACCCAGCAGACAGGAAGGCGGAATAGGTTGCACGCACAATGTTCTCTATTCCTGGCTTGGCTCTTCAGCCAGTCTTGGCCGCTGCTCTGGTGTCTCAGACCCTTACGGAATGGGCAAAACTCCTTCACCACGGCATGAGTGCGGAGCAAGTTCCTCTGGCTTATGCGGAATGGTCCAGCGCCTGAAGTTTGTGTGTGACGCGTCTTTGGATGCAGCCCTCTTGCTCTTCAAGTTCTCCGTTTTTGGCAGTGGTGCTTCGAAGTGTGCTGCAGCTAAAATGCTGGTCAGCAGACCAGACCTCAAAAAGGCTTTGCCTTTCCAGGGTGATCGCCTCTTTGGAGCTAACCTGGATGACATTATCACAATATTACTGGGGAAAAGAGCACCTTTCTTCCACAGTCCAGACGGGGTAAGGAACAAGCGCGGTCCCTCTCTTTCTGCGCACAAGAAGCTTTTTCATCTCCCTGGATTTGAAGATAAGAGTTCCGAGCCCTTCAAGGCCTCCCTCGGGGGGGGGGGGGGCACCAGATGGCCCTGGACTGCCAAGTTTGTCAAGTCGTCCTCCGCATGAAGATGCATCCCACCCATGTCCAGGGTGAGGGGATGTTTGCAACCCGTGGACTTCCCTGATGACAAGCGGGTCTACGAGTTGATATTGTCCGGGGGCAAAATAGAATTTCAATCCTATCCTCCAGAGAGGTTCTTTCCTTCCAGCCTGCGCCTCTCTTCTGCTCACCTGTGGGAGTTGTATGGGGCTTTGCAGGACTTGCTGTGTAAAGAGGTGATTGTCCCAGTTGCTGCACATTTTCAAGGGTTCTATTCCAACCCGCTTACGGTTCCAAAAAGGGAAGGTCAGTTTAGCTCGATCCTGGATCTCAAGGCTGTGAGCTGCTTCGTACACATGCAGTAGTTCCAGATGGAGTCTATTTGGTCCATGGTGGCCTCCCTTCAACAAGAGGCTTGCCTGGTGTTGATAGACATCAAGGATGTCTACCTGCACAACCCTAATCTGCGCTGGGAACCAGCATTTTCTCCACTTTGCTGTGGGAGAGGAGTATTATCAGTTTGTGGTGCTTCCCTTCGGTCTTGCCTCAACTCCTCAGGTTTTCACCAAGGTGCTTGCTCCCTTTCTGGCCTTGCTGAGACAATGGGGCATTGCCATGATTGGGTATCTCGAAGACCTTCTGAGAGAGTCTCTCTCGGCTTTGGAGGATTACGTGGCGATCACGATCAGCACCTTGTAGGAGGTCAGGTAGATCTTGAATTTCCAGAAATACACTTTGATTCGTACCAGGAAGCTGGACTATATGGGCCTGGTTCTTGGCACGGCATTGGCCAAGGTGCTCCTTCTGCTGGAAAAAGTCCAGAAGCTTCATTCAGCTGTTTGGCTGCTACTTTCCTGCAGGCGGTCTTTCCTTTGCTGTTGCATACAGGTCCTGGTACTGATGGTATCTGCCTTCAAGGTGGTTCTGTAGACTCAGTTCTATAGTAGAACCCTTCAGAAGGAAATCCTATACAAGTTGGACAAGTATTCGGACTCCTTGTACTCCCACATTCGCCTGGGTCAAAAGACCAGGACATTGCTACTTTGGTGGCTTCGACCTCCTGTCCTTCAGGAGGGGAAAGATTTCCTTCCCTTTCATTGAATAGTGATCACAATGGGTTCCAGCCTGTCCACTTGGGGGGGAGTGCTGGGGGTGAGCTCGACCCAGGGTTGCTGAACGCTGGAGGAGTCCCAGTTATCGATCAATGTCCTGGAACTTCGGAAAATCAGGCTCTGCATGGAGCAGTGATTGGAGCGTCTTCGGGGGACATCCTGTCCGGGTTCAGTCAGACAATGCCATGGAGGTGGCCTATGTCAACCATCAAGGTAGGGTAAGGAGTATGGCAGCATTGCTGGAGTCCTCATGGATCCTCCAGTGGGCGGAGCGTCACGTGGCGGCACTCTCCACCGTGCACATTCCCAGCATGGACAATTGGTAGGTGGATTACCTCAGCCATCAAACATTGGACCAGGGCGAGTGGTCCCTGCATCCCTACGTGTTTCATCAGATTTGTCTCCAGTGGGGCAATCCGGATATTTATCTCCTAGTGTCTTGGTTCAATGGGAAGGTGTCAAGGTCCGCAGCCAGGAAAAAGGATCCTTTGGCCCACTCAACGGATGCCCTGGTGACGTTGTGGAGTCAGCATCATCTCATATATGTGTTCCCTGCTCTCAAGATTCTACCCCTCCTCCTGCAAAGGATAGAAGCTGAAGGCATTCCGCTCATTCTGGTGTCTCTGGATTGGCCCCATCGCCCAAGGTATGCTGAGTGGTGCGGCTGGTTGTGGACACCTCCTGGTGTCTGCAGCTCAGGGCAGATTTTCTGTCTCAAGGGCCGATCTTCCACCCTGCTTTACAGTTGCTGGCTTTAACAGCTTGGCGATTGAAAGCCAGGTCCTAAAGGACAGGGGGTTGTCGAAGTCCATCATCCCTACCATGCTGAACGCACGAAAGCCTACTTCCAGGAAGATATACCATGGTACAGTGGAACCTCAACCTACGAGCGAACTAACGTGCGAGTTTTCCGAGATACGAGCAGTCGCTTGGACGATTTTTTGCTTCGGCACGCGAGCAGAATTTTAAGATACGAGTTCGAGGCGCGCGCAGCTCTAAGTGTATATTTTCAAGGCGCGCGCAGCTCAGAGGGTATGAGTCACAGCATCCCATCTCCGAGCCTTTCTCTCTCTCTCGCTGTCTACACATGATTGAAATCCCAACTTCTAACTTTGTTGTAACCATGGCACCAAAGAAAGCAAGTGGTAGTGCGAGTACCGAGAAGAGGAGGATGATGTCCCTCGAAATAAAGCTTGAAATCGTCGAGAAGCATGAGCAAGGCATGCGAGTAAAGGAACTGGCCAAGCACTACGACCGTACAACGTCAACGATCTGCACCATCTTAAAACAGAAGGAGTCCCTAAAGAAGATTAAGCCAGCCAAAGGTGTCAAGATTATTTCAAAGCGCCGTACAGATGTGCATGAGAAGATGGAGAATCTGCTGTTGGTGTGGCTGACAGAAAAACAACTTGCCGGAGATACCGTCACCGAGGGAATAATCTGCGAGAAGGCGCGCAGTATTTTTTCAGATTTACAACAGCAAACCCCAGGCACTTCAACGGAGGAGGAATCCTTTAAAGCCAGTCGGGGCTGGTTTGATAATTTTAAGAAAAGGATGGGGATTCACTCCGTTGTTAGGCATGGTGAGGCAGCAAGTGCTGATGTAAAGGCAGCAGAGGAGTTTGTGAAAACTTTCGCAGAATTCGTCGAGGAAGAAGGATACATCCCCCAGCAAATCTTCAACTGTGACGAGACAGGGCTGTTCTGGAAGAAGATGCCGAGGAGAACATACATCACCGAAGAGGAGAAGAGGATGCCAGGACACAAACCTATGAAGGATAGGTTGACCCTCGCCCTGTGTGCCAATGCGAGTGGTGACTGCAAAATAAAGCCGCTACTCGTATACCATTCGGAGAACCCCAGAGCCTTTAAAGCACACAAGATAATAAAGGAGAAACTCCATGTTATGTGGAGGGCAAACCCTAAGGCGTGGGTCACCAGGCAGTTCTTTATCGACTGGGTAAACCTTGTGTTTGGTCCTTCGGTGAAGAAATATTTGAAGAACAACAACCTGCCCCTGCGAGCCCTTCTCGTCCTCGACAATGCTCCTGCACATCCACCACAGATCGAGGAAGAAATACTTGATGAGTATAATTTTGTGAAGGTTCTCTACCTTCCTCCAAACACCACCCCTATTCTCCAGCCAATGGACCAACAGGTAATATCAAATTTCAAGAAACTCTACACCAAGCACCTGTTTCGCCGTTGCTTTGAGGTGACGGAGAACACAAACCTCACCCTTCGAGAGTTTTGGAAGGAGCATTTTAACATAGCAATAGGCCTCAAAATCATCGATATTGCCTGGCAGGGGGTTACGAAAAGGACCTTGACCTCTGCTTGGAAGAAGCTGTGGCCTGAAAATGTGGCTGAAAGAGATTTTGAAGGGTTTGAGATTGAGGAAGAAGAGGAGCCAGTGGAGGAAGAGATCGTGTCCATTGGCAAGACTATAGGTCTGGAGGTGGATGAAAGAGACATCGAGGAACTCGTTGAGGAGCACTCCGAGGAACTTACGACTGACGAGTTAAAGGAGTTACAAGAGCAACGGCACACAGAAGCATTAACTGAAGCTACTTCGGAGGGAGAGGAGCCAGAGATAATCAGTACAAAAGACCTCAAGGATATTTTGGCAATGTGGGAGAGGGTGGCAGGTTTTGTTGAAAAGAACCATCCTGAAAAAATTGCAACGAGTCGTGCGACAGAGCTTTTCAACGACACGTGCCTACGTCGTTTCAGAAACATTCTCAAAGGGAGAATGAAACAGACTTCCTTAGACATGTTTCTTAAGAAAAGGCCTTCAGCTCGAAGTGAGCAAAGTGTGGCAAAAAGGCCAAGAACTAGTGAAAGTGAAGAGAGTGATGAGAATTAAGCAAAAACAAAAATCATCTCCAAGGTAAGTAAATTGTATACAACCTTATTATATCTTCATATTTTCTTTCTATTTTGTTTTTATATAATATTAGTTATGTAAAAAGCTTTTTTCCTTATGAAATAACAAGAAAAATGAAAAATATGAGGTGCCATTTTGAGGGTTGGAACGGATTACGGCCGTTTCCATTATTTCTTATGGGGAAAATTGATTTAACGAGCGAGCATTTTGAGTTACGAGCTCGGCCACGGAACGAATTAAACTCGTAAGTTGAGGTTCCACTGTACTTGGAAGGCTTTTATCTCATAGTGTGAAGCTGCGGGTGTTCATCTGCGTTCCTTCTTGGTGGCTAGGATATTGACCTTTCTTCAACAGGGCATTGAGAAGAAGTTGCATTAAGTACCATCAATGGCCAGGTTTCTGTTCTGGCCATTTTCTTTCGACATCCCCTAACCGCACACTCTCTGAGCCACACTTTCATTCAAGGAGTTCACCATGTGGCGCCTCTAGTGCGCTCCACATTGCCTCTTTGGAATCTGTGTCAAGGTCCTACCTTTCCTCAGGGCTTGTGCTGCTCCATGTGCTGGCATCCATCTTAGGTGTCTGCAGAGCATTGTGGGATCCTTTATGCTTTCAGCCCTCTGCAGCTCCTCCCCCAGGAGGTGGCGGCTTATCACATATAAGTCTGCTGTTTGTAGCTGTCCATTGCATTCGTGTCCTGTCTGTTGCACAGCAGCAAGCTCCTGTTTAGTTTCTCATTGCTCTCCTGGATACCGACTCGGCTTTGGCAAGACTCCTTCTGACCCCGGCTCTGGCGACCATCCTTCCTGGCTTCTGACCCCGGCTCTGGCGACCATCCTTCCTGGCTTCTGACCCCGGCTCTGGCGACCATCCTTCCTGGCTTCTGACCCCGGCTCTGGCGACCATCCTTCCTGGCTTCTGACCCCGGCTCTAGTGATCATCCTTCCTGGCTTCTGACCCCGGCTCTGGCAACCATCCTTCCTGGCTACTGTTCTACCAAGTCATCCGCTGTTGCTGTTGGACTTGCATAGACTCTGTCTTGT
Source organism: Staurois parvus (assembly GCF_062004578.1). Classification (NCBI taxonomy): domain Eukaryota; kingdom Metazoa; phylum Chordata; class Amphibia; order Anura; family Ranidae; genus Staurois; species Staurois parvus. The sequence goes on from NW_028317802.1 coordinate 13,593,563, forward strand.
TTTTGTATAATAAACCTACCTTTAATTGTACCTCCTTGTGTGTCTGGCTCCTCGCTCCCTGACACTCTGCATCTGGCTCTCTCTGTTCTTCAGTGACCTCTTTTGAAGAATATTAGCAAGATTGCCTTGCTTACGCTGTCCCAGAATATGGTCTTTTTAGTGACTATCACTTCCGGTCGCAGAGTGTCAGGGTTGGCGGCCTTGTCTTCCACGTCTTATTTGGGTGTTCACAAGGACAAGGTGGTTTTCCATTCGTGCCCTTCTTTTCTCCCAAAGGTGGTCTCTGCTTTGCATTTGAACAAGGGAATTGAACTACCTTTCTCATGTCCATGTCCTTGGCATCCTAAGGAATTCGCTCTGCACACCCTGGATGTGCTTTGGGCAATTTGGGTGTATCTATCTGCTACCGAGCCCTTTCGAAGGCTGGATTCCCTCTTTGTTATCATGGGTGGGCCGAGGAAGGGTTTGATGGAATCCTCTGCCACCATTTCTAGCCATACGGTGGTTCAAGCCTATACCATTAAGGGTCAGGTTCCTCCCTTTCCTCTGATGTGCTCTGCTCGGGCGCTTAGTGCTTCCTGGGCCTTTCGTCATCAGGTATCTGTGCCTGAAATCTGCAAGACTGGTATCCGGTAGTCTGTGCACACCTCGCCTTGTTTTTTTTCTCCCACCCCTCACTTGTTGGGCACTGCTTTGGGATGTCCCTATGGTCAAGAATTGAAGACGCAGTGTTCGTCAATGAACAAAAGAGAAAACAAGATTTTTTTTTCTTACCGTAAAATCCCTTTCTCCAAGTTCACTGATGGATGCAGCACCCACCCCTCTGTGATTTTTTTTTTGTACACTCCCTTGTTGGAATACAGATTTCCCTGTATCTTCCTCTTTATAATATGCTCACCTCAGAAAGTTAGGAGTGCACTGAATTTTAAAAGAATTAACAGCCATTTTATTGCATTTGCACCGTTTACAAGGGATAAACATGGGGACATGTGCATTAACTGCAGTGATGTACACTTTTTTTTTTTTTTTTTTTTGCTCTATCCCATTGGGGGGGAGCAAAAAAAGTGTACATCACTGCAAATCCATTTCTTTTTCAGAGGGAGATGAAGTCTCTCCAAAATGAGGGGAAACCCCTTCTTAGACAGGTGTCACTAGAGGTGTCACTTTTTTTTTTCTAGTGACAAAGGGGTGAATCACCATATTCTGTCAAAAAAAGAGAAGGCCTTGAAGCAAAAGGTATTAATGGCAAGCATGTGACAGGGAAAACCCAGCAATGTGGAATAAATCTGCAGTTCTTGGCTACCTCTCGAAGATACTGAGACTAAACATAATTCTTCAAAGATGGCGACGATAATGTAATGAGGGCCAACATTTGAATCTGGGGGACTTGCTTAAAGTAGAACTATACACAAAATGCTTTTAAACATTTAGGTGTGGGGGGGCCGGGGGGGGGGTGTTATAGCCCCTGTCAGTTAATTTTTTGTTGCCATCACTGTTTGATTAGGGAGATTTCCCTTTACTTGGTTTCTCATAGCCACAACAGGAAGTGCCAGGAGATCCCTGCCAATGAAGAGAATCCTTTGGGGTCCCCCAGGTGACCAGAACTAGTGTCCCCGTTGTAAGATTTGCGGATGGTAATGGTGAACAGGAGCAAGAGAGATGCTTAATCTCTGTAAGTGGGGTACAGAGAGTAATTAAACCGGAAGGAGAAGCTATGCCCTGAATGCTCCCCTGTAATCATTCATCATTCTAAGCTAAGGTCCAGCAGCCTCTTGTCTCCAAATGAAAGTTTGACAGTTTGTATGCCTTTATTTTGCAGTATCCCATGCATGAAGTGACAGTGATCATACTCTGTGATACGTAAGGTTGTTTGTGCAGTTTCATTCATGCTAAAATTATTAAATTTAAAACACAACCTAAAAACAAAAAAAACAAACAACGAAAGCTCTGCCTTGTACCTCTGACCATGCACTTCCTGGTCCAGCAACTTAACCACTATGCTACAGCCACTGGCAAGAACTGAATGTATCCAACTGACCTTTGTTTTGAACTGCCCAATGTGAAGTGGCTATAGTGCAGTGCTTAATGTAGAATTTTCTGAGACACATGTCTTTAGTGTCTATAGGCGATTTTGGAATAATTAAAGAGCCGGCAAAGTAAAAAATAGAGTGTGATTTTATTTTTATCACACAATGGCTTAAAATAACAATGTAAAGCGTATCATGAATAACAGTTCAGTGTAGATAAAAGAGAAATATCAAAACAGAAGTTATGAAGATGTGTCACCTGTGATGGACACGGCGTCAGACCCCCAGCCCTTCTCACCAACTCGTGACCAAAGGACTAGCCAATCTAAAACTGCAGCCTGAGAGCAATTGTTACTGGGTCAAGTTAATTACGCAATTAACCCTTCACACTGCCACCACTGCTTTTTTGTACGGAGAAGAAGGAAACTCGCCAATCTTAGCAGTAATACTATGATGTTTGAATAATTGTCTGTATACACACTGTCACCGCAGGCAGATGTATATAGAGGTTTAAAACACACAGTAGCACTCTTCAGAGACAGAGATTCTTAGTTTACATTAAAGAGCTTTAGAAACAGTTCAACACTTTTCAGAAAATAGGATTTATTACTAAAAAGGTCAAAATGGTGCAATAAAAATATTTACAGAAAAAGATGTAGCCAATATAAATATATAAATACAGAGAGCAATACCACAACAGAGAGATAACAGAAAGAAGTTTAGAGAGGTAGAATACTTGCCGTCAGCCTTGGTTTAAACAGCGTTCAAGTATCAGAGCAAAAGGGTGCCTTTTCTCCCAAAGTTGGTTCCTGATGTTAAAAAGGGAGAATTCTTCAACTTTTCTCTCTCAGGCCTGACAGCCTATTTTCTAGTCCACCAGCAGGGTGTCTCTTTAAAGCAGAGAACCAATTGCCTCATTTGGGGAGGTTGTTTAGGCGGGGAACTCTGCTATGACCAAATCCCTCACACGTTTATACCATGGTCAATATTCTTCCATTGGTACATGGAGCATCCTATCCACTGGTAGGATAATATGCATAATCATCTGCTGAATGTCTAGATATCAGATATGACAGATTTACCTGTGTTAGTTAAAAAGATATCGCTTTCTGCTCTCGGGTAGACTTAATCTAGGGGTGTAAGATATCAGGCGACTCGCATTAAACTGAGCTATCCGAATATATGCTTTGTTTGATTGTATGTATTCGCTATTTTAAGTTGTGAAAAGTGGTTGTTTAAATGGGATGTATGTTTTACGGCTTTTCTGGAATGTGTTTGAAGTCCAGTGACTGACGGGTTTATGGCTTTACGATTAGCTTCAGAGCAAGAGTTTGCTAGACACCCTGGCATCAGCTAATTGGGTTTACAACCATGAAGTATATCCAACTGTGTCCCGTGCACTCCTGAACCCAGCACACAGGGACCACGTGTCACTCAACAGAGAGGGAGGGGGGAGCTGATTTGGAGTGAGAAATGATACAAGATGGAGAGTCTTTGGCAAAATGGAGGTTAGCATCCATATTTGTACGTACAATTGCTACATCACCCTTATTTTTATGGCCGTTGTTCTTCCATGTGGTGCTTCTTGTCTTGTGTTTTAGCAAAAAGAAGGAAGTGACGTGTTCATGTCTTAGAGAATGCACCTGTTCCAGTCTGTCAGTTCTGTGAATAACCATAGCATCTTTATGCCGTGTGTGTGTGTGTGTGAAGCGCTCTTCGCATCTCTTAGGATGTCTTTTTATGATGCTTGTATACGTCATAATTCGTGATCTTAGAACCTTGTATGGCAAACAATACTGCTTAGCAGAGCAATTTCATTGAAGGGAGGGGACACTACATACTGTATATGGCCTTTTGATTAACAAGCCCATATGTAGTGTCTCCACAAGCTGGCAATCAGCCTGGTCATGTGACACGTTTCTCTGTTTAAAATGATAGTATAAACTAAGAATGTATCTTTACAACATAATATCTCAATAATATTGTATAACCAAAATCTGCTTATGTAACACATATTACCAATTTATAAAACATAAACGAAATACACACAGATACTATTCGAATATATTATTTCATACTTATTTCTATTTTGATTCACTCCTATGACATTCTATACCAAAGACCTTTTAACCAGCTATGCCCATCTATAGAATACTCAGCTTTCAGCTAGTTAGCTGAGCTATAAATGAAGAATTTAACACTATCACTTGTTCAAGGCCAATCGCACATTTTAATATTATGATTAATCATAAAAAACAAATATTTTGCAAGCTTGCCATCAATATAATATAAATGCCGAATTATGAATTTGGAATGTTTATCAAATTCCTAATTAAATATTCTTAACTTGCCCTCATCATCTTCCCACGATGTCTAGGTAAGAGTGTCATCATTATCCTTAAGGCAAGATCTCAGGCAATGCAGAATATCCCCAATTTTGAAATAATATGCTCCTGCACTGTGCGGGAGTGTTATCTCATGGGATTTTATGTGGCCAGCAATCCCTGGTATCAGCCCCTGTAGTACAGAAGATATTTACTAAATTTTTCTCTATTTTTTTTTTTATTGCATGATGCTGTTTAGTATGGAGTACTTGTGTACTGTATATCAAGCAGACCTTACTTTTTACTGCAAGGTTTGCTTTCAGTTTTTTTTTGTCAGACATTTTTGTTTAATTAAATGTATGTTGAGATGAGTAGAAAAACCAGCTGTTCATATAAATGTGTTTAGTGAAGCAAACTAGTTCAGCCTGTAAAAGAGAACTCCCCACATTCTGTATACAATGCCAGGACACAACATGGCATATTGCTGAAAGCAATACTTTTCATACCTATACCGAACGTGCTAAAATACTGCCAATTTGCTGTAGATAACACCAGCAAATAATACATATATTTATTTGTGTTCTAGTGGAAGGGTTTTCAGGCTATATATTGTACGTGTGTATGTGTTTTGTTTATACAGTTGTGCTCAAAAGTTTGCATACCCTGGCAGAAATCATGAAATTTTGGCATTGAAAATATAACTATTCATGCCAAAAACTCTTTTGTTTAAGGATAGTGATCATATAAAGCCATGGCTCCTTTTTTAAATCATAATGATAACAGAAATCACCCAAATGGCCCTGATCAAAAGTTTACATACCCTGGAATATTTGGCCTTGGTACAGACACACAAGATGACACACACAGGTTAAAATGGCAATTAAAGGTTAATAATCCACATCTGTGGGGCAACACACTTTTTCCGTAGGGGCACTTTTCTTTTCCTGGATGCTCGCAACAGATCCCTCGCCCGCAAGCCTTATCGTTTTGACCTTACACACAAATCCAACACTTTCTTCTCTCTCCAGGAGCGAATGCCCCTTGGTCTAGACTCCTCGTGCCTTTAGAAGCTCTCTGCAATAAGAAACATCCACAGAGGCGTGTGATCTCTAATCTCTATTCCTTTCTATTCAGCGAGGTGTCAGCACACAGGACCAACTTATTGCTTGAGAACAGGATTTAGGTATTTCCTTATCTCCTGAAAACTGGGAGTCGATCTGCTTGGTCATACATAAGGGCACCATGAATGTGACTGCTGAAAAATGCGGCTATATAATGTATTCACGCTGGTACAGGACCCCCTCTCTCCTCCATAATTTTCTCCCCACGGTTTCCGATCGCTGTTGGCATTGTGGATTGAATGAGGGGTCGCTGCTCCATGTGTGGTTATCGTGCTCCGAGTTGAAACCCTTCTGGGAAAAAATACATCAATTGATTACCGAAATCAGGGGCATGAGGCTGGATTTCTCTCTGATGCAATACTTGCTACATCACACTTCAATCCCCAGGAAATTGTATCGCCGCTCCCTGGCCATGTACATGATCCTGGCGGCGAGTCAATGTATTCCATGCCACTGGCGCTCAGTGAAAACACTGTCTTTGGAGGAATGCTGCCATAGACTGGACAGGATGGAAGAATTAGAAGAGCTTATTGCGATTTCCAAGGAAACCTATCAAAATTATCAGCCATTTGGCACAATTGGACCCAGTTTAAGCAAACATCGAGATATCTCGACCTCTCTTGTAACCCTAGGCTTCCCCCAGAAACAGGCTATTAACAGCTGAGCATCACCCCCTACCTTAGGAAGCTCTGTCCTCAATCAGTTCCTGCTCTGTTAAGCGGGGGATGGGAGAATCCCGATTTCTGTAGCCCTTGTCCCTCATTACCACTTTTCCTTTCTTCTTCCCTACCCTATTATTTCTCTTAGCCTATTCTTACTATTTATTATGTGGTCCGTTCTCATCCCTTCAGAGGCCCTGAGACATGCACCGGTACTGGCATAGCCCCAGCTGGGCTCTGATGGAACACTTTAGATCCCCCGTTCTGGAGTTTTACTTCGAGTCGTTACTGTTGACCCTTAGTTGGTGTCGGCTCTTTGTTCCTGTTTATTTTTCTGTTAAAGATGAGCAGTTTCTCCTAACTCTGTGCTCAGGGTGTGTTCACATTACTAACTCATTGTACCTCGTTATGCCTGTATTATTTTGCTTTTCAATAAACTCTTTATGGGAAAAAAAAATCCACATCTGTGGCTTTTTAAATTGCAATTCGTGTTTTTGTATAAATAATCAATGTGTTTGTTAGCTTTCATGTGGATGCACTGAGCAGGCTAGATTCTAAGCCATGGGGAGCAGAAAAGACCTGAGTAACACGGTAATGATAGAGTTGCCAGAAAAAAAGCCTTTACTGTGCCACAAAAAAGCCCAGTGAAACATGTCAAGGTGTTCAGCATATTTTAACTGGGCTATTTTGTGGCATTAGCACAGTAAAGGTTTTATTCTGGCAACTCGACCATGCAGCTCATTTTTGTTCAAATACCGTATTGTGCTCCTTGAAACAACCACACCATCTTTTTCCAGAGCAGCCTATATTTCTCCTGAGGTTACCTGTGGGTTTTTCTTTGTATCATGAATAATTGGTCTGGCAGTCGTGGCTTCAAACTTTCTTGATCTACCTGACCTTGGCATAGATCCCTGAATTTTCCACTTCCCAATAAGTGATTTAACAGTACTGACTAGCATATTCAATGCTTTGGATATTTTTTATATCCTTTTCATCTTTATAACATTCCATTACCTTGTTACACGGGTCTTTTGACAGTTCTTTTCTGCTCTTTTTTTTTTGTTTACAAACGTTTTTATTTTTGCAAGGATAAACAGAAAAATACAGTATGTACAGATAGTACACAAAACAAAGATAAAGCACTTACATAAACGTACAATACTGACAAGTATAGTAATGTAGGAAAATTTAGATAGAGAAAATGAAAAGCATTTATAAGTTTATGAAAATGAATTGACAAAATAGGTTGAGAGATACAACTGTCAACAGTATATGTCAATCAACCTTCACATGACATAGAGTCAGTTGTATAGTATATGTCTATAAGTCTTCCATGACTCCCATTTTTTATCAATCAAGTGCATTTTATCCAACAAAGTATAGTGAATCCGCTCCATAAGCATCACAGCATCAACTCTGTGCAAAACAGATGGCAGGGGTACAGAATTAGAGTCTAATAATGGTGCAGCGCTACAAATACATGTGCATGAAAAATAATAGTAAAGACATAGGTATTAGATGGGAAAATCAATGCCAATATAATGCCCCTTGCAGAACCTCATGCATAATAGGGGGTCTCTCCTAGTGACACATACAGTCCCAAATAAGTGAGTCCCAAATAAGTAAGTGTCCTACAGGTGAAACAACATAACACACTCAAAAAACTCTTCATGCAGGTGCTCCAAACTCTGTGTGAATCCACAGTGACAGGGGTGCCCCCTCACCTTCCTGCCTAGGCCCCTCAGGACCATTGAGCTAAATATGCCTCTTTATAATCCTCCAAAAGGATGGAATCCTTCTTAGCTGGGGTAATGCAACTCTCTCCTCCTCTGGTGGGTAAGTATCCAGACGCTGTCTCCTAATACTGGGATGAGTATCACTCCATATACATCCCCAGTGAAGCAAAGAGATCCAACATAGTGTAAAATCATTTATTGCAAACCGTCAAAGTAAAAAGTGCTTACTCACATTTCATCAGATATAAATCGGCGTTTTCACCACACTATGGGTGTACTGCATATGTGGGCAATGCTGAGGTGCACCAAGATGGCGCCCACGCCGGATGTGATGTCACTACGTGAACTGCTTCGGCCCCTCCTACTGGCGTATCTACGCGTTACATCACGATAAGAACACGTGACTTCCTCAGGATATACCTAGAGGTACAGAATTGGACTTCCAGTTCAAAGCAATAGCCCATAAAGTAGCGAAACAAATGGTATATATCAATCTCATATCAGCATTAGAGACCCCAGGGATAGGAGCACCCAGAAAACAAATCTGTAAGGACAAAGTAAGTGGAGAGCCCGACAGTGAGGTAGCCACCTCAGATATCTTACGCGAAACTGAAGAGATGGTTGGGCAGTCCCAAAAAATATGTACCAAGGTGCCTGTATGGCAACAATCCCCTGAAACATAAGGGAGATGTCTGTGGGAACAGCACATGCAATCTAGATGGAGTATAATGCCATCTTGTGAGAACCTTAAGGGCTGTCTCACGTACAGAAATAGATCTAGAACACTTACAGATGTTATCCACCATAGAATCCCAATCCTCCTCCGAAAAAGAAACACCACTATCCTCTTCCCATTTTCATCTATACAAGAGGGGCGTAGAAGAGTAACAGAGCAAAAATTGGTGATAGAAGTCAGAGATAAGACCCTTATTCCTAGGAGAGTCACGACAGACACGTTCAAAAAATGAAATCGGGGAAGAGGGTGTAAGGCCAAAATGTGAGTTAAAAAAATGTCTAATCTGTCGATAACGATGGTATTCCCGACGAGGAACATCAAAGAGCTCATGTAACATGTCAAAGGTGATAAAAGATCCTCCCCTCTGAAAATCTGATAATCAAATAAAAGATCGGTCATACCACTAGCGAAAAGCCTGAGGAGCAGAGAAAGCAGTGATAAATGTATGATCTCCAAAGAATGAGACACCTGAAGGGACAGATGAGACTAAATTAAATTTCAGTTTACATTTGGACCAAAGCATCAATGAGTGGGTTACTATAGAGTTATGAAAAGTGAGAAATCGGGGGGAAATCTTAGACCACAATATGCCCGGTAAATATTAAGGGCGTATTGACTGAGATTCAAATTTAATCCATGGGATCTGGGAGTTAACAGTTGCCCATTGAGATAATTGTGCAAAGTATTTAGGAGTGAGATTGATACTCAAATAGGAAATCCGGTCAGTAACCCAACTAAACGGCAAGGAGCTATGGAGAGATGCACTTAGGGAATCAGGAACACCAACAGGCATAATCACAGATTTAGCAAAATTAACAGTAAGACCTGACACTATAGCAAAATAATTCAAAACAGCACAGAAATTTGGCAATGAGGTTAATGGGTTGGTAAGAAAGAGCATAACATCGTCAGCATACATGCATATCTTGAAGTTTGAAACTAACAATGGATAGCGAGAAATATCCGGATGTGACCTAATTGCTATAGCTAAGGGTTCCAACACCAGTGCAAACAGAAGGGGGGACAGAGGACAACCTTGACGGGTGCCTCTACCCAGTGTAAAAAAGTCAGAGTTACAGCCAGCCTTATTCTGGTTTTAGGGGAATCATAAAGAGCATGAATACCAGCTAAAAACTCATCGCTGAAGCCCATCCTTTGTAGCAAGGAAAACAAATAAGGCCAAAGAACACTGTCAAAGGCCTTGTTAATTTCCAGACTCATCAATAAAACCTCTTTAGAATGTAAATTGGCATCTTGTATAGCATTTAAAGTGAGGCGTATATTATCAGTAATAAACCTGTCTGGAATAAATTCTGATTGGTCCGGAGAAACCAAAGAGGAGCTAATTGGGGCAAGCCTGTCTGCCAAAATACGACTAAATAATTTCAGATCATTGTTCATTACAGAAATAGGTCTGTAGTTTTGGGGTAAATGATGATCTTTTTGAGGTTTGGGTATTAAAGACATATTGGCCAACAACATCTCCTCAGGAAATTTACCCCCCTGCAAAACAGTATTAAATAAAGTAATCAAATGGGGAGCCAGTATGGGAGCAAAATGTTTGTAATAGCTAGCAGAAAAGCCATCTGGGCCCGGGGCTGTGGAACATTTGAGTGAACTAATCGCACGAATCACTTCCTCCAAGGTACATGGAGCGTTAAGGGAGGCAATTTGGGAGGGTATTAAAGTAGGGAGGGATATAGAATCCAACCAAGAGGTGGATATAGGTGCAGAATTTGGCTGAGGAGAGGCCAATAGTTTAGAGTACAATTTTTCAAAAATGCCCAACACCTCCTGTGGAAGAGATGAGATAGTGCCAGAGTTAGTATGTAATTTATAAATGTGTGGAGGACGAAGAGAGTGATTCAGTTTCCTTGCAAACATCATAGATGCCGAATTACTATGCAACAAGAAAGAGGCTTTTGACCAGCGAAGTGCTTTTTCTGTTTTTTGAGAGAGTAGGGCATTCAATTCTAAACGTTTTTGAGACAATAGCTGTTTATTAAGGAGGGATGGGGCAGGAAGGGGGCGGAGCCTAGCCATGGCAGTGTAGGAGAGCACAGAGCAAGTGCTCTCCGAGATCTCTACACCGCCCTAGATGCCTGCAGAGTTGTGAACCGGGGACCTACCTGAGAGTGGTAGGGCCCGAGAGCGGTGGGGAGAAAGCGGGCCATGACAGAGGGGCTCGCTGGAGGCTCGTAGGAGGAAGTCCGGCCTGACGTGTGGGGCTGCTGGGAAAACGAGCAGACGCGGCGTGACCACGTGGGCAGCCGCAGAGGAGAACTGGGTAGGGGAAAAGCCGGCCGGCGTCCGAAATGAGAGGGAAGACGCCGGTTCGCTCCCCCCTCAGCACACGAGTGAAATTTTTCATGGACTGCCTGCTCCCCTGGTGAATGAAGTTTATACACAGAGGAGTGGGACTCGAAAAAGAAAAGACCCAGAGGAATCCCCCTGAAGAGAGCAACGGAAGATTGATGCTTTCTGCTGGTGGCCTGTAGCTGTCTCAACAGAAGAAAAGCAAGCAGAGGGTGAGTGTGAGCAGCTTGAGCAGGCCAATATTGCTTAAACAGTGACTGTTTGTTTAAAGGAAAAAAGAAGATATGTGAAGGGGGATTCCCTGGGGGGGATTGAATGAGATAAGGAGGAATTAGCAGCCCTAGAAGAAGGAGAATATAGTGAAAAAGTAGACAATAAGTGTGGATGAAAATCTGGGTCCCTGACTTGCATTCTTTAATTCACTGTGGTTCCTGTATTTCGGAAAATAAGACGCACAGAAGAGATGAAGAATAAAAATGTAAAAAGTACTGGGCTAAAGGGGTCTCAAACTGGTATGATAAAAAAATATACGTCCAAGGAAATGTGACTCCAGAAAGGTCTCAAGGTATTGGTGAAAAAATTGAACTGAAAATGAGTTTGGAAGCTAGCCCTAGACTCTCCCTGGGAACGAAATATAATAGTAAACAAGTAACAGAAAATTTGGAGAGGAGAGAACCGGAAAGTGAACTACAAATATCGAATAAGAGATGGCAGCTATGTTTAAAAATTTAGAAAAAACAATAAAGCAAGAACTGACAATTATACAGAATGACTTGGGGCAGATATTATTGAGGAGACAGAGGAAAAAGTTAAAAATCATGCCCAATATATCTCCGATTTAGAAAAAAGGACAATAGGCATTGGGAAAGAGCAAAAAAAATTGCTTTATAAGATGGAGGTACAAGAAAATAGGGATAGGAGAAAAAATCTTAGGGTAAGAGGAGTTCCAGAGCTTGCAAAGGGAGAAGAAACACGAGGCCTTGTCTGTAAAATTTTAAATTCTATAATGGACAGACCAGAAACAGAATTGATTAACCTGGAAGGTGTTTTTAGAATGGGAAAGATTCAACAAGGAAGTGGAAAAGAGAAACCAAGAGATATAATTGTCCAATTCCAAAAGCTGGGAGATAAAGAAGAGATATGGAGAAAGATTAAGGGAAGATCAATTATTAAATATGGAGAAACGGACATACAGATTTTTGCAGATTTAACATCTGAGACATTATGGAGAAGAAGATCTTTGAAACCCCTGTTAGAGCAGATGAAAAAACAGAACGTGCACTATAGATGGGGTATCCCGGAGTGTTTAATCGGATGGAAGAATGGAGTTACAGCTTATTTGAGATTCCCTGAGGACTTAAGAGACTTCTGTGACAGACTTGATTTACAAATTATAGAGATTCCTGGTTGAGAGGATGAAGAAGGAGATTGTGAAGTTTGAGGAAAGGAAGATTGGCAATTAGTTAGAAGGAGATAGGGAAGGGGGGGATTGAGATGTTTTTTTTTTCTCTCTCTCTCTCTTTCTCCTCTTTTCCTTATGAGGTAGCTCCTTTTTGGTCTTAAGACTTATTGGAACCATATTGAATTTATTAGATAGACCTGGGGTATCTGGGGTGGTGGGAAGTAGGGGATGCCGTACATGGGTAGAGTTCAACCCCAAGGTGGTAAATTTATGGTGGGTTTGGACCCCCAAAAGATTTATGGGCAAATTACAAGCCTAAAAAAGGGAAGGGTGATGAGTGGGGGGGGGGGTAGGAGGGTATTAATGTTACGGATCCGCCAGGTGGCACCTCTGGCAGCCCACTAGGCGGAATCACCCGGAGCGTGGGGTCTAAGTCCCGGTCTGCGTTTTCACCAGGGCCCCTGATGGTGGGGATGGACTTGGAGCAGAACCGGGACCAGGTCACGACCTCCGAGCAATACCACCCGTGACAGAGGGAGCCTCCGTGGATAGAAGTAGGACAGAGTAGAGTCAGATGTGAGGAGGCCGGCAGGACCTGGCAGGATAAACCGGCGGTTGTCACCATGGGAAATGGCGTGGTACCGAGACAGTAGGCAGAGAGTGGTCAGGTCGCACGCTGGGTCAGTTACCGGGGTCAGTCCGCAGAATGGTCAAACAAGCCGGGGGTCGGGACAGGAGAAGGCAGCGTAGTCAGGGACAATCCGGGTCAATCACAGGGGAAGGCAGCGTAGTCAGATAATCCGGGTCAGGGCAGGAGCAGGCAGAACGTCAAACAATCCGGGTCACAATCACAGGAAACACAGGTATTTGATCAGACCTTGCGGCGATTTATGACAGTGCAGGGCATCTTTAAATATCGCGCCCTGCACTGCCATTGGCCGCCCAGGACGCGCCCCCGGGCTGTCATTGGTCGCCCGAGGCGCGCCCGCGGCTCCTACTGCGCATGCGCGGCCTCCTGTCAGCCGCGGCCCGCCGGGATCTGGTGCCTGTGTCCCGGCGTGAGCCGCCGCTATTGCGCATGCGCCGGGGACGGAGCCGCGGCGGACCCTGACATTGCCCCCCCCCTACGGGCACCCTCCGGGAGCCCCACTGATTTCTCCACCGCGGGTGGCCACGAAAGAACTCCCGGATGAGCCTGGGAGCGTGAACATTCTGGATGGGTTCCCAAGAGTTTTCCTCAGGACCATAACCCTTCCATTTTATCAAAAACTACTCTTCTTGTTCACCTATGGTGACTGCCTCAGGAGGCCTGGATTCCCGATCCGGGAAAGGGTCCGATGCGGCCGGTTTCAGAAGAGACACATGAAACACCGGGTGAATCCTGAAAGACTCCGGCAGTTCGAGTTCGTAAGCTACCTCGTTGATGACTCGCTTGACTTGGAACGGGCCAACAAATTTTGGACCCAATTTCCTTGATGGACACTGCATCTTCAAGTTGGCAGTGGCCAGCCAAACCCGGTCTCTAGGTTGAAGCGCCAGTTCCCCCCTTCTCCTCCTGTCAAATGCCTTCTTGCTGTCCTCCTGGGCTTTCGTGATGGCCTCCTGAACTGTTTTGTTATTGGTCGAAAGGAAATTTAGGATGTCTTGAGATGCTGGTACTGAGCTCTCTGGCATGAGATCGGGAAGAAATGTTGGATGGTAACCGTAATTGGTGAAGAACGGGGATTGCCCCATAGCGGAGTGGTTCGAGTTGTTGTAGGCAAACTCCGCTGACGGTAACAGCGTCAACCAGTCGTCCTGTAGGTAGGACGTGTAGCATCGGAGGTATTGCTCTAATACTTGGTTGGTCCTCTCTGTTTGCCCATTGGTCTGGGGATGGTAAGCGGACGAGAGTGACAACTTGATTCCCAATGCTTCGCACAAGGCCTTCCAGAACCTTGAAGTGAACTGGGCTCCCCGATCTGATACTATATCCTCGGGAACTCCATGTAGTCTAACTATTTCCTTGATAAATATTCGTGCAGTTTCCGGCGCGGATGGTGTCTTTTCCAGGGGTATGAAATGGGCCATCTTAGAGAAGCGATCGACAATCACAAATATGGCAGTGTGGCCTTGAGACGGTGGGAGTTCGACAATAAAGTCCATGGCTATCATTTGCCAGGCCCTCTTTGGAATTGGCAACGGGCGCAACAATCCCCAGGCCTTGCTTCTGGAGGGTTTATTCCTCTGGCAGGTAGGACAAGTCTGAACGTAGCGCTCGCAGTCCTTGACCATGTTCGGCCACCAGAATGAGCGCTGCAGAAGTTCCAGGGTCTTCGTAACTCCAAAATGGCCCGCCATTGGATGGTCGTGGCAGTGGCCCAGGACCATGGTTCGGACTCCTTCGGGTACTACGATCCGACCCTCCTTCCACAATAACCCTTCACGGTTCAGGAGAGGTGTCCCAGGCGGCGCTGGTAGTCCCACGGAAGCGTCAAGAAGTTTGGAGCGGAGTTCCGTCTGTAGGACGAGGAAATTTCCGGATGGTAGGATCGTGTCAGGTCTTGGTGTATCGTCGGGGTCCTCAAACATGCGGGACAGCGCGTCCGGCTTAGTGTTCTTAGAGCCAGGTCGATAAGTTATGTGGAAGGTAAACCGGGAAAAGAAAAGAGCCCATCTCGCCTGGCGTGGCTTCAGTCGTCTGGCTGTCCTCAAATACTCCAGGTTTTTGTGATCGGTATATATCAGGATGGGGTGTGTAGCTCCTTCCAGCAAGTACCGCCATTCTTCCAGGGCGGTCTTTATGGCCAGGAGCTCCCGATCTCCGATGTCGTAGTTTCGCTCGGCAGGTGTCAATTTCCTGGAGAAGAACGCTACAGGATGTAGCAGCTCCTTGGTGCCGTTCCTTTGAGACAGGACCGCTCCTACCGCGTTTTCTGAGGCGTCCACTTCCAACACGTATGGGAGAGAAGAATCGGGATGACTGAGTATCGGAGCAGAGGTAAAAAGTTTCTTGAGAACTTCAAAAGCAGTTTGTGCTTCGGTAGACCACTTAAAGCGGATCCCCTGTTTAGTCAGTTGCGTGATTGGGGAGACCTGTCCGGAGAAGTTCTTGATAAATTTTCGATAAAAGTTTGCAAAACCGATAAAACGCTGCACGCCCTTCTTATCGGTGGGTATCGGCCAATCCAGGATTGCCGAGACTTTCCGGGGGTCCATCGCGACCCCCGCGGGGGAGAGAACCAATCCCAGGAATGTGATCTTATGCTGTTCAAAACAGCATTTGTCTGCTTTGGCGTATAGCCTGTGTTGGCGCAAACGTTCCAACACCCGCATCACGTGATTTCGATGAGCCTCCAGAGAGGGCGAGAAGATTAAGATGTCGTCCAAATAGACAACCATGAAGATATCAAGGAAATCACGAAACACGTCGTTTATAAAATGTTGGAAGGTGGCCGGAGCGTTACAGAGCCCGAACGGCATGACCAGGTATTCAAAGTGTCCGTATCGCGTACGGAAGGCCGTCTTCCATTCATCACCTTCCCTGATACGAACTAGATTGTAGGCCCCCCGTAAGTCTAGCTTAGTAAAAACCATTGCGGACCTTAACCTCTGGAGGAGCTCGGGAACCAGGGGTAACGGGTAGCGGTTTTTCACCGTGATCCTATTCAGGTCGCGGTAGTCTATACAGGGCCGCAGTGTCTTGTCCTTCTTCTCTACAAAGAATAGCCCGGCCCCGGCTGGGGACGTGGAAGGGCGAATAAACCCCTTCTGAAGGTTTTCGTCTATGTATTCCCTCAAAACTCCTGACTCGAGCTCTGATAAAGGGAAAATACGGCCGAACGAAATTTCAGATCCGGGCAGGAGGTCTATGGGACAGTCGTAAGATCGGTGTGGGGGAAGTGTGTCTGCCCCTTGCTTACTAAACACGTCCAGAAAGTCGTGGTAGGCCGGGGGAATAACCTGGGACAGATCTGTATCCCCATCCATGCATAGGAGTAATTGGGGGACCACGGGCCCTGAGACGTGGCAACTTTTCAGACAGTATGTGGACCGAAACTGCACGGTTCCCTTCTCCCAGTCAATCTGGGGGTTATGGGCTCGCAGCCAAGGAAGCCCCAGAATGACCGGGAAAAGGGGGGACGCGATGGCGTCCAGACGGAGGAATTCCTGGTGATGATCAGCCATTGAGGCGAAAATAGGGGGTGTCTCCTGATTCACCACTCCCGATTTTAAGCTAGACCCATCCGCCAGGAAGATGTTCAGCCCCCTTTCCTTGGTCTGGAGTGGGATACCTTGCTGGTGAGCAAACGTGAGATCAATAAAGCAGCTACATGCCCCCGAATCTATGATAGCTGTCACCGTCAAGGTTCTTCCTGGGAGCTGTAAAGACACCGGTATGGCCAGATAACTTGACTGATCACCCCTTTCCGCAGATAACGGAAAAAAACTAGAAGTGGACTTACATTTTTTCGTAGGACAGGAGCGCACCCGGTGGCCAGCTTCTCCGCAGTACAGACAGAGGTTCTGTGATAGTCTCCTCTGACGTTCTTCGGCCGATAATGTGGACCGAGCCAGTCCCAGTTGCATGGGTTCGGAGGTGTCCTCAGGTTCCGAACTCCGGGTAGTGCTTCCTGTGGGCGGGAATAATCCCCTTGATGGTACCCAAGCCGCCCTTTGACCCTGGTTGCTTCGTTCAAGCCGGCGTTCTCTCAGTCTGCGGTCAATTTGTATGGCCAGCTCGATTAGCTTCTCTAGGGAGTCAGGTAGGCCTACCCGTGCTAACTCGTCTTTGAGTGACTCAGATAGCCCGATGCGAAATTGGTGACATAATGCCGCATTGTTCCATCGGGTGTCCCCCATCCAGCGTCTGAATTCAGACGCGTACTCCTCGGCTGCCCGTCGACCCTGCCGCAGAGAGTACAAGGTGGACTCTGCGGAAGCAGCTCGCTGAGGGTCGTCATATAGTATGGCCATGGCTCTAAAAAATTCAGTCACAGAATCAAGATGGGGGTCGTGATTCTCCATCAGGCGATGAGCCCAATCCTGGGGCTCATCCTGAAAGAGAGAGACTATAAACCCCACCTTGACGGTCTCGGTGGTGAACGTGCGGGGCTGCAGGTCGAAGAACAGGATGCACGCATTCCGGAAAGCCCTGAAGCGGCTTCGGTCTCCACGGAAGCGTTCTGGTAAGGGAACGCGGGGTTCAGGAGTAGGGGGTGCGGCCCCTGCTCCGGGAGCTGGGGTAGCAGGTGATTCCCCAGGAGAAGCTGCGGGACTCGAGCTCTGTGCCGGGGATGTAAGGGTGACTAACGTCTCCATGCGGTCCTCAAGGTGGGAGCATCGGGTATGAAAAGTCTGGACCGCTTGGGTTAGTTACCGGGGTCAGTCCGCAGAATGGTCAAACAAGCCGGGGGTCGGGACAGGAGAAGGCAGCGTAGTCAGGGACAATCCGGGTCAATCACAGGGGAAGGCAGCGTAGTCAGATAATCCGGGTCAGGGCAGGAGCAGGCAGAACGTCAAAAAATCCGGGTCACAATCACAGGAAACACAGGTATCAGATCAGACCTTGCGGCGATTTATGACAGTGCAGGGCATCTTTAAATATCGCGCCCTGCACTGCCATTGGCCGCCCAGGACGCGCCCCCGGGCTGTCATTGGTCGCCCGAGGCGCGCCCGCGGCTCCTACTGCGCATGCGCGGCCTCCTGTCAGCCGCGGCCCGCCGGGATCTGGTGCCTGTGTCCCGGCGTGAGCCGCCGCTATTGCGCATGCGCCGGGGACGGAGCCGCGGCGGACCCTGACAATTAAGGCTGACATCCTGCTGGAAGAAAGGAGTAATAGGGACAGAGGGAAGAGGAGAGGAGAAGGTAGAGAGAAAGGAAAAGGAAAAAGGAAGATTGAAGATATACGGTTTATAACTTATAATGTAAACGAGTTGAATTGTCCAGGGAAAAGGTTTAAATTATTTAAGGAATTGCAGGATAGAACAGCTTCAGTGTTTTTTTTGCAGGAAACGCATTTTGAATTAGAATTGAACTCCAGATACTATCCATCATGGTATTATGCTGATTCCCCAATCAAGAGAGCAAAGGGGGTAGCCATAGGATTTGCAAAAAATATTAGGTTTGAGTTGGAGGATAGAAAGACTGATCCTGATGGGAGGTTCTTATTCCTAAAAGGTAAACTACAAGACATTGAATGCACAGTTGCTAACATCTACTGCCCAAATAAGAAGCCGGAGATATTCTTGAAAGGAGTTTTAAAAAGATTGATGGATTTCAGAAAGGGATATTTGATAGTAGCTGGAGATTTTAATGTATGTATGGATCCACAAATGGATACAACTTCTTCTGTACAAAGGGAGGGGAGTAAGTCCCTGAGATTATTGAGGAAAATGATAAGAGAGTATCAATTAGTGGACAGTTGTAGAATCATGCACATGAAAGATAGAGATTATTCCTTCTTCTCAAGGGCTCATGAGACGTATTCTAGGTTGGATTACGTATTGATAGATCACCGATTAATTGACTCTCTGGTTAAAGTAACAATACAAGTAATGTCCTTATCGGACCACGCTCCTGTTGTAGTGAAAATAGGATGGGGAAGGAGGTCGCTAGGAGGTTCGGTATGGAGGTTGAATGAGGTACTTCTTCTGCATCAGGAAACGGAACGGAAGATTGGAGAAGAGATTAGGAGATATTTGGAAAAAAATGAAACAGGAGATGTGTCGGTGGCTACAGTGTGGGAGGCCCATAAGGTGTATATAAGAGGAATCCTTATCGCAATTGGGGCAAGAAAAAAGAGAAAGGAAGGAGAAAATTAGTGGGCTCCTAAGGGAATTAGCTTAGTTTGAACAGTTGCATAAAAATAATATAACAAAGGAGATAATGCAGAAAGCAGGGGCGGACTGACCATTTGGAAACTCGGGCACTGCCCGAGGGCCCGGGGTCAGTAGGGGGCCCCATGAGATGCCCCTGGTACCTTTTTCATAGGCTTTTTTGAGTTTGGGCAAGGACACAGGGGCCCCATGATCCATTATTGCCCGAGGGCCCCATGAGTTGTCAGTCTGCCCCTGGCAGAAAGTAAGAAAAAAGAGAGAAGAGTTAGAGAATATGATGAAAGAGGAGAAGAGGAGAGTTTTTAATAAAGTGACATGTGAAAGATATAGATGGGGGATAGACCAGGAAAGTTTTTGATGAGAGTTTTGAGGAAAAATAAGAATAGGAATTATATAGATAAAATAAAAAACCCCAAGGGAGAACTGGTGCACTCGACTAAAGATATTACGAAGGTGTTTAAGGATTATTATAGTAAACTATATAATATTGCCTCATATGATTCTATAAATAAGGATGGAACAGCAATTATTGAAAAAAGGTTATACTTAAAAAAAACGCAGGTTTACCAAAATTAAATGAAGAACTATTGAATTCCCTAGATTCTGAAATTACATATGAAGAAATAAAGATAGCATTAAAAAGTTCCATGACGGGTAAAAGTCCAGGGCCAGATGGATACACTGTTAGATACTATAAAAAATACAGTGAATTGTTAATACCTAAATTGAAGTCCTATTTTAATGCCTTGGGGGGAGAGATGGAAATGAGACAGGAATCCCTGCAGGCTCAGGTGGTCCTTATTCATAAGGAAGGAAAAGATGCCTCCCAGTGCTCAAGCTATGGACCAATATCGTTATTAAACACAGATACAAAGTTATATGCAAAGATTTTAGCAAATAGGTTGAAAGATTTAATGCCCGAGTGGATACATGGAGATCAGGTGGGATTTGTTCAAGGGAGAGAAGGCAGAGATAATGGGTTGAGATCATTGCTGCTTATCCAGAAAAGTAGAAAGGGGAAGACTCCGGTGGTGGTGCTTTCAGTCGATGCGGAGAAGGCATTCGACAGAGTTAATTGGGGGTTTATGATGGATATATTGGAGGTCTTGGGAGTGGGAGCCAGAATGAAAGCATGGATAGGAAAGTTGTACAATGGGCCCTCTGCAGTGGTTATGGTAAATGGGGAGATGTCAGAGTCTTTTGGGATGACAAATGGCACAAGACAGGGTTGCCCACTGTCCCCATTGTTGTATGTTTTGTCCTTGGAGCCACTATTGTCAACAATAAGGAAGAACTCAGATATAAAGGGATAATACATAGGAAATGCAGAACATAAGGTGGCTGCATTTGCGGATGATTTTATGTTTTATGTTGGAAATCCTAACGCTCCCTAATTTAATGAGGACATTGAAGAAATATGGGGAGTTGTCAAATCTAAAAATCAACCCCACTAAAACCCCTGTTTATAGGATGGGAGGTTCTTATTCCTAAAAGGTAAACTACAAGACATTGAATGCACAGTTGCTAACATCTACTGCCCAAATAAGAAGCCGGAGATATTCTTGAAAGGAGTTTTAAAAAGATTGATGGATTTCAGAAAGGGATATTTGATAGTAGCTGGAGATTTTAATATATGTATGGATCCACAAATGGATACAACTTCTTCTGTACAAAGGGAGGGGAGTAAGTCCCTGAGATTATTGAGGAAAATGATAAGAGAGTATCAATTAGTGGACAGTTGTAGAATCATGCACATGAAAGATATAAAGGGATAATGCATAGGAAATACAGAACATAAGGTGGCTGCATTTGCGGATGATTTATTGTTTTATGTTGGAAATCCTAACGCTCCCTAATTTAATGAGGACATTGAAGAAATATGGGGAGTTGTCAAATCTAAAAATCAACCCCACTAAAACAGAGATATTAAATATAAATCTTCCAAATAACGAAAAAGAGGGGATACAAAGGGAGTTTTCCTTTGTGTGGAAAGAGAGAGAATTAAAATATTTAGGGGTAAAACTCACTTCTTCATATAAAAACCTGTATAAATCAAATTATATATCATTGTTAAATGAGATCAGAGAGGAATTAAAGAGATTAGGAGGAGGAAATCCGTCCTGGATAGTACGTATAAATGTAATAAAAATGGTAATAGTCCCCAAAATCCTATATAAATTCCAAATGGTCCCTATCAAACTTCCGGAGGTATATTTTAAGATAATTAAAAAGATGATTACAAGATATATTTGGAGAAATAAAAAACCCAGAGTATCCTATGAAGTGCTAACTAGAAATAAAGAAAAAGGTGGTTTGGGAGTGCCAGATTTTAAAAGATACTATAAAGCAGTCATAGAAATGAGTTATGCAAAAAAATAGCTACACCCCTACTCTTAGAAGAGTGCAAAGTACAAAACCCCTGTTTATAGGATTTGTGAAAGTATGTAGGATGGTTTGCAGCTGAAAAATGTGTTTCCTGCAATAGTATAATTTTAGCCCCTAAATGTTTATATTAGAGAAAGGATGTTTTGCGCTTATTTGGTGAATTGAAACCCTGAACATTATGAGAGATACATGGAATTACCATTTTACAAAAGAGATTAACACGATCAACAGACAAATGCAAAATGAAAAGACATTTCCTAGAGAAATCTGGTTAGAGATCAATACTTGCATACTCACATCAGGTAGTAGATTGTAGTACCGAATTGAGGGAAATCCAGACCCCAAAAAAGGCGTCAAGCTGTCCCCAAGACAGCACTAGATCAAAATCATGTACTAAAAGGAGAAGCAACAGAGAGACAAGATACAATAGAGATAAGACTTTAAGAGCTCTCTTAGTGAATAACATAACAAAAAAGGTTGGATCAAGTAGGCGAAAAGCCTTACCTGAAAAAACAAAAATGGTAGGCAACAAAGGGTGTCTCCATAAGACACAGAGAGTGGAGCCGCCGCCCCTCAATCAGGCCGCGACACCACCGGCCATGTCAGGCGGCAGGGTGGGGACACGTGTCCAAGAGTAACAAAACCATAAATGAACGGGCGACGATAAAAAGGCTAAAGGCCTTTGTTAAACTGAACCCGTCCACCTGTGATTGAAAAAGCAAACATTTCACATAAAACATCAACCTATGACAGCAGTGAACTTTCAGAATCAGGAGCTATAACAATGAGAGCATAAGTGAGCAAAATCCTTTTATCCTGGATCCTGTCGGAACCTCCTTCTATCCCGTCTTGGAGATGGAGTGTGCCAAATAGGAGACACACGAGGAGTAGATGGTAAACGCTGGGGCGAAGGAAGATCAACTAAGCCCAATTTAGTCAGAATTTCTCTGCCTTCAGGGAGAGAAGTAGCAATGTAGGTGCTGCCATTGTGAGGGACAATAAGCTTAAATGGAATACCCCACTTGTATCGAATGCAAGCTGAAAGGAGGGTAGTGGTGATTTCTTTAATTTTTCTACGTCTGTCCAGAGTAGTAGGAGAGACATCTGGAAAATTTTGAAGTGTCCAGCCCTCAAAAGTGATAGTAGGAGTGTTGCGAGCAGCTTTAAGGATATCTTCTTTAGTCAGAAAGTACTTCATACATAAGATAATGTCACAAGGTTGTTTATCATTAGGGGGTCTTGGACGCAATGCTCTGTGGATACGATCACAGACCAGAGAGTTAGCATCAGGATCTGGAAGTAGAGATCTGAATAAGGTGGCCATGGCCTGTGAGAGGTCAGTCACCGTCTCTGGAATACCTCGAATACGAAGATTGTGTCTGCGATTACGGTTGTCAAGATCTTCCACTTGAGCTTGGAGCTGCGAATAGGCCGTAATCATATGATCATGATCTCTGGAGAGTTCACTGAACGCCAGATTGAGCTCATCATGTTAAGTCTCCAGACGATCCGTTCTAGAGCTTAATGCAGCTATTTCCTGAGAAAGAACATTCATGCTTTTATGGAGTTCTAGTTGGAACTTAGTTGCTAATTTTGAATACATAGTCTCAAAGCAAGATTCCAAGTCCCCCTTAGTAAGTTGTTGCACATCCTCATTATCTTGAGTTGGAGAGTGAGCTGCATGTTCTTGTATAGAACCAGCAGGAGATACTCGATCTGCAATATCTTGTGTCATACTGCTTATATCGTGCGCTTTTAGTGGATAAGTCTTAAGGGATTTTTGAGCATTACCCTTACTCTTTTTCTTGGTGGACGGCATGCAAAAAGTCTCCTGGGGGTGATAAGAGGGACACAGGGAGCACCCCGGACTCACCCACCAGTCACCGACAGGTCCGAAGGGGTCCCTGAGGGTCACCAACCGAGAGTAGCAGCCGATGTAACCACCAGTTCAGAAAGTGTGTGCCGGAGCTCCCGCTAATGCGACCGCTCCGGTCGCCATCTTTGGACACGCCCCCCTTCTTTTCTGCTCTTTATGGCTCAGTATCTAGTCTGCATAATGCAACCACGTGAGAGCTAAGCAAACTTTTGAGCACAATCCAGTACTTTCAGTATGCTCTAGATGGTGCCAGAAAATAAATTGTTTAAAAGACACAACTGAGTCAGTAGAGTTGTAAGTAGCGTACAGTGTATATACAATAAAGTATACAGTTGCCTAATATCTTTCCGTGCATACCAAGAATGTCATATGAGGAATAAAATCTAACTCCACACCACCATTTGTACAGTTATAGATGTCAGCATGCAGAACTAAATGAATACTGGAGAAGCAATAAACACATTTAGATCTGATTGTGTACTGATGCTATTACTTTCATGCAAACAAATTCTTATGCACTTGTTGGGATTTTTTACCAAAGACATATAGCAGAATACATTTTGGCCCAAGCTTATTAAAAAAAAAAAATTCTCTTACTGGATGTTTTATAGCAAAAAAGTAAAAAATATTGTTTTAACCACTTGCCGACCAGCCACTGTAGAAATACGGTGGCAGGTCGGCACAGCTGGGCAAAACCACGTTTTAAAACATGCTTTTGCAAAACAGGTAGGGGGCGCAGGCGAGGCGCACCACCGCCCTACCTGCGCCGCCGATCGGGGCTGTGGGTGTCAGTCGCCGGGTCACGGCTGGTCATTACTGGCTGTGTCACGGCGATTAGCGGCAATCACTGACAGAGAGCACAGCTGCAGTAGCTCTGCTTTCTGCCAGGTCCCTGTCAGCTCCTGACATGCTGATCTGGAGAGAAGAGTTTATCTCTCCGGATCAGCCTTTTCCCGGGCAGTACACACCCCCGCCCCCTAGTAAAACACTCCCCTCACACAGTTAACCCTTTCAGTGAATAAAAAAGTTTGCACTGATTACTGTATTGGTGTCACTGGGGATGTCAGTGACCCCAAGTCAGTTCCCCCCAGTGTCAGAATGTCCGCCGCAGTCCCACCATAAGGCGCTGATCGCCACTATAAGTCACTGATCGCCGCCATAAGTCGCTGATTGCCACCATTATTAGTATAAAAAAAAATTAAAAATCCCAGTATCTTTCCCGCCATTTGTAAATGCTATAACTTTCATGTAAACCAATTCATTTACACGTATTGGGTTTTTTTTTAGCAAAGACATGTCGCAGAATACATTTTGGCCGAAATTTATGGCGAAATTTGATTTTTAAATTTTTTTACTGGACATGTTTTATAGCAAAAAGTCCAAAATATTGTTTTTTTCTCAAAATTGTCAGCCTTTTTTATAGCGCAAAAAAATAAAAACGGACAGGCGATCAAATACCACTGAAAGAAAGCTCAATTTGTAGGGAAAAAAGGATGTACATTTAATTTGGGTGCAGTGTTGCATGACCGCGCAATTGTCAGTTAAAGTAACGCAGCGCCATAACATAAACCTCTTCTGTAACCGCTTCCTGACCACCCTATAGCAGAAATACTGCTACAGGGCGGCATGGGTGCGCAAAATCACATATACGGTATATATATATATATATATATATATATATACATGATTTGCGCTCCCATGGTTTTCACGCCCCTCCCAGATAGCGCCAGATTGCCCATCAGTACACCAGTCATCACATTTAACCCCTTGATTGCCAGGGGCACGCTCATGTACAATAAACCTCCATTGCTAGTATAGCGTCTGAACGGGTCAATATCTTTGATCAGATCAGCACTATACCAGCGTTCACATTAGTATAGCATCCCTAAAAATGCAGCGTTAGCAGGATCAGCGGCACCTGCCAGCACCTGCGTTTAGCCCCTACGCTTACCCCCCCCCCTTCTCCCCCAGAAAGTGCAGTGTCAGTAGTTCACTGTCACTTGATACATTACACACAAAACCGCAGTGTTCACAGAATCATGCCTGATCTCTGTTAGCACTTGCCGGTAAATTTTGATGACTCTCATATGCAGCAGAGTGCCAGTACTAGTGCCGCTCTACCTTTTGCTGAACTGGTGAGTACCAGTGGTCTAGTACATCTTGGTCTTTCACATACCTCCTTGATTTTCGGAGCTGTTTTTCACGGAATATCTGTATGCATTGATTGTGGATCAAAGCAAATTATATGCACAACAATTTATCGCCGCCAACCCAAATTCAAACCTTGCCAGACCATTCACATGGAAACTCATTACGGTTTTCGAATTTAAATTTTTTTTGGCCTAACCCTCAACGTGGGCATTACTGAAAAAAATGAATTACGGTTGTATTGGTCCGCAGACCCGATTCATCATATGCCGTGTTCTCTGCTGCCATGGCCAGGCATAGATATGAGAGTATAATGTATTTTATGCATTTCAACGACAATACACTTTGTCATCCTCGGGGTGACCCTGAATTTGACCAGCTCCACAAAATTCAGCCCCTCGCAAATCACCTTACCCAAAAATTTGCAGATGTCTATACTCCCCAGCAAAACATCTGCGTTGATGAGTCCCTCATTAATTTTTCTAGCTGCCTTGCATTCACACAATTTCTCCCCTGCAAGCATGCCAGATATGGGGTCAAGATGTAGAAGACCTGTGAGAGGGCAACAGGGTATACTTATAAGTTTTGGATTTACGAGGGAAAAGATAGTAACATGGAGCCCGCCCGGATGCCCAGACTACATGGGGAGCAGTGGCAAGATAGTTTGAGACTTGGTGTCATCATTTCTCCATATGGGGTACCACTTATACGTGGACAATTTTTATTCAAGCATGCCACTATTTCGACATTTGTTCAATCTTGGAACTGGTGCTTGTGGCAAAGTGTGACCTAATGTGTGCCCACCATTAGAAGTGGGTGGATGCAGGGCGGTATATTCTAATGGTGGGCATACCACACACTTTTTCTTGCAGAGATTTCTTCCCATTTTTGTCATTCAGTCCACAGGCTGCATACAAAAAAAAAAAGAACATAGTATATATACCCAACAAGGACTAGCGACGTACTGGTACATCACTGGACTTTGAATGGTTATACCAGGATGATGCTTACAGCTGCAGGCATTATCCTGGTATCGTTTCTTTCAGCCGGCGATCGGCTTTCATGTAAAAGCAATTCTAGTGGCTAATTAACTGCAGAGATGACAGGGAGATGATGCCCCCCCCCCCCGCTGCCTTCCATGGCCTTCTTGGGCAGTCTTGTGCCATCGGGGGAACCTGAGAATGCAGCCGGTGTTTCTGCCAGCTGACCATAGAGCTGATTGGAGACCAGAGTGGTGCCAATCATCTATATAGCCTAAGAATTCGGAAGCTACAAGTATTTCATCACTTCGCAGGATATAAACTGCGCAATTTGTAAATTGGGAAAGCATCTGATCACACCGATATTGGTTTGATTAGATAATGTAAGGGCAGAGGAGATATCTAGAGCCTGATAGATCCCAGATTTCTCAAAAAAGAATATATGACAATGCCCATTGAAGTTATAGGGGATATTTGCATTCCCTGTTATAGCATTAAAATTTATGAAAAAAAAAAATGAAAGGTACAAATGTAAAAATAATAAAAAAGAATCAAAATAACTAGAAAAAAAAAAATGCGCACACACGTGTGCACAAGCCTTGACCCTGTGTCGGTATGTAAACAGCGGTTGCACCATGCATGTGAGCTATTGCCATGAACGTCAAATCAAGGGCAGTAATTCTAACACTAGACCTCCTCTGTAAATCTAAAATGGTAGCTTTTAAAGGCTTTTAAAGCGTTGCCTATGGATATTAAAAATGTTTGCAGTTTGTCGCTATTGCATGGGGCATGCACAGTTTTAAAGCATGTCATGTTTGGTATCTATTTACTCGGCATACTATTATCTTTTAAATTTTATTAAATAATTGGCCAATATATTGTGTTTTTGTGCATTAAAAGTAAAAAAAGTGTATTTTTTTTTTTAAATTTGCTTTTGAAAAATCGCTGCTCGAGTACTATGTGCCATAAAAAATTGTAGTACCCACCATTTTATTCACTAGGGTGTCTACTTTAAAAAAATATATAATGTTTAAATTAATTTCTTAGCAAAAAATACTGATTTTTGTCATGTGAACAAAAAGCGT
The DNA here is from genome assembly GCF_062004578.1 of Staurois parvus. Lineage (NCBI taxonomy): Eukaryota > Metazoa > Chordata > Amphibia > Anura > Ranidae > Staurois > Staurois parvus. The sequence continues at coordinate 13,621,176 of NW_028317802.1, forward strand.
CAGAAAAGGCTTGGTCTTCAGGTGGTTAGAAGAGTGAGTGATGTGCGCACATCACTCCCATACTTAAAAAGCCCTCCCTGGATCCCAACGACCCGAACAACCTCAGACCCATGCTCCCTGCTCCCATTCTCATCCAAACTCCTCGAGCACTTAGTCTACAATCGCTTAAGCTCTCATCTCAACGACAACAACCTCCTTGATCCCCTACAGTCCGGCTTCCGTCCCCTACACTCCACCGAAACTGCCTTACTCAAACTCTCCAACGATCTTCTAACCGCCAAAGCTAATGGCCACTATTCAGTGCTCCTACTTCTCGACCTCTCCGCTGCCTTCGACACAGTCGACCACCCCTCCTCCTCAAAACACTATACTCCCTCGGCCTCAGAGATTCTGCTCTCTCCAGGCTCTCGTCCTACCTATCACAACGCTCCTTCAGCGTTACCTATAATGCTACCACCTCCCCCTCGCTCCCCCTCCCTGTTGGGGTCCCTCAAGGCTCCGTCCTCGGGCCCCCTCTCTTCTCCATCTACACCTCCTCCCTTGACCAACTCATACACTCTCACGGCTTCAACTATCACCTCTATGCCGACGACACACAAATCTATCTCTCTACCCCCCCGCCTCACCCCCTCTGTCTCCGGCCGAATCACAAACCTACTAAACGACATATCAGACTGGATGTCGCTCCACTTCCTTAAACTGAACCTCTCCAAAACCGAGCTCCTAGTCTTCCCCCCAGCTCGCACACCACCTCCACTGACTTCTCCATTACGTCCAACAATGCTACTATCAGGCCCGCCCCGCAGGCCAGAGTACTTGGTGTCATTCTGGACTCCAACTTATCCTTCCCCAAGTCCAATCATTAACAATCTCATGCAGACTCCACCTCCGCAACATCGCCAAAATCCGCACGTTCCTAACCCCAGAAACCACTAAACAGCTCATCCACTCCCTCATCATATCATGACTCGATTACTGCAACTCCCTCCTCACTGGCCTGCCTCGCCACAGGCTATCCCTGCTTCAGTCGATCCTGAACACCGCAGCCAGACTCATTCACCTCACCAACCGCTCCGTTTCCACCACCCCCCTCTGCCAATCCCTCCACTGGCTTCCGATTGCACAACGGATCAAAACCAAAATCCTAACACTGACATACAAAGCTGTCCATCATACTGCCCCAAACTATATCACCAACCTAATATCCAAGTACCACCCAACACGCACACTCCGCTCGTCTCAAGACCTCCTTCTCTCTAGTTCCCTGGTCTCCTCCTCCCTTGCCCGCCTCCAGGATTTCTCCAGGACATCACCTATCCTCTGAAACTCCCTACCCCAATCCATCAGACTATCACCTACTCTCCTCTCATTTAGGCGCACCCTGAAAACCCACCTCTTCAGGGAAGCCTACCCCACCCCCTGCTAATTGCCGACCTCCTCCACTCTTCCTACCACTCCATTCCCCACAACTATCTCCTCCTGTACCACTATCCCCTCCCTCCTAGATTGTAAGCTCGAAAGAGCAGGGCCCTTGAACCCCTCGTGTATCACATTGTATTGTTATTGTACTGTCGCATGTTCTTTCTCCCATTGTAATGTACAGCGCTGAGCGAACTGTTGGCGCTTTATAAATACTGTATAATAATAATGTGTGGCATAATGTGGTCATTTGGGGGGGTTTGTTGCTATCCTGGCATGTCAGGGCCTTCGAAACTGTGATAGGTAGTGAAGAAGTGTAATGAGGAAGTTACGCACCTTCAGGCTTTCAAAGTGGTCATTGGATTTCAGGCTTCTGTATGTGGCTAGGCTCCCAAAAAGTCCCACACACGTGGTATCCTCATACTCGGTAGAAGTAGCAGAATGTATTTTGGGGTGTAATTCCACATATACCCATGGCTTGTGTGAGAAATAAATAATTTAATTGACAACTTCATGTAAAAAAAAAAATGTTTTGTCATTTTCCAGAAACTTGTGGAAAAAAAATAAATCTTCCATGGACTCAATATGCCTCTCAGAAGATAGCTTTTGGTGTCTATTTCCGAAAAGGGGTCATTTGAGGGTGTTTGTACTATCCTGGTATTTTAGCACCTCAAGAAATGTGATAAGCAGTCAGAAAGTAACTCTAGACTGCAACCGGACCAAAGAAAATTCCCTACGCTGCTTTTAAAACTTTCTCAGAGGCAGATGGGGACATTGACAGCTTTCTTCAGGACTTTGAACAGTTGTGCACCATCCATGGTGTGGCAGCCCAAGACCAGGTCCCCAGTTTGAGCAGCAAGCTAACCGGTCGGGCTGCAGATGCATTCAGGACTGCACCCGACAGCTACTGCTTAGATTATGATTTTGTTAAGGAACACTTGCTGGCCCGCTACGCTCTCATCCCAGAGGCGTACCACTTAAAGTTCCGGACACTCAAGAAGAAACCCCAGGACACCTTGACTGAATGGGGACATCAGTTAGAACACGCTGCCCGCAGCTGGGTCCGAGGGTGTCAGATCACCAAGCTAGAGGAACTGTTACAACTGCTGTTACTGGAGCAGTTTTACAATGGACTTCCAGGGGATGTTAGATATTGGGTCTGGGACAAACACCCCCTAACTTTAGCTGACGCTAGTCACTGGGCAGATGAGTACCTGGACAACAGGAGGCTAACCGAGCCCGCCATTCCCCCTGCACCTCGTCCACAACCAGTGGTGCCCACACCCGAGAATGCCTCAGACCACCCACACCTTCTGACCCAAAGCGGTCTGGCCCACGCTGTTATGGCTGCAACCAAACAGGGCACATCCGCATTCATTGCCCCCGAAATCCACCAAGGCCCCAGAGCAGCCAACCCCCTCGGGGCACTTCCAACCAACCCACTACTCCCTATGGCTGAGCCTCTGCCTACTCCCTACAGGACCACCCGAGTGACACCGCCTCTTCATGGAGGAATTTTACCACAGAGGATGAGGACATCGGGGTCTTTCATGAGGCTAAACCTCTCCAGGCTGCCACCCCGGACAATCGCCGACATCACCAACAGGTTGTCCATGTTAAAGGCCGTCAGACCCAAGGATTACGGGACACTGGGGCCACACTCGCCCTAGTCCAACCCCAACTGGTACCAGACTGGGCCAAGTCTGTGGCCATACGGGTAGCGGGAGGCCATGTCTACCGGATTCCTACCGCACAACTTGCCAGCTGAGGTTCTCCTTGGAAATGATCTGGGAGTCCTGGTCTCCACTTTTGGCACCGAGACCCCTGCTGAAGCTCATCCAGTCACCACTCGCCACCAAGCTAGAGAGCATGCTGCCGCTCCACCTGCCGAGGTTCTGGTAAGAGTCGAGTACCCACCCCCTGCTGAGCTTGTCCCTGCCCTGACCCGGGACAGCCAGGGACCGGACCTTAGACCCCTATAGACAGAGGGCTGGAAGTGATCCTCGGGGATTGGGAGATGTGAGGTATGAGTGGGACCAGGGCAAGTTGTACAGGGTCCACAGGGGAGCAAGGGTAGGTGCTGCCCAAATACCTCACCGGCAGATGGTAGTACCGAGGAAGTATCGGCGTGACCTCCTCCAGATTGAGCATGATATTCCCCTTGCTGGGCATTTGGGCAAGTGACGGACCCTGTATCGCTTAACCCAGAGTTTCTTCTGGCCAGGAGTATCGGGGGACTTCGGGACTACTGTCGGTCTTGTGAGGTCTTCCAGAAGGGAGGGAAGCAGGGAGACAGGCCCAGGGCCACTCTGAGGCCCCTACCCATAGTCGGGGTAGGCCTTTTTAGGGGCCCCACTAGGTCCACGGCGATACGAACTTTCATTCGTATCGCCGTGGACCTAGTGGGGCCCCTAAAAAGGCCTAGTCCCACAGGGAAGAAGTATATCTTAACCATTGTCGACTACACCACCCTGTACCCGGAGGCCGTAGTGCTGAGAGATGTGCAGGCAGAAACAGTTGCTCAAGCCCTGCTGCAGATATTTTCTCGGGTAGGATTTCCTCGGGAGATCCTGACCGACCAAGGCACGCAGTTCACGGCCGAGCTTACCCAACAATTTTGGAATTTGTGTGGGATCATACCGCTGTACAGCTCTCCCTACCACCGCCAGACCAATGGGCTCTGTGAACGGTTTAACGGTACAGTGAAACAGCTCCTCCGAACGTTCACCATGTCCCACAAGGACTGGGAGCGGCATCTTCCCCACCTCCTGTTCGCCTACCGAGAGGTACCGCAGGAGTCCACTGGGTTCTCTCCCTTCGAGCTGCTGTATGGCCGGAGGGTTCAGGGACCCCTGGATCTCCTACGCGAACACTGGGAGGGAGCAGTGGCCGAGGAGGGGACCTCAGTGGTGGCCTATGTGCTGGAGCTCAGGGAGAGGCTACGACGGTTGACGACCTTAGTACGAGACAACCTTGAGGCCGCCCAGAGCAGACAGAAACAGTGGTACGACTGGTCTGCCTGAGACCGAACATTTCACTTAGGACAGAAAATGTTGGCCTTGAAACCAGTCAGGCATGACAAATTACAGGCTGCCTGTCAGGGCCGTACCAAGTGGTGGAGCAACTATGTGATACCACGTACATTGTAGCTCGCTGTTCGGATGGAAGGATCTGGTGAACCTTCCAAGTGAATATGCTGAAACCGTTCATCGAACGACAGGAGGACAGTGTAGCTGCCATTTGCGCTCCGGCTACCGATGACTCAGAAACGCTTCTTCTGCTGGGGCTGCCGGGGGACGGACAGTCCCAGCTGTGTGTAGATATTAGCACACGGCTGTCTCCCAAGTCCCAGGAACAGGCCTGCCAACTGCTCCAAGAGCACCAAGGGCTGTTTTTGTCTTACCCCAGTTACACCACCAGAACTGCCCACTGGGTAGACACGCAGGGTCAGGCCCCCCTGAAGCAGGCGGCCTACCGAGTGCCCGAGTCCATCAGAGAAGGGATGAGAAGAGAGATTAAGGAAATGTTAGATTTAGGTGTGATAGAACCCTCTGACAGTCCCTGGGCCTCCTCAGTAGTCCTGGTACCCAAGAAGGATGGAACCATCTGGTTCTGTGTGGACTACCGCAGGCTCAATGACCGGACCGTGACCGATACATACCCCATGCCCCAGATAGATGAGCTGCTGGACCGGATGGCCAGAGGTAATTTTCTTACCACTATCGATCTCTGCAAGGGGTACTGGCAGATTCCCCTGGATGCGGATGCGGTACCAAAGTCGGCATTCATTACCCCTTTCGGCTTGTACCAGTCCAGGGTCATGCCGTTCGGGATGAAGAATGCCCCGGCTACCTTTCAGAGAATGGTAGATAAGCTGCTGGATGGACTGCAGGACTTCTGCGCCTATCTAGACAATATATCTACAGTGATAGTTGGGAGGATCACCTCCGACACCTCAGGGAAGTGCTTGATCGCATTGGGCAAGCAGGGCTGACCATCCGACCTGACAAATGCCATGTTGGGGTGTCCGAGGTCCAATATCTAGGACATTGGGTAGGATGTGGGAAGCAACAACCAGCATCGGCAAAGGTGGAAGCGGTAGCAAATTGGCCCACTCCCCAAACCAAGACCCAAGTCCTTGCCTTCCTAGGCACTGCAGGGTACTACCGTAAATTCATCCCCAACTACAGCGCCATTACTAAACCCCTAACGGATCTGACCTGGAAGAATCTGCCCCGACAGGTTGTGTGGTCCCCAGAGTGTGAAACGGCTTTCCAAAAGCTCAAACATGATCTGATCCATGCTCCCGTTTTGGCTGCTCCTGACCCTTCCAAATGGTTTTGTGTTCACACAGATGCCTCCACCTTTGGATTGGACGCTGTTCTGAGCCAAATCGGGGATGATGGGAATGACCATCCAGTGGCCTACCTAAGTAGAAAGTTGTTACCCCGGGAGGTGGCCTACGCTGCTGTGGAGAAAGAGTGTCTTGCCTTGGTATGGGCCCTCAAGAAATTGCAGCCCTACCTGTACGGGCGCTCCTTCACCATACTCACCGATCACAACCCCCTGGTATGGCTAAACCGGGTCTCCGGGGACAATGGTCGTCTGCTGTGGTGGAGCTTGGTCCTCCAACCCTATAACTTTACAATCCAGTACCGATCAGGGAAGCAAAACGCCAACGCGGATGGGTTGTCCCGGCAAGCCGAGTTGGAGAAGTGACCCTCTGAACCGACCAGCCTCAAGCGGACCCGTTTGAAGGTCTTGCCGGGTCTGGTGGGTGTTACACAATGGGGGAGCCTTGTGAGGAACTGTCCCTGTGTGATAACATTTTGCCCTTTCTGTTCTGTTTTTATCCCCTTTGTAAAGCTGTATATGTTTCACAGACATTCTACACTGTTTGTTTAGGGAAATGTGACCTTGTAGTCTTTCGCTTCTTTAGAGTTCCTACTGTATTGTTTGGTTGTAGGGTTTGTTGTGGGTGGGGAAAACCTAGTGCCAGGCTGTCTGGTGGGGTGGGGGTGAAGTTGTATATACTGAGCTGCGTTTAATAAAGAGTCATTCATTTTCACCCTACACGAAGTTCCAACTCATGGTTTGGGAGAGCAGGGAAGGGAGTGTTTTTTTAGCTATAGTACTTGCCTTGGGAGAGTGCTGGAAGACTTGCTGGAAAAGGGGACCATTGGGTGAGACGTACTGCTCCACACGAGGAAGCCCAGGTGGAACAGTTCCGCCACATTAGTAAAACAGTTTTTTTAAATTCAAATAATAACCATGTTATACACATCTGTTCTGTGCAATGGTTTTGCACAGAGTGCCCTTGAGCCTAATCTTCTGGGGTCCCCCGGTGGCGATCTTGGCTCCTCCTCACCTCAATTTGCTCTCATAGCAAGCTGCTTGCTGTTGGGGCAGACAGTGCGTGCTCCCTCCTAAGCTGTGTATGTCTATGAAGCCACACTCCATAGACACACACCACGCCGCTTGGCTCCACCCCCGTTTCCACCTCACAGCATTTTATTGACATCAGCAGGAGTCAATAGCTCCTGCTGCTGCTCGAATTCCTGTGTGAAGAGCAAGAGAGGGGAGAGAAGAGATGCAGCCATACACAGCACTGGCTCGATTGAGGAACCTTTATAAGGAGGTGGGAGAGAAAAGAAAGTTGTCAGGGGCATGCCGTGTTTTGGCTTTAGAACCACTTTAACCTGTACCTGACCACGCTATAGCCGAAAGACATCTACAGCATGGTCGGCTAGTTCTGGGAGGGCGTCCATGGACGATCGACCGATTTTATTACTGTTGGTGGTAACGTCAGCCTATTGAGCGACCGATGTTTCGTTATTTTTTTAAAGAAACGGACGATTTTCGACCCGTCTATGGCCTGCATTATTGTGCCTTTTAAAACTCCTTCATCCACTCATGGACTGTCAGGCAAAAAGGACCCCTACATTCTTTCCTCTGCTAGGAGTCATTCTCGGTTTCATTAGTTGTCCCCCAGGAACAGAAGGTTGTTAGTCCTCTGGGAGTCATATTTGTTATGTTTAGACTCATTGTTTTCCTTATTTTGCCTTCCTTCACTTCATTCCTGCATTCAGTATGCCATCTCTCCTATCCTCGGACTGTGGTCACTTGTGATGATCTGTGGACTTTATGACCTTACAAATTCTGCTACTTCATCCCCAGAACTGACCTATGAGAAATGTAACTACGAACTTGCTCTTTTGGAATGTTAGAGGCCTAAATGACACTAAGCACAGAGCATTGTTTGAGCATATGAAACACTACTGCTCATTAGTAATCTGTGTTCAGAAGACACAACTCCATACTTGCTAGTTTCTAGGTAAAAAATGCTTTTAAACTACATACCACTCCATACACTCCTACTGTAGGAAAGCTAGCATACTCATTGACAAAGAGGTTGTTTTCTTTTGCAGATGTGTCCATGTTCACACATATGGCAGGCTTCTCTGTATAATTTTGACATATGATGTATTCTGCAGCCAGCAGATGTACAATACTTATGCTATTCTAAAACCCAGCACTCCCTTTCGGGGATTGACCTTGCTTTAGGTACCAGAGAAATGCTGCCCTATGTTAGTAAATATGTATACTAGGGGGTCTATCTTACCACTCCGCTATGGTCATAGGGTTGATAGCCTGATCAGTTAAGTCTAAGAGCTTTTACATGCCATCTATATATTCTGATTTACAAGGGTAGAATGGAAATTTTTCAATGGGCTCAACTTTCTATGAGGTGAATTCTCACTTAAGAGTTTTTCTCTCATTTCCTATTATGCTTATTAAAAATGAAATTGAGGAGCATTTTGGGTTCACTTCCCATCTCCAAACAAGCATTTGTGTAAAGTATGGTGTTTAATCAAGATTGGGAAGATGTAGAGTGGTTTTTAGATAATACTGAATTGTGGTCTAGTGACTGTTTGTTTTTAATTTTTGATTAATATGGCTTTCTAAATTGGCCCCTAAATAATCTACAGTTCTCGATCCAAGTTCCTCAGCAGCACTGTGCTGAACCTCAATAACTGCTAGACTGTTTTAAGTCCCTTTTCTGTATGAAAAGAGGGAGCAGGTGCTAGTTGTGATGCAGTATTTGCAGACGACCACCTGCCAACAACAGCAGTGGTAAAGGAAGAAAGCAAGCTATTCAAATGCTGCTGTGAGGGACCGCCGAGCGGCACCACTAGCACTCCACCGGTCAGGCGTGCCCAGAGTGCGGAGTCTAAGCCCCAGGGTACTTGTTCACCAGGGCCCCTGATGGTGGGGATGGACTTGTAGTACCCCGAGACCAGGTCGCCTCTACTGAGCACACCTGTCAGTGGTAGTGGTGTTCGCCAGGGGTTCCAACCAGGGAGAGCCAGATGTGAGGAGGTCGGGTGACCCCGATGGGATGGATGGATGGATGGCTGAGCAAGTGCGTAGTCAGACTGGCCGAGTCGGTATTGTAGAGGACGGTAAGGTACAAGGGAGCAGGCAGAGAATCGTCGGGTCACACGCCAGGTCAGCAACAGGAGGTCAGATCTAATAAGGGGCATCCAGGGAGAGAGGTCAGGCAAGCAAGGGTCTGGGCAGGAGAAATCAGCAAGGTCAAGAGTAATCCGGGTCAATAACTTACTAGGCACAGGTACAGGAACACAGGAAGCAGGTAAGACCAGAAGGCAACGAAATGACAGCTCAGGGACCTTTAAATATCCCGCCCTGCGCTGCCATTGGTGCCCAGCGGGCGGCCGCGGCTTCTACTGTGCATGCGCGAACTCGAACGCCGCGGCCGGCCCGGACCTAGTGCCCGTGTACTGGGTGGAGCAGTGCGCCTGCGCCGGGCCCATCGCGGCGGGGATCGAGGAGATCCCTGACATTGCCCCCCCCCTACGGGCAACCTCCGGATGCCCACCCGATCTCTCCACCACAGGTGATCACAAAGAAACCCCCGGACAAGCATAGGTGCATGGACATTATGGGCTGGTTCCCACGAATTGTCCTCAGGGCCGTAGCCCTTCCACTTGATGAGAAATTGGGTCTGGCCCCCCCTTCGTCGGCACTTCAAGATCGCCTCCACCTCGAATTCTTCCTCCTCTTCAACCGTTACGGCCTCCGGGGGCCTGGATTCCCGTTCCGGGAAGGCATCAGGGACTACTGGTTTCAACAGGGACACGTGGAAGACAGGGTGGATCTTGAGTGTCTCAGGGAGAACAAGTTCATAGGCCACCTCATTGACCATCCGTTTGATGCAAAAAGGGCCTATAAATTTAGGTCCCAACTTCTTTGACGGGCAGAGCATCCTCAAGTTTGACGTAGCCAGCCAAACCTTCTCTCCGGACTGCAACACCAGATCCCCTCTTCGCTTCCTATTAAAAGCCCTCTTGTAGTCTTCTTGGGCTTGACGGATGGCTTCCTGTAGTTTCCTATTGTTGAAGGTGAAGAAGGTCAGTGCATCCTGTGTCGCTGGAATCGGGCATTCCGGGACCAAGTCCGGGAGGAAGACAGGATGAAACCCATAGTTGGCGAAGAACGGGGACTGCCCAGTTGCTGAATGGCAAGCGTTGTTGTACGCGAATTCTGCCAAAGGGAGGAGTGGCACCCAGTCGTCCTGAGAGAATGATGTGTAGCATCGAAGGTATTGCTCCAGGGTCTGATTGGTCCTTTCGGTCTGGCCATTGGTCTGAGGGTGAAATGCCGAGGAAAGGGACAGCTTGATATCCAGGGCTTTGCACAATGCCCTCCAAAACCGCGAGGTAAACTGCACCCCTCGGTCCGAGACGATGTCTTCGGGAACCCCATGCAGTCTAACGATCTCTCAAATAAAGACTTGCGCCGTCTCGGCTGCTGATGGAGTCTTCCGTAAAGGGATGAAATGGGCCATCTTGGACAAGCGGTCCACGACCACGAGAATTGCTGTGTGGTCCAGTGAAGGTGGAAGCTCGACTATGAAGTCCATGGAGATTTTCTGCCAGGGCCGTTCAGGGATGGGCAATGGACGTAGCAGGCCCCACGCCTTATTTCTTGAAGGCTTGTTCCGCTGGCAGATGGCACAGGAGCCCACGTAGTTCCTACAATCCTTGGCCATGTCCGGCCACCAGAAGGAACGTCGGAGAAGTTCCAGCGTCTTGACCGGCCCGAAATGTCCTGCCAGTGGATGGTCATGGCAATGTCCCAAGACTAAGGTTCGGGCATCTTCCGGCACCACAATCCAGTCCTCCCTCCATAGGAGTCCCTCCTTGTTCTGGAGGGGGGCCCCATCGGGGGTGGACATTGCTGTGGACGCTCTCAGGATCTCGGAGCGAAGGTTTGTCTGAAGGGCCAAGAAATTTCCTGCAGGAAGAATAGTGTCGGGCACTGGAACCTCCTTGGTGTCCTCGTACATGCGCGACAACGCGTCAGGCTTCGTGTTTTTCGAGCCGGGCCTGTATGTGATGTGGAACTGGAACCTCGAGAAAAACAATGCCCATCTTGCTTGTCGTGGGCGTAGACGTTTGGCCGTCCTCAGATATTCCAGGTTCTTGTGGTCCGTGAATATCAGGATGGGATGGGAGGCACCTTCCAGCAGGTACCTCCATTCCTCTAAGGCGGTTTTGATAGCCAGTAGCTCGCGATCCCCAATGTCATAGTTCCTCTCCGCAGGGGTAAGTTTCCGTGAAAAGAATGCTACTGGGTGAAGTAATTCCTTGGCGCCCTTCCGCTGGGAAAGGATGGAGCCAACCGCGTTTTCAGATGCATCTACTTCTAAGATGTAGGGCAGGGAGGCGTCGGGATGACCCAGAATGGGTGCCGAGGTAAATAACCTTTTTAGTGCTTCAAAAGCTTCCTGTGCCTCGGGCGTCCATCTGAATCGCGTCCCAAGCTTGGTTAACTGAGTGATGGGGGAGACCAGACCCGAGAAGTTCTTGATGAACTTCCGGTAGAAATTTGCGAACCCAATAAAACGTTGGACACCTTTCCTGTCCGTGGGTTCAGGCCAATCTAGGATCGCTGAGACCTTCTGAGGGTCCATCGCGACCCCCGTGGTGGAGATAATCAGACCCAGAAATGTAACGCTAGCCTGTTCAAAGCAGCATTTCTCTGCTTTAGCGTACAACCCGTGCTGCCGCAACCGCCCCAACACCTTTGTTACATGTACCCTGTGCTCCCCCAGGGAGGATGAAAAAATCAAAATGTCGTCTAAGTAGACGATGACAAAGATGTCCAGGAAGTCCCTAAAGATGTCGTTTACAAAGTGCTGGAAGGTGGCTGGCGCATTGCACAACCCGAAAGGCATGACTAGGTATTCAAAATGGCCGAAACGGGTGCGGAAGGCCGTCTTCCACTCATCCCCCTCCCTTATGCGAACCAAATTGTAGGCTCCCCTTAAGTCCAACTTGGTAAACACTACGGCAGCTTTTAGGCTCTGGAATAATTCAGGTACCAGTGGTAATGGGTAACGATTTTTAATGGTGACCCTATTCAGCTCCCGATAGTCAATGCATGGCCTCAAAGTCTTGTCCTTCTTTTCTACAAAGAAGATCCCTGCACCTGCTGGGGAAGTGGAGGGACGGATGAATCCCTTTCGGAGGCTATCCTCAATATAGTCCTTCAGGGCCCCTAATTCTAGCTCAGAAAGGGGAAAAATTCGCCCGAACGGAATTTCAGAACCGGGCAACAGATCAATAGGACAGTCATATGGGCGGTGGGGGGGTAGAGCATCTGCTCCCCGTTCACTGAACACATCAAGAAACTTATGGTAGGCTGCAGGAATCACTTGTTTTAGGCTGTCATCCCCTTCAGAGCACAGGAGGACCTGGGGGACCTCCGGGCCCGAAGTTCGACACAGTTCCCGACAATATGGGGAAGGGAACGAGACAACCCCAGTCTCCCAGTCAATTTGGGGGTTATGGGCCCGCAACCAAGGGAGCCCCAGAATGACTGGGAAAAGGGGTGATGCAATAGCATCCAGGCGGAGGAGTTCCCAGTGCTGACCGGAAATGGAAGTCACAATGGAAGGGGTCTCCTGGTTAACTACTCCTGACTTTATCCGGGAACCATCAGCCAAAAAGATGTGAAACCCCTTCTCCTTTGGGCGGAGGGGAATACCCTGCTGGTGAGCAAAATTGATATCCACAAAACAGCTGCATGCCCCCGAATCAACTATGGCCGTCACCTCCACGGTCCTTTCTGAAAGCTGAAAGGAGAGGGGAACAACTAAGTACTGGGACGGATTCATATTGCCAACAGATAATGAAGATGAGGTGAACTTACTCAGTTTCTGCGGGCAGGAACGCACCATGTGACCAGCTTCGCCGCAGTACAGGCACAGATTCTGGGAGCGTCTGTGCTGGCGTTCCTCAGGCGATAGTTTAGGCCGAGCCAGGCCTAGCTGCATGGGTTCGGGAGCATCTTCAAACGGCAGGTTCTGGATGCTTGGCCTAGTATGTTGACTGGATCCCTGAAATGACCCCCAGGGATTTCCGCGACCCTGACCAGACCTCTCCAATCTGCGCTCCCGTAGTCTACGGTCAATTTTGATGGTGAGTGCAATCAAGTCCTCTAATGTCTCGGGCACCTCCACCCGGGCGAGCTCATCTTTCAGAGCCTCTGATAGGCCCATACGAAACTGGTGCAAAAGTGCGAACTCATTCCAACGAGTGTCACCCATCCAGCGCCTAAAGTCAGAGGCGTATTCCTCAGCCGCCCGCCGACCTTGTCGGAGTGCGTATAGTGTGGCCTTGGCCGAGGCTGCCCGTTGTGGGTCATCATATAGGATGGCCATAGCGTTAAAGAAGCTGTCGACCGTAACCAGGTGAGGGTCATTGTTTCCCCTTAGTCGGTGGGCCCAGTCTTGGGGTTCACCCTGCAACAGGGAGACAACAAACCCCACTTTCACTGACTCTGTCAAAAAGGTCCGTGGCTGTAGTTCAAAATAGAGCAGACAGGAGTCACGGAATGACCGAAAGCGTGTGCGATCCCCATGGAAGCGCTCGGGTAAGGGTACATGGGGTTCCGCCATAGGGAGTGATGTGGGAGGCCCAGGGGCCGGCTCGTGGGCTGCTGCGACCGGTGCTACAGGACCCGGGGCCTGTGAAACAGGGACAGATATGGTGCAGGCCTGAAACCGATTCTCGATCTGCAGACATCTGTCCTGTAATGTGTTTACAGCTTGCGTCAGGGTAGCCAGGTGCCTGCAAACCTCGTCCAACGGGGAGAGTCCTCCTCGAGGCTCAGTCATGGCCTTCTGGTACTGTGAGGGACCGCCGAGCGGCACCACTAGCACTCCACCGGTCAGGCGTGCCCAGAGTGCGGAGTCTAAGCCCCAGGGTACTTGTTCACCAGGGCCCCTGATGGTGGGGATGGACTTGTAGTACCCCGAGACCAGGTCGCCTCTACTGAGCACACCTGTCAGTGGTAGTGGTGTTCGCCAGGGGTTCCAACCAGGGAGAGCCAGATGTGAGGAGGTCGGGTGACCCCGATGGGATGGATGGATGGATGGCTGAGCAAGTGCGTAGTCAGACAGGCCGAGTCGGTAATGTAGAGGACGGTAAGGTACAAGGGAGCAGGCAGAGAATCGTCGGGTCACATGCCAGGTCAGCAACAGGAGGTCAGATCTAATAAGGGGCATCCAGGGAGAGAGGTCAGGCAAGCAAGGGTCTGGGCAGGAGAAATCAGCAAGGTCAAGAGTAATCCGGGTCAATAACTTACTAGGCACAGGTACAGGAACACAGGAAGCAGGTAAGACCAGAAGGCAATGAAATGACAGCTCAGGGACCTTTAAATATCCCGCCCTGCGCTGCCATTGGTGCCCAGCGGGCGGCCGCGGCTTCTACTGCGCATGCGCGAACTCGAACGCCGCGGCCGGCCCGGACCTAGTGCCCGTGTACTGGGTGGAGCAGTGCGCCTGCGCCGGGCCCATCGCGGCGGGGATCGAGGAGATCCCTGACAGCTGCTTTACAAGGCTAGGAGCATTCCTCCTGCTCTTATTTCTGTAGATGCCCTGTGCCCTTGCCTATAATCTTCCACATTGACAAGTTGGCTCTATGTGCCAGGTTACATCTTGCTTTCCTGTATGAATACCTCCCTTGTTTACCTGGGTACCCTTGTGCTCTTTTCTGTGCACTGGGTTATGTTTAGCATAGTGGTGCTTGTGGTAAAGTGCCTAGGGCAGCTGGCTAAGAGAAGGAAGATACATTTCTTTGTTTCCCTCCCTCTGAAGCAGAAACAGGCCACAGCTGATGAGGCAGAGGTAGCTGGGCTAGTGATACGCAGGTAGGTGAGAGGCCTGAAAACTGGATACTGGCAGTCGGGCAGGACCCTAATAGTTCTTTGCCATACTGGGCTACAAGGCTGTGTTTCTATTGATGCACACAGTGTAGGGAGACACACAACTCTAATCCCTGCATGCAAGGGTGGCTCCATAGGATGTGGCTAGAGAAAGGAGCCACCATGATACAGGAAAACTGGGGCAGTGGTCATGGGACCAGATTAAACTGGAACATAGACAGAGAATAAAAAATAGACAAGCTGCATGCTCTGTAATTGATTAAACCAACTGCTGAAAGTGCTTAAACATTTAGGTTTAGTATCACTTTAGGGTACCTGTTAAAAAATTTCTTATTATTGGGTGACAATGTTCTGTTCCTGTCTGTCATATTTCTGCATTGTCAGCATCTCTCTCAACAGTGGCTAAAAGTGACTATATTGACACACATTGCACAGGCATGGTCCAACATTATCACTAACAGGAAGCCAGCTCAGAACAATGATATGCAGCCGATATTGGAGCCAATGCATGCAGATTGGATGTGGCTGAAGAAGGCTGTTGGAGATCAAAAGTGCTGAGATGCAAAAAAGGTTGAACATTGTATGTGAAAATGTTTTTTTTACATGTACTTTAAATCTGTAAATGTAAGTGCCTACTTCTCTTTGCAAGTGTCACTGCCTCTTTCTAAGAGGGAAGAGCATAGTGCTCTGTGCAGTTGCTTTTTGTTTTGTTTTATCTGTTGATGCACCAGTTTTTGCCATGCAATGCAGCTTTTTTATATTTTTTTTACATCTTTTAGGGATGTGTAAGGGCCCATCCTCACTGCTCTGTTTCAGTAATGCACGTGTTACCACAATGCACATTGTATTGCATTATTTGCACAGGTTTCAGTGTCATTCATTTTTAATGAACTATAGTATTTTGTTCCATCTTCCTAGGTGCCCTAAAACACTAGCTGCAAAGTTGGACTGGGAACCCGCCATTGGCTCCTGGCTGCTCAACACTGAACCTAGCAAGGAGTTGGCTGCATTAATAGCTAGTGTCTGTCTCTGGCTCCCAGCACTTGCAGGCACCGACAGAAGGAATGCAGCGGGAGGTGGTGTGTCATTTTTTTTTAAATGTGCAAAAGGATCAAGGCTTCAATCATTAATCTGGACCGGACAATCAGCTGGGTGGAGTTTTTTTGGACTAAACACTTTTATTTCGGTAGAAATAGAGCCAGCATAGTAGGGGCTTTATGCTCCTCTGGTAGTACAATCTGTGCACACTCAATTTTGGATTTATCGAATCTATGTAGTAAGAGGACCTACTTAATTATCCAATCAGTCTGTATACAATTAGGCAGACCCTTGTACTACATTTTTATGCAGACTGTAACATGTATAGTGAGCTTTAGGGCCTGTGCACACAAGCTTGCACACTAAACTGCAGTGGTGTGGTGTGGTGCAACAGGAGGCAGTATGATGCACTTCTTTTTTTTTTGCACCTTTTGTAAGTGCACAAAGTGACAAAAGTGTGGGGGACATGCAGGGCCATATAGAGAAGTGCGATGTTATGTTAACATGTTGCATATTATCTCACAGCTCTGTAACTCAGTGAAACACTGTGTCCTGGTGTGAACATGACACACAGGAAACGAGTAAAAACACAGATAATTGCACATAATTTAAACGGGCCCTAATTAATCTCATATCACTGGGTTATACTGCAGCCTGCAAAAAAACTTAGACCCTAACAAGCTAAGCTGTAAGGACAGCCCAGTATAACAACAAAAAAAAACACAGGATAGAGTACCTCTTATGGCTACCAAAAGAGCTTATTTATAAATATTGGACATATGAAATACAATGTTGCAATGCATGCCGACAAACTCCCCACTGGGAAGTACCCCTACTCCCTCCCCACAGTACCCACTACACCCCTCCAAAAGAACACCCACTCCACCTCTTTCTAAAAGCCCAGTACAAGCCCTCCAACTCCCAGCATGGCTTTAGGTTTGTAGCAAGCCATAAAGGGCTATTTCACACCGATGTTGAATTTGAATTTGCTGCATTTAAGGGGTTGCGGCTCAACCGCAAGGTTTTACTGCCCCTCAAGCACTAGTGTGAACGAGCTCTAAAAGCACTCTGCTCCAAGCTACTGCGCCCCAGCTCCACGGAAACAGGCTAAGGCTAACTCTTTAACTGGAAATGAAAGAAAAGGATGATACACACTGGATAGATTAACTGCTTCCGCACCTCCCTATAGCAAAAATACAGCTACAGGGCGGCACGGGTGCGCAAAATCACGTATATATTCGTGATTTTGCAGTTCAGGGTAGGGGGCGTGTGCTCCCTAACAGCGTCGTCATTCACGGTCTTGGCTGTCAATCACCAGGTCCCAGCCAGTGGTTTCCTGTCAGCACCCAACAATCTGCGAGTATTACTGATGAGGGAGACCTGTATGTAAACAATGCAGATCTCTCCCCTGTCAGCTCCTGCACACTGTTTTGTATGGCTCTGCATAGCAGATGCACAAAAACACAATATATTGGCCAATTGTTTGGTAAAATATAAAAAATGATGGTATGCCGAGTAAATAGATACCAAACATGACATGCTTTAAAACTGCACATGCCCCGTGCAATGGCGACAAACTGCATCCGTTTTTAATATGCATAGGCAATGTTTTAAAAGCCTTTACAAGCTACTAATTTAGATTTACAGATGAGGTTCAGTACTAGAATTACTGCCCTTGATCTGATGTTCTAGGCGATACCTCACATGCATGGTGCAACCGCTGTTTACACACCAGCAGATGGTTAATGCTCGTGCACGCAGATGTGTGCTCACAGGGGTCGAGGGTGTATTTTTTTTTTGAAGTTATTTTTTTTATTATTTTTACACTGTTCCTTTCATTTTTTTTTTGGATCACTTTTAATGCTATCACAGGGAATGCACATATCCCGTATAACTTCAATGGGCACTGTCATATATTCTTTTTTGAGAAATCTGGGGTCTATCAGACTCTAGATATCTCCTCTGTCCTTACATTATTTAATCAAACCAAGATCGATGTGATCAGATGCTTTCCCAATTTACAAATGGTGCTGTTAATATCCTGCGAAACTGAAGTGATGAAATGCTCGTAGCTTCCGATTTCTTAGGCTATAGAGATGATTGGCACCATTCTGGTCTCCAATCAGCTCTATGGTCAGCTGGCAGAAACACCGGCTCCTTTCTCAGGTTCCCCCGATGGCATGGGACTGCCCGAGAAGGCCGTGGAAGGCAGTGGAGGAGGGGGGGAATCATCTCCTGCTGCTTGTTAAAGCAATCCTGCAGCTAATTAGACACTAGGATTGCTTTTACATGAAAGCTGATTGCTGGCTGAAAAAAAATATACCAGGATGATGTCTGCAGCTGTAGGCATCATCCTGGTATAACCATTCAAAGTCCAGTGATGTACCAGGAGGTCGCTGGTCCTTGTTGGGTATATATGCTATGTTCTTTTTTTTTTGTATGCAGCCTGTGGGCTAAATAAAAAAAAGAGAAGAAATCTCTGCCAGAAAAAGTGTGTGGTATGCCCACCATTAGAATATACCGACCTGCATCCACCTACTTCTAATGGTGGGCACACATTAGGTCACACGGTGCCACATGCGCCAGTTCCAAGATTGTAGAAATGTCTAAATAGTGGTACGCTTGAATAAAAATTGTCCACGTATAAGTGATACCCCATATGGAAAAAGGAAGACACCAAGTCCCAAACTATCTTGCCACTGCTCCCTATGTAGTCTGGGCATCCGGGGGGCTCCATGTGACTATCTTTTCCCTCGTAAATCTGAAACTTATAGCCTGTTGTTCTCTCATAGGTCTTCTACATCTTGACCTCATATCTGGCACGCTTACTGGGGAGAAATTGTTTGAATGCAAGGCGGCCAGAAAAATGAATGAGGAACTCATCAACACAGATTTTTTGCTGGGGAGTATAGACATCTGCAAATTTTTGGTTAAGGTGATTTACGAGTGGCTGAATTTTGTGGAGCCGGTCAAATTCAGGGTCCCCCCGAGGATGAAAGAGCTTATTGTCATTGAAATGCATAAAACACATTATACTCTCATATCTATACCTGACTATGGCAGCAGAGAACACGGGTATATGATCGATTGGGTCTGTGGACCAATACAACTGCATTTCATTTTTTTAGTAATGCCCATGTTGAGGGTTAGGTCCAAAAAAAATTTAAATTTGGAAACCGTAATGAGTTTCCATGCGAATGGTCTGGCAAGGTTTGAATTTGGGTTGGTGGCGATAAATTGTTGTGCATATAAAATGCTTTGAGCCACAATCAATGAATACAGATCTTCCATGAAAAACAGCTCCAAAAAATCAAGGGGAGTAGTTAAATTTGCTGTTTCCACCTGAATTCCGGGTTGGGCAGTGAATGGGGAAGTAGGGCTGCCAATCGGAATTTGCAAGCACATCCGGAAGGATATTAAGGACTATACGGGCCTGTGTGCGGATTTTTGGAGTTTGTGGGACAATAATTGTGCTCGCCACTGCACCAGTTTGTACTGCACTTAAGAGACTTGCCACTTCACCAAGTCATACTGCAGTGCTGGTATGTGAAAGACCAGGATGTACTAGGCTGCTGGTGCTCGCCAGTTCACCAAAAGGTAGAGCGGCACTAGTACTGGCACTCTGCTGCATATGAGAGTCATCAAAATTTGTGTGCAATGTATCAAGTGACAGTGACCTACTGACAAGTGTGCTGGGGGAGAAGGGGGAGGGTTAAGCGTAGGGGCTAAACGCAGGTGCTGGCAGGTGACGGGGCTGATACCACTAACGCTGCATTTTTGGGGACACTATACTAATGTGAACGCTGGTATAGTGCTGATTTGATTAAAGATATTGATCCGTTCAGACACTATACTAGCAATGGAGGTTTATTGTGTATGAGTGTGTTCCTGGCAATCAAGGGGTTAAATGTGATTACTGGTATACTGACGGACAATCTGACACTATCTGGGAGGGGCGTGAAAACCACTTATATATATATATATATATACTGTATATACACACGTGATTTTGCGCACCAGTGCCGCCCTGTAGCAGTATTTCTGCAACGCTGCACCAAAATGAAATTTACGGCATTTTTTCCGCACAAATTGGGCTTTCTTTTGGTAGTATTTGTTCGCCTGTGCGGTTTTTATTTTTTGCGCTATGATAAAAAACCCCTGACAATTTTGAGAAAAAAAACTATATTTTGGACTTTTAGCTATAAAACATGTCCAGTAAAAAAAATTAAAAATCAAATTTCGTCATAAATTTAGGCCAAATGCAACATGTCTTTGCTAAAAAAAAAGCAAAGTTATACTTACAGTTACGCCTTTTCCAGGAGTCTTTCAGGACAGCACCTTAAGAGACCTCGGCTCCTCCCCACCTGAGGAAATACCTTCACCCAAAAAAAAAAAAAGGTCTGCCTCTCCCCTCATGACCTCAGTTCACGATTAAGCTCCTCCAGTCACCTGGGGAGACAACATAAGAACACAGAAACCACTATAAAAAGTATCTCATGAGACCATGCAACAGAGGGTGGGTAACCTGTCCTGAAAGACTCCTTGAAAAGGCGTTACCGTAAGTGTAACTTTGCTTTTCCCCTTCTTCGTCTTTCAGGACAGCACCTTGAGAGAATAAGCAAGTACTCACCCCTAGGGCAGGACCACTGCTTGCAGAACCTTACGTCCAAAGGCTTGCTTCTGCACCGAGACCAGGTCGAGTCTGTAATGTCTGACAAAAGTGCCGTAACTGGACCAAGTTGCCGCTCTATAGATCTGCCCCGGGGAAGCACCGGCCTGCTCAGCCTGTGTGGCCACCGTGGAACGGGAAGAATGTGCCATGATGCCCTCCGGGATCTCCAGGCCCATGGCCTGATATGCCTGTCCGATTGCTAATCTTAACCACCTAGCTAACGTGCGTCTGGAAGCCTTCTTGCCCTTTCTTACGCCCGAAAAAGAAACCAAAAATGAATCCGACCTCCGGAACTCTTTAGTCTTTTATAAATAAAGGAGAACACATCTCCTCACATCCAGCATGTGAAACCTTACATCCTGGTCACAAGAGGGATTAGAACAAAAAGAAGTCAAAATAATATCCTGACCTCTATGAAAACTCGAGGCCTCCTTGGGTACAAAGGCCGGGTCTGTCCTAAATGTAACCCTATCTGTAAATACCTGAAAAAAAGGGGGTCTAATTGACAGAGCTTCTAGTTCACTCACTCTTCTTGCAGTCATAATTGCTACAAGGGAAACCGTCTTGAGCATCAGGGACCTCGCATCCAGAGGTTCAAACGGGGATCCCGTCAGTACATTAAGCACCATTGTCAGATCCCATTTGGGGAACGGCCTACCCCCCCTGGTCTTTGTCTGGTCAAGGACCTAAAGAATCTAGCTATGAGTACCTCCTTGGTTAACGGGGACTCCATGAAAACACTTAGAGCTGATACTTGGCTCTTTAGTGTACTGACAGCCAAACCCTTGTCAGCCCCTGCCTGCAAAAACTCCAGGACCGACACCAAGCTATAAATGTCCACAGAGGCTTGGGTACACCATCTATTGAAGCATTTCCAGACCTTCAGATAGATCGCCCAGGTCTCTTTTTTCCTACTATTCAGAAGGGTGGCGGCAACCCTACCTGAGAGCCCTTTGGCTAACAAGTGCTGTTCCTCAGAAACCAAGCCAACAGATTCCATCTGTCCACCCTGGGACACAGGACTGGGCCCTAAGATAGCAGGTCCCTTCTAGGTGGCAATATGCAAGGTGGGCGTGTCACTAGGGCTGCCAGCGTTGAAAACCACGCTAGTCAGGGCCAATATGGAGCTATTAGCATCAGGGAGGTCTGCTCGGCTTTGAACTTCCTTAACACTGCTGGCAGCAAAGGGACTGGGGCAAAAGTATAGCACAGTGGAAACACCCACTGCTGTGCTTGAGTATCCACTGTCAATGCTCCGTCACACCGATTTAGCAAGAAAAAAACTGGAACCTTGGTGTTTTGGCTTGATGCGAATAGGTCTATGGATGGAGACCCCCACTCCCTTACGATGGCTTGGAAGACCTCCCCATTGAGTATCCATTATGATTCCCTCAGCTGCCTCCTGCTGAGGAAATCGGCCACCTGGTTCAAATCCCCCTTCAGGTGGAC
Source organism: Staurois parvus (assembly GCF_062004578.1). NCBI lineage: Eukaryota > Metazoa > Chordata > Amphibia > Anura > Ranidae > Staurois > Staurois parvus. The sequence continues at coordinate 13,643,008 of NW_028317802.1, forward strand.
GGCAGACAAGGAGGCTAGATTTGTCTCTGCCCAGGAGAGCAATTTCGCAGTTAGGACCCATAAGGTCCTGCTTCGAGTCCCTCCCTGCCTGTTCACATATGCCACCACGGTCGAATTGTCCGAGAGGACGCGTACATGTCGGCCCTGTATCAATTCCTGCAAGGAAAAAAGGGCCTGCCAAACTGCTCTGAGCTCCTTCCAGTTTGAGGACTTCTTCCGGAGACCAAGAGACCTGCTCCAAGAACTCCCCCAGGTGTGCTCCTCACCCTTGGGCACTCGCGTCTGTTGTAATTTCTCTGCCAATGGGAAAGACCCAAAGCAACCCCTGGGTTAAATTGCTTGCCTTCCTCCACCACCAGAGGGTCCTCTTCACCCTGGGAGGTATCTGTATCAAGGAGTCTAAGGATGCCTGCCGACAATCCCAGATGCTCAAAATGAACAGCTGGAGGGGCCGCAGGTGTAACCCTGCCCATTGTACCGCCGGAATGGATGAGGTTAGAAGACCCACAATCAACATGGCTTCCCTTAAAGATACCACCTGGCTTCCTAGCAACCGCCTGATTCCCCATCTAGCTTCAGGATCTTCTCTGAAGTCAGAAAGGTTCTTTGATGGGTGGAATCTAATTAGTAGCACAGGTATACCATCCTGTGGGCCAGGACCAAACTGGACTTGGCCAGGTTTATCAGCCAGCCCAGATCCTCCAAATGCCTCTTCACCACGGCTATGTCCTGCGACAGCTATTCTTCCGAATTCGCGAACAACAGGAGGTCGTCTAGGTAGGCCACTATTGAGAACCCCTTCAGCCGAAGTGGCACTAGGGCCTCAGACATGATCTTCGTGAAGACTCTTAGAGAGGAGGAAAGTTGAAAGGGCAAGGCCCGAAATTGCAGGTGCCATGTCCCCCCCAGACCCTGAACGGCTAGTCTGACAAATTTCTGACAGGTTTCCGCTAAGGGCACGTGCAAATAAGCATCCCTTAGGTCTATTGAAGCTAGAAAAGAGCAGGGAGGAAGAATAGATCTGACCATAAAGATTGAATCCATCCGGAATCTCTTGTACCTGATGGCTTTGTTCAAAGGCTTCAGGTTTAGAATCAGCCTGTAAGATCCCGAGGACTTTCTGATGATGAAGACATGTGAGTAAAAATCCCTGCTGACCTCTACAGTGGGGACTCTGACCACGACCTTCTGCTCCTGTAGAGAAGCGAGCAAGACGCTTTTTGTACATACCTTGGCAGGTTCATCACCAAAAACCTGTGTGGAAGTGGCGTTGAGAACTCCAGGTGGTACACCCTCCTCACTATATTAAGGACGAAAGGGCTGGAGATCTCCATTTCTCACTGTGGGAGGAAGACCCCCAATCTTCCTCCCACTGGGGGAACAAAGTTATTGCGTCTTCTGGGGCTGCTCAGGAGGACGGAAAATCGCTCCTCCTTTGCCCCTTCCCCTCTGCCCCCAGGGCTTCTTCTGGGTTTGTGGCTTAAGGACCTGCATTCTCTTTTGGGGACAAAACCTTTCTCCCCCTGCCCCTGCAGCTTCCTCTTAAGAGGAAATGCCTTCTTCCTATTTGCTGTGCGATCAAGAACCGTGTCTAGCCCTGGGCCAAAAAGGAAATCCCCTATGAATGGGATGCCACAAAGTTTGACCTTGGAGGCAATGTCTCCTTGCAATGTTTTTAGCCAGAGGGCTCTATGTGCAGAATTAGTAAGTGTCGCAGACCTAACTGACTCTGCAGACGCTTCCGCTATGTAGCCCACTCCCTGCAATAAGGTCTGAAAGGAGGCTAGAATCTTCTCCTTTGGAGATTCAGCCACGATATGTGCCTGCAGTTGCGTCAGCCAATACTCCATGTTCCTGGCCACTACCTTACTGGCCATGACAGGCTTTAAGTTGGACAACGTAGAGTCCCAAGACTTCTTAAGGAGGGAATCCGCTGTCCTGTCCATAGTGTCTGACAGGACCCCCATATCCTCAAAGGCTAAGTCCATTCTCCTGACTAGTTGAGAAAATGCTGCATTCAGTTTGTGGTTTTTATTCCACAATGCAGAAGGGTCCTCATCAAATGGGAGCCTTCGTTTGAGGGATTTGGCAAAGAAGGGCTCTCCCTCTTAATAGTCTCCACCAACACCTCATGGATGGGAAAAACCCTATGTTTCTGCTCCTCCATGCCCTAATACATCTGGTCGTGTAACGTCAGGGGCTTCTTATCCTCCTTAATGCCCAGCAAGTCGTCAACCTCCTCCAGGGACAATTTATATCTAGAAGGGGCTCTAGGTTCATCTGAGGGACCCTCCCCATCTGAATCCTCTTCTGAATTTGAGCCCAGGGATTGGGCGCCTTCCGTCGCCTCACATCACTGGCCTCCCATCCCTCTTCTAGTAGAAGGGACAACCTCAGTGTGTTGGGGGGGAAGGGGTGTGGTACGCGCCTGGGGCAGGGCCAAGTTCTCAACCAGAGACTTAAAGGAGTCGAAGGTACTCATCAGCTCTCTAACTGACTTAACCAGGTCCCCCTGTGCCGGGATCTCCTCCCTAACCAGCCCTTCGATACAGGACCCACACAGCACCTTTTTCCAAGAGTTCTTGAGGGTCACTTTGCATGAAGGGTACCTCCACTTAGACCCCTGGTGTGTCTTGGACTTCTCATGGGCCTTTACCTGTATCATAAAGAGAAGAGGAGGCCCAGGGGACCCATTACCTTCAGGGAACGCTTGGCCGCCCCACCCCCTTCCCAGGTAGGGAGTGGGAGCTACAGACATGGGCTTTCCCCCTCCCCCACAACTGTCAGGCTCCGCCCAACGGGATCTCTAGTGGTCCACAGCACGGGGTTTCCCAGGACGCGGAGTCTAAGTCCCAGTCTGCCTTTTCACCAGGGCCCCTGATGGTGGGGATGGACTTGGTGCAAGACTGGAACCAGGTCGCGCCCCTGGGCACCCCCGGCGGTGGCAGAGGGGTCCCGCTGAGGGTATGTGCCCGGGATGAGCCTGCTGTGAAGGGGATGACAGGTCCGATCCGAGCGGATGGATGGGATGACAGATCCCGATCCGAGCAGGATGGACGGATGACAGATCCCGATCCAAGCGGGATGGATGGGTGACAGCTAGGAGTGAGCGAGGTCAGACTAGCCGGGTTGGTATCGTGCGGGCAGCATGGTACAGGGGGAGTAAGCGGAGAATGGTCGGGGTCACAAGCCAGGTTCAGCAGGTAGCGGGCAGCGCGGTACCGAGGGTCAGGCAGAAGGATGGTCAGGGACGAGCCGGGGTCAGAGCAGGAGAGGGTCAGCATAAGTCAGAACAGGCAGAGTTTGGCAACAAGGAAGCGTACTTACAGGATCAGGAACAAGACCTTGTGGCAACCTGGAGATGCACAGGGCAGCTTTAAATAGAGCGCCCTGTTCTCCCATTGGTGCGGCCGCGGTCGCCGAAGACTCTGCGCTCGCCGGCTGGGACGGATCGGCCGTCTGCGCATGCGCGCACCGCCGAGGACCCAGGATCCCTGACAACAGCCCTGGCACCTCTGACCACCAAAGGGCTGGGAATGCCTCTTGGAGCTGGGGTCCCCCAGGTAGGGTAAAGGGCTCCACTGAGCTGCCTACCTGTAGCTGGCTGGTGCTGGCCTCACCTGGTCCCTGTGCTTCTGTTCCGGACATCTTTTAGGAAGGTGCTGTGTTGCCTGCCTCTGCAGAATACAGCACTCACACCGCTAAGAAAAATGCTGCCCCTCGTATCCTAGGCTGCAGCTGGAAGCCGCGTCCCGAAAGAAGTCTCACCTCTTCCGCCGGAAATGATGTCGCCTGGCTCCAGCTCCAATGCTGGCACAGCATGGGACAGCGGGACTCCTCCCCCGGTCCCTCTGGATCAGTGCCAAAAAAAAAAAACACTGACACTGTACTAATGGCACTGGGGAGGAAGGGGGTTAACATTGGGAGGCAATGAAAGGGTTAACTGTGGCATGTACTTCACTGTTACACACTGTTCCGGAAGGCTGTGCCCAGCAATCCGGAACACTGTGCTGAAAACTGACAGGGAGGAGAGCATCATTGAAAACAATGCAGCCTTCCTTGCCATCAGTGTTTGCCGGCAATCGCCAGTGATTGACACCCGCGGCCACGATCGGTGCCACGGGTAGGGCGCGTGCGCGCCCCCTACCCCGAAATGCAGGATCACGTTTATATACGTGATCCAGTGCACAGGGGCTACATCATAGCAGTATATGTACTGCGGGCGGTCCCCTAGTGGTTAATATTAAAAAAATGTAAAAAAAATAAATATATATATATATATATACAGTATATATACAGTATATATATATATATATATAAACAAAAAAACACACAGAAAATACAAAATAAAAAATAATATTTTTAGGTATGAATCAAAAAAAGTCATTAAAAGTTCTTCAGTGAACCCTCCTTTGGATAACAAAAAATATGTCCATCTGTCATAAACATTATACAATGTTACGGTCTAACTGCACTTTTGATCTCATATGGACTCAGAAGATCAGCTTGCTGAATGAAGACTCCAAAGTAAGCTCCTTCTTGATAAGCATCTTTGTATCAGCCATATTCCTCATTAAAAAGAACTCAACATAGTGCTTTATCCTTTTAAACTTTTATTCATCAATTAAACATAAGAAATACACTCACGTTCCGGAGGTGTATTTTTCACCAGGTATGATGAACATCCAGTGATATACTGATTAGACACAAGATGGCAGTATCATCTCAGCAGCAGATTCCTGTACATGCTCAAAGCAGACACCATAAGTGTTGTAATGCAAGGCAAAGCACGGGCCCACTTTGTGAATGCTATTTCCTGCTGTAATGTCCTTCCAACAGCCGTTTACAGAGTACTACAACCGCTGTCCCGATGAATGGTAACGTCGTGATGTCATCCGCACACTTCTCCCTTTTTATCTTCTATATATATATTTTTTTTTCACTTTATTTTTTGTTATATAAGGATTGTGCCATTGTTTCATGTAGTGCAGCATTTCTTCACTTCACAAGATGTCTTCATTTCCTAAGTGTCACTGAACTTCTTTGAGATGGATCATCACTTCAGTGTCACTGAACTTTCCCAACCGCTATGTAAATGGTTTTTACAGGGCTGGTTTGCTGTCCCACCACCCAACCCTCCTTGTATCTTGGCAAGGGCTTGGGACCAGCCATTTAAAACTTGAATATTAACATTTTTTCCTTATGCCCCCAAAATGGGGCAAGGAACACAGAGGTCCACTTAGCTAAAAGGCCTGGTGGAACACATGAAAAACAGTGGTAAGCAGTTTCCTACTTTCCGAAAGGAGCACAGAGTCCCCCTGAAATTACGTGTGCTTGTACATAACCCTCACGTACAACCATTGGACGAGTTCTAGACCATAATGAGCAACTTCCAAATGCTATGGAATGGGTTCTGGGCCATTGCTCTCAGAACCAACTGCGTGTTTGTGTTTACCAAACTTGTTTGAGACAGATCATCATTTCACTGTCACTGAACTTTCCAAATCACTCTGTAAATGTTTTTTACAGGGCTTGTTCTGTCCTCCTTATGTGTGAAGGTACATAGCTTGACAGACAGCTAAACCTTTCTCGGCAATGAGTTGACAAAGAAGCAACGTCCAACTTTGTCTTTATTGCAAAGATATAAGAGGTGAAACTGAGGAACAGAAAATAAGGCGCTTAGTAACACTGTCTGCCATGTGACAAAGCATATTATACATTACAGTAAGGCAATGCACATATAAACACATGTAAGACATGTAGGTTACATAAAACACAGATGCATAAGATATAGACATGTGTGTAGACGTACCGACGATGCTATTGTGAACCTGAATGTGAGGGCTGTATCCTACCAGCATACCACAGGAATGGAGTCTGTGATGAGGAAATGGCTGCTATGAGCATGGCTGATGATGTAATCAGAGTTCATAGGCTACAAGCTATGGAAGCTGAAATGGGTCAAACTTCTACTGTGAAAAGATGCAGTGTATACAAACAGCCACTAGATGGAGCAGTTACACAACGAACAGAGAATTACAAACTGATAAGGCATACTAATAATGCCTAATTAACAAAGAACAAATTGCTGAAGGCATGACACTCCCCGTCTGGTATCTAAAGGATACCACATTAAATCACCCCTGGAGAGAGCAACAAAACCAGTTCAGTAACGGGTCTGAGGAAGAGTTTGGGCTCCTGTTGTCTGCAGACCTTGATCTCCACTTTTCTGACTTTCCCATCTTCACTTGGGAACACCTTGGTTATCAGTCCCAAAGGCCAGTCATTTCTTCTTGACTGAGAGTCTTTGACAAGAACAACATTACCAACCTCCATATTGGGTTTGCTGGTTTGCCATTTATTCCGGACTTGTAGAGTAGAGATGTATTGTTTTCTCCATTTATCCCAGAAGGTATCTGCTAGAGTCTGCACTCGTCTCCACTGACACTTGTACAAGTCTTTAGCACTAAATTCACCAGGAGGAGCTGATGCTGTACCGACTTTTTGGGTGAGAAGAGTGGAAGGGGTGAGCAAGAAGGGATCTTCTGGATCACTGGATATTGAAGTCAAAGGTCTGGCGTTCATGATCGCCACTACTTCGGCCATGAAGGTTGAGAGGGTTTCATGGGTGAGCCTCGAAGTTCCCAGCTGTAGAAAAACAGAATCAAGGATCCGGCGAGCTATGCCAATCATACGCTCCCAAGAGCCTCCCATGTGAGACGCATGTGGGGGGTTGAATGTCCATTTACAGTCTTGGGCGGCAAGATATCTCTCTACATGGTCACTGTCAATGTTTGAGGGGATATGCAGTTCTTTGCAGGCCCCAACGAAGTTGGTACCTCTATCAGAGCGGATTAGTTTAACTGGGCCTCTGATGGAGATGAAACGTCTGAGAGCATTTATAAAGCTGGATGTGTCTAAAGACTCGATAACTTCTATATGCACAGCCCTGATACTCATGCATGTAAATATGAGTACCAGGCTACAGTCGTAAACTGGGAGCAACTGAAGAAAATCAGCAATTCTTTGAAAATGTGCATATAACATTTGGCAACATTACAAGAATACGCCTGGCATAATAAGAAATGACACTTTGTTACAATGTGACGGCTAGTGCTCGCTCCCTTTGATAACGTGCTCGTCCGCACGAAACGCGTCAGGGTGGAGCCTAGCCGGTGACGTCACGCCGTTCCGTACCTCGTGGAGGCCGGCGCCCATCTTTATATCTGGATACTCTGTGAGTTACTCTGTATACTATATCTTTAATAAAGAACTATTGGTTGGAACATACTACACTATCAGTGTTCTTTGGGGTGGGCTTCTTGGTCAAGCCCCCCCTCTCTCAAGGTGGATACTGCATGAAAGTGCCCTGGGTATAAGCCTGGATTATCTCTGTGGGGTCCTTTGGATGTCGGGAGTCCCCCTGCTGGTTAAGGAGTGACAGAGTGACAGCTTGCCAGATGATCCATATAGGTGCAACCTTTCTGGGACCAGGAGTGGTCTGACAACTCAAATGCGCATTTTATGCGCTTTCTGGTGAGTGCATATTATTAAACACTTCACAGCACGGAGTTCATCACGTCTTGCACAAGTTTATTGGGACTACTGCATATATGCTATGAGGACACTTATAAATCACTACTAAGCACTAGTAGTCTATTACACATGTTTCTTTATGTTGTAGCAGGTTTCTTATTTTAGCGCTGCATGTATTATTATTCAAGTACAGGTTTGTAGAGGAATGGTGGCCCTGTGAACCACGTAGTATCTTTAAGGTGAGCTGCTGAAACAGCTCTTGTAGCATGGTCTGCTGGGTTGAGGTCAGTTGGTACATAGCACCACTGGGTAGGCTGTGTTGACCTCCTAATTCTTTGAACTCTGTTATGAACATAGACATAGAATCTCCTAGTCTCATTGTAAATGTAGCCCAATACTACTTTGCTGTCTGTATGAAACATTGTACTGACAAGTTTTATATCTATTTCTGACACAATGAGATCTGCCAGCTCTACTGCCAGAACAGCGGCACAAAGTTCCAGTCTTGGTATGGTAATCTCAGGGCTTGGTGCCAGTTTTGCCTTGCCCATTACAAAGCCAATTTGGACTTGACCTTTAATGTTTATAGTTTTAAGGTAAGCGACTGCAGCGATTGCTTTTACCGAAGCATCACAAAATATGCACAGCTGCCTAGACTGAACTTCTGCAGGGGAGAAGTGGGCATATGGCCTATAGATATGTAAGTTAGATAATGCCTGTAGAGAGTTTCTCCATGCTATCCATAGTGCTTCTTTCTCTGAGGGAAGTGGCGAATCCCAATCACACGTATCTGTGGTTAACTCTCTGAGCAGAGTCTTACCTTGGATGATCACAGGAGCTGCAAATCCAAGTGGATCATATAGACTGTTAATGGTAGATAACACTCCACGTCGTGTGAAAGGCTTTTGCTCTTGGTCGACCTGAAAGGTAAAGGTGTCAGATTTGAGGTCCCAGCTGAGCCCTAGGCTGCGTTGCATGGGTATCGAGTCTGTCGCTAAGTCTAAATCTTTCAAATCACTGGCATGATCTTGAGTAGAGAAGGCTTCCATAACAACTTTGCTGTTTGAAGCTATCTTATGAAGTCTGAGGTTTGAACAGGAAAGCATACTCTGGGTCCTTTTGAGTAGACTGATTGCAGCCTCTGGTGAGGGAAGCGACTTTAAGCCATCATCTACATAGAAGTCTCTTTCAACAAACTTCTTAACGTCTTTCCCATAGTCTTTTTCACCTTCTTGAGCAGAGAGTCTGAGTCCATAAATAGCGACAGCTGGAGATGGGCTGTTGCCAAAAACATGGACCTTCATGCGATATTCTATGATGTCTTGAGTAGGGTCATTGTCCTTGAACCAAAGAAATCTCAAGAAGTTCCTGTGCTCTTCTTTTACTAGGAAACAATAGAACATTTGTTGTATGTCGGCAACTATAGCGATGGGTTCTTTACGGAATCTGATGAGGACACCGAGAAGTGTGTTATTGAGGTCTGGTCCTGTCAAAAGGACATCATTGAGAGAGACTCCCTCATACTGTGAACTGGAGTCAAATACCACTCGGATTCGTCCTGGCTTCTTAGGGTGGTAAACGCCGAAGATTGGTAGATACCAGCATTCTTCTTTTTCTTTTAGGGGTGGAGCTACTTCTGCATGATTGTTCTCAAACATCTTTTTCATGAATAAGAAGAAATGTTCCATCATCTCTGGTCTTTTCTGAAAGTTGTGTCTAAGTGAACAGAAGCGTTTTAAGGCCTGATACCTGTTGTTGGGAAGATGACGTCTCTGTGTTTTGAAAGGTAGTGGTGCAACCCAGGTGTTTGTTTTATCCTTGAAGAATCCTTGTTCCATTATGCCCAAAAAGGCCTCATCTTCAATAGAGGGAGCTATCTTGTGGTCTTCCTTTGTCCTCTGGAACACCGTGCACCCCAAGTGATCTTGGTCTTCACTGCAAGAGTGGTTCTCGGTTTCTGTAAAGTCAGGATATAGCACACTTGCCGGCTTCTCTCTTAGAAGGAATCTGTTAGGACAAGGCTGAAAGAGGGATGGACGTCCATTCTCCAAGGTATTTGTGTAAAGAGAATTCACTGTGGTTGGCTTGTGAACATTTCCTAGGCAAACATCACCTATGATGACCCACCCCAGGTCGAGCTTCTGAGCATATGGAGAACTATGAGGACCATTTATTTGTTTTCTTACCTTGTGGACTCTTATGATATCTCTCCCAAGGAGAAGTACTATTTGGGCCTTTGGGTCGAGTGCAGGTATGAGATGCGCTATGGTCTTTAAATGTTCATGATGTAATGCTGCCTCAGGTGTAGGAATCTCTTCTCTATTGTTTGGGATCTGATTGCATTCAATCAAGGTAGGTAGTTGCAGGGATGCTTCACTATTTATGGATTCGACTTGGAAACCAGTAGCTCTTCTGCCTTTTTCTTCACTCACACCAGCGCAAGTTTTAAGTGAATATGAAGAGCAGTGTCCTTTAATACTGAAGATATCAAAGAAGGCTGAGTTTGCAAGAGGTCTATTGCTTTGGTCATCAAGGATGGCATACAACCTTACCGCTTTCTCTTTATGACCGATGGGGTAAACTGTAACAAGACAAATCTTGGAGCAAGATTTGTTACTAAGACCTTCTCCACAGACTTGGGTGCACTGGGGTGTCACTTCAGGAGGTACTGTGTCTCCCTCCTCCCCGCCGTGCTCTACAGCCTGGTCTGGGGGTGTGAGAGTCCATGGGGCTGGCCCAGGGTGTAAAGCTGTATTGTGCGCTTCACTGTTGCATTCCGAGCATTTGATGTTCGCTGTGCAGTCCTTTGCAAGATGAGAGGTTGAGGCACAACACCTGTAGCAAATGTGGTTTTCCTTGAGGAAAGTTCTGCGATCCCTGAGAAGTTTTCCTCTAAATCCTCTGCATTTCAACAATGAGTGTGGTTTCTTATGTAGAGGACATTCTCTGCATGGGTCCTTTGTGGAGATCGTCTCAGACTCTGTAGTACTGTAGGTTTTGTTTGAGGAGTCTTTAAGAGACACACTGGTTTTGTGTACTGCAACCGGTGTACCTTTCATGTTACGAAGTGAGATAGGTTTACCTGATTTGGGGTAAGCGGTGTCAAACATCGAGAAGTTAAAGCTGGGATCATTCCTAGTTTTTGCTTGTTGGTGCACGAAGTCCATAAAGAAAGAGAATGGAGGGAACGAGACATCGTACTGTTGCTTGTACCTGGAGCCTTGAGCAATCCACTTCTCTTGCAGGTTGTACGGTAATTTTTGTACTATGGGGTTTACACCACGTGCAGTATCTAAGAATGCCAGACCTTGTAAGTCTCCTTCAGTTTTGGCAACTTGTAGCTCTGTTAACAGATCACTCAGTTCTCTTAGCTTCTGAGAATCTTTGTTTTGGATCTTAGGGAAATCCTCAATTCTTTTGAAAAGTGCGTTCTCTATCACTTCTGGTGAGCCGTAACACTCCTCAAGTCTCTCCCATATCATGTTTAACCCTCTGATTGGGTAGTTAATATTAATGTCTCTAATCCGCCTTGCATGCTCTGTCGACTCATTTCCTAGCCACTTGACAAGAAGATCTATTTCTTCACATGCAGACAGATCCAGATCTCTGATATTATTCCTGAATGATGATCGCCATGACCTATAGCTTTCAGGTCTGTCATTAAACTTGGAGAGTCCCTTGGTTATTAACTCACGTCGGGCAAAGAATTTTAGAAAATCTGACATACCTGTATCTCTGTTTGACAGATTGTTGCTGTAATAGGCACCATCTACTTGTTCTTCCTTAAAGGGTTTGACCATACTGCGATCATTTGTGGGTTTGAATGCAGGTTGCATTGAGGGTTGATGTTCTATGGAACCGTCGACTTGTTCCATGCAGGGTCTTTGGTTAACTGAGGTCGCTTGTTGTATGACTGGAGTCTGTTGGAGCTCCTTAGCAGGGGTTGATGTCGCTCTTGGACCTGGATTTAGGCCGTCTTCTGACTTAGCATGTTGCAGTACGTAATCTGAAGTGCGTTGCAAGTTATTGTGAAGACTGGGTTCGGGCCTACTTATGTAGCTGAGTCTATCGCTTGTGAAGTTTGCTGCTTCCTCTAAAGCCTCTGCTTCTGCTACAGCAGCTGCAGCTTCTTTTTCCACAGTTAGCTTTTCTAGAGCTGCTTCCGTGCATGCTTTCTCTATTTTTAATTGTCTTTCTTGTTCGGCAAATGTCGCGCGGGTTTTGGCGGCTTCGGCCTTCGCGCGGGCAATGGCGATGGTGGAGCTGCTCAAAGATCTCCCTGAGCCTCTGGAGTTAACTGAGATGCGAGACCTTGTCTCGAACTGTCCGGATTCCCTTGCTGACATGATGATGCTGTGAACGGGTTAGCACACTTGCAACCGCTGCGGGTGGCGATGCTGCGTAGTTCCTCTTATCCAGCTTGTGAGAAGCCACCGTTTCGCTGCAGTCAGGACTTCAGGAGTCGCAGTCCTCGTATCCAGCTTGTAAGAAGCTGTCGTTTCACTGCAGTCAGGACTTCAGGAGTCGCAGTCCTCGTATCCAGCTTGTAAGAAGCCGTCGTTTCACTGCAGTCAGGACTTCAGGAGTCGCAGTCCTCGTATCCAGCTTGTAAGAAGCCGTCGTTTCACTGCAGTCAGGACTTCAGGAGTTGCAGTCCTCGTATCCAGCTTGTAAGAAGCCGTCGTTTCACTGCAGTCAGGACTTCAGGAGTCGCAGTCCTCGTATCCAGCTTGTAAGAAGCCGTCGTTTCACTGTTCTGTCCTCCTTATGTGTGAAGGTACATAGCTTGACAGACAGCTAAACCTTTCTCGGCAATGAGTTGACAAAGAAGCAACGTCCAACTTTGTCTTTATTGCAAAGATATAAGAGGTGAAACTGAGGAACAGAAAATAAGGCGCTTAGTAACACTGTCTGCCATGTGACAAAGCATATTATACATTACAGTAAGGCAATGCACATATAAACACATGTAAGACATGTAGGTTACATAAAACACAGATGCATAAGATATAGACATGTGTGTAGACGTACCGACGATGCTATTGTGAACCTGAATGTGAGGGCTGTATCCTACCAGCATACCACAGGAATGGAGTCTGTGATGAGGAAATGGCTGCTATGAGCATGGCTGATGATGTAATCAGAGTTCATAGGCTACAAGCTATGGAAGCTGAAATGGGTCAAACTTCTACTGTGAAAAGATGCAGTGTATACAAACAGCCACTAGATGGAGCAGTTACACAACGAACAGAGAATTACAAACTGATAAGGCATACTAATAATGCCTAATTAACAAAGAACAAATTGCTGAAGGCATGACAGGGCTGGTTTGCTATCCCAGCACCCAACCCTCCTCTTTTTGCAGCACGGACTTGGGACCGGCCATGGTAGAGTTAAAAATATTGGAAATTGTTCCTTATACCCTCAAACTGGGGCAAGGAATGCACAGGTCTACTTAGCCACAAGGCCTGGTGGACCACATGATGTGCAGTAGTAAGCAGTCTTACACTTTCAGAGAGAAGCATAGAATCCCCCTGAACTTTATGTGCACTTGCAGATAACCTTCACGTACAAACTTTGGATCAGCTCTAGACTGCAATTAACAAATTCCAAGTGTTATGAAATGGGGTCTGGGCCACATCTCTGAGAACCAATAACACTTACAGAGGTCTTCACTGCCTCAGTGTCACTCAAATTCTTTGAGACACATCATCACTTCAGTGTCACTGAACTTTCCCAATCACTCTGTAAATGGATTTACAGGGCTGGTTTGCTCCTATATATGTATTTAGCTGTTTGCCTGGAATTCAGATTTGGCTATATTGCATCTCTAGCCAAAATGATATTTCAGTGTTATGGGATTGCTGCAAAAGCAAATACTGGATTATTATAACTGTCAGACTCCTCTTCAAGGGAATGCCCATTTGCAGCCAGCTGTTGTGGGCATTGCAAGACAGATGGTGGTGTCATTTGTCTCAAATGGATGCTGCATGCTGTACAATAAACAAATGATTGAATACTCCAGCTGTGAGAGAGTGGAAGCTTTACTATGACCTGGTAGGAGGAAATAGAAACACAATATAGTATAGTAGAGACAGTATAATTATGTAGGTTATGGTGAGAAGGTAACAAGGGAATTAAAAAGCCCCCACTGGAGAACATGTCAGTGCAAAAACAATTGTTTTAAAAATTCCATTTGGCTATGAGGCTGTGACATGGTTTCACACTGCCAGACATACCAGCAAATGACATTAACCATTGGAGCAAATTAGACATTAGAAGCAGTATACAGTGCCACTTCTATATATGATGCTTGACACCTGTAGGGATGTCGGTATCCCTAATGATGATAATAATGAAGATGCTAAAACAAAGGTCTTATATACTTGTTGCTGTGTGTTTCTTTCCTTATAAATTAATAACAGACCTAATAAATGTCTGTTGCAGAGTAATTACAATAAAAGACCACAGATAATGTTATGCTGAAAGTCCTGAGCCTTGGCTACTGCTTTAATAATACACAAAACTTCATTCACACTAAGAATCTTGTGTTCCCACAACAAAAAACATTATACTTCCCAGATCAGTTTTTCACGTGTTTATATGTGTTTAGAGCAGGGGCGGTCTGACCATTTGGAAACTCGGGCACTGCTCGAGGGCCCGGGGTCAGTAGGGGGCCCCATGAGATGCCCCTGGTACCTTTTATCATAGGCTTTTTTGAGTTTGGCCAAGGACACAGGGGCCCCATGATCCCCTACTGCCCGGGGGCCCCATGAATTGTCAGTCCGCCACTGGTTTAGAGGTATTCAGAATATTTATATGCGTACTGTAAATGAAGGCCATTTTTGGTTGAATGTCCACTCTATTCATACTCGAAAAGTGAATAGGCTATCTGCAAGATTTGAAGTATGGGCTGAATTCATAAAATGGCTGAGCCTTCTATATATGCAACAAGCCCACTTTTTTTTTTTTAAAAGTGCATCTTTTTTGCTCAACTGATACTTTTTGTCTTCAGCTGTAACAAAAAAAAAATTATATATATTATATGTTGTTGCAAGCCTGCATGTTAAAACTCCACTGCAATAGTGCTGCCTCTGAACAGAAAACCATGAACACACAAATATACACACACACTCAAAACCATACACACATACTCAAGGTGACTTGTGTAGGTGTGTATGTGGCATTAGTCTTTTGTAGTAAATGAAATATACAAACATACTCAAATACACACTCTTGCAAAATTCCAATCTTCCTTATTTCCTCTCACTCCTGCCAGCAGCTCCTTCCTATAGAACTTGATACACTCAATGCTTCCATTTCCTTGAGTTCCTGATTGAATTAATGAACCTGACTTTATATGTATGAAACATTGTTGGTAAGGATGGCCCTTTTACTGTATGCCATATGCCACCCCCCCCCCCCCCACACTCATATCATATCCAATTCCCATCCATTCTTGACATCTCAACCTTGGCCTTTCTGGGACAACATATTCTTTGTTAGGCTACTGTCTTGGAACAGGATTATGAACAAGGATGTCTAGGATCCAGTCCTCGGGAGCACGGTATGATACCTCAAATCTTTCCAGGATTCTTACACAGGGCTCGACGTTTGTAGGGAAAGCATGAAACTATGCATCTATATGGCACAGCCCTGATACAGCTGCTTAAGCTGAGCATTTTAAAAGGCTCCTCGCATTCCATTCAGGCCTATATTCTGTACTGATTTAGATATGCTGTTATTGGAGCTAACTGAAAAAACTCCCATGTATCTTCTCCCTGCTGCAGTCTGTTAGGTTTTTCCTTTACAGTTGTGTCAAGTGCTTGCATATTACCAAATAATGATTTTTCTCCGGTTGATTGGATCGTCTGCTGACCTTGTGCTCTTCAGAGGACAAAAAAGGACATTTGTTGCTTTCTGCAGGGAGAAGAAATATTGATTGAGTCTCTGGTATAAAGAATTCACCTGTTTAGTGAAACTGTAGCACTCAGTGGTGCAATTGTAAAATCAATGATAATACGAACATAAATGTATTTTTCTCTGTTGGATCCCTCTATTGTTCCCTGTAAATTACATTGTACATGAACCAAGATGCCCTTAATAAATGACTGGGGAAAACACATGAATGTTTTGTGGACTGACTGCGTACTCCTTTTCTTTACCTAGAATTATATGTTACAGTGCACATATATGAAATCACTAACATTCTTTATACATTTTATAAAAGCCATTTCATATTGTATCTCTACAGAGAAAAGCAGCATGCAATTGTAATTTATTATCACTTAAAATGAACATAAAATATAAATCTAGCTTTTCTAGTAGAAGGTCACAAACTTATTGAACAAAATCATTGATACAGAAAAAAAATTACTATTTAGTTTCCTTTTTAGACTTAGCTTTTTTGAAATTTAATTTCTTGCATATTCTCTTGACTTATATTTCCACAACAGCAAGATACCACATATCCCTACGCTGAAAGCTATCATAAAAGAATACATAATTCCAAGCATTACTGTAAAAACAAGGGAAAGGAAGGTGCACCAGCCTAGTCCATTACCAGAGATAGCAACTTTAATAAATCCAAAGTAGATATATACTCACTAACAACTGGGGTTATAAAAGGAGGGTGCACCAGCCTAGTGCATTAGCAAAGATAGCAACTTTATTAAATCCAAAGTAGATATATACTCACAAACAACTGGGGTTATAAAAGGAGGGTGCACCAGCCTAGTGCATTACCAAAGATAGCCAAAGCAACCAATTCACCAGATTAGCTCCCAACCACGAGAGGACCTTCAGGATGGCTGACGTGTTTCATGGAGCAGTCTCCTCTTCCTCAGAGCCAATCTTGGCTGGCTTCTCTCCTTTGGTTTGACATGGTTTGAGTGCTCCCCTAAGCTTCCAGTTTGCCCTCACCAGCCCTTGTTTGGGGGGTCTCTCGCCAGGTGTATGACATAACAACTGGATCTGGGACGTGACTTCTGGCAGACGTGCCATCTTAGTGATCCCAGCGACTACCATCCACATACCCTTCCCACTGTCCTGAGGCTCCTGGGCTGATTAACCTACTGTTGGGTCCAGAATCATGTGTCATCCTTCAGCTTCTGGAAAAATGTGTTTCTCCTCACCCCTGGCTTGGTGATGTATCAATCTGGGCACTCCTACATGTCATGCTTTTTAACCCAACATTAAAGTGAATTTTGATTTCAACTGTTCCTGGGCTAGTAACTCTATTGACTTCCACAAGGTTGGGAGCGCTCCTTTATTGTTTCTATCTATCTATCTATCTATCTATCTATCTATCTATCTATCTATCTCTGATAATATGTATTTGAACTTTACATTGCCATTCTACAAAGGTTCTTATTTTCAAATTCATTTAATTTCTCTTTCGCATAGAAAAGCCTGTCCTTCAATAACCAATCTTTTTCTAACAGGAAAATGTCCCTTGTCCCCAGAGCCCCAAAACAGCAGTTCTTTGTCAAGGTTGTACACAACACCATACGCTGAATCTTATTGCAAAGCAACATGGTCTAGCTTCCTCAAGGTGTGAGAGATTTGAGGGAGTCTTCCTTTAAGGCAGCTTCCTTTTCTGTCAAGAGCCATTGCCTTTGGCCACAATTTTTTGAGAATTCTGGTCATGTGGGGTTCTCTAAATGGATCGAGTATTGTACCTGTGTACTATATGACATCTATCTACTTTCAATTTGCAAATGGCCTTGCAGTTTTTGTCATGTGGTTTCCCTGCTTGTATTTTACTTTCTTGAGTCATAGGCATAGTGGAAGTTTCACTTAAATTCTAACTTCAGGTTTTGTGTTACCAAGTTAGCCCATACAACCTGTTTACATTAATCCAGGGTTTGTGTTTATCAAGCTGGCCCGAGTGAACTATTTCCATTGCTAAGAAATGCTGCTGCAGTCAGTACTCTATATACTCTGTAGCATCAGCTACATATAGTATACGGGGCTGTGTTCTGCCAGTGGTACAGGGACTTTATGTTCTTTTTCCTAGATCAAAATCGAGTTAGGCTTAGCACTGCTCAGTGATTCCCAGGAAGCCTTGTACTTTTATGAATGAATAAAAGGCTTCCTCTGATTAGCAGGTAGATATTGTGATGTCATCTGTCCCCCCCTTTCTTTGGCGCCACGCCCCCCTACCCCTGCGCTACAGAAATCAAGTGAAAGGTAAGTATACTAACTTTCTTACCAACAGGTTGTTTCTGTTTTTTTTATTTTCTTTTACTTTCATGCTTCCAGGAAGAGTGCCCTGATATACTATGTTAAATGGACCATGTTTTTACTGCACTTTTATAAAGGGGAATTTTAATAATCCGCTGATTAGATTGTTTACATCAGTCTGACCTCATTTATATCTTTAAAAGATTAATCCTTTTAAAATGTATGCATAAGCAACATTTGTTTTTGGTTTGAATAGGAAAAAGTAAAAAAAAACTCTGTCATTAATTTTTTTGCTGTATGTTCCTTTTGGGAAATCTCCTTTAATTTCCTGTTCTAGAGATGAAACGGGAAGTGAGAAAGGAATTTCCCTCTTAGACAGTTTTCACTGGAGCAGTTGTCTCTACTAGATAAATTACTCTCACCTCTTATTCTGGTGACAACTGTAAAATTTTGTGTTCATCATAATATTCTGTCCTGGTAACAATGATCACCAGGACAAATGGATGGGGGAATTTTCCTAATGGGGACACAGACAACAATTTTGGCTGATTATCTACTGTAGTATACATGTACTTAATTATTGTTGCCATTAGATGGAGCCAGAATTCTACTTTTAGTAAAGATCTTTTAGCAGTTTCCATAAACTTCAGTAACACATTGATAGAACAAAACTATAGGTATGATTTATTTCAGTGATACAATTGCTTAATTTTTCTCTAATCACATTTACATGTTACAGCTACCGTATGATGCCACAGGCTTTTTTAATAACATGGGCCATTATTTTTCAAAGCGAAATGCACTTGCCCCCTACAGTAACCTGATTCTTCTATTCATATGTTTAAACATTTTTTATTGAAATGTTCCTGCAGACATGTCAACTTGTGTATTCATACGAGTGAAGCTCAGTGCTCCAGATGGAAAAGTCAGACAAAAAATATACAACCCTGCTTCACATTTAAATGAGCTGGCAATACTATATTCAAGGTTTGCACAACAATTTAAATGACATAGTAATTTCTATAGGGTTAAGAGACTGAAGACATAATGAGCTTTTGTGAAAAAAGTATTGTGTACAAACAAATAAACAGCAAACTACTAATAGCCTAATCAACGCATTTAGAAGATTTATAGAAGTAGAGTCCTTATAAGTTCCATGTAACTTAGAATCAAATATTAGGTCCCCTAGACTTTTGTAAGCTGGGCCTTCACATACCATTCTGTATAATGAAGGGGTGTCATAATCTGTGCAATTTCCTGTTTACTAAAATATTTTTCATCCAACCTTTGCCAGGTCCTAAAGATTCTAGAAATTTGAGACCCTTTTTTCAGTTCGGCATCCAACTTTTCACAATAAAAGAATCATTGTAAATCTTGCTAAACATCTAAGAGGGAAAATAGTCGAGTAGGACCCCATTCCCTCACCTTCTGACTGCCATTAATCATATATGTTTCCATTCAGACCTCCCTCAAAGGACCTCACTGCCTCAGAACCTGTCAAGTCCTTGAATCCAAAGAGAAGGAGTAAGGTGTCGTCAGGTAATGTGGAACAGTCTATAGAATGTTTAGTTATTTACTTCGGCCAAAAACTAAGAGATTCTAGGACAAGACCAGAGACAATGAAGTAAGAAGCTCTGTAATGTCCATATTTTGGGTATCCAGCAGAGGCAGAGTCTTTGCTACTACTTCAGTGAAAAATTGGATGTAAGCTCATGGCAAAAGTTTAGATTGCATTTACTGTAATGTTTCATTGATCACACATAGTGGGGTTGTTTTGTAGCCTTGCAATAATTTCCTGGCTATGAGCTATGGTGGGATGACCCCTAGTACATTTGATAACATTACAGTATTGCAATGTCCGAGTGAAAAGTACATTTAAAGGATGGTACAAGGCAGATATGGAGTTGGGTTTGGCAGTAGTCACCAGAAACTTTGGTTGTAAATCCTTATATGCATCCTTTGTTAGAGACTTCCTATAACTTGAAATGTAAAGGAAGTGGAGAAAATGTTTGTAGGATTATTAAATTCTGGCTTTCAGGCTTGAAATTATTTTGGTTGATATGTGTCTTTGGTAAATAGATGGAGCTGATTGTGAAGGCCCATTTGGTCCAATGTATTAAGATCCACACAGTCTTTGTTTAGAGTGCAACAAGCCAACTGTACACCAAATTTGGTGAAAATAACCCAAATCAGTATTTATTATTTAGTCTGTAGGAAAGTTATAGAGTTCACAAACTATGGGATATATCTGAAAATTGATTAGTCCTGAAGTACTGACGGCCAATCTAATTTCTTGAGGCCCAAAAATGTCAAAACAGTACAGATATCCCCCAATGACCTCTTTTTGCAAAGTAGACAGTCCGTTGTATTTCATAAGAGGCATGGCGAGTTTTTTAAAGTTGCAATTTTATTGTCATAATTTTTTGTAAAATGGAAAAATTAAAAAATTAAGGTTCACAGTTTTTTTGTGACCAGTGCAGTTACAGCATCATCATATAACTGGTGTGACAGTGATAAGGGACACTGACTGGTGACAGTATGAAAAAAAAAATATATATAATTTTTTAAAATTTTTTTTCTATTTTTGTTTTTATTTTTTAATTTTTTATTACATTTTTTTCTCTTTTTTTAAGATTTTCTTTCATATTACATTATGATCAAAGTAGTATAATGTTACCATAGTAACATTGTACTATTTTTTAGAAGTGATCAGTATTATTTTTACACAATTTGACTGCTAAATAGCAAAGAATTTCTTTGCTATAAACAAGCATTTAGCTGAATGAAATCGATTCATTCAGGTCTATTTGTTGTGATTAGCTGTGATTGGCCATGGCTAATCACATGACCAGATGGGCTATGATTTGCACAGCCTGTGCATGTGATCACTGTGACCATTCACAGCTAGACACACTTATATACAATGGATGACATGGAAGGAAGCCATCCATTGTTTACAACTGTCATGTGACCTATGTGACAGGAATCACTTCGGGTAGGGGGCCCATGGAACCCAGCTCACTTTGGAGAGGTAGGGAGACCCCTGTCTCAGCTCCCCATATCCCTCTTAAGTGTAAATCACTCTGTACCTGTTAGGGGTACAGGGTGATCTGTCCTAATATTGTGTGGGCTTTGTCTCAGACTGTGTAGACATGTTTAGGAGATAGGTGGGGTAGGGGTTGTTGATAGTTTAATGTCATGTGGCTGCATGTTATGTGTATTAGCTTCCTGGGAATGGGGGGGGGGTGTCTCCAGCAGCCCTCCCTCCTGTCTGCTGGTGTGAAGTTCGAATACCTGTGTGTCTCTTGTTACTAAATGTAGATTTCCCCACTCTGTGTCATTATGCAGGGAGGGGGGATTGTCCTGATAAAGAAAAGGATCAGAGGCTCATTAATTTAATATACTATTTCGCCAGACATATATTTTCTGCCCAGTAACCAAAAAACAGGTATACAAAAAAGGGGGGGCATAAAAAGAGATTCACAAAAAAAAGTGGTTACATTATGGACAGAATGCAATACAAAAAGTAGTTCCAAAAATTATGCTTTATTACACAATACACATGTGGACAATTAGACGAAATACCCTGATTCACCATCACCTCAGTATGAGATAAACAGACCTAAAAATCACATAAAAACAGTATCAAGACCGGTCTTTATAATAATGTGCTGAAAACATACTGACAAAGTACTGTCTAATACATTTGCAGCACCAGCACATTGGTTACACCACCATTTAGAGAGTGTATCAAAAAATTATACCATATAGGCATGACATGCTTAGCAATTATGGCTGATATCAAGCACCAAGTAACAATGATATTATTACCCATAAACCTAACCAGGCAATGTGGGTGAAAAATAGTAAATGCATATATAAGGATGCGGATGCATCTATATTAACCAGATGAGGTATTGCAATAATTATGATTTAAGGCAAGAGTAGGCGGAGAAATATAAAATTGCAGTAGATATGTCCATATTGCATAGATACAGAGTCAGTAATGAAAGAATCACTGTGGAAAAGGACATACCTTTATTAAGTAACCCCTTGGAGCATGGCCCTGCTACCTCCATTATATTGAGGAATCAATATAATGGAGGTAGCAGGGCCATGCTCCAAGGGGTTACTTAATAAAGGTATGTCCTTTTCACCATTGACCCCAATGGATCAATTTTGAGGTCTTTAAGGATATTCATTTGTTTTTTAGAAAAGTGTTTCTGAGATTAGTACATAGTAACCCTGAAACATTGAGACTTGGGCTCGGATGCATCCATGGAGGACAATAAAGTACTGGAGATGCTGATATCTCTCATGGAAGAAAGCGATGAGTATAATGAGGATGCTTCAGAAGAAAATGACCACTATGATGTGGTTAGAAGAGTTGAATATGTTTAAATATTAGATCAACAAAAATGCGTAAAATACGCTCTAATATGAGGATAGCAGCATTTCTGGATCTAGTAGCAACTGATCTTAAAAATCTTGAATGGAAAATGCCAATAAGTAACAACTTAACTAAAAAAGAGAGAAGAGCACTTAGAGAATTAAAAGAGGCTAAAAATATTACAATCAAAAGAAGTGATAAGGGTGGCAATGTAGTAATTCTAAATGAACAGAACTATGTAAAAGAAGTGAAAAGCCAATTAAGTGATTTAACTACATACCGTAGGTTAACTGTTAACCCTTTTCCCAGTTTGGTTAAAAAGCTAAACTCTATTTTGGCATTGGGCAAAGAGGCGGGCCTTCTTACTAGAAAGGAGTTTGAGTATCTTAGGATAGAGGAATTTAATTATCCTACCTTTTATATCATCCCAAAAATACATAAAGATTTGACAATTCCCCCAGGAAGGCCTATAGTCTTCGCAATACAGGGTCTCCTTGAAAAAATGGGAAAGTATATTGACCTGTTTCCAGGGGCGGACTGACCATTTGGAAAAACTCAGGCACTGCCCGAGGGCCCGGGGTCAGTAGGGGGCCCCATGAGATGCCCCTGGTACCTTTTTCATAGGCTTTTTTGAGTTTGGGCAAGGACACAGGGGCCCCATGATCCCCTATTGCCCGGGGTCCCCATGAGTTGTCAGTCCACCCCTGCCTGTTTCTCAAGGATATGGTTTCGAATTTATCTTCCTATGTAAGAGATACCAAAGATGTATTAGCAAAAATTGAGAATTTGAGAATAGATGAAAATTCCATTTTGGTTGGAGTGGATGTTGAATCATTATATACATCTATTCCACATGAATGTTGACTTAGATCGGCTTCATATTTCCTTGATAAATCATATCCTAAATTGGGAGGGCAAAATGAGTTTATAAGTGAGCTTTTAGATTTTGCTTTGCAACACAATTTTTTTCATTTTAACAATACATTCTACCAACAGATTCCAGTTGGACAGTTTCTAAGATGTCGAAGAAACTGTTCCAATATTAATGACTTCAGATTAGAGGCACAAGACCTCTATAAAAGAGTTAGGGAATGGGGATATTCCCATTCCCAAATTAGAAGGGCTAGAAAACGGGTATATCAAACTGATCAAAAAATGTTACTGTCCCCAAAAAAGGAAGAGAAAGGGAAACAAGGTATACAACCGGTCAGGATGATAACCCAGTTTGGAGCACAATGGGAGGAAGTAAAACATATATTGGAAAAACACTGGAAGATTCTTACACAGTGCCCTAGCCTTGGTAAAATTGTAGGTGAACGTCCATTATTGGTAGCAAGAAGAGCACCAAATCTAGGTGACTTGCTTATCCACTCTGACTATCAACCAATAAAACAACCAACATGGTTGAAGTCACGCACAAAAGGGATGTATAGGTGTGGCAAATGCCATATTTGTAAGTTTGTAGATCGTACAGATATATTTTCTGATTCAAATAATAAAGCTCATTTTAAAATTCAAAGCCTTATAAACTGCTCCACAGCTAGAGTACTCTACATATTGACCTGTCCATGTAAAAAAATGTATACTGGTAAAACTAAAAGGCAGCTAAAAGTGAGAATAGGTGAACACTTTAGGGATATTAGGTCCAATGACCCTGAAAGCAATTTAGCTCAGCATTATGCTAAGTACCATGGAGGTAGGTTAGAGGGCACTAAGGTTAAAGGAATTTATGCACTTAATTTCCCACAGAGGAGAGGTGACTTTGATAGAGAACTTCTAAAACGTGAAAAACACTGGATATATAAACTAGATACTCTATTTCCAAAAGGGCTAAATATTGAATGTGATCTCCAAGTGATTTTGGAAAAATAAGTAGATGTTTAGTATAATAAATTGGTTGCGCCATCTTGTGGCAATTAGGATGGCTATCACCAAATCCCTCTGGCTAATGGCGATCTGTAAGAATGAGTAATTCCCCTCTCAGTGTACCCAGGTATCTGTTCTTTTAATTGTAGTATATGGCCATCTTTTTTGCTAAGTAATTAGCCTTTTTTCCCATTGAGTACAATTGCCAATAATAGATTTGCCTATTTGGGCGTTAACAAGCCGACTATAAATAGAATGTGAAAGGCAGGTGTCTCATTGGTCTCATTGGTCCTGACGAAGCCGAGTAAGATATGCCCATCGCGTTGACATCATATGTCAGACATGTCATTTCCGGCCGCATTGGTGCCAAATACGCAGACCAGCAGGGAAGCCAGCCATACACGCTGGCCACGAGCGGTGCAAGGCTGCACAAGCACCAAGGGAGGAGAGGAACCCACCAGATAATAGTCCTGATGGTGGCGGCTGCCTCCGGGACTATGCCTGGTAACCCAGATGAAGGAAACTCTGAAGGAGTATCACCTATGGCTTGGGTGGTGAGTGAATTGTTGCACAGCAAAAAGGAATAAGGCGCATGTCTACCATTTAATACATTTACTACAAGGAATATACATTGATTGACTGTCCATATTATACCTGATGAAGGGAGTTCGTCTCCCGAAATGCGTTAGTTTACCTCACTAAGGGTCTATTGTCACCTTGGACTGTCATTATGGACTCTTCTTGTCTGTTTTTATCCCCCTTTGGTTTGTGAGTATGCATTTTTATGCTTTATATTAAATTCTTGGTTTACTACATTAATGCACAAAGAGAGTGCTCCCTGTTTTGCTTTTGTTCACCAGTATTAAGATTTCCCAATCTTTAAGGGCTGCACCTCTACAAATGACAGTTTCAGTTATCTTAGTCTGCATGAAGATTTGAGCACTGGTTTCGTTTGTTCATTTGAATGGGCTGCTGTGCCTGTGGGAAATAAGAGGAAAAAATCCCTACCTTTTTTAGAGAACACGGCCAAATGGAACCACGTGGTGCTGCCGTACCATGTGGTTTTGCACACTTGAAAATATGCCGTGTTTTCTTATGCATGGGGTTGCCATTAAAGTGGTAGTAAACCGCGGCAGTGAAAAAAAAAAAACCCTGCAAGGCAATAGCATAATGTGGCAGTATGCATTGCATATTAGAACATTATGAATTACTTAGAACGAAGCCCTCTAGTGATGCGCTGTCCTCACTGGCTCCGGCAGCTTGAATGGGCAAGCCGCAATGATGTCACTCCCGTGACCGCAGCACAGCTCTCTGAAGTAACACAGGTATTCCTTCATAGCGCATGCGCCAGTGACATCACCGGCTACCAAAAGAGTGAATATCTCCTAAATGGTGCACATTTAGGAGATATTCCTTTTACCTACAGGTAAGATTTATTATAGGCTTACCTGTAGGTATAAATCACAAAGCGGACTTTACTACCGCTTTAACAATTAATGGAACCCCTGCGCAACTGCTAAAGAACAGCATGGTTTGTTCTGCGACCTGCATATGTGTGAACCTAGTATTAATAAAGATTTATTTGTAAATACAAACCTTATACCAATAATTACAAATATAAAACACAAGTTTAATTTGTAAAGTAAGAAAAAAAAAAAAAACCTGATCAAAAACCAATCTGGTTTCCTCCAAAAGAACGAAGCCCCTAACAACCTTGAAGGTCACTTTTTCCTTGCCTTAGTTGTGTTTATACATTGGTTTTTAGACACGGGATATCAAATGCTGTCATATCTGGCTGGTCTCTTAACTGCTGTCATTGCTTCTCCTTTGATCATACAGTCGACGGTTATGTTTGTCCAGTCAATTACACAGAAAAAATGTCAGCAAACAGGTTGTGAGGGAAATGTCTGCAGCAAGATCTGTTCTGTCTTCTTTATTTCGTCTCTTACCCGTGGGTCTTGCGGTTTTGATCAGCAGTTTCACACTCAGCTGTAACCATGGTGATTTCTGATTTCCCTGCAACTGGAACACTAGAAAAAAAGACAAAACTGTCTAATGCCTTATCCAATGCAGTCTGCTACTCATGACTGTTCAGTTATGCGGTGAGATCATTTAAATTGAACAGATCTTCCGAACAGTTTAAAGCAATCTATAAGTCTTTCTGTCTGTTTGTAGAGGTGTAGATAATACAGTATAACACATTACTGTACATACGCTATACCATGGACAACCTGCCCTGCCCCTTGGAATTATTTTTGTGATCCACCCAATGTTCAAGGGTCATGCACTTACCATTTCAAAATGATAATCTTGCCTTGCTTGGTCACTTTTTATACCATGCTATATTTAAAGGACAACTTCACCCCCTACTTATCAAAATACTTACCCTCAGCCCAGCTTCAAAGATCTTCACTGTTTGGCCCTGCCTGGTGTAGCACAGCTTTTGTGCAACAACCCAGCCAGGTCCAATGCCTGCTACACACATTTGCCATGGATTAATTTTATTGCACACTCCATTAACACTCATCATACCAAAACAGCATACCTAAATAATTAAGTAAACACATGACAGAGGTTAAACAGTAAATGCATACCCAGATCCACAGTGTTGCTCCAAATCTTGACCTTCTGAAGTTCATGGACCACTTGGGTGCTGGCTTCTTACAGTTCCTCTGTGCTCCAACATAGGAATATTCAGAGATGAGAGTCACACTCGATGTAAATTTGTTGTGGTGCTTTATTTCATAGTCCATAAAAAAAGTTGCATACATATTATCTCCATCCAGAGAACCCCACTTCCTATACACATTTCACCCCCACCAGGCCTGCTCACAAGTATAGTTAGGTACACATGACAAAGGTTGTGGAAAAGCTTAAGGTTGCAGTACTTTCATTGGGTTTGGAAAAATTGTAATTTTGAAATAAACTGGTGGGGAAAGGAGGGGTGCATACCACTCACATTTTGAACTTGAGAATGACGGACACTAAGGATGATGTTAACCTGTAGCGTGCCACAGCAAAAAATTGGTGTGGTTAAATTACGCTTAAATATTGGGTGTGGCCTAATGTTCTGTTTAGAAATGACAAACACAACCTGGAAATGATCCAAAATGAAATTCGCCCACTGTACACACTGTCCACCTGTTCACAGTGCCCCCCAAGCCTCCTTGTACCTCTAAATTTGCTTTGATTGCCAAAAGAGTCTTACAGACACATATAAACCCCAGCACAATACTTAATATAAATGTATGCTGCCATTACATATGCTTTTGCGCACACTGAAAATAGAGAGCTTACACTTTGTCTGAGCTTACATTCAAGAATAACTTTAAAATAATCAGGTTCTTCTTAGCAACCAGCAACTGTTGAGAAAATGAACAGAGAAGCACCAGTACAATATAGTGTATATAGTGCAGGAGCCTGTAAGGCAGGGTACATGAGTCAGGTGCATGTAACGCACCGAGTGCTGAAGTGTCAGGTTTAGGAGTACATAGCACATAGGAGTACAAAACAAAAAGATTACAGGAGTCAGGGGTTTGTAATGTGTAGTGTAGGGGCCAGGAGTCCAAACTTTCCTCTACAAGCAATACTCTTCTCCATTTTACCCTTTTAGCAAAAATCCCCATTCCCTCCAAAATCCAGTACTAATGTACGGACTCACTCCTCTCAGGATAAATCCTCCCCAAATATCTTTCCCTCCCTGCACATATCTTTACCCCCTCCCAATACATATCCTCCCTTGCCCCCTCAACTCCCCCAGCACTAATCCTCATCCCAGTGTAGCATTACCCTCTTAGGAATTGCTGATGAATTTTGTTCCCTGATGATGAATTATAGTCCTGCATAGCCAGTCATTCAGCATTTTTCGCACAAACTTGCATTTGGAGACAGCAACCAGTCCTTGAGCTTTAATTTTGTTATTTATTGAGGGCATTAGAACTTGGATAGGGTAAGGGGGGTATAGGTTGCTCAAGGGAACTGATAACTAAGGAACTATTCAAAAGCATCTCATTCTTCTGCAACACAGTCTCTGATGGAGTACTACCCAGCATCTCCTAGTTGTACCATTCCAGACCCTAGATGAACACCTCTTCACCCAGCAATCTGGAGACTTTCTTCCTGAGCGGGGGATCTGGCTCCTGTCCCTTTAATTAAGGTGAATGATGACTAGTAGGGGGCTAATCTGTTTTCCCACCAGTGCTCCTTCCCCTATCTGCCCAGGGGGTGAAGGTGTACTCACTCATATCCTCTCATGTACCGGTTGGCTGCCGCTACCAGGCCTATCAGCTGGACTGCTCCTTCCCTGCCACACAGGTGGTCCTCACTGAGGGGGCCAGTGAGTCCCGAGTTTTCCTCCTTTTCAGTTTGTAGGCGAGCCCCATCTCACTAGGCCTCTTGGCAGCCTTCTTCCTCCAGCCTCACATCTTCCTCCAACTCTCTACACTTCTCCCACCACCCCACTCCTTCTACTAAGCACGCTCCTACACTTTTAAGGGTGTCCAGCCCCTTGCCAAGCAATCTGTTGGGGATTGGCTAGGACCCCTCAAGAGTGCAGCCATCCACTCCTCAGATCCACCTACTGCCCTCAAGGCCCTCCTCCAAAAGCCTCAGCTCAGGGGAAAATTCCAGAGGGGCTGACCTGCAGAGTCTCTAAGCCCTTACCACAATTTGACCTCTCTGGATGTTATACCTGAGCCGCTAACCAGCTCCTGGCTAACCATTGGGATCTAGCTCTCCCTGGCTAAACTAGGAGGGTGCTGCACCAGCATAAATCCTATCCACAAATCCTTTTTTCCTCCCTGCAAAAATCTTCTTCCCCAAATCCCTCTTCCAGTACAAATGCTCTTACCTTCTAAATTCCCCTTCTAGCACAAGCCCTTCTTGTCCTGAATTCTCCTTCCCAACATAAATCTTCTTCCCCAAATCTTCTTCTCCCACAGTCCTCGACCTAGCACCAATCATCTTAGCCATTAGCACAAATCCTTTCCCCCTTTCCAGCACAAGTCTTCTCCCCACTAAATCCCCCCTCTTGGCTCAAGTCTTTTTCCCCCTTATATCACAAATTCTCTTCCTTATAGACCCCTTTCTAATACAAATTCTCTTCTCCTCCAAATCCCCCATCCAGCACAAAGCCTCTTTTCCTCCAACTTCCCCCCTAAAACAAATCCCCCCCCAACCCCTTTCTCAAACTTTCCTACCCAATCCCCCATTCCAACACAAATCTAATTTTTTGTAGCAGAATTCTACCCCCCTCCCCAAGTTCCTCTTCTAGCACACATCCACCACAAATTCCCCTTTCTAGTACAAATCCTTTTCTTCCTCACAATCCCCCCTCCCAGCACAAATCCTCTTCCATTCCAGACCCCCAACATAAATCCTCACTCCCAAAATCTTTCCTCTCCCCTTATCCCTCCTCCAAGCACAAATTCTCACCCCCTGTTAGGCACAAAGCTCCCCACCAAACATATAGCACCAATCATTTTATTTCCTCCCCAGATCCCTCTGCCCAGCACAATCCACTTTCCCTAATCCCCCCTCCCAGCATTAATCCTCTCCCCCCTGCTGGAACCAAACCTCCTCCCCAAGTAACTTCTCTCTAGCACAAATTCTCTCTTCCCCTCTATAGTCATCCATCCCAGCACAAATACCACCCCAAATTCCCCCAAAGCAAAAATCTTTTCCCAAACCCCCTATCATCACAAATCCTCTTCCAGCAAGTCCCCTTCTAGTACAACCCCCAATTCCCCCTCTCATCAAAAATCCTCTCCCCTTCCAGCACAAATCCCCTCTCCTAGCGCAAAGCCCCCCCCCCTTCTAGTACAAATCCTTCCCCCAATCCCCGCTCCCAGCATAAATCTTTTTCCCATTCTAGAAAAAATCCTACCTCCTAACACAAGTCTACCCCCCCCAAAAAAAAAAATTCCCTTCTATTACAAATTCTCCTCCCCAACCCTTTCTCCTCTGCTACCAGAACCCATCCCTAACCACCCCCAACATAAACCCTCGTCCCCCGCACAAATTCCCCCTCCCAGCAAAAATCATCCTACCCCAACACATCTTTTTACACCCCCTTCTCCCAAGTCATTGCGTCTTCCCATCACAAGTTGGCCCAAGTCCCTAAAACCCTCAGATGATGTAATATGCTTTCCCCTGAGGCTCTTCCTTCATAAGACAAGTCAGAGCTGAGGTGGAGCCTTTGGGAACTTTCCCTTTGTTCTGATGCTTTTTGTTGTGAAAGACAGCTAGTGGGAAGAAATTCAGGCTTCTACAGTAGCAGGAGATTGCAAGTTCAGGGACCCAGGGCACCCCAAAGGAAATGTAAGACATATGTCCTGGGTGCCCTGGCTATTGGTTTAAAGTAAATTAATGAGCCAAGTGCTGAAACTCTTTCTTGCATTGGGCTATGGGAAACAGTTTGCACCTGCTGGACGCTGAGATTTTGTTGAAATTACAAAACAGTCCCACAGGATATGGGATGGTTGGGAGGTAAGGGGTTTGCGGCAAGAGCAGTTTGGGAGTGAGGCACAGTTTGTCACCTGAGCCCTGGGCACTGGATGACCTTGTTGCAGCACTGCTTATATGTATATGCATGTGAGATAGGGATCTTAGATTGTAAGCACTTTGAGTACAGTATGTAAAGGTCTGTGTAAATTGTTGTAGCTATATAAACACCTGTAATGAATAATGCTAATGCTAATTGGCTTAGTAAACTACACCTAGCTGCTGAATGGCTTCAAGTTTCATCCTGCCAGTCATCTGTTTCACAAAGCAACACCACTAACCAAATTTAGCTGCTTAGACTATGTTTTGAATTACTTTGAATTGTATAATGGTTCAGGCTATACACATTGTAGCATGTGACAAAGTTGGCAGAGAATTAAATTATGTCTTTAATTAGGTCTCAGCAAAGGCGTGTGAGTAGATTCGGAAATCTAGATTCGATGAAAGTACAGGGAAGGACAACCAAACTGATACGAGGCATGGGGGAGCTCTGCTATGAGGAAAGATTAGAGCAACTGAATTTACTCACTCTTGAGAAGAGGAGATTAAGGAGGATATGATCAACATGTATAAATACATCAGTGGTTCATATAGTGAACTCGGTGTAGAGTTATTCACCCTGAGATCATCACAGAGCACAAGGGGGCACTCTTTACATCTGGAGGAAAAGAAATGTAATCTCCAAAAACGGAAAGGTTTCTTCACAGTGAGAGCTGTGAGAATGTGGAATAGACTCCCTCAAGAGTTGGTTCTGGACAGCTCAGTGGATTGCTTTAAAAAAGGCCTGGATTCTTTCTTAGATACACAGAATATAACTGGACACTAACATTTATAGGTAAAGTTGATCCAGGGAATATAGGATTGCCTCTCGGGGGATCAGGAAGGAAGATTTTTTCCCTGCGGGAGCAAATTGCACTCAGCTTTGCTGGGTTTTTTTTGCCTTCCTCTGGATCAACTGTGGGTATAGGATTCTAACTTTTTTTTTTATGGTGGGACTGAATGGACTTTTGTCTTTTTTCAGCCAGACAAACTATGTAGCTATGTAATGAAATAAAACTTAAAGCAGAGTTCTAGGATCCAAAAAAAATTAATGTCAGCAGCTACAAATATACAGTTGTGTTCAAAATAATAGCAGTGTGTTGACAAAAATGAATAAAGCTCAAAATCCTTCTAATAGCTTTTTTTTCCATACACACAAATACATTGGGAAAACTACACATTCTATTCCAAATCAAAACATGAAGAAAAATATATCAAATTTGTGTTGTTCCTCTAAAAAATTTGAAGAAACGTGAATATTAGACTGTTCAAAAAAATATCAGTGTTTGTATTCTTCTTTACAAACTCAAACATTCACTATATAAACTGAAAAATGTTTGAAAATTTTGCTTTCCTTTGAATCACTTAATGAATATTTAGTTGTATAAGCACTGTTTCTGAGAACTGCTGTACATCTGTACAGAAACTGCATTTTTTATGTCACCCCACAAGTTTTCTATTGGATTAAGATCCGGGGATTGGGCTGACCACTCCATAACATCAATCTTGTTGGTCTGGAACCAAGATGTTGCACGTTTACTGGTGTGTTTGGGGTCGTTGTCTTGTTGGAACACCCATTTCAAGGGCATTTCCTCTTCATCATAAGGCAGCATGACCTCTTCAAGTATTCTGATGTATTCAAACTGATCCATGATCCCTGGTATGTGATAAATAGACCCAACACCGTAGTATGAGAAACATCCCCATATCATGATGCTTGCGCAACCATGCTTCACTGTCTTCACAGTGTACTGTGGCTTGAATTCAGTGTTTGGGGGTCGTCTGACAAACTGTCTCCGGCCACTAGACCCAAAAAGAACAATCTTACTCTCATCAGTCCACAGAATGTTGCGCCATTTTTCTTTAGGCCAGTCAATGTGCTCTTTGGCAAATTGTAACCTCTTCAGCTCGTCTTTTTTTCAACAATGGGACTTTGCGGGGGCTTCTTGCAGATAGCTTGGCTCCACATAGGCGTCTTCTAATTGTAACAGTACTCACAGGTAACTTTAGACCTTCTTTGATCTTCCTGGAGCTGATTGTTGGCTGAGTCCTTGCCATTTTGGCTATTCTTCTATCCATTCGAATGGTAGTTTTTCGCTTTCTTCCACGTCTTTCAGGTTTTGGTTGCCATTTTAAAGCATTTGCGATCATTTTAGCTGAGCAGCCTATCATTTTCTGCACTTCTTTATATGTTTTCTCCTCTTCAATCAACTTTTTATTCAAGGTTTGCTGTTCTTCTGAACAATGTCTGGAACTACCCATTTTCCTCAGAATTTCAGAGAGAAATGCACTGTAACCAGCATGTACAACATTTGCTGCCTTCCTTCCTTAAATAAGGGCAATAATTGCCACCTGTTTTTCAAAGAATGAATGACCTCACTAATAGAACTCCACACTGCTATTATTTTGAACATGCCCCTTTCAATTAGTGATTCAATTACACAGAATCAGCAGCATGCATGTCATGACTGTTGGGTCTGTTGGATTTCAATTACTCTACTACACCATTATCATTTCTACCAAAAACAGGGATTGATCAGGTTAGTGATGTCTGACTGCTATTATTTTGAACACCACTGTATATAATATAAGGACACTTACATTTCTAGGTGTCCAGCGATGTCCGCACTTGAGCCGATTTTCTTAATCGGCTTTGGGTGCAGACGCCGACACCTTAACTAAGGGAAACCGGCAGTGAAGCCTTCTGGCTTCACAGGTTGGTTTCCTACTGCCCATGCCAGAAGGTTGCGGGGGAAGGAGGAGGGGCCGGAGATTGCTGCGGTGAACTCAGCCAAAAGTGGGAGTGGGTACCTGTCAAAACCAGGTACCTGCTCTCCCCCAAAAAGCGCCAAATATGGCAGTGAAGGGGAGTAGGATGCCAACAAGCAGAACTTCCTCTTTTGGGTTGAGTTCTGCTTTAAAGTAAACCTGTCAAGAGAGAAACCTAAAGGCTACCAATGTTATACTGAACCTTCCACCAAAAGACAAGGTCCACTAATTAAAGTGTCCCCTCAGCCCAACTGGTTTATTTCGTTGTTTTGCTGCCCTCTTTTTGTGAGGTACAATTTAACAATTTAACTATTCTTTCTGAAAATAATAAATGCCTGGTTGTGAAGTTGGCCTTTTGACTTCAATACTTTTTATTCCAATCAGAACGTTCATGATCTGTGTACTTTTTCAGAGTCAGTAACTTATAATATTTGGTTTACTCCCATTTTCAGGAGTGGGTCAGCCATGGTGGCTCCTCTATTGCTCTCAGAACATGCGTACTTAGGTAAATAGGATGACTAGACTTTTCTTGCTTAAATGGTAGCAAGGCCTTGGCACATTGGTCTCACCTGAACAGAGAAGATATTCTATATTTCTCTCATTGCTCTTTCATAGCTAGCAAGTATCAAGAACCTGAGTGGGTAATACAAGATGATCATAGTCCTAGACTTCTCGCATGTGCTGGTGGTTGTGTATAAAAATAAGAGGCTTTTGGACATGATTGAGGGAGGTAATTAAACATCTGACAAACGTTGACTTGGGTAACAACCTGGAAGCCTATTTCACCATTTTTTGTCTCCCCAGGAGCAAATGCAAGAGATCTCTTCTTATCCATCTTATAAATACAGCAGGAGCTCCCTGTTGCCTCGTTAAGAAATAACAAGAATAAATTCTAAAGCAATTGGTTTTATTGGTTGGAGTACACTTTTTCCTCAGTACATGTTTTCCTCAGAATATAAATCTACCCTTGAGCATTTGGATTAGATAACATACACTTATTTTCTGCCCCTCATTCTGCTTTTGATTGGAGAGATCAGACACTCCTGCATCCTTCCTAATCTATCGCCCTAAACTTCTAATTTTCTTCACTAACTATATTAACCTTCCTTGACTTCTCCTATGTCTTTTTATTCTGTTTACCTTGTTTATCCAGTTTCTCTGTTGTTACTGAAAAGGGTTGGGATGGTGATTTGCTTTCTACTCCCTTCAATACTTCAAATGGTGTGCCTTTTCTATCTACAGTAAACATTTGAACCTCAGCTATCTTGACCGCTGTACTATTCCCTTTTGACAACTTGTATTGCTGTTTTTTTATGACAGGAAACCCTATCTTCTGTATTGGATATGTTGCATCCTGCTAGTGTAGGATACTAGGCAAATTTAGTTTTTGGCTCCTTATGTAGTCAAGGGAGCAATGATTGATTGCTCTGCTCTGTTCAAGGTTTCACAGGCTGGGGGTTTGACCAATTCCCCCTGTTTCTGGAAGAAGTTTCCAGAATATAGGGTGGGAGAGTTAAATGATCAGTCTGAATATTTATCATGCCCTAGCTAATCCCTGAGGAGGAGCATCCAGAAGGTGGCTGGGGAGGCGATATATAGTCAGGAGCCCTGGAGAGATAGTTCTTTCCCAAGCAGGGAGGGTTCCAAAACCTCTGGGGCTGCGGGGCTGACACCCCCTGAGGCATAATGTGGGCTGTGTAGATGCCTATTGAAATCTCTGCAGTGGCAGAGCTGAGAGGCTAAAGTGATCTTTCTAAGAAGCTGGCTTTGGGACTTCACTTTACCATAAGGGATCTGGTCTGGGGAAGGATTGTCTCCTTCACTGGACTGTCTGGAGGAAGGTGAAAATTGTGCGGGTGTCCTGGGAACTGGTGCATACTAACCCTGAATTGTGATCCCTGGTGACTGTGTGCTTCTGGGATGTATGTGCCAGAGGTAGCTGAGACAGCTCTCAAAGAGTCTCAGAGTACTGGCCATTCTCCTATGTCTCCAGTGGAACCTCTGTATGTGGGCCTAGAGAAAAGTGCCCTACTGTGCAGTGCTTTGGAGTATCCCATGCTGCTCTAACCCCTCATCCGTTTAAAGTTCTTTAAGCAATACATTTTTAAAAAGACATCCCCTAGACTGAGTTATTGGAGCCAGAGTGCATGGACTGCTGCTTGTGAGGACAGGCAGCTTCTATATTATTTGGGGGAGAGCCATCTATTACCAGTGGCCCCTCCTGGGGTAGTGCTACCCATACTAAGTACAAATAATGTTCATTTGTACACTGAAATCACACTATATTGCCAAACATATTGAGACGCCTGCTTTTACACGCACATGAACTTTAATGGCATCCCAGTCTTAGTCCATAGGGTTCAATATTGAGTTGGCTCACCCTTTGCAGCTATAATAGCTTCAACTCTTCTGGGAAGTCTGCCCACAAGGTTTAGGAGTGTCTATGGGAATGT
This sequence comes from Staurois parvus, assembly GCF_062004578.1. Taxonomy (NCBI): domain Eukaryota; kingdom Metazoa; phylum Chordata; class Amphibia; order Anura; family Ranidae; genus Staurois; species Staurois parvus. The sequence goes on from NW_028317802.1 coordinate 13,678,747, forward strand.
TTGACCTTTCTTCCAGAAGCACATTTGTGAGGTCAGGCACTGATGTCGGACGAGAAGGCCTTGCTCGCCGTCTCTGCTCTAATTAATCCCAAAGGTCAGTTCAGGACTCTGTGCAGGCCAGACAAGTTCCTCCACCCCAAAGTCACTCATCCATGTCTTTGTGGACCTTGCTTTGTGCAGTGATGTGCAGTCAGGTTGTAACAGGATGGGGCCATCCCCAAACTGTTCCCACAAAGTTGGCCCAGACCAACCCCTGAAAAACAACCCTGCACCATAATCATCCATCCACCAAATTTTACACTTGGCACGATGCAGTCAGGCAAGTACCGTTCTCCTAGCAACCGCCAAACCCAGGACATGTCCTTTGGATTGCCAGACAGAGAAGCATGATTCATCACTCCAGAAAACACATCTCCAGTGCTCTAGAGTCCAGTGGTGGCATGCTTTACACCACTGCATCCAGTGCTTTGCATTGCACTTGGTGATGTAAGGCTTGGATGCAGCTACTCAGCCATGGACACCCATTCCGTGAAGTTCTCTGTGCACTGTCATTGTGCTAATCTGATGGCCACATGAAGGTTGGAAGTTTTTAGCTATTGACTCTGCCGACAGTTTGTGACTTCTGTGCACTGTGCGTTTCAGCATGCGTTTCAGCATGCGCTGAGCCTGCTCTGTCACCCTGCTATGTGTCCTACCACTTCATAGCTGAGTTGATGTTGTTCCCAGTTGCTTCCACTTTGTTATTATACCACTAACAGTTGACAGTGGGATATTTAGTAGCAAGAAAATTTCATGGATGGACTTATTGCACAGGTGGCAAACTATCACAGTACTACGCTTGAATTCACTGAGCTCCTGAGAGCGACCCATTCTTTCACAGACATGTTTGTAGAAGCAGTCTGCATGCCTAGGTGCTTGATTTTATACACCTGTGACCATGGTGGTTATTGGAACACCTGAATTCAATGATTTGGAGGGCTGGCCCAATATTTTGGCAAAATTGTGTATGTCTTTGATAAAAGTTAAAAAATAAAACTAAAAAATGCTGTGCCATACTGATTAGCACCAGCAGTACAGCTGATTTTGTTGTTGCTCTTTCATTTTAATGAAGTCTTTTTGTACACAATCTGCATTGTTCTGTGAATTCTGAAATCACACTGTGACCTTGAACATTTGAACCTACTCGTTAATTGTATTTTACAACTAAAAATATTATGAGTCTTTAATTATACATAATATTAATGTGTGCTGCAGAGAATAAATGGGGCTAATACAGTTCTCTTATTCCATAGCTCATTTTTATGCTTCTCCTGTATAACCCAACCAGAATGACTGACATTGCCAGACATTTGAAATAATTAGCAGTTTAACACTGGAAAACTTTACTCCAGAAAATCCCTGCCTCCCCTTTTCCTAGCCTAAGAGAGTCAGGTAAAGCCTGACAGCATCTGTCGTGTTGTCTGCATCTGTCACATCCTGGACGTTTCCTACTTTTTAATGCTGAGAAAACCTTCAGGTTTAATTTTTCACTAAAGTGGCAAGCTAAACTTTTTTCATCTCTGAAAACTCTGCAGTGACGTGTTATAATAAATATGCTCACAGGAGGGCAGTAGCATTCCAGGATAGTCAAGGTGAGTTCACATATGACATTGCAGTCTGAAAGCAGGACTGACTGTACAGATAAGCAAATACTATAGCATTGTACAGATTGCCAAAGATAGAGAATGGGTTTCCAGTGCTGTTCAAAATCTGGTCATTTTTTTTCTTTGGACATTTCTTTAACAGTATGATTTAAGCAATAAAAAAATGAGTATCTAGGAAAGTAAAGGGCAATTGAATCAGTTGAGGATTATAGCGGGGTATTGCATCTGTGAAATGAGCCAATGTCACTCAAATACCTTTTGCAGGTTAGTTGAGAAAGACTGTTATTGTTTCTGAAAAAGATGGTTGCCAGGTTGTCATACGGATCCAATAACTTATAGGCTAACTAAACCCAAGAGCAAAATGTAATATATTGACACTTACAGTCCTTAGATATGGTGGCTGCATTCATTTACTTTTTTCAAGGTAATAACATTTTTGACAAATTTAGAAATTGATTGATATCAGAGAGAAAAATAGATAATTTATTGTTATTCTACAATTAGATATGATACATGCAGATGTTGCCCCAACACTTAAACCATCTTGCCAAAACCGAGTGTCCTAGTCACTTCCTTCGAGCTGCACTAAAGAATATTTTCCTTTCCAGCAATCTTCTGTAAACTACCAATTGCCTGCCCCCCTCCCCTTATGAAATGGAGATGAAGAGATATGGACATGTTTGTAATACATGATGATGAAAGTATGATGAAAGCAGCCTAGGCTGACAACCATGACTCCCATGATACAGTGAAGGAGTGACATAGCCAACCAGGGACAGGAAATGCGTTATTTGCAAAGTAAAGCAAAAATAAAGCAAAAGAAGCAAAAGAAACCTGAAAAAAGTAAACAAATGCAGCCCCAGATTAAGGTCTAAGGCTACATTCACAACGGTGATTTAGCACGGTGCGAATTGTAGCGACTAGGTGCGATCACAGACCCTGTTCATTATAATGACAGGTTGCCAGCGGCTACAGGTATTTGCAGTTGTTTGCATAGCCAGCTGTTACCTGCAGTGATCTCTGGCTGTACAGAGAACCATGAATAGCTGTGGCTACCGGCGACCTGCCAGTACAGTGAATAGGAACAGTGGCTGCATTTTGTCGCTCACAGCTGCAGCAGGAATTAGAAGTTTTCTGGCACTACTTTTCGCACCAGCCTAAAGCAATTGTGTGAAAGTTGCCTAATAAATCACATTTTTGGATTTGGGTAAAATACACTTTAACCACTTGCCCTCCAGAGGATTTACCCCCCTTCCTGACCAGGCCATTTTTTGTGATACGGCTCTGCGTTACTTTAACTGACAACTGCACAGTCATGCAATGTTGTACATAAATTAAATTTATGTCCTTTTTTACCCAGGAACAGAGCTTACTTTCAGTGCTTTTTTATTTTTTGCACTATAAACCAGAAAAGACCAAAAAGTTTGAAAAAATAAACAATATTTTTGACTTTTTGCTATTAAACATGTCCAATACAAAAAAAAATAAAAAATCTAATTTCATCATACATTTAGGTCAAAATGTATTCTGCTACATGAAAAAAATTCCAATACGTGTAAATTAATTAGTTTATGTGAAAGTTATAATGTCTACAAATGGCGGTATATATACTGGAATTTTTTTTTTTACTAGTAATGGTGGCGATCAGCGACTTATTGCTGGACTGTGGGACATTCTGACACTGGGGGGGGACTGACTAACTGCCACTGACATCCCCAGTGACATTAGTACAGTGATCAGTGCTAATAAAAAGCACTGACACTGTACTAATGGCACTGGGCAAGAAGGGGTTAACATCTGGGCCAAGAAAAGGGTTAACAGTTTTCTGTGTGTGTTTTACTAAGTCTGCTGTATGTGTTTTACTAGGGAAACAAGATGCTTTGTATTGCTCTGCTGTGCAGAGCAAGACAAAGCAGCCTGTTCCTGCTAATAGGGGAGAGATCTGTATTGTTTACATACAGACCTCTCCCCTGTCAGCTCCACCAACAGCCACTGAGTCCCGGCTTAGAATCAGCGACCGGGAACTGGTGATTGACATGCCGAGGAGCGCACATGCCCCCTACCTGCAAACACAAAATTGCATATATATGCGTGATTTTGCATATCTCTGCTGCCCTGCTATAGAACGGTCAGGAAGTGGTTAATGCCAAACTTCAGGCTCTGTCCCCACCTTGCAGTCACCCCTTTCCCTGCATGTGCTGTATGTTATACTTTTTTACATAATTCTTACGGTTGGTTCACATCAACACCCACGGTATAATGTGACTGCTGGTGTGTATTATCAGTACACAGTGCTGATACACTGATTACAGCACACTGCACTGTTTTTTGTTTTTTCAACTTTATTGGCATGTCACAAAATTACACTGCATTCATCTTTACTCAGCACAGCGCAATGCAATGCTGCAACACACTGTGCTGAAAAAAATGTACTGCCTGTCCTATTTTTTTTCAGTGCACAACAGAGAAACAAAGTGGTGTGAACTGAATAAATAGGACTGTAGCACCCTCCTAGTTAGCCAGGGGGAGCTGAGTAGCAGCCTGGGTGATAGTCAGAGGATCGAATTTGGGTGAGGGCTGAGAGGCTCTGCAGATCAGCTCTCTGATACATCTCCCTGATCTAGAGTCTAGAGACTTGGAGAAGTCTCTAGAACTCAGTGAGTGGGGGCGAGGAGGCAGCTGGGTGAAAAGGAGATTTAATCTGGGGTCTGGGGAGGTACACCAGGAGAGACTAGAGAGCTCTCCCAGAAGAGTTTGCTGTCTAAAAGACTTGTACATAGTTACTAAGGAGCTCGTCCTCAGTTCACAGTTCCCTTGGACATCCCTTGCACCCCTCAACCCTATCCAAGTTCATTACCCTTTAAAAAAACCTAAAAAAAACAAGTTCAAGGACTGTTTACTGTCTTCAGAATACAATCTGTGTGCTAGGTCTAAAGAAAATGCGTGTTGCCTGGCTGTGCAGGACTATAGGGGGACCCAAAACTCAGTAACTCCTAAGGGGTTATTGCTACAGGACATTAAGCCATCTTCCTTGTCCATGTGTTGGGACAGTGCTGTGCGAAATAAATACATCTTAGTAAGAGATAAAATATAACAATTTTAGAGAACACTGGAGGGAATTAGCAGAGAAAAAGGGATCCTATTAGCAATGGTTCATTCCTTTGCTAATACCCTCCATTGTTTTCTAGAATGTACTATCATTTCTTACCAGAGGCGGACTGACAACTCATTGGGCTCCCATGAAATAGAAGATATTGGGGCCCCCTGTGTCCCCACCCACATTCAAGCCACACCCAGACAATGTCCCACCTACATATTGCAGCTCAGCTGCATAGGGGGGTATTTAAATATATACAGCAGCATAGCCTGCAAGGAAGTTCCTGGCTTCTTTCTTTAGAAGCCGCTGGGCTCTTCCAGGTTTAAAGAGGGCTGTGGCATGGCAGTCATCTTTATGACACAACCAGGGGCAATTTATGAAAGCAGTGGGCCTGTGTGCAAGATCATAATTTGGGCCCTGACAGCATAGAAAGAAGTGCGGCGTGCACAAAAATGGATGTGGTTTTTGGGGGCTATAGGCAATGTAGGCGCTGAGCAAACCGTTGGCGCTATATAAATACTGTATAATAATAATAATAAATGCCTGTTGGTTACATTGTACAGTTAAGATGCCCGATGACTGAGAGGTTAATTGCCTTGTGCAGCTGTTCAGCTCCCACTCAGCCTCTTTCCTGACAGGGGTTCCAACCCCCCACAACCCTTTTTTTCCCCTGACAGACCATGGAAAATCTGACAGTGCATTTTTTACTGAAATATGACAGAAACTCCTGTTAGAAACTAAGAGGGGAAGAGGGGGTAGTAAGATAGAGACAAAAGAGGGGAGGGAGAGAGATATGGAAAAGTGGGAGAGAGATGTAGGAAGGGGAGAGAAGGTGGGGGGAGAGGAAGGTGAGAAGAGGGGGGTGAGAGAGAGGGAGGTGAGATAGAGAGAGAGAGGGTGAGAGGGAGAGGGGGAGAGAGGGATAGAGGGGGTGAGAGAGAGGGGGGTAAGAGAGAGAGAGAGGGTGAGGGAGAGAAAGAGAGGGTGAGAGAGAGGGAAAGAGAGGGTGAGAGAAAGAGAGGGGGAGAGAAAGAGGAAGAGGGGGGAGAGAGATGGAGGGAGGGAGAGAGAGGGTGAGAGAGAGGGAAAGAGAGAGGGAGGGAGAGAGAGGGTGAGACAGAGAGAGGGGGCAGAGAAAGAGAGTGGGTGGGAGAGAGAGGGAGAGAGAGAGGGGGGTAGAGATGGAGAGAGAGGGTAAGAGGGAGAGAGAGAGGGAGGGTGAGAGAGAGGAAGAGACGGAGAGGGTGAAAGAGAGGGTCAGTGGTGAAACAGTCAGTATCTATTCACCTAATATGAGCTACTTCCTGGATCAGGGGCTTCTGCTGCTGCCGCCTCCTCCCCGGTTCTCCTCACTGTCACTGACAGTCCCAGCTCCTTATCTGATCCCATCTCGGACTCCCCACTCTGACCCACATTCTTGTCTGAATACTGTGTCCTGGTTTCAGGCGGACACATTACTCAGACAGACGTAAAGATACTGCCACTGTGTGAAATGTGTGGAACCTTCCATGGGGCCCTTACTGACCCCGAGCTCTCGGGCACTGCCCGAGTGACCGAATGGTCAGTCCACCCCTGCTTCTTACTAAGATCTATTTATTTCTTCTGATCCTCAGCTCCATCCAATAGCTATGATGCAGTGTTTTGCTGATTCACTCTATGTTCATTATGGAAGAACATATCTTTATTACTGTCCGTAACATTTCAAGTACATTCAACTGGAAGGGAAAATAAACCTAAAACATTTGATTTTGACCATTTTTGCAACAGTTGCTTAGTTCACATGCAGTTTTATTGAAGGAATAGTTGTGTGAATTCTCTTAAAGTAATTCATGCCATTTCTCATTCCCTCCCATCTATCAGTACCTACTGTATTCCCATCCCATCTAACAGTACCCACTTTATGTAGAGGCTGTTGTACACTCTTACTGTGCCTTTTGTCATGTTTACAGATCTCTAGCAATGTACATTGTACAGTGTAGATTGGGCCACCCAACATTGAAGAGAAAACACCTATAAAAAGTGGCCCTCTTCTATCCCTACAACTTTCTTTGTTCTGGAATCCGGTAGTGTACTGACCATGCTGACAGCTCAGCACAGTATTAAAGAGACCCTATCACCAGAGCATTTATTTCAATAGTTTTTCAATATGTGCATTTCACATATTTTAGGTATGTTATTTAACCTGCCTTGAAGCACTGAGAGTACTGCCATTTGGATGTGATGTCAGCAGCCCCAGCAGACTCAGAGCTGTCACTCCATAGAAGGTTATGAAAGAAGGTAATGGCAGAGGCAGAAGAAGTAGGAAAAGCACAGAGTATTCAGACACTCCCAGAAAAGGACAGGGTAATGTGGCAGGAGGAGGGCTGTGCTAGGAAATGGACGTATATATATACGTGATTTTGTATTTCTGTGTAGGGGGTGCATGTGTGCGCCAACCTGCACCGCCATTTGCGGCTGTCAATGACCGGATGGTCATTTACCGCCGCCACTCGGTTATTACCTAGGATCTCCAACGGGGAGGAGGGCTGCTTTGTTTACTAACAGTCCTCCTCCCTGTCGGCTCAGAGAAACACCCACACACCATCCCCCAATAAAACACTCCCAGCACACAGTTAACCCTTTGATCGCCACTCATGTTAACCTTCCTGCCCAGTGCCATTAGTACAGTGTCAGAGCTTTTCTTTAGCACTGATCACTGTATTGGTGTCACTGGGGATGTCAGTGACACCAAGTCAGCTGCCCCCAGTGTCAGAATGCCTGCCGCAGTCCCGCTATAAGTTACTGATCGCAGCCATTACTGTAACAACAAAAATTCCAGTATATATACCACAATTTGTAAACGCTATAACGTTCATGTAAACCAATTCATTTACACTTATTGGGATTTTTTTTTAGCAAATACATGTAGCAGAATACATTTTGGCCTAAATTTATGATGAAATTTGTTTTTTTTTATATTTTTTTACTGGACATGTTTAATAGCAAAATGTCAAAAATATTCTTTTTTTCTCAAAATTGTTGGTTTCTTTTTTATAGCACAAAAAATTTAAAACGCACAGGCAATCAAATACCACCAAAAGAAATCTCTATTTGTGGGAAAAAAAGGCGTACATTTCATTTGGGTGCAGTGTTGCATGACCACGCAATTGCCAGTTAAAGTAATGCAGCTCCATAACGCAAAAAATGGCCTGGTCATGAAGGGGGGTAAATCCTCAGGAGGGCAAGTGGTTAAAGTGAAACTTCACTCCCTCAATCAGCATTGACCATTTTTAATCCTTATGCTGCTAGCATTAGTAAATAGGTAAGAAAGTCTATCATATTTACTTGTTTTAAACTTTTTAATTTTTTGACGTCTTCAGTTACTTCCTGGTTTCCAGACCTAGGCAAATGATGTCATGTATTCTAGGAGTCTGCAGGAGGGGAGGAAGGGAGAAGGGGCCATCTCAGCTAAGCAACCCCTCCTGCCTGCTTGCCTGAGCTAAAGGCAGATGGATTCCAGTATGTAATTGCTACATGAATCATCTAGTCTACTCAAGATGGCCACGTCCAGAAATGCTAGAGGGCATTTTGCAGAGGGATTTCTCTGCAAAATAACGTACAGAGACATGGATGGGTAAGTGTGCTGTGAACATTAAAAAATAATTAAAATGCATTTTTGGTTTGTGGTGATCAGATGCAGTGTAGTGCCACTTTAAAGTGAAGTTCCAATTCGACCTATAAAAAAAAAAACAGCAGCTACGAAAACTGTAGCTGCTGACTTTTAAAAAACAGCCACTTACCTGTCCCTCGGTCCCGTGGTGTATCCCCTGCAGCCCGTTTCACCAGCCGTCCTGGATTCCAGGAGGCCGGCATCTTCAGTGTGGGCACCCGGCTGTGATAGTTTGCAGCGTCACAGCCGGGATACCCACTGCGCATGCACGAGTAGCACTGTGCTTTGTGAATGGTCCTGTAGTCTTCTAGGACCTGTCACATGTCCCAAAAGTCTACAGGGAGGGAGGAAACAGTAGGTGCCTAGGTGATCGGACTGAAAGTGGGAGCGGGTACCTGTCAAATTTGGGTACCCGCTCCCCAAAGGTGCCAATCCTTAATGGGGAGGAGGGAGCAGTCCTTAAAGCTGAACTTCCCCTTTTTGGGGAAAGATTTGCTATGGAGCTCCATGGTCTGTAGTTACACTTCTGTTGACAAGGCTTCAGGGGCGGACTGACAACTCATGAAGCCCCCGGGCAATAGGGGATCATGGGGCCCCTGTGTCCTTGCCCACACTCAAAAAAGCCTATGAAAAAGGTACCAGGGGCATCTCATGGGGCCCCCTACTGACCCCGGGCCCTCGGGCAGTTCCAAATGGTCAGTCTGCCCCTGCGAGGGTTCTGCCTCTTCCCCAGTCTATCCAAAACAAAGAAAAAAGTTTTAAAAGGAGCCTGGACATGCAATGTAACTACAGCATATGTTAGGAAGTGTGATCTTTGTATTTCTAGTTAGATATTAGGAGCTGGAATGAAAGTATGAAAATATAGTGCTCAAAAATCCTTGTAAATAATACAGAAATTATGTAAATTAGGCAGGATTTGATTGGTGTCAAGTTTATGAGAAGTGTATAGCACAGCATGGGTTTAGATAAGACGGGTGTTTTAAAGTAGAAAACCTGCTGAGCAACTGTTGAGAACAACATCAAAAGGTACTGAGAGTCTCACATGGCTCATGATCTACTGGTTGGAAGCACCGCTGCATAGCATTTATAATTATTAATATATGAATAAAGGAAATATATTTATTTATTTTTTGAGAAATACACTTGGAATCTTAATGGTCAGTATTTATTGCTAACCTTGCCAGCCTTGTACATTTATGTGTTCTTTCAAACTGCTCTGTTATCAAAGAAGTAGAATGCCATTGCTGGTCTCCTTTTTGAAAATGCTTGTTGCCTGGCAGTGTCTTAGGATATCTAAAACCAAAAACAAAAATTGAATATGTTACAGTTTACCAGTCCTTACATGTGGTAAGTAATTTTTAAGGGATTCTAGTACTGAGACACACACTTGATATTATTATTATTATTATTATTATACAGGACTTATATATCACCAACAGTTTGCACAACACTTTACAATATAAAGGGAGCCAGTACAGCTAAAATACAATCAAAACAATAGGATTAAGAGGACCCTACTCATAAGAGCTTACAATCTAATAGGGTGGGACAAGTGGTGCACAAGGTTAAAACTGTGGGGGATTTGCTGATGGAAGTGATAAATGTCTATTTGGAGGCGTGATAGGCTTCCCTGAAGAGATGAGTTTTCAGAGATCGCTTAAAGGCAGCCAGAGTAGGGGATAGCCAGACAGATTGAGGTAGAGAGTTCCAGAGGATGAGAGAGGCTCTGTCAAAGTCCTAGAGATAAGCATTGGAGGAGGAGGCAAGGGAACTTGAGAGCAGAGATCATGGGGGAGCAGAGAGGATGGTTTGGGTGATACTTGGAGACAAGATTGGTGATGTAGCTCGGGGCAGAGTTGTGGATGGCTTTGTATGTTGTTAGTATTTTGAATTTAATTTGCTGGGCAATCAGAAGCCAGTGGAGGGACTGGCAGAGAGGGGTGGCAGAAATTGAACAGTTGGTAAGGTAGATGATCCTGGCAGCAGCATTCATGATAGACTGAAGAGGGGATAGCCTACGGAGAGAGAGGCCTATGAGAAGGGAGTTGCAATAATCAAGGTGAGAGATAACAAGGGAGTTACATAGTTAGTTTGTCTGAAGAAAGTCCATCCAGTTCAAAGAGTAGTTTGGCGATTGCATTGGTTAAAAGGGGCAAATTTTAGAGAAGTTACGGAGGTGAAGTCTACAAGCTTTTGCCAGTGATTGGATTTGGGGCCAAAAGGACAGGTCAGAGTCTAGGATTACACCTAGTACCCTGGCTTGAGGGGGTATTATCAGCATAAAGATGGTACTTGAAGCCATGGGAAGTTATTAGGTGACCAAGAGAAGAGGTGTAGATAGAGAAGAGAAGTGGTCCAAGAACAGAGCTTTGGGGGAGCCTATGAATGCTAGATAATTGTCAGAAATTCCTTATCTCTACATTTGTCCTGGTTCAGAATTGCCAAATAACTAGCACTCTCCAAAGCAGCATAGGACCCACACATAATTTTGCTCACTGGCCATTTTCAACTACAATATTAGCCATGCTTCAGCTGTGTGCTTGGTGATTAGGTTAGATTTGCATTGTGCTTGCATCCTGTTTGGTATGCTGTCTGCTAAGTATTTTAGGCAGCTCTTTTTCTCTTACTGTACAGCGCCTAATTTCTCTATCAGTTATGATGGCCATCTTTCTTTTGTAGACCTCTTTGGGATAGCTTCCCTAGCCTTATTAGTGCATATACAATTGGGTTTTGATCATAGAGATGTTTTTGAGTTAGCTTTGCATGGATGGTATTATGTACTTTTGCTCTGGTTTCTCTAGTTATCCCCTTTTCCTTTCTTTCTTTGACTGTCATGGGCTGTGTATTGTGAGTATTTCCAAGGCCCCTTCTGTGTGCGCTTCCCCGCTTGCCCTGGGACATTGATACATTCTGGATGCATTTGAGCCATTACAACCTTTGCTGATTAGGCATCTGGCTTTTGAGCGTTAATGCATTCTATAGGACAGAATATGAATTTATTTCGGCCACTGGAATGCATTAATGCCCAAACACTAGACACATCTAACATTTAGGTGCATTTAGATGTGTTTAGGAGCGTTCCACATTTTTTCTGCTCTTCAGCTCTTCTCCTGTAACAGCCAATGGCTCTTGCTGGTGCCTTCTCTGTGAGAAGAGGGGAGAAAACCATTGTAGAGAGGCATAGTGATATATCAGAAAGGTAAAGGAAGGTTGGGGGGTGATACAACTACTGGGACATTTATTACCTCATTGTGAATGCATTAAAATAGAAGTGCCAGAAACCAAAATAATAAACATCTATACTCACCTAGATGTATACAGCATCAGATAGATGCTGCCAATGTCCCCTGTCAGCTCTACACCAAGAACTGAGCGATCAAAGACCACTGATCTCTCAGTTCTCGGGTCCATTATTAGCAGAGAGCAATGACTGTCACTGGCTCTCTGGTCTGCCCCCCCAGTGCTCACTGGAGCACCGGACTATGGGGGGATGGAAGCAGCTGGCTTAGGCTCTTAGCAGCGGCATTACTGTTGGGATACCTGGACCGGTTCTGTGACGTCAGCCAACAGTGGACTTTTGCCCGCTGTCAGCTGAATCTGGGTGACAGGAGTGCAGAACTAAATGCACTTTTGTGCACTACAGGAGAAGTATGGCCAAAAGAGCTTTGGCCATACTTCTCCTTTAAGCTAAAAAACGTCTTAACTTTAAACCACTTAAAGCCAGAACCTAAGCTTTTCGGGAGATGGTCTGCCCCCACTTCAGCACAAAGCAGATCACTCACAGATACCCTCAGCTCTATTTTTCTCTGAGCCTGTGTAGTTGTAGGTGTGTTCCCTCCAATTAGTTCTCAGATTACACTCAGCTCTGTGCAATAGCTCTGCAGTGTATGTGACGTCAGATTCCCTCCCCTTGCTTTCTGATGCTGAGAGAAGCTGTGTAAATGTGTGTTTTAAAAGACTGTTTAGGAGAAATGGTTACAGATCAACAGGTAAAACTTATGTAGGACTATTTGTTTCATCTCTTTGTATCGTCTAAGACTAGTCACTTCACTGGGTCTATGCAGGGTTTACCACCACTTTAAGCCAGGCTGTGACAATCTTGGGACTGGCTGAACAAAATTAGGAATCTATTGAAAGGTAAAAGAACTTCCATATATGTATTTCAGCTGTGTAATTTGCTGTCTGCTTCTGTCCTAATAGAGGTTAATTATTTCTACATTGACAGATAGCAGGGATGTCAAAATGCAACGCAAACAAAAACCAAACCCAGTTCGCAGAAAAACAGTAGTTACAAGAATTAGGAAAGATGCTGAATAAAGTATCATTAAGTACAGTCAGTTAACACTTTTGAAAACTTTCCTTGGCAAGGGAGGAGAATATGCAGCCAGGTATTCGACAGCCTGAAATGTGTGTTTGTATTAAAACCCCTTCACTACATCATACTGATTGTATTTGTATCATGGAAGTTCCGATTTTTTTCTATCCTTCAGACTTACCCATCTACGACATCTAAATGAGAAGAGGCCACACACGAGCCACTTTTTTGTATTTCTTATACCTAAACTTATGTTTAAGTTAGCTTAGCTTAGCTTAGTTTAGCTTAGGGACCTCATAGACAAACAAAAAAAAATATGCAAAAAGATGCAGAAATAGTTTTCTTCCATATTTGTGATTAAACTGTATGGCCATTCTAAATCAAATGCTTTCAAATGTTATCAAAATATTAATCAATTGAATGGAATAATGAATGTATTTTATATATTAACCTTTGGGTAGTTCTGTGCTTGTAAAATTAGCATAAAGCAATAGGTCCAAAAACAGCAAACACCTACAAAATATTGCAATGAGTTACATCAGTGAAATATATTTTTCATCTCCATTCACTCATTTTTTATCAGAGCTCGCAATGAGTCTAAGTCCCAGGGCCCCTGGTGCAGGAATGTTGGCACTTATTGTGGTCCCGTTAGATCCTCTGCAGACAGTAGTGTGCATTTTTCCTTACCTAGGTTGTAAGCAGGTTAAAATTGAGCTAGCTAGATGCTGCCCTGGACAGGAGGGATAGGGTTAATGTTTTTCCAAGGTTTCGAGTCTTTCGAAGTAAAACTTTGAAACTTTGCCTTCTGCCTGGGCTGCGGTTATTTAAAGGAATACAATGCCAGTAACTGGCACACTTCTACAACTTTGGGTCACTAGCATATTGGGGTATAAAGAGACAGCACTTAAGAGTCACCCTAGATTGGTGGATGTAGACAAGGCTCAGCGTGTCCCTCCTAATTGTAAGTCTACTGTGAGAGTGTACATTGTCACGGGAACCCAGGGTTAATTGGAGAACAGTTATGGCGCAAGTGTACAAGAGTAGGGGTCCGCCTGAAGGTATTCCCCCAAGGTGGCCTCAGTCTTGTCATTGATATTGATGAAAACGGCACAGAGTAAGGTACCCTATATGTGAAGTAAATATCCTGATACAGTTGCCCACCATTGTCCAGAAGAACCCACCCCGGGGTAGGCCTCTCATGTTACCCACACTTGGCATCCAACTAGTGGGGGAACATGAGAGAGTATCAAACACCAAAAAGAGCAGTAATAGCAGTAATCTTTAGCAGTTTCAGGAAATGTGTCTCCAGTTTATGCTTGTCTTCACAGACATGTCCCCAGTCTCCAATAACTTCTATAGCATGTTTGGTCATGTGTAGTCTTTGACCGGCTCCTGCAATGTATCTGTGGCCTCTGACCATATTTTGTAGCATCTTCAATCTCCTGTAGTCTCTGGCAGCTTTCTGTAGCAGTACATTCACTAAATATCATGTACCTTTTGGCGATGTCAGGGGATGCATTTGAGGCCCTCTATGTCAAGTAAGTTGCCCACTACTTGTCTAGGACATTCTTAGGCCCATACACATTCGTGAATGAGGCCATTTACAAATACCCATGAAAGACTAAGTGGGGATCTATGTAATTAGTTTTAGACAGGAAACCCCATTCAAAGCAATGGGAGCCTGACAGCATTTGCAGCTATTACCTGCGGGTAATCGGCTCACTAATACATGAACAGCTCAGCTTGAAAGTGAGCCTGCAGGTGTGCCCCTACTATAGTAAACGAGGAGAGGAGGAGGTTTAGGACCGCACTGTGCAATACCTTTGCACAACACAGGTAAGTATACTGTGTTTATTATTCTCATTTAAAAAAAAATGAAAATTGAATATCAAATACTTACCACAATTTTCCTTTCCTGATGAGCTCCAGGAGTCAAGTTTATGAGTTAGGTCCTGCAGATGGGGGTATGGGCGGAGCATACCCAGTGGTAGGCTGACATGGAGCTATCAGGAAATAACCTTTACAACGGCTTTAAATTCTGCTTTAAGTGCTGTCCTTGGCCCTTGCTAATTTTTTTTCCTTTCGGCTACTGAACCATCCTGTCACCCAAATATGGAAACAAGAGGGGTTTCAGGACAGAACTGTGCAATATATTTGCACAGTGCAGGTAAGTATAATGTGTTTATTATTTTCATTTCCTTTTTACTACTGAGCCAGCGCACCCAAATGTGGAAAGAATGTTTGAAACTATTTTATTCATGCAAGTGGAAATACATTCATGGCCTTGTCTGGAACCATTGAGCACACTTTAAACAGAGATAGCAGACATAATAAATTTTTGATTTTTGTTTGAGCTAAGAAATGACATTTTTGTGCATTTATTGTTCCGAGCAGAAGGAGCTTTTTGTTTGCAGTTAGATCTTATGTTACAGGGAGCCAAGCTGAACTCTCGAGATTCATTCAAATGCAGCACCACTGCTCAAGCAATAGAAATTGGGAGAAACAAGGCACAATAGGGAAATAGCTTATCTGATATAGACCAGATTTTTGTATTTATTTTTTGCAACCTCTACATGTATGCATTAATAGTTTGTCAAATCTCAATTATGCTGCCAATGAATAAATCTGAACTTGTAAACCTTTATGCGTAAATGCACAATGCAGAGCTTTTCACAATCAAGAGGTTATGTCTGGGCCATTCTAATTTTAAACAATGTATCTGCAATATCTAAGCTCAAGCACAAAATGAACAGCGCTGGCACAAAACCATGAATTGATTAACCACTTCAGGACTAGTAGAAAGGTATCTCCTCTGTGAATCAGAAGATTCCAGGTGGCCCTGATCTGTCATTTAAGCTGGTGAGTGGTGACACCTTTAGGTGTCATCATTTTGTACCAAAATTGATATTCTCTGCAGGATAGACAGACTTCTACTGTGTCCTCAATATATGCCTCTGCACACTGCAAGAGGACATAACAGCTTAAAGAAAAGTGAGTATGTGTAGCTGGGGCAAGGGGGCATTTAAATGAACCTGACCTGCATGAACAAATAACATGCTTAAAAGGCTTTCAGTTCTGGGCTGTTTTTGTTCTCTTGAAATATTAAACTAGCATAATACAGGATACCGGAATAGATAAAACACATTATCCCAAATATATACTTAGTGCCCCCTTTCTTTCCCAAGCTGATTTTGATATGGGCCTACAGTCATGGCCGAAATTGTTGGCACCCTTGATATTTCTCCAGGAAATCATGTATTTCTCACGAAACGTATTGCATTAACACATGTTTTGCTATACACATGTTTATTCCCTTTGTGTGTATTGGGACAAAACAAAAAAAGGGAGGAAAGAAAGCAAATTCGACATAATGTCACACAAACCTCCAAAAATGGGCTGGACAAAAGTATTGGCACCCTTTCACAACTGCGGATAAATAAGAATGTTACAAGCATGTGATGCTCCTGTAAACTCACCTGGGGCAAGTAACAGGTGTGGGCAATATAGAAATCACACCTGAAAGCAGATAAAAAGGAGAGACGTTCACTTAACCTTTGCATTGTGTGTCTGTCTGTGCCACACTAAGCATGGACAACAGAAAGAGGAGACGAGAACTGTCTGAGGACCTGAGAACCAAAATTGTGGCAAAATATCAACAATCTCAAGGTTACAAGTCCATCTCCAGAGAACTAGATTTGCCTTTGTCCACAGTGCGCAACATTATCAAGAAGTTTGCAACCCATGGCACTGTAGCTAATCTCCCTGGTCGTGGACGGATGAGGAAAATTGATGAAAGATTGCAACGCAGAATAGTCCGGATGGTGGATAAGCAGCCCCAAACATGTTCCAAAGACATTCAAGCTGTCCTGCAGGCTCAGGGAGCATCAGTGTCAGCGCGAACTATCCGTCGACATTTAAATGAAATGAAACGCTATGGCAGGAGACCCAGGAGGACCCCACTGCTGACACAGAGACATAAAAAAGCAAGACTACAGTTTGCCAAAATGTACTTGAGTAAGCCAAAAGCCTTCTGGGAAAACGTCTTGTGGACAGATGAGACCAAGATAGAGCTTTTCGGTAAAGCACATCATTCTACTGTTTACCGAAAACGGAATGAGGCCTACAAAGAACAAAACACAGTACCTACGGTAAAATATGGTGGAGGTTCAATGATGTTTTGGGGTTGTTTTGCTGCCTCTGGCACTGGGTGCCTTGACTGTGTGCAAGGCATCATGAAATCTGAGGATTACCAAAGGATTTTGGGTCGCACTGTAGGGCCCAGTGTCAGAAAGCTGGGTTTGCGTCCAAGATCCTGGGTCTTCCAGCAGGACAATGACCCCAAACATACGTCAAAAAGCACTCAGAAATGGATGGCAAAGAAGCGCTGGAGAGTTCTGAAGTGGCCAGCAATGAGCCCAGATCTAAATCCCATTGAACACCTGTGGAGAGATCTTAAAATTGCTGTTGGGAAAAGGTGTCCTTCCAATAAGAGAGACCTGGAGCTGTTTGCAAAGGAAGAGTGGTCCAAAATTCCGGGTGAGAGGTGTCAGAAGCTTATTGATGGTTATAGGAAGCGACTGATTTCAGTTATGTTTTCCAAAGGGTGTGCAACCAAATATTAAGTTAAGGGTGCCAATACTTTTGTCCAGCCCATTTTTGGGGTTTTGTGTGACATTATGTCATATTTGCTTTTCTGCCTCTGTTTTATATTTGTTCCAATACATACAAAGGGAATAAACATGTGTATAGCAAAACATGTGTTAATGCAATACCTTTTTTGTGTGAAATACTTGATTTTCAGGAAAAATATCAAGGGTGCCAACAATTTCGGCCATGACTGTATATACCTCAATAAGCTTGTGATAATAGTTAATACTAGCATTGTCGAGGGTGTGACAGTTTTTCTAAAATCTTGCTTATACAGATGGCTTAGCAAAGCTTAGAGTAACCTGTCAGTCAGTCGGATCTCTATTACGAGATTCTATGCAAAGTTGACTAGCTTCCTTGGGAGGAACATAGAAAGCACTGTATGCTCTGCAAACTGAGCTTTAATCACGTAAATATTTTTTTTTGTAAAATATAGATTTTACTAGATTTACAGTTTGTAAACTTGTAGATGTAAAAGACCATTGACCAAAAACCATTGTAGGACAGCAATAACATAACACAGTACCCTCAAGGCAGTCAGTCCAACAACCAGCAAGTGCCCTTTGGTTTGTGGAGTAAGACAGTCTACTACAAGCTCAAAGCGGAATTTCACTCTCTCAATCAAAATTGACCATTTTTGATCCTTATGCTGCTAGTATTTGTAAGTAGATAGGAAAGTATACCATATTTATTTGTTTTAATGCTTTTTTTACATTTCTTTACATTTCTTTAGTTACTTCTTGGTTTCCATACCTAGGTAAATGATGTCATACATCCCAGGTAATAGGATCAGTTTCTGTCTGTAGCCCAACTTGTCCTCGATTATCTTAACGTCTGGATCCAGGAGAAATAAAGCTCCAGACACCGAAATGTAAAAGCTGTATTTCTGAAAGTTTAATGCAAGACAAGTACTGGTATACAGAACTCAATAGGCGTTTCTTAATTCAGGACAACCAATTAAATATTCCACTCTTATCAGGATAGTTACTTGAAGAACAGAAACTGCAAATAGCTGAGGGATACCATATAAGATTAATCCGTTTACAGAGAAATAGAAACTACAGTTTGTAAGCTCAAAAGAGCAGGGCCCTCGAACCCGTCGTGTATTGTATTGTACTGTATTGTCTCATGTTCTGTCCCCCTCACTAATGTACAGCGCTGAACAAACCCTTTGTCGCTATATAAACACTGTATAATAATAATAATAATAATAATACAGTTAGGAAGCGAAACTCAAATTAACTGTTGTATATCAGAAATGGAGGCATTATACAAAATGGATGTCAGTTTAAAGCTATATCTTCTTATAACAGGAGTCTTCAGTTTTGCACAACCTCCTGCCTGCATGCCTGATCTAAGGACAGATGGATTCCACGAAGTAAATGCTACATGAATCATCTGTCCTTACTCACGATGGCCACAGCCACAAATGCTAGGGGGTGTTTTTCAAAGTGATTTCTCAGCAATCTAAAGTATGAAGAAATGTATGAATGAGGGCATTTGCTTTGAATATTAAAAAATAATTAAATATTGTTTCTGGTTTGTGGTGCTCAGATACAGTATAGTTTTACATTTAATGTTTATCATCGTTATCATCATCATTACAACAAAATTAATTTCTTGAACATATACAGACAAGCATTAGAACAAGAATGAATTTCGATACCCCTTGTTAACATAAAAAGTTGTATTATAAATGACCAGGAATTATTTTCCTTTGCGAAAATACTGATGATTTAATATCTGCTGCTTCTCCTGTGTTTTGTAAAACCTCTATTAAAATTCCATGCTTACTCTACTGCATTGCTACTGCTACTGCATTAATATAAGTTAGAGAAAAAAAACAGTTTGGAAGTGCAATGAACTGTGCATTGACTTTAGACATACTGCATGATATATTTCTATGTAGTAGTGTGACTTTTAGGATATTATTAATGTAAAAAGCCTAAGGTATATTATTGCATTGTGACTTTTTTTGCATTGGGACTGACAGAATACATTTCGTAAACCATTTTTTCAGTTCTCTCTGCTGTTGCTTGGGTCAAGCACTCTTGAACTACAAAATCTAATCTGCTTGCTAGCATTTTTGTTCCCTTGTCTGACTCACTCAGTCAGCTTGTCCTTACATATTTGTATTACAAGATATCAGACCAAACGAAAAGCCTTAAAGTGGCAGTGAAACATTGCTTGGACACTTGTACCTACAGCTAAGCCTATAATAAAGCTTACCAGTAGGTATAAGGATTATCTCCTAAATGTGCACTGTTTAGAAGATATTCAGTGTTTCTGTAGCCGGAGACATCACCAACGCATGCACTCATGCTATCCCCTCAGAGCTCTATGCTGCGGCCGTGACTCCTGTGTGCATGCACGGGAGTGACGCTATCGCTGCTCGACCATTCAAATGGTCGGAGCCTGTGAACCCGGAAGGAAGATCGGGTGAAGATGAAAGCCCTGTCAGTGGTGAGTGGTTAAGGTACGTCTTTCATAATGTACCAGCATGCTATGCATACTAGCACATTATATTACCTTGCAGGAGGATTTTTTTTCCCCTGAAAGTTTACTGCTGCTTTAAAGCTGAATTCCAGGTATGGATATGTCTGCATAGATTTGGTCCAACTTGGACATATGTAAGTATGCATGTTTCTGTGGGCACAGGTAGTCACTGTAGTAGGCACCAAAGGGACCAAGTGGCTGCTCTGCTGCTTAGCGAACACAGGAAGTCGCTCGCTGGACAAAGGAATAATTCAGAGAACACTTTGCATTGGCTGAATTGGCAAAGCATTCCCTGTTTGTACAAGGTGGAAAGGCAGGGCAGTGATTTCATGAGCTCCACCTGGTCCAGTCCAATAATTTATTTGCAAATTATGGTGGAAAATAAGTATTTGGTCACCTACAAACAAGCAAGATTTCTGGCTCTCACAGACCTGTACCTTCTTCTTTAAGAGGGTCCTCTGTCCTGCACTCATTACCTGTATCAATGGCACCTGTTTGAACTTGTTATCAGTATAAAAGACACCTGTCCACAACCTCAAACAGTCACACTCCAAACTCCACTATGGTGAAGACCAAAGAGCTGTTGAAGGACACCAGAAACAAAACTGTAGACCTGCACCAGGCTGGGAAGACTAAATCTGCAATAGGCAAGCAGCTTGGTGTGAACAAATCAACTGTGGGAGCAATAATTAGAAAATGGAAGACATACAAAACCACTGATAATCTCCCTCGATCTGGGGCTCCACGCAAGATCTCACCCCGTGGGGTTAAAATGATCACAAGAACGGTGAGCAAAAATCCCAGGACCACACGGGGGGACCTAATGAATGACCTGCAGAGAGCTGGGACCAACTTTACAAAGGCTACCATCAGTAACACACTACGCCGCCAGGGACTCAGATCCTGCAGTGCCAGACGTCTCCCCCTACTTAAGCCAGTACATGTCTGGGCCCATCTGAAGTTTGCTAGAGAGCATTTGGATGATCCAGAAGAGGATTGGGAGAATGTCATATGGTCAGATGAAACCAAAATAGAACTGTTTGGTAGAAACACAAGAGAGAGAATGCTGAGTTGCATCCAAAGAACACCATACCTACTGTGAAGCATGGGGGTGGCAATATCATGCTTTGGGGCTGTTTCTCCGCAAAGGGACCAGGACGACTGATCCATGTACAGGACAGAATGAATGGGGCCATGTATCGTGAGATTTTGAGTGCAAACCTCCTTCCATCAGCATGGGCATTGAAGATGAAACATGGCTGGGTCTTCCAACATGACAATGATTCCAAACATACTGCCTGGGCAATGAAGGAGTGGCTTCGTAAGAAGCATTTCAAGGTCTTAGAGTGGCCTCAACCCCATAGAAAACCTTTGGAGGGAGTTGAAAGTCTGTGTTGCCCAGGATGTGCTTTAAGAAGGAGCCTACTGAGCATGCGCCGAAACACGTTACTGCCCTCTTTACCTCCTACATCCGACTCTGCTCTCCAAGCCTCATTTTGATGCACAGGAACATCCTGGGCTTTACTTCTTGATCCTATAGACAGAGTTTGCTGCTGGACGGCTGGATATCTCACCTGGATTTTATTACCACACAATGAGTCTTTTTAACTATTTATCTTGTAAGTGCAATTTATCTATTGTTCACCAATAAATTGTAAATACTGCCTTCCTCTCTTTTTCATGTTTACTGCATTAGAGCCTTGCTTCCACTCTACGAAGAGCTGCCTCAGTGTTACTGCTCCCATCCATCCATCCATCCATCCATCCACCCATCCATCCATCCATCCCTGATATCCATCTGGCACCTTTATCCTACAGCTACAGAGTGTCAAGGTCCTACCTTTCCTCAGGGCTTGTGTTGCTCCATGTGCTGGCATCCATTTTAGGTGTCTGCAAAGCATTGTGGGATCCTTTATGCTTTCAGCCCTCTGCGGCTCCTCCCCCAGGAGGTGGCGGCTTATCACATATAAGTCTGCTGTTTGTAGCTGTCCATTGTATTCGTGTCCTGTCTGTTGCACAGCAGCAAGCTCCTGTTTAGTTTCTCATTGCTTTCCTGGATACCGACTCGGCTTTGGCAAAACTCCTTCCTGGCTTCTGCCCCCGACTCTGGCGACCATCCTTCCTGGCTTCTGACCCCGGCTCTGGCGATCATCCTTCCTGGCTTCTGACCCCGGCTCTGGCGATCATACTTCCTGGCTTCTGACTCCGGCTCTGGCGACCATCCTTCCGGGCTACTGTCCTATCAAGTCATCCGCTGTTGCTGTTGGACTTGCATAGACTCTGTCTTGTTTTTGTATAATAAACCTACCTTTAATTGAACCTCCTTGTGTGTCTGGCTCCTTGCTCCCTGACACAGAGGTTGGGCTTCAACAAGCGTGCCCTATATAATATACATTTTATGCTAAATAATGTACCTTTCACAATGATCAGAGTATTCCCTCTAAAGCCGGCCATACATGGATTGAAATTCATCTAGTTCAGCAGGGACTGGCTACATTTTTATCCATGTGTGGGCAGGTTGGTTGTACAGAAGTCGATCTACCGATTGACCAGCCTGTTAGATTCTTCATGATCGATCAGCGCCACAGGCTTTAGATAGTAGCACTGATCAGTGTATTCTGATGGTGGGGAAGTCTCTCTGTCAGAAAATAGAGGCTAAGAGGGGAGGATTCCCCCTTCTACCTTGCTGAACATAACAAAATATTCATCGAAGGCTAGCTTAAGTGTCTTTTTATCCACTTTTCTCTCTATAAGGCTTGTACCATCTTTGTTCAGTCATCATCCAGGGTCAGCATATATTTTTTGGACTAAAACGATGTATGTAAAATGGAGCGTGGGCATTTCTACACCATTTTCCAAATGCCTCTGCTGCCTCTTTTTACTTTGTAACCTGCTACAAAGTCATAATGTTTTAGTCTAACCACTGGGATATAGGAGACTGAAATAAATGCTTCCTCCTGCTTGCACCAGATAGATATTGTCTACTCAGAACAGGCAATATTGCTAGAATGGGGACTAAGATAACATGTACAGCTTTTTTGTAATACTGTTGCATTTTGTGACATGCCAGATATCTATTAATGCTTTATTAAAAGAAAAAGAAAACAAATTACAAAATAACTGAAAACATTACTGTAATGCTGATATAAGACATTTAAACATTCATATAACAAAGGTGCTGCCAGGATTACATGAAAGAAAACCAAAGATGCCACTGATTGACAGCCTGGACTGCAGTTTCTATGGGGATTTTACAACCTGACACTAGGCAGACATTTCTGTTCTGACAGGCAAAGAATACAAGCCAGTAACAACACAGATAAATTATTCCTGAATGATAATGCTACACTATTACTACCTGAAGAGTGGAGATTTATATTCTTAAAGTGGTTCTAAAGTCAAAAGTTTTTTTTATCTTAATGCATTCTCTACACTAAGGTAAAAAGCCTTACAATACCCAATTCCCCCCTGCCTATAAACCCTTACCCGGGTTCTCTCATGATCCAGCGCTATCCCTATTGCTTTGCTGCTCCCTTTTACTAGTCTTACAGGAGACTTTGAAAGCTGTCAGTAAAATCCTGTGAGGAGGGAGAAGGGGGTGTGGTTGAGCCGTAGTATGTGTGTCTATAGATGCAGACAACTCAGCTCAGGAGCATGCCCACTCTGCCATGTGCTATGGGGGCGCCTGCAGGAAGAAGAAACGTCGAGTGCTGGTGCAAGACTCCAGAAGAAGTGGTAAGGGACCCTTTGTGCAATATTGTTGCACAGTGCAGGTAAGTATAACAATTTTCTTATTTTAAGTTTTACTTTTAATATCACTTTAAATCTGCCCATTCCTGAATTAATGTTTTAAAGAGGTTTGGTAGCTAGATGAAAAATTATGCCAGGTCCCTCTCTGTGCAGGTGTTATATTCCTTTCCAATGTGTGATGTGGTTTCATTCATAGACTCTTAAGTCATGTCTTGTAGTGACACAGAAGCCAGAGGATGATTTTTTTTGCAATCCAATTCTCGCCAAAAATGAAGTACAATAGAAATGGATCACCCAACATATTTTCTTTGGAGAGAGCCACAGATTAGTGCTCAGTTGTCTTGATAAATCCTATCTTGTTGTCACTCTCCAGAATACAGTGTGGGTCTTAGTGCTCACTTGCTCCGATGCTTGTCTTTAATGTATGGTTACCCAACCTTCCCGTTTCCCAAGGACAGTTCCCGTTTTGAGGTGTCTGTACCCAACAAACATATGTCTCCCAAACTGTCCCCAGCTATGTGGCAGTGTAGTATACACATTGTGCTGCGCAGGTTACTACCCAAAATGCACTTTTGAGACACCAACCCATAATTAAATCACTGGAGCCATTAGCACTTTTTTTTTTCTTGATGCCTTTAAAGTGGAATTTCAGGCATAACCTAACTACTCTTAAAAATGCTCCCTCACCTTCCTAACACCTACTGTATTCTGACTAACCTGTGTAAGAAAGATCTATATATTTACCTATTTTAATGTCACTTCACCCTAGCCATGAGATCTCCCATGTGTCAGCCAGCACAGCGCTGGATACAGGGAAGAAGAGAGAGCACTTAACAATGGCTGGTAGTGCTTGGGAGTCCTTCTATGGTCCATCCATTGTCGACACTCCCTCCTTTCCCTTGCAGTCACTTCTGGCTAACAGAGGGGAGTTGGATCACGTGACCGACCAAAGTGGCCTAAAAATAAGTAAGTATACAGATCTTTCTTACACAGATTAGTCAGCATAGGTCTTAAGAGAGGGGAGAGAGCATTTTTAAGAGTAATTAGGTCTTAAGAGAGGGGGGTAACAATAGATTCAAAGTCAGGATGGGCCAGGGGGTTTTAGGATTTGTGGGTGGTAAGGGGTGGGGAGGAGGGGAGGATGGGTGAGGGAGGAGAGGGAGGAATGGGGTGGTTGGGAGAGAAGGGAAGTAATGGACTCCCCAGTAAATACTTGCTTGCTCCAGAATATATGTATCCATACCTCTCTCAGTATGAGTAAAGATTTATAAAATATAAAGTTTAAGGAATAAATTTGATTAATTTTATGACTTATAATGTGAAAGGACTGAATACCCCAGTCAAGAGACATAAGATACTAAGAAAATTACATCAACGCTCTACTGAAGTAGTATTTTTACGGGGGGCGTGGTCGGCTGCGGATTGGGATGACCGCATAGTCTGTGAGCTCCAGGAACCGAAGCGGCTCACAGTGACGGAGAACAGAGGAGAGCAACACTCTCATCCCTGGCAGCTGCCCTAGTGTAGAGGAAGATGAAAGAAAGAGCGCGCAAACCTTGCTCATTACCTCAATAAATAGTGACTAATTTTATTAATAAGGAAATATACTCACAAAGTGATGGTATAACAGGCATAGGTAACCATAATCCAAACAGGATTACAGGTAAATCGAAAAGGGGGGGGGTGAAGGCTAACGCGTCTTGAATGGTGCTCCCTTCTTCATCAGAGCTGGGTTGAGCAGATAGAGACTTCAGTATGGCAGAGTTCCCATGGCAAGGAGATATTCAGCCACTGAGTGTCAGTATTACAGCAGTTCAACCTGCCCTAGTGTGCTAGGACTTGATCATCTGACATGGGGAAACGGAAGATCAAAGAGGGGCCCCGCAAATTAAACGGAGTTCTTCACTCCGGCGGGTGGCCCCTCCCCTCAAGATGGCACCGGCCCCAGCACCTCTCCCTCTGTGCAACCACACACAGCAGAGGAGAGGCCTCACTCCCACTCACAACATGATAGCCCTGCACAGTCTGTGGGCACTACACTTACCAGTATCCCCCAAAAGGCAAAACAGCGCTGTTCCTCAGACCACCACCTACTAGGTGAGTAATCTAACGATTCCATTTCTCATAATACCACCAGAGAGTTTATTGAACATTTGGAAGATTACCCTGCTGAAACTCTGCCTTTGACAACGTCAGTCATGAGGAATATGCTTGTTACCCTTAAAGGTTCTTTACAAAAGGATATGATGAGTTAAAACGCTGAGGTTGAGAGTCTAGGGGAGCATGTCAACCATGTGGAATCTAAAATGGACGAGTTTGCGTCTGCTCACAATGAGTTAGTGGATGCTCCCAATGAAGCGGAAGAGGAATTGAAAGCGCTGAAACTAAAAATGGTGGATCTGAGGGACCACTTGCACAGGAACAATATTCAATTTAGGGGGGTGAGCGAAGCAGTCACTGCCGCAGACCTTAGACGGTATACTCAACAGATGATAAATACCTTGTTGCCAAATCTGTCAGAGAGAGATGTTATAGTGGATAGAGCTCATAGATTGCCGAAGCCTTCCTTTCTTCCTGATCATGTCCCTAGGGATGTTATTGCTAGAAATCACTTCTACTACATAAAGGAGGAATTGATGACCTTCACAAGAACAAACAATCCGTTACCGATGCCATACAATGGGATATCCCTATATGAAGATCTCTCCCAGTATACCATTATTGCTCACAAAAAATTACTCTCTGTTACGAAGTTACTCCGCAATAACAATATAAAATACTAATGGGGCTTCCCCACTAAATTGCTAATAACAATCGTTTACTGACTGTTAGCTCAGAAGAAGAAGGATTTCAGCTTGTGAAGAAATGGGGTATTTTACCTACGGGAGAGCAGCTGACATCCACCAAATCTTCTCCTAAGAAAATTATTTCTGAATGGGACAAAGTGGCGGGTTGATGCAACTTTCTTTTTTTTGTTTGCCTTGGGAGGGCGCGTCGCTAGTCTAACACCGTGAATAGTTGTCGAGCATAGTTGCTTCCGGTTCTTTTTCTGTTCTTTTTGTTTTTTTCTCTGAGTTTTTCCAGCAGAGTACCGGCAACTGCTTTAATCCAGAAATTTCTCTGGGGCACTGAAATGTTACTGATATTAGGTCTGCCTATGCATCCAATCCAAGGAGAGCTGGATATTGTGAGTGGCTTCATTAATGCTAACCATAACGTGCTGCTGATATTTTTCAGACCACTAAATGGTGAGCATGTATTATCTACATTGTACACTTTAGTATGGTACTGAATATTGTGTCTATGAATGCACATGGTCTCAATAACCCTTTTAAATGCAGTCTGATGTGGAAAGAAGCCTAGAAATTACATGGGGATATTGTCTGTGTACAAGAGACTCATTTTTCTACACTTAAACCTCCGCGCTGCTCTCATAGATTGTTCCCACAGGTGTTCACAGCTAATGCCCCTATGAAAAAGCGTGGGGTACTGATAGCCATAAAAAACTCCGTAACATTCTCCCTCCACTGTCTGCAGAAAGACCGGAAGGGCAGGTTCATAATAATGGTGTGTGAATGAAATAATGTTCTCTACACGATTGTGAACCTATACGCTCCTAATGTTAATCAAATCTCTTTTTTTAATTCCTTGAGGAAGAAAGTAATGAAAATTAAGAAGGGTTTTTTTACTCTACTGCGGCGACTTTAATGCTATCATCCACAAGTCTTTGGATGTTTCGGCCAGTCACGTGGGGTGCGGTATTCTATGGAGTCAACTCTACAGGAATCAAATCTTTATGATCCTTGGAGATGTCTCCATGACTCTGAGAAAGATTTTACATATTACTCAGCTCCACACAGGTCTTACTCCAGGATCGATTATTTCTTAACTGATTTACAACTTCTGCAACATGTTACCAAAGCAACAATTCACCCTATGACGTGGTCAGACCATGCGCCTATATCTGTATGCATTGAGGAGTCATTGCGATTTTCACCGGTATTCTTGTGGCGTAATGACACTTCTATGATTCCTAGCCCCAGTACTCGTTCTCATATCTCTAAATCTTTGCAGGAGTATTTTGATATTAATGCCTCTTCAGATGCAGATATATTCAATGTTTGCTGTGCTCATAAGGCTTTCTGTCGAGGAGTGTTACTACAGCTAGAAAAAGCGTAGACAAAAGGCCCTGTCATAACTACTATCTAAGATCGCTAGTTTAGAATCCCAACATAAAAGAGGTCTTCCTCCTAAGGTGTTGCAGGAATTGCAGACTAATAGACTAGCTCTTAGGAAAATTCTACTACTCCAACACGAAAAATACCTTAGAAGAGTCAAAACTACTTACTACACCCAAGGTAATAAGGCCGGACAATTGTTGGCTCCTATATCAACGTTAACAGGCTAAAACCAAAATTCCCTCTATGATAGATCCTAAATCTAAGGAAAAGGTTTTCCATCCCACTAAAATTGCAGAGGCATTTCGGACCTACTACATTCAATTGTACAATCTCAAAGATGATCCCAATACGCCTCAGCCCACTCCTGACCTTATCAATTGTTTTTTTTTGCCAATCTCTCTCTACCTAAATTGGACCAGTCGAAGCTGGATATTTTAACTCAGCATATATCAGATACTGAGATTTTGGCCGCAATTAAGGCGCTACCGAAGGAGCAGATGGGTTTGCTGCAGAATATTACCAGGAATTTCAAGATATATTAATACCCCATATTAAGAAAGTGTTCTTGCAGGCTGTACAAAATGCAATTTTTCCATCAGAGATGCTGAAAGCAATCATAGTCACCTTGCCCAAACCAGGTAAATCTCCAGACTGCCCCCAAAATTTTCACCCAATATCCTTACTTAATACAGATCTTAAGATTTATGCTAAAATTTAGCTAGCAGTTTACTAACAGTGACTCCTTCCCTTATTCAATCAGACCAAGTAGGCTTCGTTAAAGGTAGGCAAGCAGCGGATGGCACACGTAGGGTGCTTAATCTATTGAGGATTGCCGAACTTCGCAAATCTCAAACTATGTTTTTGGCATTAGATGCTGAAAATGCTTTCGTTAGAGTTCACTGGCAGTATCTCGACTCTATTCTTTCTAATTTCGGTATGTACAGATACATCAAATCGGCTATCACGGTGTTATACACAGTGCCTTCCGCACAAGTTTTTATACCCAATGCCTTGTCGGATCCCTTCCTAATCACAAATGGTACCAGACAGGGATGTCCCCTCTCCCCTATTATTTTTTCTTTGGGGATGGAACCCCTGGCAACTTCAATTAGATTGAATCCCTTGATTTCGGGTATAAAAACAGCAAATATATCCCACAAAATTGGCCTCTTTGCAGATGATGTCATACTTACCATTATGGACCCATTGACTTCGTTGACAGCAATCTCTTCTATGCTTAAAATGTTTAGGGACATCTCATATTATAAACTAAATATTACTAAATCGTGTGCACTTCCTATAGGGTTTCAAAAGATCTCTTACATTGTCTTAAAAACAAGTTCTTGTACAGCTGGTCCACTAAGCATCTGGAATATTTTGGTATTCGGGTGTTCTCCCCTTCTTCCAACATGTTCAAAGACAATTACGAGGAACTATACCAGGTGATCTTAAAGAATCTATTAGCAATTGGAAAACATGAGCTTTCGTGGTTGGGCAGAGTAGCAGCCTTTAAGATGTTGATCCTGCCTAAACTCTTATACTATTTTAGAACGATCCCGCTCCTTATCCCCTATTCCTATTTTAGTAAAATATAGTTGAAAAAATATATTTGGAAGGGGAATAAGCCTAGAATCCCGTTTTCGGCACTCATTAAACATAAATCTAAGGGGGGCATAGGTTTCCTGTTGTATCTAACTACTATTATGCTGCACTGCTAGATCAACTTCAGCACTGGCTAATCCCGTCAGATAAGCTTTGGGTACAAATAGAGAGAAGCACAGTCCCAGCTGGGGATCTTCAGGCTCTATTACTTGCAAAAACTATTTCCCTAAAGTTAATACATACCTACTTTCCCTCTATTTCCACGACATTGAGAGCACGGTTAGTGGGCTTATCTAAATCCATTCCTTCTACCCCCAAGATTAAACTAGACATACCATTAACAACCTATGAACATCTTATTCCCAATCTTAATGTAAAACCTTTGAGAGAAGCAGGCTACACTAAGTTTACTGACATCCTTGCTTCACAATTGAGGGGAAATAGATACCCATTTTTTCAGATTTGGGCTTACCTTGGTGCCAATTACAATTTGATGGTGGAGGTGGATTCTAAGATGTGGAATATTGTATCGAACTCGTCCAGATTAAAAAAAGGCATTTTATGATTTTACAAATTCTTACAATATGACTCTGATCACTCATTGATAGCATGTGTGGAGAGGTGGGAGAGGGACTTGGGGAGATCCTTTACTCCAGAAGAGTGGCAAGCGGCCTGGTCCTGTAACATCAGTCTTTCAAAGTGTACTAATCATTGGGATAGCTCCCTTAAGATCTTATACCGCAGTTATCTTACCCCATATAAACTTTCAAATATTTACCCCGATGCATCACCTTCTTGCTGGTGGGCTTGTGGTGGGGTTGGAAACTTACTACACGTTCTATGGGACTGTGTGTGTATACAGGAATTTTGGAGAGAAGTTTTTGCTTTGATCTCTCGGGTGTCAGGAATACAAACAAGTCCCAATCCTCATCTGACATTATTAAATACTACATTAAATTTATTTCCTGTCAAATTTCAAACAATCATTACCCACATCTTAATTGCTGCCCGGTTAACTATCACTAAAGCGTGGAAATCTATTTCGGAAGTGATTACTAGAGTACACTCCCATTATCTATATGAGAGGTCCTATGCATTTTCAAATCATACTATAAGGGTATTTGATGTTAAATGGCTGTGTGGGAACATTTTATTCAAGCTCTCTGACCTATGATTGTAAGGTACCATACGGCATGGATGTTGGAATTTTACTGAATTCTGTTGGATATGTTGGATTTCTTGCTCTATTGTACTTTTTTGTCTGTTTTTTTTTTCTATGTTTCTCCTTTCTTGGTTAAATTTCTGTTCGACTGTTCTCATACTGGATAAAATTCTATTCCTTGTGTATCATATGTGTCATATGTGTAACATGCATTGCTATGTTCAGAGTGTTAAATCTGTGGTATATCTGCTAACCTCTTGCTTATCGATATGTTCCTGATACCAATATCAGATAATTGTACGTAATTGCTGAATTAATTCTGTATAATTTTAACAAGTGTAATGCTATTTCGACTACTGTTACAGTCCTCCACTGTTCTGTCTTAAAAAACTTTAATAAAAAAGAGTTGAAAGAAGTAGTATTTTTACAGGAGACACATATATCCCAAGATATAAATGTTAAGCTATGTTCCAAGTATTATCCAACCTGGCTGTATGCTGATTCACCAATGAAGGGATAGCAATTGGTTTAGCTAAGAATGTAAGATTTAATATTGAGGATAGGTTGGTTGACCCAGAGGGCTGGTTTTTGTTTCTGAGAGGGAAATTACAGGAGTTGTACATTAGCAAATATCTATTGTCTTAATAAACAGCCAATTGTTTATCTGTAGAATATACTGAGAAAACGTATGGATTTCAAGAAAGGTAAACTCATTGTGACAGGAGATTTTAAATTTTGCATGGATCCATACCTAGATACCTCATCATGGGAGCAGAGAGATGGAGCTAAATATCTACAATCTATCAAGAGGGTGTTGTATCAGTGCCAATTGATGGACGCCTGGAGAATTAAACATTTAAGAAAAAGAGACAACACGTTCTATTTTCCTGCACACGGGATGTATTCTAGACTGGATTAAGGGATTTATATGAATTAGAACAACTACACAAAAAGAAAATTGAAATAGATATACACCAGAAGATAATTGTAAAAAGAGATAAGTTAAAGGAGTTAATGGAACAGGAAATGAGGAGAATGTTTAACATTGTGGCAAAAGAAAGATATCAGTAGGGGAATAAACCAGGAAAATACCTAATGAGAAGGTTAAGGAATAAGAAATCGATGAACTATATTGAGAAAATTAAAGATGAGAATGGGGAGATGGTGTATTCAACCACTGATATCACTAATGTATTTTATAAATATTACAGCAGGTTATATGAGGTAGAACAGAAGGCTTTGAAGGAAATGGAGGTAGAGAGAATTAGAAAAAGGAAGATATACTTAAAGGAAGCTGGACTACCAAGATTGTGAGAAGAAAGATTAGCAGCTTTAGAAAACCCAGAAAGAAATCCAAGTAACATTGAAAACTACAGCAGCAGGGAAAAGTCCTGGACCAGACAGCTACACAGTGAAATATTATAAGAAATTTAAAGAACAACTAGTCCCTAAAATATGTGTATATATGAATGCATTAGGTGAAGGAATGGAAATAAGGGAGGAGTCACTATCAAACATATATCACAATTATACCAAAAGAGGGGAAAGATCGGTTCCAATGTGCTATCTATAGACCTATATCATTATTAAATATTGATACAAAATTATATGCAAAGGTCTTAGCAACTGGGATGAAAAATCTAATTCTGGAGTGGATCCACCTAGACCAAGTGGGGTTTACCCAGGAAGGGAAGGAAGGGATAATGGGTTAAGATCATTGCTCCATCTGCAAAAAAGAAAGAGAGAGAGATGTCTCCTGTATTAGTTCTGTCAATTGATGCTGAAAAAGCTTTTGACAGAGTAGTTTGGGGATTTATGATGGATACACTAGAGGCACTGGGATTAGGACCTAAAATGAGTAAATGGATAAAAATGTTATACAGCTATCCTTCAGCAGCTTGCTTCAGTCAATCGCTTGCTGTCACAGTCTTTTAAAATGCATAATGGAACAAGGCAGAGATGTCCACTTTTTCCTATGTTATTTGTTTTATCTCTAGAGTCATCATTAGTGACTATACGAAACAGTGTAGACATAAAAGGAATTCAAATAGGAGATGTGGAAAATAAAGTCTCGCCATATGCTGATGACATGTTGTTCTATGTTGTAAATTCTAGGTTGACATTGCCTGACCTAATGAGAATATTAAAACACTATGGTGAATTATCAAATTTAAAAATGAATATTTCAAAGTCAGAGATCCTAAATATAAATATTCCGTTGATAGAGAAGAAGGCCTTACAGAAAGATTCTCATTTCGCATGGAGGAAAAAAGAATGAAACTACTTAGGAATAAAATTAACTCCATCCCTGAAGAATTTATACCAGGTAAACTACATTTCATTATTAAATGAGATAAAAGATGATCTGAGGAGATTATCAACAGGATCACTTTCCTGGATTGGACGAATAAATTTGGTAAAGATGGTGATAGTACCAAAAATTCTATATAAATTTCAAATGCTCCCACTATATTTACCGGGGACATATTTTGAGATTATAAAAAAAATTATACTTAGGTATATATGGACAAATAAAAAACTGACAGTAAAATATGAAGTCCTGGCCAAAGATAAAGCAAATGGGGAACTAAATGCACCAGCTTTTAAGAGATACAGTCATGGCCGAAATTGTTGGCACCCTTGATATTTTTCCTGAAAATCAAGTATTTCACACAAAAAAGGTATTGCATTAACACATGTTTTGCTATACACATGTTTATTCCCTTTGTATGTATTGGAACAAATATAAAACAGAGGCAGAAAAGCAAATATGACATAATGTCACACAAAACCCCAAAAATGGGCTGGACAAAAGTATTGGCACCCTTAACTTAATATTTGGTTGCACACCCTTTGGAAAACATAACTGAAATCAGTCGCTTCCTATAACCATCAATAAGCTTCTGACACCTCTCACCCGGAATTTTGGACCACTCTTCCTTTGCAAACAGCTCCAGGTCTCTCTTATTGGAAGGACACCTTTTCCCAACAGCAATTTTAAGATCTCTCCACAGGTGTTCAATGGGATTTAGATCTGGGCTCATTGCTGGCCACTTCAGAACTCTCCAGCGCTTCTTTGCCATCCATTTCTGAGTGCTTTTTGACGTATGTTTGGGGTCATTGTCCTGCTGGAAGACCCAGGATCTTGGACGCAAACCCAGCTTTCTGACACTGGGCCCTACAGTGCGACCCAAAATCCTTTGGTAATCCTCAGATTTCATGATGCCTTGCACACAGTCAAGGCACCCAGTGCCAGAGGCAGCAAAACAACCCCAAAACATCATTGAACCTCCACCATATTTTACCGTAGGTACTGTGTTTTGTTCTTTGTAGGCCTCATTCCGTTTTCGGTAAACAGTAGAATGATGTGCTTTACCGAAAAGCTCTATCTTGGTCTCATCTGTCCACAAGACGTTTTCCCAGAAGGCTTTTGGCTTACTCAAGTACATTTTGGCAAACTGTAGTCTTGCTTTTTTATGTCTCTGTGTCAGCAGTGGGGTCCTCCTGGGTCTCCTGCCATAGCGTTTCATTTCATTTAAATGTCGACGGATAGTTCGCGCTGACACTGATGCTCCCTGAGCCTGCAGGACAGCTTGAATGTCTTTGGAACATGTTTGGGGCTGCTTATCCACCATCCGGACTATTCTGCGTTGCAATCTTTCATCAATTTTCCTCATCCGTCCACGACCAGGGAGATTAGCTACAGTGCCATGGGTTGCAAACTTCTTGATAATGTTGCGCACTGTGGACAAAGGCAAATCTAGTTCTCTGGAGATGGACTTGTAACCTTGAGATTGTTGATATTTTGCCACAATTTTGGTTCTCAGGTCCTCAGACAGTTCTCGTCTCCTCTTTCTGTTGTCCATGCTTAGTGTGGCACAGACAGACACACAATGCAAAGGTTAAGTGAACGTCTCTCCTTTTTATCTGCTTTCAGGTGTGATTTCTATATTGCCCACACCTGTTACTTGCCCCAGGTGAGTTTACAGGAGCATCACATGCTTGTAACATTCTTATTTATCCGCAGTTGTGAAAGGGTGCCAATACTTTTGTCCAGCCCATTTTTGGAGGTTTGTGTGACATTATGTCGAATTTGCTTTCTTTCCTCCCTTTTTTTGTTTTGTCCCAATACACACAAAGGGAATAAACATGTGTATAGCAAAACATGTGTTAATGCAATACGTTTCGTGAGAAATACATGATTTCCTGGAGAAATATCAAGGGTGCCAACAATTTCGGCCATGACTGTATTATTATTCTGTACTAATATAACGAATAGTAGATTGGAAAAATACTGAACAAGGGAAAAGTTGGGTTAAATGGAAATGACACTAAGTGAGACTTAGTTAGTTAGATAGGATTATTTGGTTATTTGGTTCCCTGCAGTACACCCCCCCGCCCCCTAGTAAAACACTCCCCTCACAAAGTTAACCCTTTCACTGAATGATAAAGTTAACCCCTTCCTCCCCAGTGCCATTAGTACAGTGTCAGTGTTTTTTTTTTGCACTGATCACTGTATTGGTATCACTGGGGATGTCAGTGACCCCAAGTCAGTTCCCCCCAGTGTCAGAATGTCCGCCGCAGTCCCGTAGTCCAGCCATAAGTCGCTGATCGCCGCTATAAGTCACTGATCGCTGCCATAAGTCGCTGATCGCCGCCATTATTAGTATAAAAAAAAATTAAAAATCCCAGTATCTTTCCCGACATTTGTAAACGCTATATCTTTCACATAAACCAATTAATTTACATGTATTGGAGTTTTTTTTTTAGCAAAGACATGTCGCAGAATGCATTTTGGCAGAAATTTATGACTAAATTTGATTTTTAAATTTTTTTTACTGGACATGTTTTATAGCAAAAAGTCCAAAATATTGTTTTTTTTCCCTCAAAATTGTCAGCCTTTTTTTTATAGCACAAAAAATAAAAAACGCACAGGCGATCAAATACCACCAAAAGAAAGCTCAATTTGTGGGAAAAAAAGGATGTAAATTTCATTTATGTACCGTATTGCATGACCGCGCAATTGTCCATTAAACTAGCGCAGTGCTGTATAGCAAAAAAAATGGCGTAAATTGCAGTATTTATACCATAGTTTGTAGATGCTAAAACTTCACACAAAGCAATCAATATACACTTATAGGGATTTTTTTTTACCAAAAACATGTAGCAGAATAAATTCTGGCCTAAATTAATAACTAACTTTGAGTTTACTATATATTTTTTATAGCTGAAAGTAAAAAATATCGTTTTTCCTCAAAATTTTTGGTCTTTTTTTGTTTATAGCGTGAAAAATAAAAAGGGCACAGGTGATCAAATACCACCGAAAGAAAGCTCTATTTGTGTGAAAAAAAGGACGTAAATTTTGTTTGGAAGCAGCATTGCATGACCGCGCAATTATCAGTTGAATTAGTGCAGGTGCCGAGTAGCAAAAAGAGGCCTGGTCATTAAGGGGAGTAAATCCTCAGGAGGGCAAGTGGTTAATATCACTGGTGGGAACACATTATTTCCCACCAGGGAAAGATAATGTTTTTGGAAAGTGGATTAAAGACAGTAATGTACAGTTAAAAGATATTATGGAAAAAGGGAAAATATATTCTTTTCAAGACTTAAAAAATAAAAAGGACTTGTTTTTTATATTAGATGAGTGGTAATAGTTTCAATTAAGACATTTTGCTACAGCGCTTCCACAGCCATTAAGATCTGTGGAAGATCTATATCCAATTGAACAAATGTTTAGATCAGGTATAATAAGAAAACATGGTACCTCCCATATTTATAAGATCTTTACTGCAATAGCGGGACCCACTTCTCCACCATTTTTGGAGGAGTGGGAAAAGGAGTTTGGAACACAATTGAATGAACAACAAAAAACAAAAAAAGAAAATATTTAAATTAGCACACGGTGCCATAGATATGATTACAATAGAAATTAACTCTAAATGTTTAGCAAGATGGTATATCACTCCTAATGTAGCACATAGGCAACAAGTAGAGAAATCACATTTATGTTAGAGGGGGTGTGGGACAAAGGGAACAATGGCACATATATGGTGGGACTGCCCCAAAATACAGGAGTTTTGGCAAGAAATAATTCAGATAAAACAAGAGATCTCGGGGATGAATATTCTGAAAGATCCTTGGGTATGTTTATTCCATAATACCAAGTTAACAGTGAAACAATATAGGAATATGATAGTATTTAATAAATGTGGCAAAAGGACTGATTCCTAAATTTTGGCAGAAACTGGAGATACCAAAAATAAAAGATTGGTTGCATAGGGTTGAGTACATATATAGGATGGAGGAACTATACCATATAGGAGTGGAAAAAACTGAAACATTTAGAATAACATGGGAAAGATGGAATGAGTTTAAAATTTCAAAAAGATACGTAGAACTAGTAGGAATCTAAGTGAAGAAAAGAAAGAGGGACAATACAAAATTAAGGGAAAAGATAGAGAGGAGAAAAGAAAGATGGAGAAAGATGGCAAAAGGAGTAAAGAAGGAACAAGAAGAAAACAGGAAAATAAAATTAGAAGAGCTATGGAGGTAAATTCCAGGGTAGGGGGAAGACTGTGGGGGGAGAGGATTGGCAGAAATATGTTTTGGAAAATGTATTTGTATTGTTTTATATAGTATTTGTGATATTGTAAGATGAAACTAATAAAAAGATAATAAAAAAAGAGAGGGGGAGAGAGAGCATTTTTTAGAGTATTTAGGTTTTGACTGGAATTCTACTTAAAGGCTCTCCCAGATATGCTTGCATATCTAAGTGTCTCTTATTTGAAATCTGTTGTCTTTACACCTAGAATGTCTGACTGTTGTTTCAAAAGTCTCTGATCAATTGTTCAAGAACCTCAAGAATGGAGGAGTGCAAACGTAGAGGAGAGTGCTGATTGAGAAATTTGAAGTACATATAAACTGAAAGAAAAATATCAAAGGGAAACTTCACTCACTTCCACTCCAGTGATGTGGGGTCGAGGAGATCTCTGCCAGACGCTGACATCCAGGGTTATCCATTTGATCGAAAAAAAAAAAAAGAATGCCTTTGTATTCTGAGAGTTGGACTCCTCCACTGTCAGAATACAGTGATCAGTGGCTGAAGCCAATTGGCTGCACCCAGCAGACAGGAAAGCATTTTCCAACAGTCCCGTTTGACAGAAGTCAATCATTAGTTCAAATTCTGTTGTGCAGGAGTGACCATAGATGGAACGACATTTCTCCAGTTCCCTGCTGAACCGTCTGATATTTGATCCATCTATAGGCAGCTTAAGTTCAAACAAGATTCACTGAAACCTTGGCAAACTGAATCCAGGTAGATTCACCAATCACTAATCATATAACTAATACCAAGATACAGTATGTTCCTCAAAGTACATTAGTTCAGTTTATTTTTTTGCTATAAATTTGAGCATGTTAAAATATATACTAGTCAGCACTTGATAAATTGTTACATTTAGTCATATTGGTCAGTTTTGACTTTGATGGCTCAGGCTCACTGGCTCTCATTCAAAAACAGATATTCATATGTAATTTATATTCATTTAATTGCATAATATTTCTGATCTATTATCTACTCTCCAGGGAACTTGTCTTGTACTTGACTTTCTCATGGTGAAAGGTCAGCAAGGACTCCAATTAGAACTTCTGGCATACATATACTGTGTCACCTGGTGGTTACAAATCTATACATGAAAACACATAATGAATAATATGACATATTGGAATATAATATAAATATCACCAAATATTATTTTCTTAACTTGTCACATAACATGACATAATAAACTGTTTTTTTCATGCCTTCCCAATAACCCCGTTGGCTGCTTAAAGCTGGCTGGAAGAGCCTATATTAAATAAATTCCCTGACTTGTTACAATTTCAGCATACAGTATGTTTATTTCCTTCCACCTCAAAGGAACCATTTTAGAGCATTGTATAGCAAAATGTAAAAACTTTAAGTAAATGCTAAGCCCAGACCTCTATGGCCAGAAAAGTATTTATTCTACATATCTTATACAGGACTAAAATGAGAGCCTGATTTATTTTTCTGCCCGCACTCCCAATACAGCACCATTCACACTGGGGAGGGAGGATTAGCACTGTAAAGCTGGGAATACACTAGTAGAATTTCAAACAAAAATGAATATGAAAATTCTCAAAACATTTGAATGTTGTTCGAAAGTAGTTCAAGATTGCCATTACTTTTAACATTGGATTTTGGAATGAATGGACTATAGCGAATGCAAACATACACTGTTGGGATTCGTACATATGAGAAAAATGTACACTCTTAGAACAATGAATAAACATTCTTACAACATTTTTACAATGAAAAATGTAGAATGGAAATCTACTAGTGTATACCCAGCTTTAGCCAATATGGGCTCTGTTGCTTTGCACAGTGCAGTCTGCAAACATGCTAATAGGAGAAGAGTACAGGAGGCTGACATCAGTGTGCTGCTGCCCCTTCATTGTTCAAGTTCAGATTTGGGTAATCTAGGGCCAGGTTGTATTATCTAAAATGGATCTTTAAAGTGGATCTTCACCCTCAGTCTGATGTTGTCTCCGCTCCACCCCTTCTCTGTGCAAAGAGGATTTTTCTTTACCTTTTTATCTTTTTTTTTTAATAAAAAACCTCTGACCCCCCCCCCATGCATGTAACTAGCCTAGGTGAATGGTGTGCACTTTATCCGCATAGTCCTTCACTGAGAAAGAAAGGTGGGCCTTTAAACGCTTCACCGGGAGAGCTTTCGGTTTAACTCGGAAGAGCTGTCAGATTCCTGACGACATCACAAAAGTAGATGGCTGCGCAGAACCGAGAGGGGGCAGAAGAGAAAACAACCTCAGCTGGACACTGGAAAGTATCTTAACTGTACAGGACCTGCAACCAGGTAAGCAGGGGTTTAAAAATGGATGGGGGGGGGGGGGGGTGTGTTTGAAGATCTGTTTGAAGTAATTTTACAAGTGCGTACAAATACATAAAAACATTTGTGACATGTAACTATATAATGTTCTATGAAAACTCCACATTTTATGACTGAAAAGCTGTAATTGAGCTCTAGTTAAAGTGTTACTAAACCCAGGACCCTGCATTCACTATACCTGGTCCCCCACAGTACACACAACATGGTAATGCAATTAATTTAGTAAATATAAACTGCTAAATACCTTTTCTCATCAGCAGTTAGAGCAATTTTGTGACTCCTATCAGTGTCCAGCTGAGTATTGGTTAGAGCTTGTAGGAGTTTTCTTTCTGCTTTAGGAGGATGTGAAACCTCTGAACCTCTGTCTGGACAGTGCAGTTAAGGGAAGTCTCCAAAATGGGATACAGACAGCAAAAAAAATCTATTAGGGATTATGACCCTGTCTTGCTCTATCCAAAATGAAAAAAGCTTTGCCTATAGTTCTACTTGAAGGCAGGAAGAAGCATTTTCTTAGTCTCTTCTACCCCATTGATCAGATTGCAACAATGTAACTTTGAAGCAGGGTTGCAGAGTGGGCTTATTTGAGTCAGGCATCTATATACAGCCAAAAACCCCAAAGGCACCAGGAATTACATTATAATGTCACCTCTCAGTCGATGCCAATCCTCGATAATGCCCAAACTAAAATGGCTCTGTCCTTCTGGAAAGAAAAGCAGATAGCAACAGCATTGTCAGGTGGAGTACTACAACTTCTGTGGAGGTAATACATTTCTGTAAGAGTTAGGCCTCATACATTCAACAGAAATGTTCCAGATGCTGCAAGGATCCTGCAGATTCCTGTACAAGTGGATGTGGACAGTTGTGGCTGCTGAGCCTATCCAAAGCATTGACAGGCTGACAACGGCCACAGCTTCCACCTGTGTTTAGCCACTTGCCCTCCTGAGGATTTACCCCCCTTCATGACCAGGCCATTTTTTGCATTACGGCGCTGCATTACTTTAACTGACAATTGCGCGGTCATGCAACGCTGCACCCAAATTAAATTTACGACCTTTTTTTCCCCATGAATTGAGCTTTCTTTTGGTGGTTTTGATCACCTGTGCGGTTTTTATTTTTTGTGCTACAAGCAAAAAAAGACAGACAATTTTGAGAAAAAAACAATATTTTGGACTTTTTGCTATTAAACAAGTCCAGTGAAAAATTTTTAAAAATCAAATTTCGTTGTAAATTTAGGCCAAAATGTATTCTGCTAAAAGTCTTTGCTAAAAAAAATCCCAAAACACATGTAATTGGTTACAAATTAATTGGTTTATGTGAAAGTTAAAGCATTTACAAATGGCAGTATAGATAATGGAATTTTTTTTTCTACTAGTATTGGTGGCGATCAGTGACTTTTAGGGGGAATGCGGGACTACGGTGGACATTCTGACACTGGGGGGAACTAACTTGGTGTCATTGACATCTCCAGTGACACCAATACAGTGATCAGTGCTAAAAAAAAAGCACTGACACTGTACTAATGGCACTGGGCAGGAAGGGGTTAATGTGAGGGGCGATCAAAGGGTTAACTGTGTGCTGGGAGTATTTTACTAGGGGGTGGGGGGGGTGATTTCACTGTAAACACACTGATCGGGATGGCTGTGCTGTGCTCAGCCATCCCGAACAGTGTGCTGAAACTGACAGAGAGGAAGATTGTTTGTAAACAAAACAATCTTTCTCCTCGTCGGAGATGCTCCTAATCACCCGGTGATTGACATTCGCAGCCATGCGTGCCCCCTACCCGGAAATGCGAAATCACGTATATATACGTGATTTTGTGCACAGGTGCCACCCTGTAGCAGTATATCTGCTATAGGGTGGTCCTTATGC
The DNA here is from genome assembly GCF_062004578.1 of Staurois parvus. NCBI lineage: Eukaryota > Metazoa > Chordata > Amphibia > Anura > Ranidae > Staurois > Staurois parvus. The sequence goes on from NW_028317802.1 coordinate 13,720,085, forward strand.
TGGTAAATGTAGTCACATTGGGGTTTATTTACTAAAGTTGTTGAGTGAAAAATCAGGCTCACTTCTGCACAGAAACCAATCAGCTTCTAACTTCAGCTTGTTCAATTAAGCTTTGGCAATAAAACCTTGAAGCCAATTGGTTCCTGTGTAGAAGCGAGCCTAATTTTACACTCTCCAGCTTTAGTAAATAACACTGTTGGACACAGGCTGTCACAGTCCAAATATAACACCACAGCACCTCTGTCCCTAAGGGTGCTTTCACACTGCTCTTTTGAAAAATTAATTAAAAATGCATATGCATTTTTGATGCGTTTCTGGTGCATTTTCTGGGTGCCTGACTCCCAGCATGCACCTGTGAAACATGGACATGTGACGCAGAAATGCACCAATAATGCAGCTGAGGTGTGGTTTTCATGCATTTTTTACACGTTTTTGAAACGTTTTTCATTCATGTCAACGGAGAACTGCTTTTTTTGCAGTTTTGAAAAGTCCACATTTTCCAAACGCACTGTACCTGCAACTCAGTGATGTGAAGAGTCCCATAGATTTTAAAGCTAACTAGAGTATATTATTGTGTTTTTTTCTTGTGTTTTTAGCAAAGTAAAAACGCAGCAAAAATGCATCAGACTGAAAGCAACCTAAATCAAGTCCAGGCAGCATCTTCTACCTAGCTTCCCCGCAACCATATCTCCCAACTTTTGAGTTTAACAAAGAAGGACAATTTTAGGGGGCAGAACGCATAGTGCACCGTGCCAAAAAAGGGTGAGGCCAGCAAAGATTAGGCGTGACCAGATCTGTGTGATTTAAAGATATACTGGCAGCAGTGTTGACAAGAATCCTACATGGCATGGAAGGTTTTTTTAAAATTACAGAAACACATTCAAAAAGGTTTTGTTCATTAATAACATGTTTTTTTTGCATTTGTTTAGTTAGCTACAACCTTTAGAAAAGTCTATTTATGCTTTGACAACCCAACAGCTCTTGCAGAGAATACAGTGATAAACACCAATTATAATGTTGTAGCACTACCCCCTTAGGAATCACTGAAGATTTGGGTCCCCCTATAGTCCTGTACAGCCAGGCAACATGCATTTTCTTAATAATTTGCATTCAGGAGACAGTAAACAGACCTGGATCTTTGTTTTAAAGTTTTATTAGGGGGTTTGAACTGGGATAGGGTTAGGGGTGTACAAGTTGTCCAATGGAGCTGTGAAACCGAGGGCAGTTTCCTGGAAATATACAAGCTTTTACAGCAAAATCCTCTCTTTGGAGAGCTAGCAAGCATCTCTGGTTGTACCACCCCAGACCCTATATTCTCCTAATCCACCTGATCTGGGTGAGTCCCTGGGCAAGGGATCCAGTGCCTGTCACTTGAAAGTAAGACAATCCTGGCTAGTCACTAATCTGATTTCCCACCAGAGTGCTCCTTCCCCTATCTGGCCCAGGTTTACTCACTTAGTCTCTCTTCTGTGTTGCTGGTGGGTTGGTGGCTGCTACCAGGCCTTCTAGCTGGGCCACTCCTTCCCTGCCACACAGGTCATCCATTCCTTGGGGGCTGGTGAAGTCCCAAGCTTTCCTCCTTCCAAGATTCATGCCTGAAAGTTAGCCTCTCTCCCATCTGGGCCCCCTCCCAAGCTCCAACTCTCTCCCTGCTGAGCAGGCTTAGGTTAGTCTTAAAAGACTGCCCTTGCCCCTTGCCAAACCCCCTGTTGGGGATTGGCCTGCATCCTCTAAAAGTACAGACCAACCACTCCTCACTTCTGCCCACTGCTTATAGATCTTTCTCCAAAGTTCTAGAGCAGGAGGAAATCCCAGAAAGTTGATCTGCAGAGCCTGTAAGCTCTGACCTAAACTTTACCCATCTGGCTATTACACCCAGGCTGCTACTCAGCCTCTGTCTAACAACTTGAGCTATAGTTCCCCCTAACTGACTAGGAGGGTGCTGCACTGAAAACACATATACCATAAAATATTTAGGAAACATCATTCGACAATGACCTTTCTGCTGGATATTGCAACACCTGCTGAGCTTATTAACAGCACACATATGCCACAGTCATTTTCCCCAAAAATATGCTGTAGTGATTGTGCCACAAGCAAGAGTCTAACAGACAGGTACAAACTTCAACACACTAATTATTTAAAAACTAAACCGTTCCATTATATATGCTTTTATGCACACAGCCTTCCATAGAGTAGAACTTCGGGAGTATATAATGTACATAGAGTACAGTGGTTAGGAGTGTGTTATATAAATCCCAGTCTACAGAGTGCAGTGGTCCGAAATATGAAATTTACAGGACAGTGTCTGTCATGCAGGGCTCAGGAGTGTGTATCGCACAGTGTGCAGGAGTCAGCAGTGCATAGCATGCAGAATGAAGGGCTCTGTAGTGCATACACAGAGAGTGCAGGGATTAGGAGTGCATAATGAACAGGCTGCAGGGCTCAGGAGTGCATGACACACAGAGTACAGGGGTCAAGAGTGCATAACATGCAAGAGTCAGGGGTGGTTATAGTACAGAGTTCAGGGGTCATGAGTGTGTATCGCAAAGAGTGTAGGGATTCAGGAGTGGTTATTACACCACAGTGGTCAAGCGTGTCTAAAAGCACAGAGTGCAGGGATCAGGAGTGCATAATACATAGAGTGCAGTGATCAGGATTATAAAGTGTAGAGTGTGCAGGGATCAGAAGTGTGCATCCCTCCAGTATAAATCCCCCCTCGCAGCCACAATTCCCCACCCAGTACATATTTCCCAATAAGCTCCTAAACCCCCCTCAGCACAAACACCCACTTCCTGCTCAATACAAACACTTCACTGTACAGACCTCTTTCTCTCCCCACTAGTACAGACTTCCCCCTCCAGTACAAGCATCCTTCCTTGTCACAAGTACAGACTCCTTCTCCAATATGGACCTTCTCCCTCCCCAGTACAGACCAACTTCATCCCAACCATTACAGACCCTTTTCTGCCTCTCTCTAGGACAGACTCCACCTCCAGTACAGACCTTCCTCCTTCCCCACCAGTATACACCACTCTCCAGTAGAGACCTCTCTTCGTCCCAGCAATGTATTCCCCTCCAGTACAGACAGGCCTGCACTTTCCCCACCAGTACAGATCCTCTCTCTCCACAGGTACAACCCCCCCCTCCAGTACAGATCCTCTTGCTCCCCAGCAGTACAAACTACCTTCTTCCAGTACAGACCTACCCCCTCTGGTACAGGACTCCTCTCTCCAGCACAGGACTCCTCTCTCCAGCACAAATGAGTGACTTCTGTGTTCATAAAGCAGCATTTTATTTAAATTTTAGGTACTTATATAGCACCATCAATTTATGCAGCACTTTTACCTCTATATTGTACATTCTCATTAGGCCCTAATCCTCAAGGGGTGTACAATCTAAGGTCTCTAACTTACTTTCATACATACACATACTAGGGCCAATTTAGACAGGATCCAATTAACCTACCAGCATGTCTTTGGAGTGTAGGATGAAACCGGAGTACCCAGAGGAAACCCAAGCAGGCACAGGGAGAACATGCAAACTCCAGGCAGGTGGTGCCATGGTTGGGATTTGAACTGACAACCCTAGTAGTGCCAGGCTGAAGTGCTAATCATTTATCCACTGAGCTGCCCCTGGAGATTACTGTAGTAGTGTGGCTTACTACAATGATTTTCATCTTCCATGGGGATCCCACAGGTAGGGCACAATCATGCTTACATTAGTTCAAGTTGGACCAATGGAGCAATAGAAGAACTGCCATACCTGGGATTCAGCTTGAAAAGAATTTCCGACCACCATATTACCATAATATTTTCTCCAAAACACTGTAATTCGATTTAATGCATGTTATGAGTTTAGCATAAGGGGCGAACTGACCATTTGGAAACTCGGCACTGCCCGAGGGCCTGGGGTCAGCAGGGGGCCCCATGAGATGCCCCTGGTACCTTTTTCATAGGCTTTTTTGAGTTTGGGCAAGGACACAGGGGTCCCATGATCCCCTATTGCCCTGGGGCCCCATGAGTTGTCAGTCCGCCCTGTTTAGGATGTAAAAATATTAACTTTCACTTGCACCTGATCAATTGTGTTACATTAAGTCAGCAGAGGTCACTTTAAATGACGGGTGTTGATTGCTCAGACTTATTCCCAGATTGTGATTAAATGCTGTGACGGCCAAGATATCTAAATTTAACTTGCCAATCTTGTAACATTTCTGAGTTATCATCTGCTCTTTTGTTGCAATGTCACAGAAATAGAAGACATCTTGATGAGAATGTGGTTCCCAGTGTTGAGGCTGAATGGCATTAAATAGGGAAAAACACAAGTTTCAGCAAGTTCCAGCCCAACTCCCAATCAAGTCCTGCATGTGTTAATTTGGACAAAGCAGGCAATCTGCCCTCTATTGATTCGTACATCAAACTGTTGTTAGTCACATCGATAGTCTCAGCAAGTGTCTGCAGACTTCACAAATTTAAGCAACGTGGAAAAACTAGAAATGCAGACGATGCAGAAAATCCTCTTTGGGCAGTTTATTGTATTTACACTGACTGGTGGAAATAATGGAGCATTTAGAACAGAATTAACAGGGCAATACCCATGACAAAAATTAGCCTTTTTAAATTGTCCATATTTTATTATACCATCTATCATTATTATTCATCTACTGGTGCTAACGTCTACTGGAATCAGCTTAAAGCTGAACTCCAGATAAGCAGCTAATTACACAGATGAAATATATATAAGAGAACTGTTTTACATGCCAAATATTTTGTATTTTAGTCCATCCGGTCCTGATATTTACACTGCCCTGCTAAACATCACAGCCCGTTTTCAGGCAAAAGTCCTTGTTTTTCTCAGGCAAGTTACCCTTACAGGTCTTGCTCCAGTCTAGTTACACTTACACCTCCAGCCTGTGAATAGACAATAACAGAAAGATCTACATACTGATTAACTAATTTCTCTGTCACTCGACTCACTTTTATAAACATGCTCCTTGTCAGCACATGAGCACTGCAGAGCAGCTGACTGACTTCTTGTGCCGCTTCTACCTCTCCCAGTCTGAGCTTTGCTGTACAGGGGGTTGCTAGAGATGTATACTAGGTCACAATCAGGTACATGCATAGTTTTCATTTGAAAAAATAAATATAATGACGTATTACTGAATACAGAGCTACATTAAAGCCCATCTCTGCACTGCAAGGGTTATTTGCTTGTTTAGGTCTAGGGGACTTGGTATAGAAGATTTACTTACTTTTGCTCCTCTTTTTTGCTAGACAGGTCCCTGCAGCATCTTCTCCCCTGTGCTTCTACAGTGTAAGGTCCTGACATCATGAAGACCAATGCAGTGTTCATAGCCCTACAATGGACATGATGACATTGAGAGACAGCCCACTGGTAGAGAGTTAGGGCGTGCCAGCTGCTGGGGGAGTGGAGGATCAGGTAAGTAAAAGCACTTCTCTCCCTTAGAATAAAAGAGCTGTAAACCCCCTGCAGTGCAGGTGCACTGTGAGGGATAATTTTCAGATTTCCTGGAGTTGGACTTTAAGTGCCTTTTTTGTGTTTGCAAAAGCAGCATTTTGAATGTGGTAAGGCCATGCTGCTGTTCCATAAATCGGCTTCTAAGGTACTTTAGCATTGCACAGTGCTGTTATCATGTTTTCAGCATGAGGATCTGGAAACAGATCTGTAGGTAAACTGGACAAGATGGATCTCTTGAGTGACTGCTTCTCTAGAGCAAGTTAGAAGTGACATAACTACAGGCTCAGAATAGTAGTGCCAACCTCTGGTTACTTTGGGGTGTATTTAAAAATAAATGTCAAGCTACTTATCCTGTGAAAGTGTAGGTCCAGGTCCAATTTTATAAACTGTATAAAGATGAATAGTGTATATATATATATATATATATATATATATATACAGTTGTGTTCAAAATAATAGCAGTGTGTTGAAAAAAGTGAATAAAGCTCAAAATCCTTCTAATAGCTTTTATTTCCATGCACACAAATGCATTTGGAACACTACACATTCTATTCCAAATCAAAACATGAAGAAAAATATATGAAATGTGTGTTGCTCCTCTAAAAAAATTGAAGAAAAGTGAATATTAGACTGTTCAAAAAAATAGCAGTGTTTGTATTCTTCTTTACAAACTCAAACATTCACTATATAAACTGAAAAATGTTTGAAGATTTTGCTTTCCTTTGAATCACTTAATTAATATTTAGTTGTATAACCACTGTTTCTGAGAACTGCTGTACATCTGTGTTGCATGGAGTCAACCAACTTCTGGCACCTGTGAACAGGTATTCCAGCCCAGGATGATTGGACTACATTCCACAGTTCTCTATTTCTTGGTTTTGCCTCAGAAACTGCATTTTTGATGTCACCCCACAAGTTTTCTATTGGATTAAGATCTGGGGATTGGACTGGCCACTCCATAACGTCAATCTTGTTGGCCTGGAACCAAGATGTTGCACGTTTACTGGTGTGTTTGGGGTCGTTGTCTTGTTGGAACACCCATTTCAAGGGCATTTCCTCTTCAGCATAAGGCAGCATGACCTCTTCAAGTATTCTGATGTATTCAAACTGATCCATGATCCCTGGTATGCGATAAATAGGCCCAACACCGTAGTATGAGAAACATCCCCATATCATGATGCTTGCGCAACCATGCTTCACTGTCTTCACAGTGTACTGTGGCCTAAATTCAGTGTTTGGGCGTCGTCTGACAAACTGTCTCCGGCCACTAGACCCAAAAAGCCCAACCCCCTCTCATCAGTCCACAAAATGTTGCGCCATTTCTCTTTAGGCCAGTCAATGTGCTCTTTGGCAAATTGTAACCTCTTCAGCACGTCTTTTTTTCAACAGTGGGACTTTGCGGGGGCTTCTTGCAGATAGCTTGGCTTCACATTGGCGTCTTCTAATTGTAACAGCACTCAGAGGTAACTTTAGACTTTCTTTGATCTTCCTGGAGCTGATTGTTGGCTGAGTCCTTACAATTTTGGCTATTCTTCTATCCATTCGAATGGTAGTTTTTCTCTTTTTTTTCCACGTCTTTCAGCTTTTGGTTGCCATTTTAAAGCATTTGCGATCATTTTAGCTGAGCAGCCTATCATTTTCTGCACTTCTTTATATGTTTTCCCCTCCCCAATCAACTTTTTAATCAAGGTACGCTGTTCTTCTGAACAATGTCTGGAACGACCCATTTTCCTCAGAATTTCAGAAATGCACTGTAACCAGCATGTACAACATTTGCTGCCTTCCTTCCTTAAATAAGGGCAATAATTGCCATCTGTTTTTCAAAGAATGAATGACCTCACCAATAGAACTCCACACTGCTATTATTTTGAACATGCCCCTTTCAATTAATGATTCAATTACACAGAATCAGCAGCATGCATGTCATGACTGCTGGCTTTGTTGGATTTCTATTACTCTACTACACCTGCTAGTGAATTATTTGACATATAGAAATATCATTTCTACCAAAAATTGTGACTGATCTGGTTAGTGATGTCTGACTGCTATTATTTTGAACACAACTGTGTATATATATATATATATATATACTCACTATATTTATTGCCAAAAGAATTGCCTTTACACACACATGAACTTTAATGGCATTCCAGTCTTAGTCCATGGGGTTCAATATTGAGTTGGCCCACCCTTTGCAGCTATAACAGCTTCAACTCTTCTTGGAAGGCTGTCCACAAGGTTTAGGAGTGTGTCTATGGGAATGTTTGACCATTCTTCCAGAAGCACATTTGTGAGGTCAGGCACTGATGTTGGATGAGAAGGCCTGGCTCGTAGTCTCCGCTCTAATTCATCCCAAAGGTGTTCTATCAGGTTGAGGTCAGGACTCCACCCCAAACTCGCTCATCCATGTCTTTATGGACGTTGCTTTGTGCACTGGTGCGCAGTCATGTTGGAACAGGAAGGGGCCATCCCCAGACTGTTCCCACAAAGTGGGGAGCATGAAATTGTCCAAAATGTCTTCATATGCTGATGCCTTAAGAGTTCCCTTCACTGGAACTAAGGGGCCAAGCCCAACCCCCTCCATCAATCTTTATATTTGGCACAATGCAGTCAGGCAAGTACCATTCTCCTGCCAACCACCAAACCCAGACACGTGCATCGGATTGCCAGACAGAGAAGCATGATTTGTCACTCCAGAGAACACGTCTCCACTGCTCTAGAGTCCAGTGGCGGCGTGTTTTTCACCACTGCATCTGACACTTTGCATTGCACTTGGCGATGTAAGGCTTGGATGCAGCTGCTTGGAAATGAAAACCCATTCCATGAAGCTCTCTACGCACTGTTGTCGTGCTAATCTGAAGGCCACATGAAGTTTGGAGGTCTTCAGCTATTGGCTCTGCAGACAGTTGGCGACTTCTGCGCATTGTGCGCTTCAGTATGCGCTGACCCCGCTCTGCCATTTTATGTGGTCTACTACTTTGTGACTGAGTTGCTGTTGTTCCCAGTTGCTTCCACTTTGTTATAATACCACTAACAGTTGACAGTGGAATATTTAGTAGCAAGGAAATTTCACAGATGGATATATTGCACAGGTGGCAACCTATCACACTTGAATTCAATGAGCTCCTGAGAGCGACCCATTCTTTCACAAATGTTTGTAGAAGCAGCCTGCATGCCTAGGTGCTTGATTTTATACATCTGTGGTCATGGAGGTGATTTGAACACCTGAATCTGATGATTTTGAGGGGTGTCCCAACATAGTGTATATAATATACTTGGTAAATCAGCAAAATATTGCATTATGGCCAATAGATGGAGCTTATGATTGTAAGAAATTAACACTTATTTACTATGATTGTCAGCTCCATTTTGTGTCCATAATAATACCATTCAACCTGGTGAAAATATAGGCTAAAAACATTTGTTATTTTTCCCACATTTACACAGAACAATTGTACATGCAGTTTTACAGGATGAATAGCTCTGCTATTTTTTACCCAGTGACAGTTGCATGTGTGAATTTCAAGAATGGTTCAGCTGAGTTATGCTATATTTTGGAAGATAAAACAGGTTATTGATGTCTATTAAAATGTTGTTATTCTTTTTATTTTTCAGTGCTCAGGTGTAAGTAACACCCTTTAGTTTTCTGGTACATGTTGAGCAGACTGATTACTATAAACCTGCAAGCAGGTTCCCTAAAATGAAAGTAGGACAGCTAGCACAAGCTACTCTTGTAGGTGGTCTAGCTTCCTGTTGTGGTTGGCAGTAGCCAGCAATACCGCATTTTTCCAGTTATATTATTATTTTTACACCTAAAGCAAAAGTGTTAAAACATGTTTATTGCTATATCTAAAAAATATACAAACTAGGTGAGATATTTCAACCCTAGATCAAGTAACCTCAGGACTATATGCAACAACCATATCATATTAGACCTACTGATGTCCTTGTTAACAATAAAATATTATATCCTCTTAGGGCGTACCATATCAACTATAAAATGTTTGTTCATTTAAATGTTGTTTAAATGTAAATCAACTGTTTTTTTTACTCATGATTGCAACTTCTTAGGTGCAAGAAAACACTTTCTGAATTATTCAACTGCAAAATGCATGCAATGAAGTAAACCTCTAAAGGGAATGGATAGTGGTTTTGTAAATAGTTTTACTTTTTTTCGTTTATATTTTTTTATTTAGGCCTGTTTTTTCTAATGCAGACAGCAGGTGGAGCTCCTGCCACCCTTTCACATATTTTCCAGGGTCTCCTAAGAGTCAGGAAACATATATGCAGATTGGATGCAGTTTGAACCGCATCCAATCAGCATGAAATAACATTGCTTCCTATGGTGCCTGTTCACATAAGTCCGCTGCACTGGCAATGTAGATTCAGTGAGGATTGAGCCTGGGTTCACACTGATGCGGTGCAGAATTTGCAGCATTTTCTGTACGTATTCCACACCGCATCACAATTGCACCCCATTCATGCGAATCGTTGTGGGAGTGTATGTTAACCACTTGCCTACAGGGCACGTATACTCCCTTCCTGCCCAGACCAATTTTCAGCTTTCAGCACTGTCAAACTTTGACTGACAATTACTCAGTCATGCAACACTGTACCCATATGAAATGTTTGTCCTTTTTTCACACAAATAGAGCTTTCTTTTGGTGGTTTTTAATTAGCACTGTTTTTTTTTTTTTTTTTTGTGCTATAAATGAAAAAATTACCAAAAAATATGAAAAAAACCCCACATTATTCTTTTTTTGAATTTTGAATTTTTGAAATTTTGAAAATAAATAATTTTTCTTCATAAATTTTGGCTGCTACATTTCTTTGGTAAAAATAATTTAAATCTGTGTATATTATTTGGTCTTTGTGAAAGTTATAGAGTCTACAAGCTATGGTACCAATCATTGAAAATTGATCACACCTGATCACATATGATGTACCGATGTCCTCTCTCATTTCTTGAGACACTAACAAGCCAGGACAGTACAAATACCCCCCAAATGACCCCTTTTTGGAAAGTAGACATTCCAAGCTATTTAGTCAGAGGCATAGTGAATTTTTTGAAGTTGTAATTTTTTTCCCACAATTCTATTGAAAATTAAGATTTTTTTTTTGTTCAACAAAATTGTTATATTAAAAGGTTATTTCTCCCACACAGCATATGCATACTTGCAACTACAACCCAAAAACACATTCTGCTACTTCTCCTGAGTATGGGGATACCACATGTGTGAGACTTTTTCACAGTCTGGCCACATACAGAGGCCCAACATGCAAAGAGCACCGTCAGGTGACCTAGGGGTATAAATTACACATTTAATTTCCTGACTACCTATTAAACTTTTGAAGGCCCTGGAACACCAGGACAATGGAATTACCCACAAAATTACCCCATTTTGAGAAGCAAACACCCCAACGTATATTCTGTGAGGCACAATGAGTCTTTTGAACATGTCATTTTTTTCCACATGCTTTCGGAAAATGTGGAAAGAAAAGGAAAACATATTTTTTTTTACACAATGTTGTCCATTTATAAGATATCTCTCACATGTAGGATGTACATACCAAAAATTACACCCAAAAATACATTGTGCTACTCCTCTTGAGTATGGGGATACCACATTTGTGAGACTTTTTCACAGTCTGGCCACATACAGAGGCCCAACATGCAAAGAGCACCATCAGGTGACCTAGGGGTATAAATTACACATCTAATTTCTTGACAACCTATCATGTTTTTGAAGGCCCTGGAGCACCAGGACAGTGGAAACACCCACAAAATTACCCCATTTTGGAAAGCAAACACTCCAAGGTATTTTTTTTGAGGCATAATGATTCTTTTGAACATGTCACTTTTTTCCACAAGCTTTTGCAAAATGTGGAAAGAAAATGAAAACTTATTTTTTTTACACCATGTTGTCCATTTATAAGATATTTCTCACACATAGCATGTACATATCAAAAATTACACCCCAAAATACATTCAGCTACCTCTCCTGATTATGGCGATACCCCATGTGTGACACTTTTCCATAACCTGGCCACATAGAGAGCCCCAACATCTAAGAAGCACCTAATCTAATCTAATTTCCTGACAACCGATCACGTTTTTGAAGCTCCTGGAGCACCAGGAAAGTGGAAACACCCACACCTGCCGTTAAGTTAACAACCCCCCAAAATCAGTCCACAAAACGTGGTACGATGTGCAGAATCAGATCGCATGGGTGTGAATACTCATACGATCCGATTCTAGTGTGGACCAAAATAGGGTCCTGCACCTTTTTGGTGCAGATGCTGTGCGATTTGAACCATACAAAATGTATGGCTCTAATCGCACTGCACACAATTTGCATGTGATTTGCAAAGGAATGCGGTGCAGTTCCTGTGCGAATCACATGAGATATACCGCACCGCACAAGTGTGAACCTGAAAAAGAGCCCTATCTGATTTCTGAGCAGTGCGTTCCAGTTCAGGTGTAAATTACAGGCTCAATGACTTCTATGGGAACCGCTTTTGAATCACAGATGCCATGCGTTTGTGAACATGATATCAGGCTGGTTTTCACTCCTGATCTAAACCTGGCCTGCACTGTTGAACAACTACTTTGTCAATTAGCTGTGAAAATGCAGCTTCAATTTGTACCACACATGTGTGAATCCACACTAAAGGCTTGTTATTTACAGAGCACAATAAATCAATCTAAAGTTTGCTCTCGCAAGTATGAGGTATAGGTCCCCTTTTCTTCTCTTTGTTTTAGATGAGATTTACATTTCTGAAAGGGAACAGACCCTGTTGTGCTTTCTGTCCACAGTGCTTTGGGAATCATCTGTCATTTGAAACTGTTATTTAAATGCCCATATGCCCACCATGGTTATATTTTATTACTGAAAGGGTATGTACTGAGAAAATGAGCATCCCTATCCTCTTCTTCAGTGCATGGGGAAGTTTAGACTTGCTGGACTTACGTGTTCTCCTCTGCCATCTGCTGGATGTTCCACTGCACTACATTGTGCTCATGCTGAAGTTTCACATCTGGCTTCTGTAGGCAGTGTTTAAATGGAATCAGGGAGTTCAGTATAAAGTGATACTTTCACTTGACATCTCACCAACCCACCCACTGAGACTAACCTTTCCAATGCTCACTCCGTTCATCCATTGGAGCTGTAGGTCTACATCCTGTGTATCTCTATGTTGGACAGTGTATGACATCCTATTGGCCTGCTCACACGTGCCTGCAGCTAAACTGGAGCAGTTCAGCATGTGCAGCAGAAGGTGATGTGATGCGGTTTTTATTGCATCACTCAGCTCCCTTTTTTTTGTTTCAACTTTATGTGACATGCGCAAAGTGACACTATATTCATGTCACTGAGAAGGAGCACTCTGCACTGCGATTGCTGTGCGGTGACATGCAGGGCCATCCAGAGAGGTACAATATTTTGCAAACATGTTGCATAATAATGCACAGCTCTGGAACACTGAAAAACACTGTATTCTGATGTGAACATGACACATAGAAAACTATTGTTTTCTATGTGTCATTGCAGTTACCTTCATTTAGCCATGCAAAACAATACAGATAACTGCACATAGTGTGAATGGGTCTTAAGAGAGGAGAGAAGATCTCATGTTCTCATATGTTCTTACATGTTTTGAGGAATCAGGTATTTAAATATAGGTGGTGGTGGTGGTGAGGAGGGTGCATGTAAGAGAATCTGTCATTTTTTCTGAATTAGTGGCAAATCCACATTCAAAAATTGCAGCAACTATGATTAAATGCATGCTGTGACCATCAGATGAACCATTTCTAAAGTCTGCTGCCAGCTTAACAACAAATAGTTTTACTTGATGCCAGATAACCATTTAAAAACTATATACAGAATACAACAAACATCTTAAAGTGTAAGTTTAGTCAAAGCTTTTCCTGGAGTTTTGAATTGTGGAGAAGGATTTGAACCACTTTTGGGTTTTTACTGCTACTTGGGCTTCATGTCTCATCCCTTTATGGGGTTCATTTACTAAAGATAAATAGACTGCACTCTGCAAGTGCAAGGAAAGAGAGGCCTACTAAACAAAAAATTATACTGTCCGTCAGTTGAAGTGGCTGCTAACACCTAGTTATAAATAATAGGGGACAACAATATGTGACAAAAAGTGGTGTTGCGCTACTTCTAAGTGATTTAAAACAACAGATATCAATACATTCGTGAACCATACATAAGAGTTCAAATACTAACACAGACGTGAATGACCCAATAAAAAGATAACCCCTTGGCAAAAAAGTGGTGCATACAAGGAACAATAGGTGTAAAAAATACAAATGATGAAAATATATTCAAATGCGATGACATAAAAATCCGCTACAATAACAATAAAGTGACATAAAACTGATATATCACTAATGTATATAAAAAAACTGAAATGTGCAGTGGATAAAGCAATCAATATAAAGGTGATCACAGAACCGTGGCAACGAAAAATAATCGTGGCCCAAAATACCAAATGTGCCGTGATTGGATATTACACAAAAAAATAAAAAATAAAAAAAGTGTCACAAACAACAATACAATCAATGGAAATAAATAAATAAATAATCCCAAATATTGAGCAGCAATCAGTCCAAAAAAACAGTCCCAGACAAAAAAAACAGTCCCGAAAGCTGAAAAATATAAATTCCTGTATAAACCGATGTATGTGACATCAGAACTGTGAACCAACACAGTGATCACAGACAGAGAGACAATCCTTCACTGTCTAGCGTGCGTGCTCACCTTCGCATTGCGACTCACAAGGAGTCATAACGCATAAAATTAGATAGCTGAATGAATCTCGCTCATAAGGCAAATGAAAAGTTCCTCTCCATGGCATCCAGCAACCAGTGATCTCGGTCTCCTTGAGGGTATATAGCTTTAAAACCTCCTCCTCCTCCTCCAAAATGCTCATAGAAAAGGATCAGAGAAAAACTTCCATAGTGAAATAGGTTTGACTTTATTGAATGCACAAGAATAAAAAGCTACTCACAATGAAAAAATGGGTCTGAAGACCCAACAAGCAATCACTGTATCTGAACAGTAAGGGTGTATGAGGTTTGGGAGTTCCAAGATGGTGGCTGCTGTCCGTACTGGGATGACGTCACCACACTTCCGTCCTACGTGTTACGTCATGGGTCACATGACTTCCTCAGGCAAGTTACACCAGAGCTTAGTAAATTACATAAAGCATTACATTACAAAGAATACCCAATCGCATGCAAAGAAAAAAAAACAAAAAAAACAACATTTTACTTGCACATGATTGGATGATGGAATTCAGCAAAACTTTACCTCATTTAATAAGCTCTGTAGCAACTGCACTTGCAAAATGCATAGTCTATTTGCCTTTAGTAAATCAGACCCAAAGTCACATTGACAATGGTTCAGGAGGTTATTATGCAGGGACACAGTCCCCAATAAAAAGCTAATTGTGATTCCTGCCTTCCCCTAATCTACTTTAAAAATATATTTTTTGTTTCTATTGTAAAGTTACACTCAGTTCCCCCACTTTTTTTATTTGTTTGCCTGAAGTTCTGGTATAATATTTCAGTGCCACTGGAATATGAATTGCAACCTTTGAAGAAAATGGAATAGATTTCCATGGGTAATGTATGACTGGTGGGGGTAATGTAACTGGTATATTTTCGGTCTGTTTTTCTCATGCTTGCCATGCTGTAATTAGTAATGTGAAATGAGAATATATCTACTATTTTTAGAGCAGATGCTTGTCAAGTGCGTTTTGCATTTAAACTGCCAAAGGTCTAACATCTGTGTTTATTTCAAATACCAAACTGTGTTCAGAGCAATTTAAAAAAATCCTCCACAAGTTATTGGAACCAAATGCAGTTTTTTTTTAAATAAACAAATTGCCTTTTTATGAAGGGTCAGTGGTAACATTTATGTGAGCACTTATACTACTCTGTATTGCATAACTGAGCAACCAGAAAACACTTGGCTCCCCTAATACAGAAGTATTTTTCTTTGTTTTATGTGGGCCAATCAGCAGATGTATCAGATAAATTAATAATTTCAAGTGTTTCAGACAATAGACTACATACTAAGTTATTTAAATTGCAAGGAAAGTAAATTCATTGTATATTAGGTTTCATCTGGATTTTATACGTTCATCACTTGGGAAAAAAATTCTGTATTAGCTTGGAGTTCTTCTTTAAGTGTTTTTCTTCTTTATGAAGCATAAGAGTCCTCTCTATCATCAGCACTTAGAGAGATTTGGCTACAAAAATTGTGACGTAATGACAATTAAACAATTTAGCTCATCAAATTGGACTTAATTCTTAATTTTACGTTTATAATGTACAGTACTGTGTTAGAGCTAATTCACCATCTGCTAGTTCAATACTGCTCTTACAGATTGGCCTAAATGCTTGCAAGCATACCAAGCCGGCAGAACTTTTTTTTTTTCTTTTAACTTGTGCTAATCTTCCAAGAAGTATCAAAGTAAATCTGTCATAAATGATGTATAGGGGTTGCCATTGCTGACTTACTTCTGAAAATTCAAGCATTCTGACCTACCAGTTTCAGTATTTTTTAAACTACTGTCCCAGAACAAGATCAGGAATTTGATAGCACTTATCTGCAGGCTAGTCTCAAGCCAGTGACATAAAGTATTGAAACACATGTAGTGCAGCGCTAAATATACATGATCTTAATCATTAATACTAGTAACACACAATATAAATCTCCATATAAAGAATAATTAGGGCATGTAGATATGGATAACGTCCGTATAACCAAATATCAGAAAAGAATGGTAAATGTCCCACAATAGTGTGAATTATTCCAATATTAAATTTCAAAGATGTATCAATAGGTGACTTCTCTTAATCCCAGTGATAATTATAGTCCAGTGACGTGCGGGAAGAAATGATAAGATTGCACACTCACTAGAGGCGCAATATAAATGCGCATTTAAATCAGATAAGCACAAGGTTCCCTCAGTTTTGGGAAAGATGCAGCCTGGAATGGACAACCTCTTCTATAGCTTCTAGAGGTCCCCTTTAGGTCTGTGGTGAGGGTCTGCAACAGATGTCTCTCCTCTGGGCCCTGGGATGGTCACCTTGGGTTCCTGGGGGATCAAGTGCAGCTTGTTAAAAAGATGGCCGCCAGACCTCCGTGACCTCCGTGACGAGGAGCCCCGCATACTGAGACGTCACGCCGCCGGATCACGGAGGTCCGGCCGCTATCTTTTTAACAAGCTGCACTTGATCCCCCAGGAACCCAAGGTGACCATCCCAGGGCCCAGAGGAGAGACATCTGTTGCAGACCCTCACCACAGACCTAAAGGGGACCTCTAGAAGCTATAGAAGAGGTTGTCCATTCCAGGCTGCATCTTTCCAAAAACTGAGGGAACCTCGGGCTTATCTGATTTAAATGCGCATTTATATTGCGCCTCTGGTGAGTGTGCAATCTTATCATTTCTTCCCACACATCACTGGACTACAGTTATCACTGGGATTAAGTGAAGTCACTAATTTATACACTTTTGAAATTTAATATTGGAATAATTCACACTATTGTGGGACATTTACCATTCTTTTCTGATATATTGTTATACGGACGTTGTCCATATCTACATGCCCTAATTATTCTTTATATGGAGATTTATATTGTGTGTTACTAGTATTAATGATTAAGATCACGTATATTTAGAGCGCGCACTACATGTTTTATATGGTTTTATAGAAGGTTTTATGGTTTCCCTTTTTAGTGTTCTAGCTGCTTCTTTAAATCTAAGCGCTCGCTGAACCTGATCTTTTACATTGAAACACATCTGTCAGCATGAGAGCCAAACAACTAGTGTTATCAGAAAGTGAAGACAGAAATGTGATTCTTGCATAGCAGGCTTCCTTTGAAAACAACTGAGTCACTTTAAAAAAAAAAGTATAGCTTTACTTCTGGAGAAGGTCATTAGTAGTCAACATTTATGTGAGTATTAAACATCTGGGTCCCCTGCAGCATGCTGTGGTTTCTCCCATCACCATCTTTGTCACTACAGCACTCAGTAGTGATGTAGGAGCTATTGGGTACAGCAGGAGATAATGGAAAATTGAATGACAGATACTTACCATAATTTTCCCTTTCTTTCCATATCAAGCTAGCAGAGCTTTTTTTTTCTTTTAACTTGTGCTAATCTTCCAAGAAGCATTAATGTAAATCTGTCATAATTGATGTATAGGGGTTGCCATTGCTGACTTACGTCTGACAATTCAAGCATTCTGACTCACCAGTTTCAGTATTTTTAAACTACTGACCCAGAACAAGATCAGGAATTTGATAGCACTTATCTTCGGACTAATCTCAAGCCAGTGACATAAACTGTTGAAACACATATGTCAGCATGAGAGCCAAACAACTAGTATTATCAGAAAGTGAAGACAGAAATGTGATTCTTGCATAGCAGGCTTCCTTTGAACGTAACTGAGTCACTTTTCAAGAAAAAAAAAGTACAGCTTTACTTCTGGAGAAAATCATTAGTAGTCAACACTTATGGGAGTGTTGAACATCTGTGTCCCCCTGCAGCATGCTGTGGTTTCTCCCATCACCATCTTTGTCACTACAGCACTCAGTAGTGATATAGGGACTATTGGGAGGAACCATTAGGTATGGCAGGAGATAACAGAAAATTGAATGACAGATACTTACCATAATTTTCCTTTCCTGACAGGCTCCATGTCAGCACAGCTGGGTAAGGGCTGCACCCTCCTCTGCTTCCCCATGCTTCCAGGACCTAACTCATAAATTTGAGTCCACCTGCAGCCTCAGCGTTCTGTAACTAGTTTTACCAAGCTGGGTGGGAATTGTACTGACATGGAGCCCGTCAGGATAGGAAAACTACGGTAAGTATCTAAATAAAGCAAAAACCATGTGCGCTTTCATATATTGCAAAAAAAAAAAAAACTACTTGAGCTGCTGCAATAACACTTATAAGTGGTCCCACACTCAAACCATAAAACATATAACAACGGTGTTGTGCTAACTCATATATATAAAATTGTGACATGTACATAAATGTAATAACAAAAAAGTCCTTATAATGTGATAGTTCAATCAAATAATGTGCTTGATATATGTAAATGTACTTCAAAAAGAAACTTTCAAGAACGGCAGTGCTCCACTGTGACTCAGTGCACCTCCACCTATGGATAAGGATGGCCGCTCACTTCATAAAGTGGACCTTGTAGCAATTGTGCACACAGTGATGGACACGGTCATCCATCTTGCTAAGGATCCTCCATCTTGTACAACTTCCACTCAATTCAACTTACATCCTGCTCCAAGCATAACAGCCTTTTTCTAGGAACTCAGCAGGGTGTTTCCTTGAAGCAGAGAACCAATCCCCTCATTTGGGGAGGGGTGTTGGAGGCGGGGGACTCAGACTAGAACCAAAATCCCTCATAAGTGACACCAGGTCAATAACCTTCCCTGAGTACATGTACCATTCTATCCACTAGTAGATTAATATGCAGAATCATCTGCTGAACGTCTAGATATCAAATATGACATACCTGCTTGGGACGGTTAAGGAGATATCGTTTTCTGCTCTCCTGTAGATTTCAACTAGGGGGTGTAAGATATTAGGCGACTTGCATTAAACTGAGCTAACCGAATATATGCTTGGTTTTTATGTAATTATTTCCCAGCTCCAGATATAAAATTATATGGAAAAGTGGGTTTTTAAATGTGAGTCTGTTTTACAGCTAGCTGGAATGTCTTTGAAGCCTAGTGAAGGACTGGTTTATGGTTTTCACGATTCTCTCAGACTGAGAAGCTAACAGACACTCAGGCACCAGCTAATTTGGGACTTATACCCATGAAGCTGTCCCACTATGCCTGATTGCCTGTGCACTTCTGAACCCTAGAGCACAGGGACTACGTATCACTCAATAGAGAGGGAGGGGGGATTGGAGGAGGGAGTGTGATACAAGATGGAGGATCCTTAGCAAGATGGATGACCGCATCTATCTCTGTATGCACAATTGCTACAGACCTATAAACTAATATAGGTCAACCAAGCAAAAGTCAAAGAGGCTCCAGATGGCAGCAAAGAGCTGATAACAGGCACCACCTTAGATGACACTATAACACGGATCTGTTCACACCTTAAAACCCCACATGTAGGAAGAAAGGAACAACTCCCATAGCGTAAAAGCATTTATTTGTTATAAAACCATGTTAAGAATAACACTCACATTGTGCTGGATAAAACAGATCACTATCACACATAGACTTCCGGTCCACGAGTGTAACCTGCAATGACGTCACTAAGCTTTGCCCCACGCGTTACGCCACCAACCACATGGCTTCATCAGGGAAACGCCACCCAGTGATGTTCACAGACATAAATACCTCTTGGTAATCATAGCAACCAGACCTTTTCCGCTCCGAAGAGCCTAAAACCATGCTGAATATCTCATCACTAATAGAACAAGACTACATGGCTCCAAAATGAAAATTAAATAAATACTTTTAATCTACCATAACAATTTTGTTAATAACATAAATACACATATAAATATATATCTATATCCGAAAAAAACTAAAAAGACCTATACCACAATACTAGCCTCATCTAGTGCTAATAAAATATATCGCAACAAAAAAATGTAATGAAACAAAAACTATTTTAAATTATATAAAATAAAATTAAAAATAAAACAATAATAGATCCCAGAAATATAAAAATAAAAATAGCTGATGTAATAAATATTACATATTACTAATAAAACAATTAAGATCAAATTCTACATTATGCCCTGATGGATATAAAGTCTGCAGCTCATATATCCAGAAAGATATAGGCAATAATTAAGACATTCCATCAGAAACTTATGTTGGGTGTGTAGGAGAGTGCTAAATTCCTTTAAACCCCATTTGACAGCTTCCACTACATCCTGATGACTAATACTTTTGTACAATGAATTAGCATCTGCTGTAATCAACAAATTCAGACTCGTACCTATTTCCACATTCTCCAACAACTGAATGAGATGTTTTGTATCTCACAAATAGGATTGCTTATTTTGAACTAAAGGCTGCAAAAATTGGTCTAAATATTCACCCAACCTGGCCCCTACTGATTGGATGCCGTTCACTTTGGGGAATTGAGAAATACCATCATCATTGATTGGAACCAGCAGGTCTGTTTTCTTTTGTTTACTTACTTTTCATTTCATTCATCAACAGTGGGGTTGATTTACTAAAACTGGAGCAAAATCTGGCGCAGCAGTGCATGGTAGCCAATCAGCTACTAACTTCAGCTTGTTCAATTAAGCTTTGACCCAAAAAACTGGAAGCTGATTGGTTTACTATGCAGAGTTGCACCTTATTTTGCACTCTTCAGTTTTAGTAAATCAACCCTAATCATCCTTCATGGGCAGTCTGTGTGTCATATTGACACCTTCCAGGCTCTGGTCCCTGGTTTATGTAGGGGTATGAAGAAAAACCAAAACTGCCAACCCACTGTAGCGACCACACCAAGCTCCTCCAGTTCTTTCCTGTTTGCAGCAGCCTACTATTATGTGATTGTATCAGTTTCAATTGAGGAAGGATGTACAGTAGCTTTGTAAAATGTTATATTTTTAGTTTTATTTGGTAAGCTTGAGTCTTCTGTATGCTGGGTTTTGTTCTGTTGTGTTTTCAATTTAAATTCCCTTGACTCCTTTGTTTAAAATAATAAAGGGCCATGGCCATTTTTTTTCCAGGAACTTGTGTTGTTTTTTTTTTTATTTACGTCATTGTTATATATTATGCTGTGTTATCTACAGTCCCATGGTGACACCGCTATTTTTAATTTGAGCTTCTTTGTCACCTGCCTGCTCACTTGATAATAAATCACACATATCACGATACATAAAAATATATACATGCATTTATTTTCACTCTATCATCTTAAACTGAACCTGTTCATTCAAGATCGTTGAGGACTTGCTGCAATAAAAAAAATTGTAGCTATGCTGTTTACATCCATAAATGTGTGGTTATTACCTTAGAACATTATGCTGAAAAATGATATTCATAAATAAAAACATAACATTTTGCCAATAAAGTTAGGAAAGGAAAAAGTTGCGCTTGTGTTTACCTTGGGTTATAGAGCATAATGTTCCCATTCAGTTATGAAATGATTCCACTTATTTAGCTGTGTACCCTTTCAGGTATATAATTATCTTGCATAATGGAAGAGAAATGAAATCAATCATAACTGTGCAGAAACTTGTGATATAATTATTCATATACTGCAGGCAAAGTACAAAAACATCAACTTAACTGTCTGCTGCCTCCATCGAGCCACCAAACATGTAGTTATTTATTACATAGAATTTATAGGGAATACTTAGTAAGTGCTCTGGTTACTATACAGCTTTTTGTACTTAATATATTTAGTTTGTTATAACCCATTTTACATGAGTTTTAATTTGCATAGATATTCTAATTCTATACTCTTCTAAACTGCTTTGACATTATTTAAGACCACTTATCCAAATGATTCTCACATTTTTGTAGTTAAACATAAGGGTTTATAGCGTTCAAACTGTCATTGCATGCTATATAACAGAGTGTACATACTCACAAAGCCACTAAAGCATTCAATTTGTGTAGAGTGAAAAAAACCTGGTTGATCCTGCCTTCAGTTGTCCTTCCCATCTTCTCTGTGTCCCCACTGTAGGCTGAGGTTATGTAGACTAGCTAGTGTCCTGTACTTAGTATGCTCATATTTTAGTTCTCTTTTAAGCTGTAAATTTTGTTCTTTTTCTTATCTATGCAGCCCACATGACTACAGAGTCACACGTGTGGGTGTGTATACACAGGATAAATGACAGTCCACTCCCTCTATCCTCCTCTATGTCCTCTCATTGATAAACACTATGGGGGCTGGATATAGTGAGCTAATTAATTACATTCACTAAGAAACTCATAAAAAAGTTTTAGTTTTAATATAAATCAGTATTAAATATATCAAATGTAATTGCTAATACCTGTAAAGTAAAAACTGAGCCTTGAATGCAGATGTCATCTGAACAATATGAAAGCTAGTGTTAATCATCTTTGATTTGATGTTCGACAAAGATTTATAGGGAGCTATAAAATAGTTTTTTTTAACTACCTGCAGACTGCTAACAGTAAATATACAGCAAGTGGGCGACAGGTACAGACACAATCATGTACATGTATGTTCTTGATCTTCTTCTGGGTTTGGGGAGCACATAAATGCACCTCCTGCCATCCCATTGGACACAGCACAAGTTTGGCAGCTGCTTTCAGCCAATGATTTCTGTTGAAAGCAGCTGATTGGCTGTGTCCAATCAAGCTAGAGCTCTGTGTTTACAAAAACACAGATCTCTGTGTACAGAGAACAGCTATCTGGCTGTTTCTTCTCCCTGCAAAGCAGGAAAAAAAAGCAGTGAGATAGTAAAGTAAAAGCAGCACACAGTACACATTGTTAGAACACATAGTTAACCCCTTGATTTACCCTAGATGTTAACCTCTTCCAAGCCAGTGCCATTAGTACAGTGTTAGTGCATAGTTTTATCACTTATCACTGTATTAGTGTCACTCTTTATGTCAGTGTCAGTCAGTGACCCTATCAGATAGTGTCTGTTAGCACCAGATTGCCCACTACCCTATTACAATCCCACTCTAAGTTAGTGTTCACCGCCACCATATAGCATCATAGCTGCATAAGTTCTAGTATATACTATAGTTTGAAGACGCTATAACCTTTGCACAAACCAATTAATATAGATTTATTTGGATTTTTTATACTAAAGACATGTAGCAGAATACATCTTGGCCTTAACTTATGAAGTAATTTGACTTTATTGGAAATATTTTATAACAGAAAATAGAAAATATAAATTTTTTCCAAAATTTTCTGTCTTTTTTCATTTTTATGACAAAAAAAAATAAAAAAAACAGTGGTGATAAAATACCACCAAAAGAAAGCTGCATGACCGCACAATTGACAGTTAAAGTAGAGCAGTGCTGAATAGAAACAAAAATGCCCTGGTAATAAAAAAAATGTAAAACCTTCTGCAGGTCAAGTGGTTAATATTCATTATTTCATTTTAATTGCTCTTCTGAAAATGTTTTTTGTTAGTCATGTGACTGGCACAGCACCAAACAGCCCCTCCTAAACCCCTCTCAAGGATCTTTACCTGTTGTACCAAAGAACAGCGAAAGATTATGTATTACAACAGTGCTGCAGGAATAAGATACTTACAGGATTTTTTTTTTAAAAGCAAAATATAGTGGTATGACATATAATAATATATATAATTTATATGATTGAATTATGGCAATTAACACATCTATATTTAGCATCACTTTAATCAGTGGCCCAGAATCCCCATGGGGCTTTCATCTGCCCGTAACTAGCCTTTCAGGAATTCTTGTTTGTTCTCAAAACTTTAAATGAAAAAAGATAGAAAACAATCAGACAAGTCAATCAGTCAATCAAACAAAATAAGCAGGAAAACTTGGTATGTTTGAACTAGAGTACTTATTTACTTCTACTAATAAAAATAATAACACTTATTATTATTATCATCAACATAATAATATAATAAACATCTTACATGTGAAATGTAATAAATAATAATAAGAAAAAAAAAGCATAAAAATAGCTTAGGCGCATATTTATAAAGCAGTAAATATGACTTTCACCGAACATTCACTAGTGGTGTATCAATTACCTGCAGTGAATGTTTGGTGAATATCAGATTAACTGCTTTATAAATAAGAGTGTACAATTTTTG
Source organism: Staurois parvus (assembly GCF_062004578.1). Classification (NCBI taxonomy): domain Eukaryota; kingdom Metazoa; phylum Chordata; class Amphibia; order Anura; family Ranidae; genus Staurois; species Staurois parvus. The sequence goes on from NW_028317802.1 coordinate 13,744,371, forward strand.
AGGCATTAGGATGTGCAGATTGTGTCTACTTTGTGTTGTTCACATAGTTAACATATATAATCATTTGTGAGTGTTTCATAGTTTCATACATTTTTTTGAGTGTTTCATAGTGCCACTCATGGATATTTCATAAATGTGAATCTGGAACTACAAAAGGCAGAAGCGGTCTCATGCAAGATAAGACAGACCCTTAGATATTGTTGTTACATAATTAAATACCTTTGTAACAGAAAATGGTATAATATGACAGAACAATTTTGAAAAACTGAAACACAAAGGAAACTTTACAAATTTTTTTTTTACATTTAAGGGTTTTTAATATCTGCTGTTGACCATGATGGTCACTATGGGCTAATTCACATGGACAGAAAAACACTGTGTTTTGACGCATACAACAGATAGTTTTGTAGGCATCTAAGCGCAGCATTATAGTAATGAATGAGCCCAAACAACCTCCTAAACATACTAATTACCTAGCTGTGTCTGACTTTTATTCTTTTTTGAGTAATAAACTCAGAACAGGAATACAAAAAAATTAAAGTAAAAGAAAAATCAGAATTCCAATACCTGTATTTGTAATTCAGAAAGTATAGAAGATTACCATGACAGCTAGACAACTAGCATTACTCCAGCAAAGTCAGTGGTGCTAGCATACATATTTCTCTCATGGCACTTGTATCTCTGGCTAGATGTATTATTCTCAGTTGTGTTCTCTAACAGTTTAAATTGATATCCTAGCACAGACAGGTAAAGCCTGCTCTCAACAAACATTAAATATAAAGTCTGCTCAATCCAAGAACGTTTCTTCTGGTCCTTTCTGATGCATCTGGTCCTTAATCGTGGGTGTTACCCTAACCTTAAAGCTGAACTTCACCCAAAAGAGAAAGTACCTCTTTTTGGCCTCCTTCCTCGTTTATTTGGGGCTCTTTTTTGGGGGGTGGGAGTGGGTACATAGTTTTGGTAAGTACCCACTCCTACTTCTGCCTGGATCATCTAGGCAACCTGAATGGAAGTTCACCCCACTCCCACGTATGTGCAGTGGAAAGCCAACAGTGAAGCCGCAAGGAGCCACAGCCAACCTTTCACACTAGACATGGTGGCACTGGGGACCCAAAGATCAGCGAAGAACCAGCCTGGGTGCAGACAGTCCTGGATCCCTGGACTGGAAAGTGTACTTTTATTAAAAGTCAGCAGCAATAGTATTTGTAGATGTAGAGGTGCTGATTTTTTTGAGGGGGACTGAAGATCCAGATCAAGCCTTTTCTGTCACTTTTTTGTTTACATTTAAAAATCTGTATTTTTGACTTCAAACATTATATATTTTTAACGTAGAGGCCCTAGAGAATAAAATGGTGGGTGTTGCAATTTTTTATGTCACACATTATTTGTGCAGCAGTTTTTCAAATGCAATTTTTTTTACAAATGCATTTTTTTATTTTAATGCCCAAAAACACAATAGAATAATGAATTGTTTGGTAAAATATAAAAGGTGATGTAACTCCAAGTAAACAGATACCAAACATATCATGGTTAGGAATTACACATGCCCATGCAACTTTGTAAATTTTATTATCCATAGGCAACGCTTTATAAGACTTTATAGGTTGCCACTTTAGATTTGTACAGGAGGTCTGGTTCTAAAATTACTGCTCTTGATCTGACGTTCGCGGTGGTACCTCCCACATGTGGTGCGATTGCTGTTTACGCACTGACCTGGGACTGATGCACAGGCATGGGGGGACGGGGCACTTTAAATTTTTGTTTACATTCTTTATTTTTATTTTTTTTATTTTTACACTGTCTATTTAAAACAATGTTTTGATCACTATTATTGTTATTACAGGGAATATAAATATCCCATGTGATAGCAATAGACAGTGACAGGCACTCTTTACTAAAAGATCTGGGGTATATTAAACCTCAGAACTCTCCTCCTCCCCTAACAGCATCCACTCACACCAAGATCAGTGTGATCAGATGCTCTGTTTACATCTGGGAAACTGGAAGTTATGAAATGCTTATAGCTTCTGGTTTCCTAGACCAATGGTCTCCAAACTGCGGCCTAGGGGCCAGATGTGGCCCTTTGTTTGCCTTTATTCGGCCCTTGGGGCACTATTCCTCCCACTGACATCAACTTCCACCACTGACACCAGCAATGGGCCACTGTTTCTCCCACTGACACCACCAATGAGAGACTATTCCTCCCACTGATATCACCAATGAGGTACTATTCCATTCACTGACATCAATGATGGGACAGTATGGGGCACTATTCCTCCCGCTGACACCAATAATGAGACCTAATTTCTCCAATATTGCAAATAGGGCATTGCTCACTCCCACTGATGTTGAGACATTTTTTTACTCCCACTGGCCACAGTCCGGTCCCTCTAAAATCTGAATATATGCAAACCAGCCCTTTGTTTAGAAAGTTTGGAGACCCCTGTCTTAGACCATAGAGATGACCAGAACTGTCCCAGTCTCTGATCAGATCTATGGTCAGTCGGCAGAACTGCAGGCTGCATTCTCAGGTTCCCAGATGGGACGGGAGAGCCAGAGAAAGCCACATAAGGTGGCAGGAGGGGAAACACCCCCTTCTGCTTCTTGTAAAAGCAATCCATCACTTAATTAGCAGCTAGGATTGCTTTTACAAGAAAGCCAACTGCTGACTAAAATAAACAATACTGGGATGATGCCTATCCAGCTACATACCAGTACATTGTTAGTCATTACAGTAAGTGGTTAACCTGTGTTATCACTTTTCTCAAATACTGGCTGCCTTGATGAGAGCTTGTTTGTACTGTATTGAATAATCAACCACTTTTGAGACTCAACAATTTAGGGAGAGCTTTTACTACCTGCTAGTATAGTCTACAATATTCCTCAGTACTAATTTTACAATTTTATATAGTATCTATTTGACAAGTACAGAATTGAGAAAAGCAAGGACACTTCAGTGCAGGAATAATGGGTTTTGGTCCTATCTACTGCACCTGGAGCAAGCCTACAGGTCACTTATACCCTCTTCCTGCCCAGCCCAATTTCCAGCTTTCAGCGCTGTCGCACTTTGAATGAAAATTGCGCGTTCATACAACATTGTACCCATATGAAATATTTATCATTTTTTTGTGACAGATAGAGCTTTATTTTGGTGGTATTTAATCACCTCTGGGTTTTTTATTTTTTTTTAAACAAACCAAAAACTACTAAAATTTTGAAAAAAAAAAACATTTTTTCTTAGTTTTTGTTATAAAATTTTGTAAATAAGTGATTTTTCTCCTTCACTGATATGCGCTAATGAGGCTGCAGTGGTGGGCACTGATAGGCTGCACTGATCGACACTAATAGGGGGCACTGATGGGCACTGATGAGGAGGCACTGGTAGGTGGCATTTCCCTGTTTACATGTGATCAGCTGTGATTGGACACAGCTGATCACATGACTGAGTCAACATCTTCGGCTCTTTCTGTGATCGGTGATCCGCTGTGTCCGAGGGACACAGTGCACCGCCGATCGCAGTGCTGCGCACTCCCTGAGCTGCGCATGTGCGGTGAGAATGGGAGGACATCATATGACGTCCTCCCAGAACGAGAGAACGACCTTGCGTCCGTCATATTACTAAATGGCGGGCCGGAGGTGGTTAACCAGCCTTCAAGGCCCTATAAATGGGGACATCTTGCATATAGACCCTGGATTCAACAAATTAGCATTCTGGCCATTCAGTAACAACCATTGTTCAGCTCTGGGAAGGGTAACCAAACACCACTTCTGAAAAAGAGCTCTAGGAAGTAAACAGATGAATGGTTGAACTATATATATGTTTAAATCTATCCACATAACTAAATACTTTTTCTGGACAAAACCATTATAAATATCACGAACATATTTAGAAATATATTATTTTAAAATTATAACACAATGTTGCAAGATATCTATAAAATATTTTATCCTAACACAAGATCCCATTGTTAGGAAGGAATACTGAATATTAATACTGGCTGTTATGTGTAATCCTATTATATTTAGTGTATTGAAAATTATCTTATTGCAGAGACAGTGTATGTGTGATTCCATATCTCTTACCAATCAGTAGTGAAGTACATGAATTATTAGGTTTCTATGGAGATATGTATATATGTATATCTATATATAGTGTATCTTTCTGTTCTAAATGTGCATAAAGATTACTTTTAATTAGTATATGTACACATATATATATAAAACTACAACTCTCTTTAGTTAAGATTTTACATCATTTACCCTCCAAGACAGTAATACAGTGTCAAAGTCCAATTTGTTATAGCGTAATATTAATCTTTCCCTGAATTACTTCAATTTCAAGAAAACTCAAAATAGTCAGGACTTATCTTAGAGTGACACTAAGTGGGAAAATGGTGGCAATACTAAAACAAACAATGGGTGGAGTCTGAGACAATTAGGAGAAGGTAACACCTATCCAGCTACCTCTTAGGCTGGTATATTCAAATTTTATGGATGTGCCAAAAGATAAAAGAGAAAGTCATGTAGACAGGGACAGACAGATCACCTTCACAATCTGATCTGATCAGATCACATTTCATTGAGAGGACATTTACTGATTGGAGAGGACTAGAGATGAGCGAATTATTCAAAAATTCGGTTCGGCTGATTCGCCGAATTCGCCGAATAAATTCGCTTCGAGCCGAATATATTCGCTGCGAATTTAACTTATAAAAAGGGTGTTTCTAGGCTTCAGAGAGCCTTTATATTAGTGCAGAACACTGTACCTTTAATTTAAATGCCCTTTGGAGTCTGCTGGGGAAGAGAAATAATACTGTCAGTCAGATTGACATGCAGATGAGTGCCGTCGATCTTAGAATCACCGCACACTTCACTCATTTGGGCAGTCACGGGGCCAAAACCAGAGTGTGGAGCCACAGTGGGGCGGTGGAGGCAGCAGCAATGGGAGGCCATACAGCACCCTATGACAAAATGGAATCCACCAGCAGTGTGAGGAGACCTGAAAGTGGCACATGGCAGAGTGTGGCGATGGAGACAGCAGCAATGGGAGGCCATACAGGGACCCATGACACACTCTGGACCTGGCAGCAGCATGAGGAGGTGGTACAGGGGCCCATGACAGATTACGGGCCTGGCAGCAGCATGAGGAGTCGGTACGGGGGCCCATGGCAGATTACGGGCCTGGCAGCAGCATGAGGAGGTGGTACAGGGGCCCATGGCAGAGTGGCGGAGCGTAAGCAGCTAAAATTGAAGGCCATACAGAGGCCTATGTTAAAAAGTCCCCCCAGCAGCAGCGTGGGGAGACGACTATCAAGAGTCCAATGGCAGAGTGGCGGAGCAGAAGCAGCTTCAATTGAAGGCCATACACAGGCCTAGGTTTAAAAGTCCCTCACAGTTAATTCCAATAACGAACTCTACTCCTCCGTGCAATCTAGTTACGAGACCCTGGGCAGGTCTGGGTCCAATTTGTGGTAGAGACTGGTTTTGTTCAGCCATGCTTGAGCGAGTAATAACAGGTCTGTGCTGCCCTTTGGTGTCTGGCTTAATGCGCACAACACTGAACGTCCCAGCGTTTGTCAACGATTTGCCGTTAAGTGATGCAAACCCGCTGAACCACGTTCATGAGGAGCCGGTACAGGGGGCCATGAATCAATATGGACCTGGCAGCAGCGTGAGCAGACAACAGAGGCACATGGCGCAGGGTGGCGGTGTAGGCAGCATTATTCTGAAGCCATACACAGGCCTAGGTTAAAAAGCGGAAGCCGTCAGCAGCGTGAGCAGACGACAGAGACACATGGCGCAGGGTGGCGGTGGATGCAGCAGTATTCGGAAGCCAAACACAGGCCTCGGTTAAAAAGCGGAAGCCGTCAGCAGCGTGAGCAGACGACAGAGGCACATGGCGCAGGGTGGCGGTGGAGGCAGCAGCAATGGAAGGCCATACAGCACCCTATCACAAAATGGAACCCACCAACAGTGTAAGGAGACCTGAAAGTGGCACATGACAGAGTCTGGCGATGAAGTCAGCAGCAATGGGAGGCCGTACAGGGACCCATGACACACTCTGGACCTGGCAGCAGCAAGAGGAGGCGGTACAGGGGCCCATGGCAGAGTGGCGAAGCGTAAGCAGCTTAAATTGAAGGCCATACAGAGGCCTATGTTAAAAAGTCCCCCCAGCAGCAGTGTGGGGAGACGACTATCAAGAGTCCAATGGCAGAGTGGCGGAGCAGAAGCAGCTTCAATTGAAGGCCATACACAGGCTTAGGTTAAAAAGTCCCCCCAGCAGCAGCGTGGGGAGACGACTATCAAGAGTCCAATGGCAGAGTGGCGGAGCGGAAGCAGCTTCAATTGAAGGCCATACACAGGCCTAGGTTAAAAAGTCCCCCCAGCAGCAGTGTGGGGAGATGACTATCAAGAGTCCAATGGCTGAGTGGCGATCCGGGAAGTCAGCGTTGTGATTGCAGATGCAATGCAGAGATTCTATGAGGTGATGCCGTGGGTGCGAAGAAGATCATATACCGTCGTACTTCCATCCATAAGACGGAACAACCTGCGAACCGGGAGCTTTATTGCCCTGACCCGCTGAGCAGCTTCTGGGATACCCAAGAGGCCCATGGCAGAGTGGCGGAGCGTAAGCAGCTTCAATTAAAGGCCATACAGAGGCCTATGTTAAAAAGTCCCCCCAGCAGCAGCGTGGGGAGACGACTATCAAGAGTCCAATGGCAGAGTGGCGGAGCGGAAGCAGCTTCAATTGAAGGCCATACACAGGCCTAGGTTAAAAAGTCCCCCCAGCAGCAGTGTGGGGAGACGACTATCAAGAGTCCAATGGCAGAGTGGCGATCCGGGAAGTCAGCGTTGTGATTGCAGATGCAATGCAGAGATTCTATGAGGTGATGCCGTGGGTGCGAAGAAGATCATATACCGTCGTACTTCCATCCATAAGACGGAACAACCTGCGAACCGGGAGCTTTATTGCCCTGACCCGCTGAGCAGCTTCTGGGATACCCAAGAGTTTGGCTTCTGTGGGGAATATGGTTGAAAACTGAAACTTAAAGGCATGTTGACGGAAGGGCACCAGTGTCAGTGCTCCGGAGGGAATATAGCTTCAAAGCTGACACTTAAAGGTATATCGACGGTCAGAGACCACAGGAAGTGGAGCTTGCGTCTTAAATCGACTGAATGTGGCAGACGTGAAACGTCTACGGGCCGTATATGAAACGGGTTGTTCCTCTTTCTGGAATAAGTGTTGGAAATGGCCACTCTTTTTCGTGTGGCGTTTTGTCTATTTAATTCCGATAACGGACTCTACTCCTCCGTGCAATCTAGTTACGAGACCCTGGGCAGGTCTGGGTCCAATTTGTGGTAGAGACTGGTTTTGTTCAGCCATGCTTGAGCGAGTAATAACAGGTCTGTGCTGCCCTTTGGTGTCTGGCTTAATGCGCACAACACTGAACGTCCCAGCATTTGTCAACGATTTGCCGTTAAGTGATGCAAACCCGCTGAACCACGTTCATGAGGAGCCGGTACAGGGGGCCATGAATCAGTATGGACCTGGCAGCAGTGTGAGGAGACCCGAAAGTGGCACATGGCGCAGGGTGGCGGTGGAGGCAGCAGTATTCGGAAGACATACACAGGACTAGTTTAAAAAGCGGAAGCCGTCAGCAGCGCGAGCAGACGACAGAGGCACATGGCGCAGGGTGGCGGTGGAGGCAGCAGTATTCGGAAGCCATACACAGGCCTAGGTTAAAAAGCGGAAGCCGTCAGCAGCATGAGCAGACGACAGAGGCACATGGCGCAGGGTGGCGGTGGAGGCAGCAGTATTCAGAAGCCATACACAGGCCTAGGTTTAAAACTGGAACCCAGCAGCGTGAGCAGACGACAAAGACGCACATGGCAGAGGATGGATCTGGCAGCAGTATGAGAAGGCGGTACAGGGGCCCGTGGCACAGTGTGGTGATGGGGGCTACAGCAACTGGATGCCAGAAAGTGGCCGATAGGGCTATATACTGCATGGAATTATAAAGTTGTAAAGACAGCGGCCTATAAGGCTATACACACTATAACAATCATGACTTGATTGACCATTGGCCTATAAGGCTATACACAGCATGAATATCATGACTTATTCTGAGAGTGGTTTGGAAGGCTATATACAAAAAGTAATTCATGAGCTGTCCGGACAGCGGACAATAAGTACATATATACAAATCAATTCATCAGCTGTCCAGCCAGCGGCCTCAAAGGCGACACATATAGAAAGCAATTCATGAGCTGTTCAGACAGCGGCCTCTAAGGCGACAGATATACAAAGCAATTCCCGAGGTGTTCAGGGAGCGGCCTGAACGGCTAGGTTATTACTAAATATATTTTTGTGGCCAAACATCGGCCTATAAATAGATGTCTACACAGTGACAAAAAATTATGTCGCCAGACAGCGGCCCCTAAGGCGACAGATATACAAAGCAATTCCCGCGAGCGCACAGGGCCCACAGTGTCTGAGGATGGACGTTGGCGCAGAAAGGCAGAGACCAACTGACTACATAGGTGGTTTTTATAGTACTTTATTTTGGCCTCCCTCTCAGCAGGTGTGAAAAAGGCCACCATTTTTGAACGGTAGCGAGGGTCCAACAAGGTGGACAGCCAAAAGTCATCCCTCTGTCTGATGGTTATTATTCGGCTGTCGCTACGCAAGCAACCGAGCATGCTATGGGCCATTTGTGCCAAGGAATGCGAGGGACTCCCTGCCTCCATCTCCACAGCATACTGCCACGGTGTGTCTGGGTCCTCTGTCTCCTCCTCCTCTACCAGATGCTCCTGCTCCTCCACTCCTGTCCGCTGAGTTGAAAAACCACCCATTTCACTCAATAATTCCTGAGCACCAATGTCCTCCTCTACCTCCTCCTCTTCTTCCTGTCCTGCCCCCACAGGGGTCATGTGGCGTTGAGATCTGTGCGCCACGTCTAACGCACCCTGACCAGCCATTGTTAACAGCATTTGTTCCAGGACGTGCAACAGAGGAATGACGTCGTTCATCCCATAGTCCTGCCAACTCACGAATAGCGTGGCCTCCTCAAAGGGCCTGAGCAAGCAGCAGGTGTCACGCATGAGCTGCCAATGGCTGACATCTAAGTTACACAGGGGAGTACTTTTATCCGCTTGTAACATCAGGAAATCGGTGATGGCCTTTCGCTGTTCGTAAAGGCGGTCTAACATATGTAGGGTTGAATTCCACCTTGTTGCAACGTCGCAGATCAGGAGATGCTGTGGAATTCCGTTCTGCCGCTGCAGCTCAAGGAGGGTGTGCTTTGCGGTGTAGGAATGGCTGAAATGCATGCAAAGTTTACGTGACATTTTAAGGATGTCTTGCAGTGGGATGGTGGATTTTAGGAACCGCTTGACAACCAGATTGAACACGTGAGCCATGCATGGCGCATGGCACAACGTTCCTTGACGCAGAGCAGACACCATGTTCTTTCCGTTGTCGGTCAACATGGTTCCGATTTTCAGTTTGCGCGGAGACAGCCATCTGTCGATTTCTCTGTTCATTACACTCAGAAGTTCCTCTTCTGTGTGACTACGTTCGCCAAGGCATACCAGGTGCAGCACAGCGTGACACCGTTGCGCCCTGCACATGTGATATGCCGGTCGGGTAATGGGACTTGGCACGGGGGTGGCGGCTGACGACACGGCGGAAGAAGAGGTGGTAGAGGCGGACATCTTTGCTGGACCAAGGACGTGCAAACGTGGAGGCAAAAGCGGCGTGACCTGTCCAAGTTGCTGGTGCGGCTGTGCCGGCACCACGTTCACCCAGTGGGCCGTAAATGACATGTACTGTCCCTGACCGTAGTTACAGCTCCACACGTCGGTGCTGTCGTGCACTTTGGCAGAGACCGACATGCTCAAAGACTGGCCCACCATCTCTTCTACATGTGAATGCAGTGCTGGCACTGCCTTTTTGGCGAAGAAATGCCGACTTGGCACTCTCCACCGCGGCTCGGCACAAGCCATCATTTCTCGGAAAGGTGCTGAGTCCACCACTTGGAAAGGGAGGGACTGCAGCACCAGCAACTTGGACAGGAGGACGGTCAGCTTCTGCACCGTCGGGTGCGTGCTCGCAAACTGTTGTCTCTTGGAAACGGATTCCAAAAAAGACTGCTGACGGAATCCGTGAAGAGGAGTAGCAGGAGAAGGAGCATCTGAACGAGCGGAAGATGCCAACGAGCGACAACTCCCCTCAGCAGAGGTGTTGGAGCCTTGACTGGCTGATAGAGGGCGATTGACGTCGGGTGACGGAGCAAGTAACGGAGCGGGTGATGGAGCGGGGGCTGGGGCAGGCAGAACCGCCGTATCTTTATCACGGTTTTCCCAGGCCACCGAATGGCGACGCTGCATATGCTGACGCAACGCTGTAGTCCCAACATTGGCCCCCTGGCCACGCTTGACTTTCTGGCCACATAGTCGACATACGGCTACGTTTACTTCCTCGGGCGGCTTGACGAAAAATTGCCACACCGCCGAGTAGGAAACTTTGCCCCCGCTACTCCTCACTGGCTGACTGCTACTTCCTCCGTGCACACCGGCACCACTACTGGCCGTGGTGGTAGGCTGCAGTGGAGCTGGTGCTCTACTCCGTGGCCGTTTGGCTCCACTGACACTGCTGCGACACTGCTGCCTCCTGGGCAACCCACCGACTGTTTTGCTCGCTGGCAAGCTGGCACCCTCTTCTCCTGATGATGCGGAAGCAATAGCCTGATGACGACGAGGCTGCCAAGTGCGATCAGCCTCATCATCATCAATTAGGGTCTCCGCGTCACTACTAGCCCCCTCGGCTGCGTGTGGGTCAGGAGACAGACCTGTCTCTAGACCGGCTACCGAGCCACTCTCCTCGCCAGTACTTCTTCGCCTGGCTGCTGAAGAGGCGGATGTCTTCCCCCATTCCTGACCGCCCTCTGTTAGCTCTTCCTCACTGTACAGTGGGGCTGAGCCCACAGCATGCGATACTTCGCTTGGTGAGGGAACACCAAAGGACAGGGGCAGGTCGAGGACACGTGATTTCAGTGGGCTTGCTCCCGGGCCATGCCAACTAACGGTTGTGTCTGACGTACCCACCGACCGTTGGCTGTAGGTGTCAGAGGTGACCTGGGAAGAGGAAGATGACCGAGTCAACCAATCGATGACGGCAGGGTTGTCGGTGGAGACACGACCGCTGGATGATACCGGAAGCACTGGCCTCTGGCTGCGACTAGTGCTGCCTCGACCCCTTCCTCTGCTGCCACGTCTGCTCGCTCCTGAAACATTGCCTCCTCTGCCACTCCTCTGCGTGTTGTCTGACATACTCTTTAATTCAATAAGCACCCCAAAAATAAAAACGGATTTAACTCTTTGAACGTACAATAGTGGTTGTGAAACAGAAAGTCAGTTTATTTAGCACAATCGGTCAATTGCAGCTTGCCGTTGGCTGGAAACTGTACGTTTATGTCACTGGAATGCACTAATCACCCAAAAAATATTACCACCACCCGGCGTGTAAATGGATCTAACTCTTTGAACGTACAATAGTGGTTGTGAAGCAGAAAGTCAGTTTATTTAGCACAATCGGTCAATTGCAGCTTGCCGTTGGCTGGAAACTGTACGTTTATGTCACTGGAATGCACTAATCACCCAAAAAATATTACCGCCAGCCGGCGTGTAAATGGATTTAACTCTTTGAACGTACAATAGTGGTTGTGAAGCAGAAAGTCAGTTTATTTAGCACAATCGGTCAATTGTAGCTTGCCGTTGGCTGGAAACTACGTTTATGTCACTGGAATGCACTAATCACCCAAAAAATATTACCGCCACCCGGCGTGTAAATGGATCTAACTCTTTGAACGTACAATAGTGGTTGTGAAGCAGAAAGTCAGTTTATTTAGCACAATCGGTCAATTGCAGCTTGCCGTTGGCTGGAAACTGTACGTTTAGGTCACTGGAATGCACTAATCACCCAAAAAATATTACCGCCACCCGGCGTGTAAATGGATCTAACTCTTTGAACGTACAATAGTGGTTGTGAAGCAGAAAGTCAGTTTATTTAGCACAATCGGTCAATTGCAGCTTGCCGTTGGCTGGAAACTGTACGTTTATGTCACTGGAATGCACTAATCACCACAAAAATATTACCGCCACCCGGCGTGTATATGGATCTAACTCTTTGAACGTACAATAGTGGTTGTGAAGCAGAAAGTCAGTTTATTTAGCACAATCGGTCAATTGCAGCTTGCCATTGGCTGGAAACTGTACGTTTATGTCACTGGAATGCACTAATCACCCAAAAAATATTACCGCCATCCGGCGTGTAAATGGATCTAACTCTTTGAACGTACAATAGTGGTTGTGAAGCAGAAAGTCAGTTTATTTAGCACAATCGGTCAATTGCAGCTTGCCGTTGGCTGGAAACTGTACGTTTATGTCACTGGAATGCACTAATCACCCAAAAAATATTACCGCCACCCGGCGTGTAAATGGATCTAACTCTTTGAACGTACAATAGTGGTTGTGAAGCAGAAAGTCAGTTTATTTAGCACAATCGGTCAATTGCAGCTTGCCGTTTGCTGGAAACTGTACGTTTATGTCACTGGAATGCACTAATCACCCAAAAAATATTACCGCCACCCGGCGTGTATATGGATTTAACTCTTTGAACGTACAATAGTGGTTGTGAAGCAGAAAGTCAGTTTATTTAGCACAATCGGTCAATTGCAGCTTGCCGTTGGCTGGAAACTGTACGTTTGTGTCACTGGAATGCACTAATCACCCAAAAAATATTACCGCCAGCCGGCGTGTAAATGGATTTAACTCTTTGAACGTACAATAGTGGTTGTGAAGCAGAAAGTCAGTTTATTTTGCACAATCGGCAAACTGCAGCACCAACTGTGCACGACAGCCACCAAAAAAAAAAAGGGTGTATGTCACTTTAAATTTTTGATTCTTTGATAGCTGTGGCCCTAAGTAACGATTCTGTGTCCCTGAGTAACGATTCTGTGTCCCTGAGTAACGATTCTGTGTCCCTGAGTAACGACTCTGTGGCCCTAAAGTCTCTGTGGCCCTTACTCTGTCCCTTAATACACACAGGTCTGTCTCTCTTGAATGACCGGAGGCTAATGGAGAATTCTAAGATGGCCGCGATTTATAGTGCTGGCTGGCTGCTGATTGGCTAATGCGATCACATGTCATGAATGCATTATGGGTCAGCGCGCCTTGTCTGCGCGCCTTCCCAGAGATCCCCGCCCCATCTTCTCTGTCCATTTTCTCCGTGGCCACACATGTCGCCGCCATTTTTGGGAAAATTCGATTCGTGCATCCGAAGTTTGCTAATCTTCGGATTCGTCGCGAATAGAATTTTTCCAAATCTTCAGAACGAATTCCACTTCGTCATGTTTGATTCGCTCATCTCTAGAGAGGACATACAGAGATTACAGCCATCTGATCACAACATTTGATCGGGACACTACCTTCCATCTGACCAAACCATCTTACTGCATATCTGGAACATAACTCAAGCCTATCCAGACGCCATTTTGTGAGAGCTGAACTCCCATCAATCAGCAGCCTTCTTTGATTTACCTGAGAATTGTAGGGTAACTATAAACTACAGTTGTGCTCAAAGGTTTACATACCCTGGCAGAAATTGTGAAATTTTGGCATTGATATTGATTATATGACTGATCATGCCAAAAATGCTCTTTTATTGAAGGATGATGATCATATGAAGCCATTTATTATCAAATAGTTATTTGCCTCCTTTTTAAATCATAATTAGAGATGAGCGAATCGAAGTATCCGAAGTGGAATTCGAGTCGAATATCTGAAAAATTTCGATTCGTGCCGAATCCGAAAAATAGCCTAATTCGGACGCGCGAATCGAAATTTTTCAGAAAATGGCGGCTGACATGTGCGGCGACGGAGCGGGGATGTCTGGGAAGGCGCGCAGACAAGGCGCGCTGACCCATAATGCATGCCTCAACTACATGTGATCGCATCAGCCTATCAGCAGCCAGCCAGCCAGCACTGTGTAATGGTCGAGCTATAAATAGCGGCCATTTTGGAATTCTTCATTTGCCTGCAGTTATTGAACAGAGGCAGACCGCTCTGTACTAGGGACAGGGACAGAGTTAGGGCCACAGAAACGATAATTGGGGACAGAGAAAAGTTACTTAGGGACAGAGAACCATTACTCAGGGACACAGACTTGTTAATGAGGGCCACAGAATCGTTATTTAGGGACAAAGAAACGCTAGTTAGGGCCACAGAATTCATAATCAGGGACAGACAGAATTGTTACTCAGTGCCAGAGAATTGTTACTTAGGGCCACAGAAACGTTATTAGGGCCACAGAATTGTTACTCAGGGACAGACAGAATTGTTACTGAGTGCCAGAGAATTGTTACTCAGGGACAGACAGAATTGTTACTGAGTGCCAGAGAATTGTTACTTAGGGCCACAGAAACTTTAATTAGGGCCACAGAATTTTTACTCAGGGACAGACAGAATTGTTACTCAGTGCCAGAGAATTGTTACTCAGGGACAGACAGAATTGTTACTGAGTGCCAGAGAATTGTTACTTAGGGCCACAGAAACTTTACTTAGGGCCACAGAATTTTTACTCAGGGACAGACAGAATTGTTACTGAGTGCCAGAGAATTGTTACTCAGGGACAGACAGAATTGTTACTGAGTGCCAGAGGATTGTTACTTAGGGCCACAGAAACTTTACTTAGGGCCACAGAATTGTTACTCGCACAGACACAGAATTGTTACTCGCACAGACACAGAATTGTTACTGAAGGCCACAGAACTGTTACTTAGGGCCACAGAATTGTTACTCGCACAGACACAGAATTGTTACTCGCACAGACACAGAACTGTTACTGAGGGCCACAGAACTGTTACTTAGGGACAAAGAAACGCTAGTTAGGGCCACAGAATTGTTACTCAGGGACAGACAGAATTGTTACTGAGTGCCAGAGAATTGTTACTCAGGGACAGACAGAATTGTTACTGAGTGCCAGAGAATTGTTACTTAGGGCCACAGAAACTTTAATTAGGGCCACAGAATTTTTACTCAGGGACAGACAGAATTGTTACTCAGTGCCAGAGAATTGTTACTCAGGGACAGACAGAATTGTTACTGAGTGCCAGAGAATTGTTACTCAAGGCCACAGAAACTTTACTTAGGGCCACAGAATTTTTACTCAGGGACAGACAGAATTGTTACTGAGTGCCAGAGAATTGTTACTCAGGGACAGACAGAATTGTTACTGAGTGCCAGAGAATTGTTACTTAGGGCCACAGAAACTTTACTTAGGGCCACAGAATTGTTACTCGCACAGACACAGAATTGTTACTGAAGGCCACAGAACTGTTACTTAGGGCCACAGAATTGTTACTCGCACAGACACAGAATTGTTACTCGCACAGACACAGAACTGTTACTGAGGGCCACAGAACTGTTACTTAGGGACAAAGAAACGCTAGTTAGGGCCACAGAATTGTTACTCAGGGACAGACAGAATTGTTACCGAGTGCCAGAGAATTGTTACTCAGGGACAGACAGAATTGTTAATGAGTGCCAGAGAATTGTTACTTAGGGCCACAGAAACTTTAATTAGGGCCACAGAATTTTTACTCAGGGACAGACAGAATTGTTACTGAGTGCCAGAGAATTGTTACTCAGGGACAGACAGAATTGTTACCGAGTGCCAGAGAATTGTTACTCAGGGACAGACAGAATTGTTACTGAGTGCCAGAGAATTGTTACTTAGGGCCACAGAAACTTTCATTAGGGCCACAGAATTTTTACTCAGGGACAGACAGAATTGTTACTGAGTGCCAGAGAATTGTTACTCAGGGACAGAGAGAATTGTTACTGAGTGCCAGAGAATTGTTACTTAGGGCCACAGAAACTTTAATTAGGCCCACAGAATTTTTACTCAGGGACAGACAGAATTGTTACTGAGTGCCAGAGAATTGTTACTCAGGGACAGACAGAATTGTTACCGAGTGCCAGAGAATTGTTACTCAGGGACAGACAGAATTGTTACTGAGTGCCAGAGAATTGTTACTTAGGGCCACAGAAACTTTAATTAGGGCCACAGAATTTTTACTCAGGGACAGACAGAATTGTTACGGAGTGCCAGAGAATTGTTACTCAGGGACAGACAGAATTGTTACGGAGTGCCAGAGAATTGTTACTCAGGGCCACAGAAACTTTACTTAGGGCCAGAGAATTTTTACTCAGGGACAGACAGAATTGTTACTGAGTGCCAGAGAATTGTTACTCAGGGACAGACAGAATTGTTACGGAGTGCCAGAGAATTGTTACTCAGGGACAGACAGAATTGTTACTGAGTGCTAGAGAATTGTTACTTAGGGCCACAGAAACTTTAATTAGGGCCACAGAATTTTTACTCAGGGACAGACAGAATTGTTACTGAGTGCCAGAGAATTGTTACTCAGGGACAGACAGAATTGTTACCGAGTGCCAGAGAATTGTTACTCAGGGACAGACAGAATTGTTACTGAGTGCCAGAGAATTGTTACTTAGGGCCACAGAAACTTTAATTAGGGCCACAGAATTTTTACTCAGGGACAGACAGAATTGTTACTGAGTGCCAGAGAATTGTTACTCAGGGACAGACAGAATTGTTACGGAGTGCCAGAGAATTGTTACTCAGGGCCCCAGAAACTTTACTTAGGGCCAGAGAATTTTTACTCAGGGACAGACAGAATTGTTACTGAGTGCCAGAGAATTGTTACTCAGGGACAGACAGAATTGTTACGGAGTGCCAGATAATTGTTACTCAGGGCCCCAGAAACTTTACTTAGGGCCACAGAATTTTTACTCAGGGACAGACAGAATTGTTACTGAGTGCCAGAGAATTGTTACTCAGGGACAGACAGAATTGTTACTGAGTGCCAGAGAATTGTTACTTAGGGCCACAGAAACTTGAATTAGGGCCACAGAATTTTTACTCAGGGACAGACAGAATTGTTACTGAGTGCCAGAGAATTGTTACTCAGGGACAGACAGAATTGTTACCGAGTGCCAGAGAATTGTTACTCAGGGACAGACAGAATTGTTACTGAGTGCCAGAGAATTGTTACTCAAGGCCACAGAAACTTTACTTAGGGCCACAGAATTTTTACTCAGGGACAGACAGAATTGTTACTGAGTGCCAGAGAATTGTTACTCAGGGACAGACAGAATTGTTACTGAGTGCCAGAGAATTGTTACTTAGGGCCACAGAAACTTTACTTAGGGCCACAGAATTGTTACTCGCACAGACACAGAATTGTTACTGAAGGCCACAGAACTGTTACTTAGGGCCACAGAATTGTTACTCGCACAGACACAGAATTGTTACTCGCACAGACACAGAACTGTTACTGAGGGCCACAGAACTGTTACTTAGGGACAAAGAAACGCTAGTTAGGGCCACAGAATTGTTACTCAGGGACAGACAGAATTGTTACCGAGTGCCAGAGAATTGTTACTCAGGGACAGACAGAATTGTTAATGAGTGCCAGAGAATTGTTACTTAGGGCCACAGAAACTTTAATTAGGGCCACAGAATTTTTACTCAGGGACAGACAGAATTGTTACTGAGTGCCAGAGAATTGTTACTCAGGGACAGACAGAATTGTTACCGAGTGTTAGAGAATTGTTACTCAGGGACAGACAGAATTGTTACTGAGTGCCAGAGAATTGTTACTTAGGGCCACAGAAACTTTCATTAGGGCCACAGAATTTTTACTCAGGGACAGACAGAATTGTTACTGAGTGCCAGAGAATTGTTACTCAGGGACAGAGAGAATTGTTACTGAGTGCCAGAGAATTGTTACTTAGGGCCACAGAAACTTTAATTAGGCCCACAGAATTTTTACTCAGGGACAGACAGAATTGTTACTGAGTGCCAGAGAATTGTTACTCAGGGACAGACAGAATTGTTACCGAGTGCCAGAGAATTGTTACTCAGGGACAGACAGAATTGTTACTGAGTGCCAGAGAATTGTTACTTAGGGCCACAGAAACTTTAATTAGGGCCACAGAATTTTTACTCAGGGACAGACAGAATTGTTACGGAGTGCCAGAGAATTGTTACTCAGGGACAGACAGAATTGTTACGGAGTGCCAGAGAATTGTTACTCAGGGCCACAGAAACTTTACTTAGGGCCAGAGAATTTTTACTCAGGGACAGACAGAATTGTTACTGAGTGCCAGAGAATTGTTACTCAGGGACAGACAGAATTGTTACGGAGTGCCAGAGAATTGTTACTCAGGGACAGACAGAATTGTTACTGAGTGCCAGAGAATTGTTACTTAGGGCCACAGAAACTTTAATTAGGGCCACAGAATTTTTACTCAGGGACAGACAGAATTGTTACTGAGTGCCAGAGAATTGTTACTCAGGGACAGACAGAATTGTTACCGAGTGCCAGAGAATTGTTACTCAGGGACAGACAGAATTGTTACTGAGTGCCAGAGAATTGTTACTTAGGGCCACAGAAACTTTAATTAGGGCCACAGAATTTTTACTCAGGGACAGACAGAATTGTTACTGAGTGCCAGAGAATTGTTACTCAGGGACAGACAGAATTGTTACGGAGTGCCAGAGAATTGTTACTCAGGGCCCCAGAAACTTTACTTAGGGCCAGAGAATTTTTACTCAGGGACAGACAGAATTGTTACTGAGTGCCAGAGAATTGTTACTCAGGGACAGACAGAATTGTTACGGAGTGCCAGATAATTGTTACTCAGGGCCCCAGAAACTTTACTTAGGGCCACAGAATTTTTACTCAGGGACAGACAGAATTGTTACTGAGTGCCAGAGAATTGTTACTCAGGGACAGACAGAATTGTTACTGAGTGCCAGAGA
Source organism: Staurois parvus (assembly GCF_062004578.1). Taxonomy (NCBI): domain Eukaryota; kingdom Metazoa; phylum Chordata; class Amphibia; order Anura; family Ranidae; genus Staurois; species Staurois parvus. Next base: position 13,763,281 of record NW_028317802.1, read on the forward strand.
ATTGTTACTTAGGGCCACAGAAACTTGAATTAGGGCCACAGAATTTTTACTCAGGGACAGACAGAATTGTTACTGAGTGCCAGAGAATTGTTACTCAGGGACAGACAGAATTGTTACCGAGTGCCAGAGAATTGTTACTCAGGGACAGACAGAATTGTTACTGAGTGCCAGAGAATTGTTACTTAGGGCCACAGAAACTTTAATTAGGGCCAGAGAATTTTTACTCAGGGACAGACAGAATTGTTACTGAGTGCCAGAGAATTGTTACTCAGGGACAGACAGAATTGTTACGGAGTGCCAGATAATTGTTACTCAGGGCCCCAGAAACTTTACTTAGGGCCACAGAATTTTTACTCAGGGACAGACAGAATTGTTACTGAGTGCCAGAGAATTGTTACTCAGGGACAGACAGAATTGTTACTGAGTGCCAGAGAATTGTTACTCAGGGACAGACAGAATTGTTACTGAGTGCCAGATAATTGTTACTCAGGGCCCCAGAAACTTTACTTAGGGCCACAGAATTTTTACTCAGGGACAGACAGAATTGTTACTGAGTGCCAGAGAATTGTTACTCAGGGACAGACAGAATTGTTACTGAGTGCCAGAGAATTGTTACTTAGGGCCACAGAAACTTGAATTAGGGCCACAGAATTTTTACTCAGGGACAGACAGAATTGTTACTGAGTGCCAGAGAATTGTTACTCAGGGACAGACAGAATTGTTACGGAGTGCCAGAGAATTGTTACTCAGGGACAGACAGAATTGTTACTGAGTGCCAGAGAATTGTTACTTAGGGCCACAGAAACTTTAATTAGGGCCACAGAATTTTTACTCAGGGACAGACAGAATTGTTACTGAGTGCCAGAGAATTGTTACTCAGGGACAGACAGAATTGTTACCGAGTGCCAGAGAATTGTTACTCAGGGACAGACAGAATTGTTACTGAGTGCCAGAGAATTGTTACTTAGGGCCACAGAAACTTTAATTAGGGCCACAGAATTTTTACTCAGGGACAGACAGAATTGTTACGGAGTGCCAGAGAATTGTTACTCAGGGACAGACAGAATTGTTACGGAGTGCCAGAGAATTGTTACTCAGGGCCACAGAAACTTTACTTAGGGCCAGAGAATTTTTACTCAGGGACAGACAGAATTGTTACTGAGTGCCAGAGAATTGTTACTCAGGGACAGACAGAATTGTTACGGAGTGCCAGATAATTGTTACTCAGGGCCCCAGAAACTTTACTTAGGGCCACAGAATTTTTACTCAGGGACAGACAGAATTGTTACTGAGTGCCAGAGAATTGTTACTCAGGGACAGACAGAATTGTTACTGAGTGCCAGAGAATTGTTACTTAGGGCCACAGAAACTTTACTTAGGGCCACAGAATTGTTTCTCGCACAGACACAGAATTGTTACTCGCACAGACACAGAATTGTTACTGAGGGCCACAGAACTGTTACTTGGGGCCACAGAAACGTTAATCAGGGACACAGAATTGTTACTGAGGGCCACAGAACTGTTACTTAGGGCCACAGAATTGTTACTCGCACAGACACAGAATTGTTACTCAGGGACACAGAATTGTTACTCAGGGACACATAATCGTTTAATTAAAGAGTATGTCAGACAACATGCAGAGGAGTGGCAGAGGAGGCAATGTTTTAGGAGCGAGCAGACGTGGCAGCAGAGGAAGGGGTCGAGGCAGCACTATTCGCAGCCAGAGGCCAGTGCTCCCGGTGTCATCCAGCGGTCGTGTCTCCACCGACAACCCTGCCGTCGTCGATTGGTTGGCTCGGTCGTCTTCCTCTTCCCAGGTCACCTCTGACACCTACAGCCAACGGTCGGTGGGTACGTCAGACACAACCGTTAGTTGGCATGGCCCGGGACCAAGCCCACTGAAATCACGTGTCTACCTGCCCCTGTCCTTTGGTGTTCCCTCACCAAGCGAAGTATCGCATGCTGTGGGCTCAGCCCCACTGTACAGTGAGGAAGAGCTAACAGAGGGCGGTCAGGAACGGGGGGAGACATCCGCCTTTTCAGCAGCCAGGCGAAGAAGTAGTGGCGAGGAGAGTGGCTCGGTAGCCGGTCTAGAGACAGGTCTGTCTCCTGACCCAGACGCAGCCGAGGGGGCTAGTAGTGAGGCGGAGACCCTACTTGATGATGAGGAGGTTGATCGCACTTGGCAGCCTCGTCGTCATCAGGCAATTTCTTCCGCATCATCAGGAGAAGAGGGTGGCAGCTTGGCAGCGAGCAAAACAGTCGGTGGGTTGCCCAGGAGACAGCAGCAGGGTCGCAGCAGTGTCAGTGGAGCCAAACGGCCACGGAGTAGAGCACCAGCTCCACTGCAGCCTACCACCACGGCCAGTAGTGGTGCCGGTGTGCACGGAGGAAGCAGCAGTCAGCCAGTGAGGAGTATCGGGGGCAAAGTTTCCTACTCGGCGGTGTGGCAATTTTTCGTCAAGCCGCCCGAGGAAGTAAACGTAGCCGTATGTCGACTATGTGGCCAGAAAGTCAAGCGTGGCCAGGGGGCCCATGTTGGGACTACAGCGTTGCGGCAGCATATGCAGCGTCGCCATTTGGTGGCCTGGGAAAACCGTGATAAAGATACGGCGGTTCTGCCCGCCCCAGCCCCCGCTCCATCACCCGCTCCGTTACTTGCTCCGTCACCCGACGTCAATCGCCCTCCATCAGCCAGTCAAGGCTCCAACACCTCTGCTGAGGGGAGTTGTCGCTCGTTGGCATCTTCCGCTCGTTCAGATGCTCCTTCTCCTGCTACTCCTCTTCACGGATTCCGTCAGCAGTCTTTCTTGGAATCCGTTTCCAAGAGACAACAGTTTGCGAGCACGCACCCGACGGTGCAAAAGCTGAACGTCCTCCTGTCCAAGTTGCTGGTGCTGCAGTCCCTCCCTTTCCAAGTGGTGGACTCAGCACCTTTCAGAGAAATGATGGCTTGTGCCGCGCCGCGGTGGAGAGTGCCAAGCCGTCATTTCTTCGCCAAAAAGGCAGTGCCAGCCCTGCATTCACATGTAGAAGACATGGTGGGCCAGTCTTTGAGCATGTCGGTCTCTGCCAAAGTGCACGGCAGCGCCGACGTGTGGAGCTGTAACTACGGTCAGGGACAGTACATGTCATTTACGGCCCACTGGGTGAACGTGGTGCCGTCACAGCCGCACCAGCAACTTGGACAGGTCACGCCGCTTTTGCCTCCACGTTTGCACGTCCTTGGTCCGGCAAAGATGTCCGCCTCTACCACCTCTTCTTCCGCCGTGTCCTCAGCCGCCACCCCCGTGCCAAGTCCCATTACCCGACCGGCATATCACATGTGCAGGGCGCAACGGTGTCACGCTGTTCTGCACCTGGTATGCCTTGGCGAACGTAGTCACACAGGGGAGGAACTTCTGAGTGTAATGAACAGAGAAATCGACAGATGGCTGTCTCCGCGCAAACTGAAAATCGGAACCATGTTGACCGACAACGGAAAGAACATGGTGTCTGCTCTGCGTCAAGGAAGGTTGTGCCATGCGCCATGCATGGCTCACGTGTTCAATCTGGTTGTCAAGCGGTTCTTAAAATCCACCATCCCACTGCAAGACATCCTTAAAATGTCACGTAAACTGTGCATGCATTTCAGCCATTCCTACACCGCAAAGAACACCCTCATTGAGCTGCAGCGGCAGAACGGAATTCCACAGCATCGCCTGATCTGCGGCGTTGCAACAAGGTGGAATTCAACACTACACATGTTAGACCGCCTTTACGAACAGCGAAAGGCCATCACCGATTTCCTGATGTTACAAGCGGATAAAGGTACTCCCCTGTGTAACTTAGATGTCAGCCATTGGCAGCTCATGCGTGACACCTGCCGCTTGCTCAGGCCCTTTGAGGAGGCCACGCTATTCGTGAGTCGGCAGGACTATGGGATGAACGACGTCATTCCTCTGTTGCACGTCCTTGAACAAATGCTGTTAACAATGGCTGGTCAGGGTGCGGTAGACGTGGCGCACAGATCTCAACGCCACATGACCCCTGTGGGGGCAGGACAGGAAGAAGAGGAGGAGGTAGAGGAGGACATTTGTGCTCAGGAATTATTGAGTGAAATGGGTGGTTTTTCCACTCAGCGGACAGGAGTGGAGGAGCAGGAGCATCTGGTAGAGGAGGAGGAGGAGGAGACAGAGGACCCAGACGCACCGTGGCAGTATGCTGTGGAGATGGAGGCAGGGAGTCCCTCGCATTCCTTGGCACAAATGGCCCATAGCATGCTCGGTTGCTTGCGTAGCGACAGCCGAATAATAACCATCAGACAGAGGGATGACTTTTGGCTGTCCACCTTGTTGGACCCTCGCTACCGTTCCAAAATGGTGGCCTTTTTCACACCTGCTGAGAGGGAGGCCAAAATAACGTACTATAAAAACCACCTATGTAGTCAGTTGGTCTCTGCCTTTGTGCGCCAACGTCCATCCTCAGACACTGTGGGCCCTGTGCGCTCGCGTTCCGCTGCCATGGCAGCAGGGGAGGGGTGGGGTGGTAGGAGCAGTGGCAGCTCCACCAGCAGCAGCTGCCTCAGTCTGCAGTCGATGATGAGTAGCTTTCTTCACCAGCGCAGTGAGGAAACTACTAACCAGCCGCAGCAGCAGCAGCAGCATCAGGTGGACCTGGAGCAGGACCTCAAACAACAGGCTTGGGCCTACTTGGACAGCACCCTGCCAACCGAGGTAGACAATCCCCTTGACTACTGGGCAACGAAACTTGACCTTTGGCCCCAACTAGCTGAATTTGCCCTTGAAAGGCTGTCATGCCCAGCCAGTAGCGTGGCATCGGAGCGCGTGTTTAGTGCGGCAGGAGGTATTGTAACTCCGCGGAGGACACGACTGTCCACCCAAAGTGTGGAGAGACTCACGTTTGTGAAAATGAATCAGGCGTGGATTAGTCTGGATTTCAAACCACCAGTTCCTGACACAACTGACTAAATCCGCCATGAATCATGCCTCAAACATGTGCCACTTTGAGGTCTCCTCACACACTGCTGGTGTGTAGATTTTTTTGACATAGGGTGCTGGCAGATTATGGGCCTCCTATAGCTGCTGCCAGGCCCCTAATCTGCCATAGGCCCCTATATACCGCTTCCTCATGCTGCTGCCAGGTCCAGAGTCTCTCATGGGTCCCTGTACGGCCTCCCATTGCTGCTGTCTCCATCGCCACACTCTGCCATGTGCCACTTTCAGGTCTCCTCACACACTGCTGGTGTGTAGAATTTTTTGACATAGGGTGCTGGCAGATTATGGGCCTCCCATTGCTGCTGCCAGGCCCCTAATCTGCCATAGGCCCCTATATACCGCTTCCTCATGCTGCTGCCAGGTCCAGAGTCTGTCATGGGTCCCTGTACGGCCTCCCATTGCTGCTGTCTCCATCGCCACACTCTGCCATGTGCCACTTTCAGGTCTCCTCACACTGCTGGTGTGTTGAATTTTTTGACATAGGGTGCTGGCAGATTAAGGGCCTCCCATAGCTGCTGCCAGGCCCCTAATCTGCCATAGGCCCCTATATACCGCCTCCTCATGCTGCTGCCAGGTCCAGAGTCTGTCATGGGTCCCTGTACGGCCTCCCATTGCTGCTGTCTCCATCGCCACACTCTGCCATGTGCCACTTTCAGGTCTCCTCACACTGCTGGTGTGTTGAATTTTTTGACATAGGGTGCTGGCAGATTATGGGCCTCCTATAGCTGCTGCCAGGCCCCTAATCTGCCATGGGCCCCTATATACCGCCTCCTCATGCTGCTGCCAGGTCCAGAGTCTGTCATGGGTCCCTGTACGGCCTCCCATTGCTGCTGTCTCCATCGCCACACTCTGCCATGTGCCACTTTCAGGTCTCCTCACACACTGCTGGTGTGTAGAATTTTTTGACATAGGGTGCTGGCAGATTAAGGGCCTCCCATAGCTGCTGCCAGGCCCCTAATCTGCCATAGGCCCCTATATACCGCCTCCTCATGTTGCTGCCAGGTCCAGAGTCTGTCATGGGTCCCTGTACGGCCTCCCATTGCTGCTGTCTCCATCGCCACACTCTGCCATGTGCCACTTTCAGGTCTCCTCACACACTGCTGGTGTGTAGAATTTTTTGACATAGGGTGCTGGCAGATTATGGGCCTCCCATAGCTGCTGCCAGGCCCCTAATCTGCCATAGGCCCCTATATACCGCTTCCTCATGCTGCTGCCAGGTCCAGAGTCTGTCATGGGTCCCTGTACGGCCTCCCATTGCTGCTGTCTCCATCGCCACACTCTGCCATGTGCCACTTTCAGGTCTCCTCACACTGCTGGTGTGTAGAATTTTTTGACATAGGGTGCTGGCAGATTATGGGCCTCCCATTGCTGCTGCCAGGCCCCTAATCTGCCATAGGCCCCTATATACCGCCTCCTCATGCTGCTGCCAGGTCCAGAGTCTCTCATGGGTCCCTGTACGGCCTCCCATTGCTGCTGTCTCCATCGCCACACTCTGCCATGTGCCACTTTCAGGTCTCCTCACACACTGCTGGTGTGTAGAATTTTTTGACATAGGGTGCTGGCAGATTATGGGCCTCCCATAGCTGCTGCCAGGCCCCTAATCTGCCATAGGCCCCTATATACCGCTTCCTCATGCTGCTGCCAGGTCCAGAGTCTCTCATGCCATGTGCCACTTTCAGGTCTCCTCACACACTGCTGGTGTGTAGAATTTTTTGACATAGGGTGCTGGCAGATTAAGGGCCTCCCATAGCTGCTGCCAGGCCCCTAATCTGCCATAGGCCCCTATATACCGCTTCCTCATGCTGCTGCCAGGTCCAGAGTCTGTCATGGGTCCCTGTACGGCCTCCCATTGCTGCTGTCTCCATCGCCACACTCTGCCATGTGCCACTTTCAGGTCTCCTCACACTGCTGGTGTGTTGAATTTTTTGACATAGGGTGCTGGCAGATTATGGGCCTCCTATAGCTGCTGCCAGGCCCCTAATCTGCCATGGGCCCCTATATACCGCCTCCTCATGCTGCTGCCAGGTCCAGAGTCTGTCATGGGTCCCTGTACGGCCTCCCATTGCTGCTGTCTCCATCGCCACACTCTGCCATGTGCCACTTTCAGGTCTCCTCACACACTGCTGGTGTGTAGAATTTTTTGACATAGGGTGCTGGCAGATTAAGGGCCTCCCATAGCTGCTGCCAGGCCCCTAATCTGCCATAGGCCCCTATATACCGCCTCCTCATGTTGCTGCCAGGTCCAGAGTCTGTCATGGGTCCCTGTACGGCCTCCCATTGCTGCTGTCTCCATCGCCACACTCTGCCATGTGCCACTTTCAGGTCTCCTCACACACTGCTGGTGTGTAGAATTTTTTGACATAGGGTGCTGGCAGATTATGGGCCTCCCATAGCTGCTGCCAGGCCCCTAATCTGCCATAGGCCCCTATATACCGCTTCCTCATGCTGCTGCCAGGTCCAGAGTCTGTCATGGGTCCCTGTACGGCCTCCCATTGCTGCTGTCTCCATCGCCACACTCTGCCATGTGCCACTTTCAGGTCTCCTCACACTGCTGGTGTGTAGAATTTTTTGACATAGGGTGCTGGCAGATTATGGGCCTCCCATTGCTGCTGCCAGGCCCCTAATCTGCCATAGGCCCCTATATACCGCCTCCTCATGCTGCTGCCAGGTCCAGAGTCTCTCATGGGTCCCTGTACGGCCTCCCATTGCTGCTGTCTCCATCGCCACACTCTGCCATGTGCCACTTTCAGGTCTCCTCACACACTGCTGGTGTGTAGAATTTTTTGACATAGGGTGCTGGCAGATTATGGGCCTCCCATAGCTGCTGCCAGGCCCCTAATCTGCCATAGGCCCCTATATACCGCTTCCTCATGCTGCTGCCAGGTCCAGAGTCTCTCATGCCATGTGCCACTTTCAGGTCTCCTCACACACTGCTGGTGTGTAGAATTTTTTGACATAGGGTGCTGGCAGATTAAGGTCCTCCCATAGCTGCTGCCAGGCCCCTAATCTGCCATAGGCCCCTATATACCGCTTCCTCATGCTGCTGCCAGGTCCAGAGTCTGTCATGGGTCCCTGTACGGCCTCCCATTGCTGCTGTCTCCATCGCCACACTCTGCCATGTGCCACTTTCAGGTCTCCTCACACTGCTGGTGTGTTGAATTTTTTGACATAGGGTGCTGGCAGATTATGGGCCTCCTATAGCTGCTGCCAGGCCCCTAATCTGCCATGGGCCCCTATATACCGCCTCCTCATGCTGCTGCCAGGTCCAGAGTCTGTCATGGGTCCCTGTACGGCCTCCCATTGCTGCTGTCTCCATCGCCACACTCTGCCATGTGCCACTTTCAGGTCTCCTCACACACTGCTGGTGTGTAGAATTTTTTGACATAGGGTGCTGGCAGATTAAGGGCCTCCCATAGCTGCTGCCAGGCCCCTAATCTGCCATAGGCCCCTATATACCGCCTCCTCATGTTGCTGCCAGGTCCAGAGTCTGTCATGGGTCCCTGTACGGCCTCCCATTGCTGCTGTCTCCATCGCCACACTCTGCCATGTGCCACTTTCAGGTCTCCTCACACACTGCTGGTGTGTAGAATTTTTTGACATAGGGTGCTGGCAGATTATGGGCCTCCCATTGCTGCTGCCAGGCCCCTAATCTGCCATAGGCCCCTATATACCGCTTCCTCATGCTGCTGCCAGGTCCAGAGTCTCTCATGGGTCCCTGTACGGCCTCCCATTGCTGCTGTCTCCATCGCCACACTCTGCCATGTGCCACTTTCAGGTCTCCTCACACTGCTGGTGTGTTGAATTTTTTGACATAGGGTGCTGGCAGATTAAGGGCCTCCCATAGCTGCTGCCAGGCCCCTAATCTGCCATAGGCCCCTATATACCGCCTCCTCATGCTGCTGCCAGGTCCAGAGTCTGTCATGGGTCCCTGTACGGCCTCCCATTGCTGCTGTCTCCATCGCCACACTCTGCCATGTGCCACTTTCAGGTCTCCTCACACACTGCTGGTGTGTAGAATTTTTTGACATAGGGTGCTGGCAGATTATGGGCCTCCCATTGCTGCTGCCAGGCCCCTAATCTGCCATAGGCCCCTATATACCGCTTCCTCATGCTGCTGCCAGGTCCAGAGTCTCTCATGCCATGTGCCACTTTCAGGTCTCCTCACACACTGCTGGTGTGTAGAATTTTTTGACATAGGGTGCTGGCAGATTAAGGGCCTCCCATAGCTGCTGCCAGGCCCCTAATCTGCCATAGGCCCCTATATACCGCTTCCTCATGCTGCTGCCAGGTCCAGAGTCTGTCATGGGTCCCTGTACGGCCTCCCATTGCTGCTGTCTCCATCGCCACACTCTGCCATGTGCCACTTTCAGGTCTCCTCACACTGCTGGTGTGTAGAATTTTTTGACATAGGGTGCTGGCAGATTAAGGGCCTCCCATAGCTGCTGCCAGGCCCCTAATCTGCCATAGGCCCCTATATACCGCTTCCTCATGCTGCTGCCAGGTCCAGAGTCTGTCATGGGTCCCTGTACGGCCTCCCATTGCTGCTGTCTCCATCGCCACACTCTGCCATGTGCCACTTTCAGGTCTCCTCACACTGCTGGTGTGTTGAATTTTTTGACATAGGGTGCTGGCAGATTATGGGCCTCCTATAGCTGCTGCCAGGCCCCTAATCTGCCATGGGCCCCTATATACCGCCTCCTCATGCTGCTGCCAGGTCCAGAGTCTGTCATGGGTCCCTGTACGGTCTCCCATTGCTGCTGTCTCCATCGCCACACTCTGCCATGTGCCACTTTCAGGTCTGCTCACACACTGCTGGTGTGTAGAATTTTTTGACATAGGGTGCTGGCAGATTAAGGGCCTCCCATAGCTGCTGCCAGGCCCCTAATCTGCCATAGGCCCCTATATACCGCCTCCTCATGTTGCTGCCAGGTCCAGAGTCTGTCATGGGTCCCTGTACGGCCTCCCATTGCTGCTGTCTCCATCGCCACACTCTGCCATGTGCCACTTTCAGGTCTCCTCACACACTGCTGGTGTGTAGAATTTTTTGACATAGGGTGCTGGCAGATTAAGGGCCTCCCATAGCTGCTGCCAGGCCCCTAATCTGCCATAGGCCCCTATATACCGCCTCCTCATGCTGCTGCCAGGTCCAGAGTCTGTCATGGGTCCCTGTACGGCCTCCCATTGCTGCTGTCTCCATCGCCACACTCTGCCATGTGCCACTTTCAGGTCTCCTCACACACTGCTGGTGTGTTGAATTTTTTGACATAGGGTGCTGGCAGATTATGGGCCTCCTATAGCTGCTGCCAGGCCCCTAATCTGCCATAGGCCCCTATATACCGCTTCCTCATGCTGCTGCCAGGTCCAGAGTCTCTCATGCCATGTGCCACTTTCAGGTCTCCTCACACTGCTGGTGTGTAGAATTTTTTTGACATAGGGTGCTGGCAGATTATGGGCCTCCTATAGCTGCTGCCAGGCCCCTAATCTGCCATAGGCCCCTATATACCGCCTCCTCATGCTGCTGCCAGGTCCAGAGTCTGTCATGGGTCCCTGTACGGCCTCCCATTGCTGCTGTCTCCATCGCCACACTCTGCCATGTGCCACTTTCAGGTCTCCTCACACACTGCTGGTGTGTATAATTTTTTGACATAGGGTGCTGGCAGATTACGGGCCTCCCATAGCTGCTGCCAGGCCCCTAATCTGCCATGGGCCCCTATACCGACTCCTCATGCTGTGACGTTGCAACAAGGTGGAATTCAACCCTACATATGTTAGACCGCCTTTACGAACAGCAAAAGGCCATCACAGATTTCCTGATGTTAAAAGCGGATAAAGGTATTCCCTGTGTAACTTAGATGTCAGCCATTGGCAGCTCATGCGTGACACCTGCGCTTGCTCAGGCCCTTTGAGGAGGCCACGCTATTCGTGAGTCGGCAGGACTATGGGATGAACGACGTCATTCCTCTGTTGCACGTCCTGGAACAAATGCTGTTAACAATGGCTGGTCAGGGTGCGGTAGACGTGGCGCACAGATCTCAACGCCACATGACCCCTGTGGGGGCAGGACAGGAAGAAGAGGAGGAGGTAGAGGAGGACATTGGTGCTCAGGAATTATTGAGTGAAATGGGTGGTTTTTCCACTCAGCGGACAGGAGTGGAGGAGCAGGAGCATCTGGTAGAGGAGGAGGAGGAGGAGGAGACAGAGGACCCAGACGCACCGTGGCAGTATGCTGTGGAGATGGAGGCAGGGAGTCCCTCGCATTCCTTGGCACAAATGGCCCATAGCATGCTCGGTTGCTTGCGTAGCGACAGCCGAATAATAACCATCAGACAGAGGGATGACTTTTGGCTGTCCACCTTGTTGGACCCTCGCTACCGTTCCAAAATGGTGGCCTTTTTCACACCTGCTGAGAGGGAGGCCAAAATAACGTACTATAAAAACCACCTATGTAGTCAGCTGGTCTCTGCCTGTCTGCGCCAACGTCCATCCTCAGACACTGTGGGCCCTGTGCGCTCGCGTTCCGCTGCGATGGCAGCAGGGGAGGGGTGGGGTGGTAGGAGCAGTGGCAGCTCCACCAGCAGCGGCTGCCTCAGTCTGCAGTCGATGATGAGTAGCTTTCTTCACCAGCGCAGTGAGGAAACTACTAACCAGCCGCAGCAGCAGCAGCAGCAGCAGCAGCATCAGGTGGACCTGGAGCAGGACCTCAAACAACAGGCTTAGGCCTACTTGGACAGCACCCTGCCAACCGAGGTAGACAATCCCCTTGACTACTGGGCAACGAAACTTGACCTTTGGCCCCAACTAGCTGAATTTGCCCTTGAAAGGCTGTCATGCCCGGCCAGTAGCGTGGCATCGGAGCGCGTGTCTAGTGCGGCAGGAGGTATTGCAACTCCGCGGAGGACACGACTGTCCACCCAAAGTGTGGAGAGACTGACGTTTGTGAAAATGAATCAGGCGTGGATTAGTCTGGATTTCAAACCACCAGTTCCTGACACAACTGACTAAATCCGCCATGAATCATGCCCCAAACATGTGCCACTTTCAGGTCTCCTCACACTGCTGGTGTGTTGAATTTTTTGTCATAGGGTGCTGGCAGATTACGGGCCTCCCATAGCTGCTGCCAGGCCCCTAATCTGCCATGGGCCCCTATACCGCCTCCTCATGCTGCTGCCAAGTCCAGAGTCTCTCATGGGTCCCTGTACGGCCTCCCATTGCTGCTGTCTCCATCGCCACACTCTGCCATGTGCCACTTTCAGGTCTCCTCACACTGCTGGTGTATTCCATTTTTTGTCATAGGGTGCTGGCAGATTACGGGCTTCCCATAGCTGCTGCCAGGCCCCTAATCTGCCATGGGCCCCTATACCGCCTCCTCATGCTGCTGCCAGGTCCAGAGTGTGTCATGGGTCCCTGTACGGCCTCCCATTGCTGCTGTCTCCATCGCCACACTCTGCCATGTGCCACTTTCAGGTCTCCTCACACTGCTGGTGGGTTCCATTTTTTGTCATAGGGTGCTGGCAGATTACGGGCCTCCCATAGCTGCTGCCAGGCCCCTAATCTGCCATGGGCCCCCGTACCGACTCCTCATGCTGCTGCCAGGCCCGTAATCTGTCATGGGCCCCTGTTGTCGCTTGTTGGCATATTCCGCTCGTTCAGATGCTCCTTCTCCTGCTACTCCTCTTCACGGATTCCGTCAGCAGTCTTTCTTGGAATCCGTTTCCAAGAGACAACAGTTTGCGAGCACGCACCAGACGGTGCAGAAACTGAACGTCCTCCTGTCCAAGTTGCTGCTGCCAGGCTTGTAATCTGTCATGCGCCCCTGTACCGCCTCCTCATGCTGCTGCCAGGTCCAGAGTGTGTCATGGGCCCCCGTACCGACTCCAAATGCTGCTGCCAGGCCCGTAATCTGTCATGGGCCCCTGTACCGCCTCCCCATGCTGCTGCCAGGTCCAGATTGTGTCATGGGTCCCTGTACGGCCTCCCATTGCTGCTGCCAGGCCTGTAATCTGCCATGGGCCCCCCTACCGACTCCTCATGCTGCTGCCAGGCCCGTAATCTGCCATGGGCCCCTGTACCGCCTCCTCATGCTGCTGGCAGGTCCAGAGTGTGTCATGGGTCCCTGTACGGCCTCCCATTGCTGCTGTCTCTATCGCCACACTCTGCCATGTGCCACTTTCAGGTCTCCTCACACTGCTGGTGGTTTCCATTTTTGTCATAGGGTGCTGCATGGCCTCCCATTGCTGCTGCCTCCACCGCCACACTGTGGCTCCACACTCTGGTTTTGGCCCCGTGACTGGCCAAATGAGTGAAGTGTGCGGTGATTCTAAGATCGACGGCACTCATCTGCATGTCATACTGCCTGACAGTATTATTTCTCTTCCCCAGCAGACTCCAAGGGCATTTAAATTAAAGGTACAGTGTTCAGCACTAATATTAAGTCTCTCTGAAGCCTAGAAACACCCTTTTTTAAGTTAAATTCACAGCGAATATATTCGACTCGAATCGAATTTTTTCTACGAATTCGCCGAATCAGTCGAATCGAATTTTTGAATACTTCGCTCATCTCTAATCATAATGATAACATAAATCACCCAAATGGCCATGAGCCAAAGTTTACATGCCGTGGAATATTTGGCCTTGGTACAGACACACAAGGTGACACACACGGGTTAAAATGCCATTTAGAGGTTAATGTCTCACATCTGTGGCTTTTTAAATTGCAGTTAGTGTCAGTGTATAAATAGTCAATAAGTTTGTTAGCTCTTACGTGGAAGCACTGAGTAGGCTAGATACTGTGCCATGGGGATCAGAAAAGAACTGTCAAAAGTCCTGTGTAACAAGGTAATGGAACTTTATAAAGATGGAAAAGGACATATAAAGATGTCCAAAGCCTTGAATATGCCAATCAGTACTGTTAAATCACCTATTAAGAAGTGGAAAGTTCGGGGATTTCTTGATACCAAGCCAATGTCGGGTAGATCAAGAAAGATTGCAGCCATAATTGCCAGAAGAATTGTCCGGGATTCAAAAAAAAACCCACAGGCAACCTCAAAAGAAAAACTGGCTGCTCTGGAAAAAGATGGTATGGTTGTTTTTAAGGAGTACAATATGGTGATACTTGAACAAAAATGAGCTATTTGGTTGAAGTGCCAGAAAGAAGCTTTTACTACACCAATGCCACAAAAAAGCCCAGTTACAATATGCCTGACACCACCTTGACATGCCTAACCAGGCCTTTTTGTGTCATTGATGCAGTAAAGGCTTCTTTCTGGCACCTCGACCATGCAGCTCATTTTTGTTCAAGTGTCATCATATTGTGCTCCTTCAAAACAACCACACTGTCTTTTTACAGAGAAGCCTGTATTTTTCTTATGGTTACCTATGGGTTTCCCTTTGTAGCCCGAACAATTCTTCTGGCAGTTATGGCTGCAATCTTTCTTGGTCTTGGCTTGGTATCAAGAGATCCTCAAACTTTCCACTTCTTAATAGGTGATTTAACAGTATTGATTGGCATATTCAAGGCTTTGGACATCTTTATATGTCCTTTTCCATCTTTATAAAGTTCCATTACCTTGCTACACTGGACTTTTGACAGTTCTTTTCTGATCCCCATGGCTCAGTATCTAGCCCAGTCAGTGCTTCCATGTAAGAGCTAACAAACTCATTGACTATTTATACACTGACACTAATTGCAATTTAAAAGCCACAGATGTGGGACATTAACCTCTAATTGGCATTTTAACACGTGTGTGTCACCTTGTGTGTCTGTACCAAGGCCAAACATTCCAGGGTATGTGAACTTTTGATCATGGCCACTTGGGTGATTTCTGTTATCATTATGATTTAAAAAGGAGCCAAACAACTATTTTATAATAAATGGCTTCATATGATCATCATCCTTCATTCAATAAAAGAGCATTTTTTGCCATGATCAGTCATATTTTCAATATCAATGCCAAAATGTCACAATTTCTGCCAGGGTATGCAAACTTTTGAGCACAACTGTATATTCTGTTAATTCTGCTTGACCAAATTAATACGCTTTTTGTCATTTTTTGGTAACCTAACTGTCTCCTTACAATAAAATATTCGCCGACCATATAGTTTAGTTTTAGTAGTAATATTATTCTTATTTTGTTCTTAGGCCATATTGGCATATGGTTTTGCATATTTTGATGCTTATTCCTTCTGCAGGGGAATAAATGCTTAAATTCCATAAAACAGACTATTGTCTAATAGTTAGATATTAATGGTTAGTTTGTCTATGGGGAGAAATTAATTATTGATTTTATGCATCCTATATATATATATCTATATGTAAAGTAGTACTACGGAAAAAGTTTGTTTATCTTCCTGTCTGTGTGCATCACAATCGAGCTATTACATTATGTGTTTGTATGTGATTTACTGTAAATAAATAATTATTTATTTCATAATCTGTAGTCCATATTTCCACTGATCTGATTTGTGTTTGTTAAAAAGGATTTTGGTTGACTCTACATTGCTCAGAATTATTAAATAAGCCAGTTATATTATTTTATAAATTATTGCAATATTTGCAAACACCTTTGCTGACTGAATTAATTGTCCAGGTGTTACCTGGCAGAACATATTATTTTTGGAGGTACTGCTGGATGAAGTATTAACAATTCATAATTCATCAAAAGCACAACAAGTATTTTCACTTAAAGGATAAGTTCACCTTTTAGAAAAAAATAATAAACGCACATTTTTTTGCATGTAAAAATATGTGCATTTATTATTTTTGTCTGCAGGAGCCTGGAAAGCATTGCACCAGTGATCAGTATATTACTGATGCCATGCAGGTGTCCTGCAGACCTGTCAGAATAAGTGCTTGCCATACGAGATGTACAAGCAAACAGATATTCTGACAAGAAGAATTAATGAACTACCATGGCAGTTCACAGCGTCGTGGTAGTTCACTGAGGACTACCAGCTGACAGCCGCTAAGGCTGTCGGGACTTATAGTCTCTCATTCAGAAATGACTGTGAATGAGTGACGCGGCCGTGTGGGCGGAGCAGGCGTGTGATTGGTTACTGCACATCTGCATCAAATACACATTTTCCTTGAAAGTTGTACAACATCAAAGCTAAAAGTACAAAATTCCTGCTGGGCATAGCTAGTAGATATAAACATACATTTTGGTCGCTTTCATAGTGGCCATTTGGTTCAAGCATATCAAAATCAGGAGAGATGTTATTGGCTAAATATGGTAAAGGCATTCTGTGGTCACAGCATATGCTTTCTTTAATATGCTTTCCATCATTATTGTATTAACAATACAAACAATAGTTATTATCGACAATCCAACATAAGCTTACTTGAAAAATCTCCTTTCCTGTTCTGCCTGTCTGCTGGTCATCTCTTTCCTCAACATCCTGGACTCCCTACATGCTTTGCAGCTTCTCCTCTGCTGTTTACTTCCCATATCTAAGAACAACATTTCCCATGGTACCTTGCTGTCTGCAAGCTGTGATTCCTGTACTGACTCCACATCCTGAAACGCCTCCTCTCAGCACCTCTGTTGTTCAAGTAATGATTTGGGAAACCTCTAGATATATTACAAGAATGTTTTTGTTCTACTTTATATACTGCAATCCACAAGGACATGAAATAGCACACACCACCCCCTCTGTCTGACATGTAATACAGTCCTTGATCTCAAATTCTTTACCTGTGATAAATGGTAAGAATACTTTTCTCCTTTTCTGAATATATGTGGACCTACTGCACGCATAACATCTACCACATGCATAGAATCCTTTCATGTCAAAAAGGGTTATTGTATTCTTTTTTGGTGGCTCAATAAAGTTTTTCACTATCCTATTTCTAAGTGTAGGGGCTTTCCGGTAGACAAATTTAGGTCTTTTTAGGTGTTTATCTCTCCTGAGGATTTGCCAATGTTTAATGAAAATTCATTCTACTATTTTATGTTGTTTGTTATAATCCAATAACACTGGTAATATGAATTTATAATCCAATAACATTGGAAAGTAGACACTCCAATATATTTGCTGAGTGGCATGGTGAGTATTTTGCAGATCTCATGTGTTGCCACAAGTTTTTGGAAAATTAAGAAAACCTTGTAAGAAAAAAATGTATCTGGAAAATACTCATAATGCCTTTTATTCAATTCCTTGAGATGTCTACTTTCCAAAATGTAGTCATTTGGGGAAGGGAGGTTGTACTATCCTGGAATTTCAGGGCCTTTGAAACTATGATAGGTAGTGAGGAAGTGAAATGAGGAAACATGCACTTTGAAATCCTGAAGGTGGTCATTGGATTTTGGGAGTCTGTATTTGGCTAGACTGCCAGTATAGCAACAAGTCAGTTAAACTCCTGGCATAGTGATTCTGTCAGTTAAGTAGCAGAGGGGGTCATTAATCAGTTTCAGCTGCTTTGGTGTTAATGAAATTAACAACAGGTGCACTAGATGGGTAACAATGAGACAATCCCCAAAACAGGAATGGTTTTACAGTTGGAGACCACTGACATTTTTTTCCCTACTCATATTTTCTGACTGTTTTTCACTAGTTTTGAATTTGGCTAGGGTCAGTGTCACTACTGGTAGCATGAGGCGATGCCTGGACCCTACAGAGGTTGCACAATCAGTCCAACTTCTTCAGGATGTCACATCAGTACGTGTCATTGCCAAGGTTTGCTGTGTATCCCAGCACAGTCTCAAGAGCATGAAGGGTATTCCAGGAGACAGGCAGTTACTCTAGGAGAGCTGGACAGGGCTGTATAAGGTCCTTAACGCATCAGCAGTGCTGGTATCTGCTCCTTTGTGCAAGGAGGAACAGGATGAGCACTGCCAGAGCCCTACAAAATGACCTTCAGCAGGCCACTGGTGATAATGTCTATTACCAAACTTCATGAGGGTGGCCTGAGGGCCCAACCTCCTCTAGTGGGCCCTGTGCTCACTGCCTGGCAACATAGAGCTCAATTGGCATTTGCCACTAAACACTAAACAGAATTGGCGTCCTGTGCTTTTCACAGATGAGAGCAGGTTCACCCTGAGCACATGTGATAGACGTGAAAGGATCTGGAGAAGCTGTGGAGAACATTATGCTGCCGGTAACATTGTTCAGCATGACTGTTTTGGTGGTAGGTCAGTGATGGTTTGGAGAGGCATATCCATGGAGGGACGCACAGACCTCCACAGGTTAGACAATGGCACCCTGACTGTCATTAGGTATCGGGATTTAATCCGTGGACCCATTGTCAGACCCTATGCTGGTGCAGTGAGTCCTGGGTTCCTCCTGGTGCACAACAATGCCTCATGTGACGAGAGTATGCAGGCAGTTCCTGGAGGATGAAGAAATTGATACCATTGAATGGCCCCCATGCTCTCTTGACCTAAATCCAATAGAACACCTCTGAGATATCATGTTTCGGTCCATCCAACGTCACCAGGTTGCACCTCAGACTGTCCAGGAGCTGAGTGATTCCCTGCTCCAGATCTGGGAGGAAATACCCCAGGACACTATCCATTGTTTCAATGTTGTCAGGCATGCACACAAGCATGTGGGGCCCTACAAACTACTGAGTACCATTTTGAGTTGCTGCAATGAAATTTCAGCAAAATGGACTAGCCTGCTGCATCATTTTTTCACTTTGATTTTCAGGGTGTCTTTGAATTCAGTCGTAATAAAGTAATAAACTAGTGAAGTAGGTCGATAATTTTTATATCCATCAAACGATGGGACATCTTTACGTTCCTAACATATTACCCAGTCCATATCAGTATAGATATCCAGCATGATATTTTTCCCCATTGAGATCTGATGTGTTTTCAAAGTGTTCCTTTAATTTTTTTTCTGTAGTGTATATATACATTTAAGGGACAACTTTGTGTAAAAAAACAGAATTTGTCATTTTCCAAACATTTGTGGCAAAAAATAAAAACTTCCATGGACTCAACATGCCTCTCAGCAAATAGCTTGGGGTGTCTACTTTCTGAAAAAGGGTCCAGAATTGCTCAAAATTTACATGGTCCACAAAAATTTACACAAAATAAAGGTGAATAAAGCACCTGGATGGACAGCAGCCCCCATAGGTCAGCTTTGGAACTGAGCATGTGCAGTTCCAAAGTCTGCCAGGCTCGGTCGTGCACACACACACAGTGATGTCATGGCTCTTCTTGGTGCCATGTACAAATTACAAAGGAGCTGGAGAAGAACTGGAGCAAGCACCCACCATCTTCCCTCACTTGCTGCACCAGGGTCTCTTCCTATGTCTGCCTATCTTCTGGATAACTGCACAGTGCAGCACCACTCCCCACACAGGACACACCCCCTGCGCAGGTAAAGTAGGATCCTGAGAATTTGCATCACAAAGTAATTGTGGTGTATGAAATCCTGGATTGTACATTATACTACATCTATGTTGGCTCTCATTTACCATTACTACATCACTATGAAGACTGGGAGCCTGGATCTTGCAATGGTCATGTCTGCATGCATTTAATGACTAGAAGAAGATGCTGGTTCATTGAAAAAAATGAATGACCACATTTCTAAACAAATTCCTAGTAGTAAGAATTAGGAATGTTCAACACATTATACAGTGATCGGAAATCTGGGGTGTTGTTACAGCTATGGCCCGGGGGCCACATGTGGCCTGTTACAAGATTTTATCCAGCCCACAGCTGATCTTGACTCTGATGGGGATCCCAACGTAAAGGAGGAACTCTGATGTAAGGGGACTCTGATGGTTACAACGATGTAAGGGGGACTCTGATGTATGGATAAACTCTGATGTAAGTGGGACTCTGATTTAGGCTTCGTGCACACTGGGTGTTAAAAACGTCACTTTTAGAAGCATATGAGGGTTTTGCTTGTTTGCCCTTGCATGTTATCCTTGCTGTGGATGAAGAAATAGGGGAGTCAGAGGGGCATATGTTTATGATGAAAAAGGCACAAACGTGTCCCACGAAATGAAACACCTCCAGCCTGTGCACTGTGTATAGGGCTCATAAAAAATATGGCCATGGGGCAGAGCATAAAAGAACAGAGTACAGAGCTGATGTGATGACTGAAAGCAGAGGAGGCTCGAGCTGCCCGAGGATCGGGCTCTTGTGTAGGAGGTCAGTTGTCAATGTGACATTATTCCAGCCTCGCCAGTCATCTGTGGTGGGGGGAGAGGGATCACTGATATAAGGGGGGAGTGAATACACTAAGGTAAGGGGGGAAACTGATATAAAAGTTCCCCCTTATATCAGGCCCCCCTTTCACCTTAGTGTAGTCTCTCTGCAGAAAGTGGTTTTTGCCTCTGGTCACCAGGGTTCAGACTTCCCCCCAAATCAGAGCTCCCGAAGTTCAAGTTTACATCAGGGTCCACAGAGTTTCCCCTTGCACTGTAAGAGGGAAACCTGCAGACTCTGATGTAAGGGGGAACTCCGGGAACTCTGATTTGGTGGGGAGTCCGCAGAGTTCTGCTTTACACCAGAGTCCACAGCATTCCTCCTTACATCATGGTCCGCATTGTTCCCCTTTACATTAAAGTTACCTTTTACATCAGGGTCTGCAGAGTCCTTGCCCTGTAAGGGGTGAATCCTGCAGACTCTGATGTAAGGGGAAACTATGTGGAATCCTGTGTAAGGAAGGGGGAAGGTCTGGTGAAAAGAGACCCCTTTACATCAGAGTTCCCCTAAAGGGTCCTTTCACACGGGCATTCCGTTTTTTCATCAGTTCAGTCACGTTTTTTCGAAGAAAAAATGGATCAGTTTTTCATCAGTTTACATTAGTTTTTACATAATTTTTTTTCGTAAGTTTTTACATCAGTTTTTAAATCCACTACCAATTCAAAATCAGATGCAAAAATTGACCGTTTGTCCGTTTACATTAGTTTTTTGTCTGTTCCATTTTTTTAATGGAACAAAAATAGAGCTTTGATCTGTTCCAAAAAGACGGATGTTGACGGCTGTGGATGTAAATGGATGTAAACAGATGGTCAGCCATTTTTTCATAGAGAAGCATTGATGTCTATTTTTCATCCATCAACGACCTTACATAACGGATGGTCTTCAGTGTTCCCTTTTACATCAGGGTCCACAGTGTTCTACTTTACTTCAGGGTCCGCAGTGTAAGGGGGAGCCCTGTGGACTCAGATGAAAGGGAGAACTTTTTGGACTCTGATGTAAGGGAGAACTTGCCCCATTTGAAAGGGGCCATACATCACAGACGGTCTGCAGTGTTCCCCATTTACACTGTAAATACTGATATATACACTGTTTTGCACTGAAAATGGTAATTTTATAAATCTTTTTGAAATGTCAGTAAAAAATTTGGCAACACTGGCGCTGGAGGTTGGCAAAACTGGCTCAGGATGACAGGGTTGGTTTTAATTTTTTTCTATTTTATTCCTTTTATTTTAGTTTTGTTTCCATTTTTCTTCATTTAACTTTATTTTTATCACAAGGGGGCTAACAGGCCCTCTCTATGATAGAATTAGGCAGGTGACCCCCCCTAATGTCCCCCCTGCCCTCCACTGCAGCTAATTAAGCACAGATCATGCTTGATCTCTGGGAAGAGCACAGGAACCACAGAAGGGGATAAGGGTATGCGCACCACAAGCTCTGTATTAGTGATCAGGAGGCTATACAGCCACCTTCATCACTTTTATATTACAGCCAGGAGCTGGCTAAACAAAACAGTAACAAGCTGCTGCCACTCTAAGCTTATTTATAACCCTTCAGACTCTGGATATAGGTAGATGTATGTTGTTGATCTCCATGCACTGGACCTTGCCCAACTACTTAACTAGAAATATTATTGATTATGGTTTTTGTGAATGCAATGCCTTTGGTAAAAAAAAATCCCAATAATTTTGTTTTGTGCAAACGTTATAGTGTCTACAAACTATAATATATATATATATATACTGGAATTTACGCAGCTATGACACTATACTGGTAATGGCAGTGATCAGCAGCTTATAGTGGGACTGTGATAGTGTGGCTGACAATCTGGCACTAGCTGACGCTGGCTGGGAGGGACACTAACTGACTGATACAGACATCAATAGTGACAGTAATCAGTGCTACTACTGTACACTGTCCCTGTACTAATGACACTGGCTGAGAAGGGGTTAACCTCTTGAGGCAATTAAGGGGTTAATTGTGTGTCAAACAAGTGTAATGTGTGTAATACTATATGTACTGATTTTACTTTACCATATAGCTGTTTTTTTATCCCTGCTTTGCAGGGAGAAGAAACAGCCAGATTGCTGTTCCATGTACACAGAGTTATGTGTTTTGTAAACACAGAACTATGTGTGTGATTAGACACAGCTAATAAGCTGACTTCAGCCAAAATCATTGGCTGAAATCAGCTAACAAACTCCAATCACAGTACGGGTCTGTACGGGTAGCGTGTATGCACATGCCCCAACTGTGGAAGAAGGCCAATCAAGTACATATACGTGATTGTGTCTGTGTGGACAAAGAATAGTGCACTTAGAAATGTGAGTAATTTTTTTATTGAATCTATATATATATATATTTTTTACGGAAAACACTATGAATAAATTGAATAAATGTAAATGGTGCAGCGCTACCTTACTATATCCACCAATACTCATTAGAGATGAGCGAATCGAAGTAGGCGAAGTGGAATTCGTTTCGAATATTGGAAAATTTTCGATTCGCGACGAATCCGAAAAATAGCCTACTTCGGACGCGCGAATCGAAATTTTTCCTAAAATGGCGGCGGACATGTGCGGCGACGGAGCGGGGATGTCTGGGAAGGCGCGCAGACAAGGCGCGCTGACCCATAATGCATTCATTCATGACATGTGATCGCATTAGCCAATCAGCAGCCAGCCAGCCAGCACTGTGTAATGGTCGAGCTATAAATGGCGGCCATTTTAGAATTCTTCATTTGCCTCCAGTCATTCAAGAGAGGCAGACCGCTCTGTATTAGGGACAGAGTTAGGGCCACAGAAACGTTACTTGGGGACAGAGAAACGTTACTTAGGGACAGAGAAACATTACTCAGGGACACAGAATTGTTAGTGAGGGCCACAGAATCGTTACTTAGGGCCACAGAAACGCTAGTTAGGGCCACAGAATTGTTACTCAGGGACAGACAGAATTGTTACTGAGGGCCACAGAATTGTTACTTAGGGCCACAGAAACGTTACTCAGGGCCACAGAATTGTTACTGAGGGCCACAGAACTGTTACTTAGGGCCACAGAAACGTTAGTTAGGGCCACAGAATTGTTACTCAGGGACAGACACAGAATTGTTACTGAGGGCCACAGAATTGTTACTTAGGGCCACAGAAACATTACTCAGGGACACAGAATTGTTACTGAGGGCCACAGAACTGTTACTTAGGGCCACAGAAACGTTAGTTAGGGCCACAGAATTGTTACTCAGGGACAGACACAGAATTGTTACTGAGGGACACAGAATTGTTACTGAGGGCCACAGAACTGTTACTTAGGGCCACAGAATTGTTACTCAGGGCCACAGAATTGTTACTGAGGGCCACAGAACCGTTACTTAGGGCCACAGAATTGTTACTCAGGGACAGACACAGAATTGTTACTCAGGGACACAGAATTGTTACTGAGGGCCACAGAACCATTACTTAGGGCCACAGAATTGTTACTCAGGGACACAGAATTGTTACTGAGGGCCACAGAACCGTTACTTAGGGCCACAGAATTGTTACTCAGGGACAGACACAGAATTGTTACTCAGGGACACAGAATTGTTACTGAGGGCCACAGAACCGTTACTTAGGGCCACAGAATTGTTACTCAGGGACAGACACAGAATTGTTACTGAGGGCCACAGAATTGTTACTTAGGGCCACAGAAACGTTACTCAGGGACACAGAATTGTTACTGAGGGCCACAGAACTGTTACTTAGGGCCACAGAAACGTTAGTTAGGGCCACAGAATTGTTACTCAGGGACAGACACAGAATTGTTACTGAGGGACACAGAATTGTTACTGAGGGCCACAGAACCGTTACTTAGGGCCACAGAATTGTTACTCAGGGACACAGAATTGTTACTGAGGGCCACAGAACCGTTACTTAGGGCCACAGAATTGTTACTGAGGGACACAGAATTGTTACTGAGGGCCACAGAACTGTTACTTAGGGCCACAGAATTGTTACTCAGGGACAGACACAGAATTGTTACTGAGGGCCACAGAATTGTTACTGAGGGCCACAGAACCGTTACTTAGGGCCACAGAATTGTTACTCAGGGACAGACACAGAATTGTTACTGAGGGCCACAGAATTGTTACTTAGGGCCACAGAATTGTTACTGAGGGACACAGAATTGTTACTGAGGGCCACAGAACCGTTACTTAGGGCCACAGAATTGTTACTCAGGGACAGACACAGAATTGTTACTCAGGGACACAGAATTGTTACTGAGGGCCACAGAACCGTTACTTAGGGCCACAGAATTGTTACTCAGGGACAGACACAGAATTGTTACTGAGGGACACAGAATTGTTACTGAGGGCCACAGAACCGTTACTTAGGGCCACAGAATTGTTACTCAGGGACAGACACAGAATTGTTACTCAGGGACACAGAATTGTTACTGAGGGCCACAGAACCGTTACTTAGGGCCACAGAAACGTTACTCAGGGACACAGAATTGTTACTGAGGGCCACAGAACCGTTACTTAGGGCCACAGAATTGTTACTGAGGGACACAGAATTGTTACTGAGGGCCACAGAACCGTTACTTAGGGCCACAGAATTGTTACTCAGGGACAGACACAGAATTGTTACTCAGGGACACAGAATTGTTACTGAGGGCCACAGAACCGTTACTTAGGGCCACAGAATTGTTACTCAGGGATAGACACAGAATTGTTACTGAGGGCCACAGAACCGTTACTTAGGGCCACAGAATTGTTACTCAGGGACACAGAATTGTTACTGAGGGCCACAGAACCGTTACTTAGGGCCACAGAATTGTTACTCAGGGATAGACACAGAATTGTTACTGAGGGCCACAGAACCGTTACTTAGGGCCACAGAATTGTTACTCAGGGACACAGAATTGTTACTGAGGGCCACAGAACCGTTACTTAGGGCCACAGAATTGTTACTGAGGGACACAGAATTGTTACTGAGGGCCACAGAACCGTTACTTAGGGCCACAGAATTGTTACTCAGGGACAGACACAGAATTGTTACTGAGGGCCACAGAATTGTTACTGAGGGCCACAGAACCGTTACTTAGGGCCACAGAATTGTTACTCAGGGACAGACACAGAATTGTTACTGAGGGCCACAGAATTGTTACTTAGGGCCACAGAATTGTTACTGAGGGACACAGAATTGTTACTGAGGGCCACAGAACCGTTACTTAGGGCCACAGAATTGTTACTCAGGGACAGACACAGAATTGTTACTGAGGGCCACAGAATTGTTACTGAGGGCCACAGAACCGTTACTTAGGGCCACAGAATTGTTACTCAGGGACAGACACAGAATTGTTACTGAGGGCCACAGAATTGTTACTTAGGGCCACAGAAACGTTACTCAGGGACACAGAATTGTTACTGAGGGCCACAGAACCGTTACTTAGGGCCACAGAATTGTTACTCAGGGACAGACACAGAATTGTTACTGAGGGCCACAGAATTGTTACTTAGGGCCACAGAAACGTTACTCAGGGACACAGAATTGTTACTGAGGGCCACAGAACTGTTACTTAGGGCCACAGAAACGTTAGTTAGGGCCACAGAATTGTTACTCAGGCACAGACACAGAATTGTTACTGAGGGACACAGAATTGTTACTGAGGGCCACAGAACTGTTACTTAGGGCCACAGAATTGTTACTCAGGGACACAGAATTGTTACTGAGGGCCACAGAACCGTTACTTAGGGCCACAGAATTGTTACTCAGCGACAGACACAGAATTGTTACTCAGGGACACAGAATTGTTACTGAGGGCCACAGAACCGTTACTTAGGGCCACAGAATTGTTACTGAGGGACACAGAATTGTTACTGAGGGCCAC
The DNA here is from genome assembly GCF_062004578.1 of Staurois parvus. Classification (NCBI taxonomy): domain Eukaryota; kingdom Metazoa; phylum Chordata; class Amphibia; order Anura; family Ranidae; genus Staurois; species Staurois parvus. The sequence continues at coordinate 13,789,304 of NW_028317802.1, forward strand.
AGAACCGTTACTTAGGGCCACAGAATTGTTACTCAGGGACAGACACAGAATTGTTACTCAGGGACACAGAATTTTTACTGAGGGCCACAGAAACGTTACTCAGGGACACAGAATTGTTACTGAGGGCCACATAACCGTTACTTAGGGCCACAGAATTGTTACTCAGGGACAGACACAGAATTGTTACTGAGGGCCACAGAATTGTTACTTAGGGCCACAGAAACGTTACTCAGGGACACAGAATTGTTACTGAGGGCCACAGAACCGTTACTTAGGGCCACAGAATTGTTACTCAGGGACAGACATAGAATTGTTACTGAGGGCCACAGAATTGTTACTTAGGGCCACAGAAACGTTACTCAGGGACACAGAATTGTTACTGAGGGCCACAGAACCGTTACTTAGGGCCACAGAATTGTTACTCAGGGACAGACACAGAATTGTTACTGAGGGCCACAGAATTGTTACTTAGGGCCACAGAAACGTTACTCAGGGACACAGAATTGTTACTGAGGGCCACAGAACTGTTACTTAGGGCCACAGAAACGTTAGTTAGGGCCACAGAATTGTTACTCATGGACAGACACAGAATTGTTACTGAGGGACACAGAATTGTTACTGAGGGCCACAGAACTGTTACTTAGGGCCACAGAATTGTTACTGAGGGACACAGAATTGTTACTGAGGGCCACAGAACCGTTACTTAGGGCCACAGAATTAATATTCAGGGACAGACACAGAATTGTTACTCAGGGACACAGAATTGTTACTGAGGGCCACAGAACCGTTACTTAGGGCCACAGAATTGTTACTCAGGGACAGACACAGAATTGTTACTCAGGGACACAGAATTGTTACTTAGGGCCACAGAAACGTTACTCAGGGACACAGAATTGTTACTGAGGGCCACAGAACCGTTACTTAGGGCCACAGAATTGTTACTCAGGGACAGACACAGAATTGTTACTGAGGGCCACAGAATTGTTACTTAGGGCCACAGAAACGTTACTCAGGGACACAGAATTGTTACTGAGGGCCACAGAACCGTTACTTAGGGCCACAGAATTGTTACTCAGGGACAGACACAGAATTGTTACTGAGGGCCACAGAATTGTTACTTAGGGCCACAGAAACGTTACTCAGGGACACAGAATTGTTACTGAGGGCCACAGAACCGTTACTTAGGGCCACAGAATTGTTACTCAGGGATAGACACAGAATTGTTACTGAGGGCCACAGAACCGTTACTTAGGGCCACAGAATTGTTACTCAGGGACACAGAATTGTTACTGAGGGCCACAGAACCGTTACTTAGGGCCACAGAATTGTTACTCAGGGATAGACACAGAATTGTTACTGAGGGCCACAGAACCGTTACTTAGGGCCACAGAATTGTTACTCAGGGACACAGAATTGTTACTGAGGGCCACAGAACCGTTACTTAGGGCCACAGAATTGTTACTGAGGGACACAGAATTGTTACTGAGGGCCACAGAACCGTTACTTAGGGCCACAGAATTGTTACTCAGGGACAGACACAGAATTGTTACTGAGGGCCACAGAATTGTTACTGAGGGCCACAGAACCGTTACTTAGGGCCACAGAATTGTTACTCAGGGACAGACACAGAATTGTTACTGAGGGCCACAGAATTGTTACTTAGGGCCACAGAATTGTTACTGAGGGACACAGAATTGTTACTGAGGGCCACAGAACCGTTACTTAGGGCCACAGAATTGTTACTCAGGGACAGACACAGAATTGTTACTGAGGGCCACAGAATTGTTACTGAGGGCCACAGAACCGTTACTTAGGGCCACAGAATTGTTACTCAGGGACAGACACAGAATTGTTACTGAGGGCCACAGAATTGTTACTTAGGGCCACAGAAACGTTACTCAGGGACACAGAATTGTTACTGAGGGCCACAGAACCGTTACTTAGGGCCACAGAATTGTTACTCAGGGACAGACACAGAATTGTTACTGAGGGCCACAGAATTGTTACTTAGGGCCACAGAAACGTTACTCAGGGACACAGAATTGTTACTGAGGGCCACAGAACTGTTACTTAGGGCCACAGAAACGTTAGTTAGGGCCACAGAATTGTTACTCAGGGACAGACACAGAATTGTTACTGAGGGACACAGAATTGTTACTGAGGGCCACAGAACTGTTACTTAGGGCCACAGAATTGTTACTCAGGGACACAGAATTGTTACTGAGGGCCACAGAACCGTTACTTAGGGCCACAGAATTGTTACTCAGCGACAGACACAGAATTGTTACTCAGGGACACAGAATTGTTACTGAGGGCCACAGAACCGTTACTTAGGGCCACAGAATTGTTACTCAGGGACAGACACAGAATTGTTACTGAGGGACACAGAATTGTTACTGAGGGCCACAGAACCGTTACTTAGGGCCACAGAATTGTTACTCAGGGACAGACACAGAATTGTTACTCAGGGACACAGAATTGTTACTGAGGGCCACAGAACCGTTACTTAGGGCCACAGAAACGTTACTCAGGGACACAGAATTGTTACTGAGGGCCACAGAACCGTTACTTAGGGCCACAGAATTGTTACTGAGGGACACAGAATTGTTACTGAGGGCCACAGAACCGTTACTTAGGGCCACAGAATTGTTACTCAGGGACAGACACAGAATTGTTACTCAGGGACACAGAATTGTTACTGAGGGCCACAGAACCGTTACTTAGGGCCACAGAATTGTTACTCAGGGATAGACACAGAATTGTTACTGAGGGCCACAGAACCGTTACTTAGGGCCACAGAATTGTTACTCAGGGAAAGACACAGAATTGTTACTCAGGGACACAGAATTGTTACTGAGGGCCACAGAACCGTTACTTAGGGCCACAGAAACGTTACTCAGGGACACAGAATTGTTACTGAGGGCCACAGAACCGTTACTTAGGGCCACAGAATTGTTACTCAGGGACAGACACAGAATTGTTACTGAGGGACACAGAATTGTTACTGAGGGCCACAGAACCGTTACTTAAGGCCACAGAATTGTTACTCAGGGACAGACACAGAATTGTTACTCAGGGACACAGAATTGTTACTGAGGGCCACAGAACCGTTACTTAGGGCCACAGAAACGTTACTCAGGGACACAGAATTGTTACTGAGGGCCACAGAACCGTTACTTAGGGCCACAGAATTGTTACTGAGGGACACAGAATTGTTACTGAGGGCCACAGAACCGTTACTTAGGGCCACAGAATTGTTACTCAGGGACAGACACAGAATTGTTACTCAGGGACACAGAATTGTTACTGAGGGCCACAGAACCGTTATTTAGGGCCACAGAATTGTTACTCAGGGACAAACACAGAATTGTTACTGAGGGCCACAGAACCGTTACTTAGGGCCACAGAATTGTTACTCAGGGACAGACACAGAATTGTTATTCAGGGACACAGAATTGTTACTGAGGGCCACAGAACCGTTACTTAGGGCCACAGAATTGTTACTCAGGGACAGACACAGAATTGTTACTCAGGGACACAGAATTGTTACTTAGGGCCACAGAATTGTTACTGAGGGACACAGAACCGTTACTTAGGGCCACAGAATTGTTACTCAGGGACAGACACAGAATTGTTACTGAGGGCCACAGAATTGTTACTGAGGGCCACAGAACCGTTACTTAGGGCCACAGAATTGTTACTCAGGGACAGACACAGAATTGTTACTGAGGGCCACAGAATTGTTACTTAGGGCCACAGAAACGTTACTCAGGGACACAGAATTGTTACTGAGGGCCACAGAACCGTTACTTAGGGCCACAGAATTGTTACTCAGGGACAGACACAGAATTGTTACTGAGGGCCACAGAATTGTTACTTAGGGCCACAGAAACGTTACTCAGGGACACAGAATTGTTACTGAGGGCCACAGAACTGTTACTTAGGGCCACAGAAACGTTAGTTAGGGCCACAGAATTGTTACTCAGGGACAGACACAGAATTGTTACTGAGGGACACAGAATTGTTACTGAGGGCCACAGAACTGTTACTTAGGGCCACAGAATTGTTACTCAGGGACACAGAATTGTTACTGAGGGCCACAGAACCGTTACTTAGGGCCACAGAATTGTTACTCAGCGACAGACACAGAATTGTTACTCAGGGACACAGAATTGTTACTGAGGGCCACAGAACCGTTACTTAGGGCCACAGAATTGTTACTCAGGGACAGACACAGAATTGTTACTGAGGGACACAGAATTGTTACTGAGGGCCACAGAACCGTTACTTAGGGCCACAGAATTGTTACTCAGGGACAGACACAGAATTGTTACTCAGGGACACAGAATTGTTACTGAGGGCCACAGAACCGTTACTTAGGGCCACAGAAACGTTACTCAGGGACACAGAATTGTTACTGAGGGCCACAGAACCGTTACTTAGGGCCACAGAATTGTTACTGAGGGACACAGAATTGTTACTGAGGGCCACAGAACCGTTACTTAGGGCCACAGAATTGTTACTCAGGGACAGACACAGAATTGTTACTCAGGGACACAGAATTGTTACTGAGGGCCACAGAACCGTTACTTAGGGCCACAGAATTGTTACTCAGGGATAGACACAGAATTGTTACTGAGGGCCACAGAACCGTTACTTAGGGCCACAGAATTGTTACTCAGGGAAAGACACAGAATTGTTACTCAGGGACACAGAATTGTTACTGAGGGCCACAGAACCGTTACTTAGGGCCACAGAAACGTTACTCAGGGACACAGAATTGTTACTGAGGGCCACAGAACCGTTACTTAGGGCCACAGAATTGTTACTCAGGGACAGACACAGAATTGTTACTGAGGGACACAGAATTGTTACTGAGGGCCACAGAACCGTTACTTAAGGCCACAGAATTGTTACTCAGGGACAGACACAGAATTGTTACTCAGGGACACAGAATTGTTACTGAGGGCCACAGAACCGTTACTTAGGGCCACAGAAACGTTACTCAGGGACACAGAATTGTTACTGAGGGCCACAGAACCGTTACTTAGGGCCACAGAATTGTTACTGAGGGACACAGAATTGTTACTGAGGGCCACAGAACCGTTACTTAGGGCCACAGAATTGTTACTCAGGGACAGACACAGAATTGTTACTCAGGGACACAGAATTGTTACTGAGGGCCACAGAACCGTTATTTAGGGCCACAGAATTGTTACTCAGGGACAAACACAGAATTGTTACTGAGGGCCACAGAACCGTTACTTAGGGCCACAGAATTGTTACTCAGGGACAGACACAGAATTGTTATTCAGGGACACAGAATTGTTACTGAGGGCCACAGAACCGTTACTTAGGGCCACAGAATTGTTACTCAGGGACAGACACAGAATTGTTACTCAGGGACACAGAATTGTTACTGAGGGCCACAGAACCGCTACTTAGGGCCACAGAATTGTTACTCAGGGACAGACACAGAATTGTTACTCAGGGACACAGAATTGTTACTCAGGGACACAGAATCGTTGAATTAAAGAGTATGTCAGACAACATGCAGAGGAGTGGCAGAGGAGGCAATGTTTTAGGAGCGAGCAGACGTGGCAGCAGAGGAAGGGGTCGAGGCAGCACTATTCGCAGCCAGAGGCCAGTGCTCCCGGTGTCATCCAGCGGTCGTGTCTCCACCGACAACCCTGCCGCCATCGATTGGTTGGCTCGGTCGTCTTCCTCTTCCCAGGTCACCTCTGACACCTACAGCCAACGGTCGGTGGGTACGTCAGACACAACCGTTAGTTGGCATGGCCCGGGACCAAGCCCACTGAAATCACGTGTCCTCTACCTGCCCCTGTCCTTTGGTGTTCCCTCACCAAGCAAAGTATCGCATGCTGTGGGCTCAGCCCCACTGTACAGTGAGGAAGAGCTAACAGAGGGCGGTCAGGAACGGGGGGAGACATCCGCCTTTTCAGCAGCCAGGCGAAGAAGTAGTGGCGAGGAGAGTGGCTCGGTAGCCGGTCTAGAGACAGGTCTGTCTCCTGACCCAGACGCAGCCGAGGGGGCTAGTAGTGAGGCGGAGACCCTACTTGATGATGAGGAGGTTGATCGCACTTGGCAGCCTCGTCGTCATCAGGCAATTTCTTCCGCATCATCAGGAGAAGAGGGTGGCAGCTTGGCAGCGAGCGAAACAGTCGGTGGGTTGCCCAGGAGGCAGCAGGGTTGCAGCAGTGTCAGTGGAGCCAAACAGCCACGGAGTAGAGCACCAGCTCCACTGCAGCCTACCACCACGGCCAGTAGTGGTGCCGGTGTGCACGGAGGAAGCAGCAGTCAGCCAGTGAGGAGTAGCGGGGGCAAAGTTTCCTACTCGGCGGTGTGGCAATTTTTCGTCAAGCCGCCCGAGGAAGTAAACGTAGCCGTATGTCGACTATGTGGCCAGAAAGTCAAGCGTGGCCAGGGGGCCCATGTTGGGACTACAGCGTTGCGGCAGCATATGCAGCGTCGCCATTTGGTGGCCTGGGAAAACCGTGATAAAGATACGGCGGTTCTGCCCGCCCCAGCCCCAGCTCCATCACCCGCTCCGTTACTTGCTCCGTCACCCGACGTCAATCGCCCTCCATCAGCCAGTCAAGGCTCCAACACCTCTGCTGAGGGGAGTTGTCGCTCGTTGGCATCTTCCGCTCGTTCAGATGCTCCTTCTCCTGCTACTCCTCTTCACGGATTCCGTCAGCAGTCTTTCTTGGAATCCGTTTCCAAGAGACAACAGTTTGCGAGCACGCACCCGACGGTGCAAAAGCTGAACGTCCTCCTGTCCAAGTTGCTGGTGCTGCAGTCCCTCCCTTTCCAAGTGGTGGACTCAGCACCTTTCCGAGAAATGATGGCTTGTGCCGCGCCGCGGTGGAGAGTGCCAAGCCGTCATTTCTTCGCCAAAAAGGCAGTGCCAGCCCTGCATTCACATGTAGAAGACATGGTGGGCCAGTCTTTGAGCATGTCGGTCTCTGCCAAAGTGCACGGCAGCGCCGACGTGTGGAGCTGTAACTACGGTCAGGGACATGTCATTTACGGCCCACTGGGTGAACGTGGTGCCGTCACAGCCGCACCAGCAACTTGGACAGGTCACGCCGCTTTTGCCTCCACGTTTGCACGTCCTTGGTCCACAAAAGATGTCCGCCTCTACCACCTCTTCTTCCGCCGTGTCCTCAGCCGCCACCCCCGTGCCAAGTCCCATTACCCGACCGGCATATCACATGTGCAGGGCGCAACGGTGTCACGCTGTGCTGCACCTGGTATGCATTGGCGAACGTAGTCACACAGGGGAGGAACTTCTCAGTGTAATGAACAGAGAAATCGACAGATGGCTGTCTCCGCGCAAACTGAAAATCGGAACCATGTTGACCGACAACGGAAAGAACATGGTGTCTGCTCTGCGTCAAGGAAGGTTGTGCCATGCGCCATGCATGGCTCACGTGTTCAATCTGGTTGTCAAGCGGTTCCTAAAATCCACCATCCCACTGCAAGACATCCTTAAAATGTCACGTAAACTTTGCATGCATTTCAGCCATTCCTACACCGCAAAGCACACCCTCCTTGAGCTGCAGCGGCAGAACGGAATTGCACAGCATCGCCTGATCTGCGACGTTGCAACAAGGTGGAATTCAACCCTACACATGTTAGACCGCCTTTACGAACAGCGAAAGGCCATCACCGATTTCCTGATGTTACAAGCGGATAAAGGTACTCCCCTGTGTAACTTTGATGTCAGCCATTGGCAGCTCATGCGTGACACCTGCCGCTTGCTCAGGCCCTTTGAGGAGGCCACGCTATTCGTGAGTCGGCAGGACTATGGGATGAACAACGTCATTCCTCTGTTGCACGTCCTGGAACAAATGCTGTTAACAATGGCTGGTCAGGGTGCGGTAGACGTGGCGCACAGATCTCAACGCCACATGAATCCAGTGGGGGCAGGACAGGAAGAAGAGGAGGAGGTAGAGGAGGACATTTGTGCTCAGGAATTATTGAGTGAAATGGGTGGTTTTTCCACTCAGCGGATAGGAGTGGAGGAGCAGAAGCATGTGGTAGAGGAGGAGGAGGAGGAGACAGAGGACCCAGACGCACCGTGGCAGTATGCTGTGGAGATGGAGGCAGGGAGTCCCTCGCATTCCTTGGCACAAATGGCCCATAGCATGCTCGGTTGCTTGCGTAGTGACAGCCGAATAATAACCATCAGACAGAGGGATGACTTTTGGCTGTCCACCTTGTTGGACCCTCGCTACCGTTCAAAAATGGTGGCCTTTTTCACACCTGCTGAGAGGGAGGCCAAAATAACGTACTATAAAAACCACCTATGTAGTCAGTTGGTCTCTGCCTTTGTGCGTCAACGTCCATCCTCAGACACTGTGGGCCCTGTGCGCTCGCGTTCCGCTGCCATGGTAGCAGGGGAGGGGTGGGATGGTAGGAGCAGTGGCAGCTCCACCAGCAGCGGCTGCCTCAGTCTGCAGTCGATGATGAGTAGCTTTCTTCACCAGCGCAGTGAGGAAACTACTAACCAGCCGCAGCAGCAGCAGCATCAGGTGGACCTGGAGCAGGAGCTCAAACAACAGGCTTGGGCCTACTTGGACAGCACCCTGCCAACCGAGGTAGACAATCCCCTTGACTACTGGGCAACGAAACTTGACCTTTGGCCCCAACTAGCTGAATTTGCCCTTGAAAGGCTGTCATGCCCGGCCAGTAGCGTGGCATCGGAGCGCGTGTTTAGTGCGGCAGGAGGTATTGTAACTCCGCGGAGGACACGACTGTCCGCCCAAAGTGTGGAGAGACTCACGTTTGTGAAAATGAATCAGGCGTGGATTAGTCTGGATTTCAAACCACCAGTTCCTGACACAACTGACTAAATCCGCCATGAATCATGCCCCAAACATGTGCCACTTTCAGGTCTCCTCACACTGCTGGTGTGTTGAATTTTTTGACATAGGGTGCTGGCAGATTACGGGCCTCCCATAGCTGCTGCCAGGCCCCTAATCTGCCATGGGCCCCTATACCGCCTCCTCATGCTGCTGCCAGGTCCACAGTCTCTCATGCCATGTGCCACTTTCAGGTCTCCTCACACTGCTGGTGTGTTGAATTTTTTGACATAGGGTGCTGGCAGATTACGGGCCTCCCATAGCTGCTGCCAGGCCCCTAATCTGCCATGGGCCCCTATACCGCCTCCTCATGCTGCTGCCAGGTCCACAGTCTCTCATGCCATGTGCCACTTTCAGGTCTCCTCACACTGCTGGTGTGTTGAATTTTTTGACATAGGGTGCTGGCAGATTACGGGCCTCCCATAGCTGCTGCCAGGCCCCTAATCTGCCATGGGCCCCTATATACCGCCTCCTCGTGCTGCTGCCAGGTCCAGAGTCTGTCATGGGTCCCTGTACGGCCTCCCATTGCTGCTGTCTCCATCGCCACACTATGCCATGTGCCACTTTCAGGTCTCCTCACACTGCTGGTGTGTTGAATTTTTTGACATAGGGTGCTGGCAGATTACGGGCCTCCCATAGCTGCTGCCAGGCCCCTAATCTGCCATGGGCCCCTATATACCGCCTCCTCATGCTGCTGCCAGGTCCAGAGTCTCTCATGGGTCCCTGTACGGCCTCCCATTGCTGCTGTCTCCATCGCCACACTCTGCCATGTGCCACTTTCAGGTCTCCTCACACACTGATGGTGTGTTGAATTTTTTGACATAGGGTGCTGGCAGATTACGGGCCTCCTATAGATGCTGCCAGGCCCTAATCTGCCATGGGCCCCTATACCGCCTCCTCATGCTGCTGCCAGGTCCACAGTCTCTCATGCCATGTGCCACTTTCAGGTCTCCTCACACACTGCTGGTGTGTTGAATTTTTTGACATAGGGTGCTGGCAGATTACGGGCCTCCCATAGCTGCTGCCAGGCCCCTAATCTGCCATGGGCCCCTATATACCGCCTCCTCATGCTGCTGCCAGGTCCAGAGTCTCTCATGGGTCCCTGTACGGCCTCCCATTGCTGCTGTCTCCATCGCCACACTCTGCCATGTGCCACTTTCAGGTCTCCTCACACACTGCTGGTGTGTTGAATTTTTTGACATAGGGTGCTGGCAGATTACGGGCCTCCCATAGCTGCTGCCAGGCCCCTAATCTGCCATGGGCCCCTATATACCGCCTCCTCATGCTGCTGCCAGGTCCAGAGTCTGTCATGGGTCCCTGTACGGCCTCCCATTGCTGCTGTCTCCATCGCCACACTATGCCATGTGCCACTTTCAGGTCTCCTCACACTGCTGGTGTGTTGAATTTTTTGACATAGGGTGCTGGCAGATTACGGGCCTCCCATAGCTGCTGCCAGGCACCTAATCTGCCATGGGCCCCTATATACCGCCTCCTCATGCTGCTGCCAGGTCCAGAGTCTCTCATGGGTCCCTATACGGCCTCCCATTGCTGCTGTCTCCATCGCCACACTCTGCCATGTGCCACTTTCAGGTCTCCTCACACTGCTGGTGTGTTGAATTTTTTGACATAGGGTGCTGGCAGATTACGGGCCTCCCATAGCTGCTGCCAGGCCCCTAATCTGCCATGGGCCCCTATACCGCCTCCTCATGCTGCTGCCAGGTCCACAGTCTCTCATGCCATGTGCCACTTTCAGGTCTCCTCACACTGCTGGTGTGTTGAATTTTTTGACATAGGGTGCTGGCAGATTACGGGCCTCCCATAGCTGCTGCCAGGCCCCTAATCTGCCATGGGCCCCTATACCGCCTCCTCATGCTGCTGCCAGGTCCACAGTCTCTCATGCCATGTGCCACTTTCAGGTCTCCTCACACTGCTGGTGTGTTGAATTTTTTGACATAGGGTGCTGGCAGATTACGGGCCTCCCATAGCTGCTGCCAGGCCCCTAATCTGCCATGGGCCCCTATATACCGCCTCCTCATGCTGCTGCCAGGTCCAGAGTCTGTCATGGGTCCCTGTACGGCCTCCCATTGCTGCTGTCTCCATCGCCACACTATGCCATGTGCCACTTTCAGGTCTCCTCACACTGCTGGTGTGTTGAATTTTTTGACATAGGGTGCTGGCAGATTACGGGCCTCCCATAGCTGCTGCCAGGCCCCTAATCTGCCATGGGCCCCTATATACCGCCTCCTCATGCTGCTGCCAGGTCCAGAGTCTCTCATGGGTCCCTGTACGGCCTCCCATTGCTGCTGTCTCCATCGCCACACTCTGCCATGTGCCACTTTCAGGTCTCCTCACACACTGATGGTGTGTTGAATTTTTTGACATAGGGTGCTGGCAGATTACGGGCCTCCTATAGATGCTGCCAGGCCCCTAATCTGCCATGGGCCCCTATACCGCCTCCTCATGCTGCTGCCAGGTCCACAGTCTCTCATGCCATGTGCCACTTTCAGGTCTCCTCACACACTGCTGGTGTGTTGAATTTTTTGACATAGGGTGCTGGCAGATTACGGGCCTCCCATAGCTGCTGCCAGGCCCCTAATCTGCCATGGGCCCCTATATACCGCCTCCTCATGCTGCTGCCAGGTCCAGAGTCTCTCATGGGTCCCTGTACGGCCTCCCATTGCTGCTGTCTCCATCGCCACACTCTGCCATGTGCCACTTTCAGGTCTCCTCACACACTGCTGGTGTGTTGAATTTTTTGACATAGGGTGCTGGCAGATTACGGGCCTCCCATAGCTGCTGCCAGGCCCCTAATCTGCCATGGGCCCCTATATACCGCCTCCTCATGCTGCTGCCAGGTCCAGAGTCTGTCATGGGTCCCTGTACGGCCTCCCATTGCTGCTGTCTCCATCGCCACACTATGCCATGTGCCACTTTCAGGTCTCCTCACACTGCTGGTGTGTTGAATTTTTTGACATAGGGTGCTGGCAGATTACGGGCCTCCCATAGCTGCTGCCAGGCACCTAATCTGCCATGGGCCCCTATATACCGCCTCCTCATGCTGCTGCCAGGTCCAGAGTCTCTCATGGGTCCCTATACGGCCTCCCATTGCTGCTGTCTCCATCGCCACACTCTGCCATGTGCCACTTTCAGGTCTCCTCACACTGCTGGTGTGTTGAATTTTTTGACATAGGGTGCTGGCAGATTACGGGCCTCCCATAGCTGCTGCCAGGCACCTAATCTGCCATGGGCCCCTATATACCGCCTCCTCATGCTGCTGCCAAGTCCAGAGTCTCTCATGGGTCCCTGTACGGCCTCCCATTGCTGCTGTCTCCATCGCCACACTCTGCCATGTGCCACTTTCAGGTCTCCTCACACACTGCTGGTGTGTTGAATTTTTTGACATAGGGTGCTGGCAGATTACGGGCCTCCTATAGCTGCTGCCAGGCCCCTAATCTGCCATGGGCCCCTATACCGCCTCCTCATGCTGCTGCCAGGTCCACAGTCTCTCATGCCATGTGCCACTTTCAGGTCTCCTCACACTGCTGGTGTGTTGAATTTTTTGACATAGGGTGCTGGCAGATTACGGGCCTCCTATAGCTGCTGCCAGGCCCCTAATCTGCCATGGGCCCCTATACCACCTCTTCATGCTGCTGCCAGGTCCAGAGTCTGTCATGTGTCCCTGTACGGCCTCCCATTGCTGCTGTCTCCATCGCCACACTCTGCCATGTGCCACTTTCAGGTCTCCTCACACACTGCTGGTGTGTTGAATTTTTTGACATAGGGTGCTGGCAGATTACGGGCCTCCCATAGCTGCTGCCAGGCCCCTAATCTGCCATGGGCCCCTATATACCGCCTCCTCATGCTGCTGCCAGGTCCAGAGTCTCTCATGGGTCCCTGTACGGCCTCCCATTGCTGCTGTCTCCATCGCCACACTCTGCCATGTGCCACTTTCAGGTCTCCTCACACTGCTGGTGTGTTGAATTTTTTGACATAGGGTGCTGGCAGATTACGGGCCTCCTATAGCTGCTGCCAGGCCCCTAATCTGCCATGGGCCCCTATACCGCCTCCTCATGCTGCTGCCAGGTCCACAGTGTCTCATGCCATGTGCCACTTTCAGGTCTCCTCACACTGCTGGTGTGTTGAATTTTTTGACATAGGGTGCTGGCAGATTACGGGCCTCCCATAGCTGCTGCCAGGCCCCTAATCTGCCATGGGCCCCTATATACCGCCTCCTCATGCTGCTGCCAGGTCCAGAGTCTCTCATGGGTCCCTGTACGGCCTCCCATTGCTGCTGTCTCCATCGCCACACTCTGCCATGTGCCACTTTCAGGTCTCCTCACACACTGCTGGTGTGTTGAATTTTTTGACATAGGGTGCTGGCAGATTACGGGCCTCCCATTGCTGCTGCCAGGCCCGTAATCTGCCATGGGCCCCCGTACCGACTCCTCATGCTGTGACGTTGCAACAAGGTGGAATTCAACCCTACATATGTTAGACCGCCTTTACGAACAGCAAAAGGCCATCACAGATTTCCTGATGTTAAAAGCGGATAAAGGTACTCCCTGTGTAACTTAGATGTCAGCCATTGGCAGCTCATGCGTGACACCTGCGCTTGCTCAGGCCCTTTGAGGAGGCCACGCTATTCGTGAGTCGGCAGGACTATGGGATGAACGACGTCATTCCTCTGTTGCACGTCCTGGAACAAATGCTGTTAATAATGGCTGGTCAGGGTGCGGTAGACGTGGCGCACAGATCTCAACGCCACATGACCCCTGTGGGGGCAGGACAGGAAGAAGAGGAGGAGGTAGAGGAGGACATTGGTGCTCAGGAATTATTGAGTGAAATGGGTGGTTTTTCCACTCAGCGGACAGGAGTGGAGGAGCAGGAGCATCTGGTAGAGGAGGAGGAAGAGGAGACAGAGGACCCAGACGCACCGTGGCAGTATGCTGTGGAGATGGAGGCAGGGAGTCCCTCGCATTCCTTGGCACAAATGGCCCATAGCATGCTCGCTTGCTTGCGTAGCGACAGCCGAATAATAACCATCAGACAGAGGGATGACTTTTGGCTGTCCACCTTGTTGGACCCTCGCTACCGTTCCAAAATGGTGGCCTTTTTCACACCTGCTGAGAGGGAGGCCAAAATAACGTACTATAAAAACCACCTATGTAGTCAGCTGGTCTCTGCCTGTCTGCGCCAACGTCCATCCTCAGACACTGTGGGCCCTGTGCGCTCGCGTTACGCTGCCATGGCAGCAGGGGAGGGGTGGGGTGGTAGGAGCAGTGGCAGCTCCACCAGCAGCAGCTGCCTCAGTCTGCAGTCGATGATGAGTAGCTTTCTTCACCAGCGCAGTGAGGAAACTAATAACCAGCAGCAGCAGCAGCAGCAGCATCAGGTGGACCTGGAGCAGGACCTCAAACAACAGGCTTAGGCCTACTTGGACAGCACCCTGCCAACCGAGGTAGACAATCCCCTTGACTACTGGGCAACGAAACTTGACCTTTGGCCCCAACTAGCTGAATTTGCCCTTGAAAGGCTGTCATGCCCGGCCAGTAGCGTGGCATCGGAGCGCGTGTTTAGTGCGGCAGGAGGTATTGCAACTCCGCGGAGGACACGACTGTCCACCCAAAGTGTGGAGAGACTCACGTTTGTGAAAATGAATCAGGCGTGGATTAGTCTGGATTTCAAACCACCAGTTCCTGACACAACTGACTAAATCCGCCATGAATCATGCCCCAAACATGTGCCACTTTCAGGTCTCCTCACACTGCTGGTGTGTTGAATTTTTTGTCATAGGGTGCTGGCAGATTACGGGCCTCCCATAGCTGCTGCCAGGCCCCTAATCTGCCATGGGCCCCTATACCGCCTCCTCATGCTGCTGCCAAGTCCAGAGTCTCTCATGGGTCCCTGTACGGCCTCCCATTGCTGCTGTCTCCATCGCCACACTCTGCCATGTGCCACTTTCAGGTCTCCTCACACTGCTGGTGTGTTGAATTTTTTGACATAGGGTGCTGGCAGATTATGGGCCTCCCATAGCTGCTGCCAGGCCCCTAATCTGCCATGGGCCCCTATACCGCCTCCTCATGCTGCTGCCAAGTCCAGAGTCTGTCATGGGTCCCTGTACGGCCTCCCATTGCTGCTGTCTCCATCGCCACACTCTGCCATGTGCCACTTTCAGGTCTCCTCACACTGCTGGTGTGTTGAATTTTTTGACATAGGGTGCTGGCAGATTTCGGGCCTCCCATAGCTGCTGCCAGGCCCCTAATCTGCCATGGGCCCCTATACCGCCTCCTCATGCTGCTGCCAGGTCCAGAGTCTCTCATGGGTCCCTGTATGGCCTCCCATTGCTGCTGTCTCCATCGCCACACTCTGCCATGTGCCACTTTCAGGTCTCCTCACACACTGCTGGTGTGTTCAATTTTTTGTCATAGGGTGCTGGCAGATTACGGGCCTCCTATAGCTGCTGCCAGGCCCCTAATCTGCCATGGGCCCCTATACCCCCTCCTCATGCTGCTGCCAGGTCCACAGTCTCTCATGGGTCCCTGTACGGCCTCCCATTGCTGCTGTCTCCATCGCCACACTCTGCCATGTGCCACTTTCAGGTCTCCTCACACACTGCTGGTGTGTTCCATTTTTTGTCATAGGGTGCTGGCAGGTTACGGGCCTCCCATTGCTGCTGCCAGGCCTGTAATCTGCCATGGGCCCCCGTACCGCCTGGTCACGCTGCTGCTGGGTCCACAGTGTGACATGGGTCCCTGTACCGCCTCCCATTGCTCCCACTCTGCCATGTGCCACTTTCAGGTCTCCTCACACTCCTGCTGGTTTCCATTTTGTCATAGGTTGCTGGCAGATTACAGGCCTCCCATAGGTGCTGCCAGGCCCCAAATCTGCCATGGGCCCCCGTACCGCCTGGTCACGCTGCTGCTGGGTCCACAGTGTGACATGGGTCCCTGTACTGCCTCCCATTGCTCCCACTCTGCCATGTGCCACTTTGAGGTCTCCTCACACTCCTGCTGGTTTCCATTTTGTCATAGGTTGCTGTATGGCCTCCCATTGCTGCTGCCTCCACCGCCACACTGTGGCTCCAAACACTGGTTTTTGCCCCGTGACTGGCCAAATGAGTGAAGTGTGCGGTGATTCTAAGATCGACGGCACTCATCTGCATGTCATACTGACTGACAGTATTATTTCTCTTCCCCAGCAGACTCCAAGGGCATTTAAATTAAAGGTACAGTGTTCTGCACTAATATTAAGTCTCTCTGAAGCCTAGAAACACCCTTTTTTAATATAAATTCACAGCGAATATATTCGACTCGAATCGAATATTGTCCACGAATTCGCCGAATCAGTCGAATCGAATTTTTGAATACTTCGCTCATCTCTAATACTCATATATGATCCCATATGAACATACAAATATCTGGTATCAGGTAAATGCTGCAATACACCTCCCTCTAGACTAACATCTGTATGAATACCTTTAACATAAATTAAACAAAAATAAGTGGAAACATGGATAACACAATAGCAAAATGCGTGTTACATACAAGAGATTTCCCCTCATAAAACCATGTGCTCAGGGACTGACTGACAACTCATGGGGCCCCCGGGCAATAGGGGACCATGGGGCCCCTGTGTCCTTGCCCACACTCAACCACACCCAAAAAAGCTTATGAAAAAGGTACCAGGGGCATCTCATGGGGCCCCCTTCTGACCTCGGGCCCTCTGGCAGTGCTCGAGCTTCCAAATGGTCAATCCGCCCCTGCATGTGCTGAAAAAAATACTGCAAATCCAACTCCAATACCTCTTACCCTCTCTACATATAATACTGAATAATGCTATGAACACAATAGGTGAGTCCTTCAAATGCTGTGAAACAAATGACAAAAGAGTCCTCTGAATTACAGGTAAAACTCGAAAAATTAGAATATCGTGCAAAAGTTCATTTATTTCAGTAATGCAACTTGAAAGGTGAAACTAATATATGAGATAGGCTCAGTACATGCAAAGCAAGATAGTTCAAGCTGTGATTTGTCATAATTGTGATGATTATGGTTTACAGCTCATGAAAACCCAAAATCCACAATCTCAGAAAATTAGAATATTGTGAAAAGGTGCAATATTCTAGGCTCAAAGTGTCCCACTCTAATCAGCTAATTAAACCATAACACCTGCAAAGGGTTCCTGAGCCTTTAAATGGTCTCTCAGTCTGGTTCAGTAGGAACCACAATCATGGGAAAGACTGCTGACCTGACAGTTGTGCAGAAAACCATCATTGACACCCTCCATAAGGAGGGAACGCCTCAAAAGGTAATTGCAAAAGAAGTTGTTGGATGTTCCCAAAGTGCTGTATCAAAGCACATTAATAGAAAGTTATGTGGAATGAAAAAGTGTGGAAGAGAAAGGTGCACAAACAGCAGGGATGACCACAGCCTGGAGAGGATTGTCAGGAAAAGGCTATTTAAAAGTGTTGGGGACTTTCACAAGGAGTGGACTGAGGCTGGAGTCAGTGCATCAGGAGCCACCACACACAGACGGATCCTGGACATGGGCTTCAAATGTCGTATGTCCTCTCACTCTGTAATCTCCGCACTATGCTGGTTGGAATTCTTCCTCTCCACCATATGGACCATGAAATTTCAGAAAAGGGAAGCTTCCATAGTGTAAAATCATTTATTGACTAATATAAAACAAGGTATTGCACTTCCACCAATATAAAATGTGGGCGCTTTAAGACTGTGCTTCCGGTAGTTTTCTGAAGATTAGATCAGGATTGAAGTAAAGCTGGAAAGACTAATGATTTCAGCTTCCTTATAGATACTTCCTCTCCTACTTTTTTACTCAAGCCATGAGACCAACCTAGTACTTACAGCTATGACTATAGTCGGCTAGTCTTGGTCTTGTAATAGTACATAGTAATAAAAATAGTATAATAGTCAATAACATGATCAATTCACAATATTAGCTCTGCTTTTATTCACCTTTATTTTGCTGTAACAGTAAATGTAGCCAATGCTGATAAAAGCTAGTGTTGTATTTTAGATTACAAATGTATACTTTGCATTATAATTTTAATAAAATATAGAATATAATATAAATATCAGTTTCATTACCAATGATTTTTATTAATTTTCCAATAAAGTACAAAAGCCACCCTACAGACATGTGGGATGGGAGAAAGACATGCCTAACTCCTGATATATTGAGGCACATATTGGTGTAGAGGACAAAGAAGAAAAAACAAAAAAATAGATTCTATTGAAGTTCCCATAACCCAGAGCATTCCTCTGGGATACTTAACTAGATAAGAAGGGAAATACAAGAAATGAAGACAGGCAAACACATTTCTTCACCACTTAACCTTTGATAGCTTTATTATAACCAAGTGTTAAAGCAACTTAGAGAGTCCCTGATGGTGAGCAACAGGCCTGACACTTGGGCATATTTTCTATTACTCCTATTGTACACCATGCGACAAATAACAGCCAGTGTATCTCGTACAACAGATAGAATAGAGAACACACCCCATTAAAGGAGAAGACTAAAAACCAAGAAAGGAGGAAAGATAAAGGAAAAGAAAGACAAAGGTGCACCCTCCCTTGATACAGGTGTGAATAAATTATCCAAACCATGAGAGATCTGTAAGGTACTTGATCCATGTATCCCAAGTTTTCTCAAAGAGGGCCAGTTTGTCATGTAGGATTGCTGACAGGCATTCATTTGTCATGATCCAGATCAACTTGGCCTTCAGAAGGTGAAACGGGATCGCAGGGGACATCAAGGATCTTGTAACTGAGATTCTAGCAGTAGTAATGATAGTAATGATAAAGGTTATCAACCGTCTCTCATGTCTCAGTGTCCCCTCTACCGGACTCCCCAATAAGGCCTATTGTGGTGGTTTAGTGAGATTTACCTGGGTAAGAGAATAGACTAAATTATTTGTGCATATCCAGAACCGCTTAACCTGTGGGCATGTCCACCATATATGGAACACTGTTCCCTCTTGACCACAGCCCCTAAAGCACAAGTGAAGGCACCTGGGACACAGGATGATATTCTCGCTGGAGCCATGTATGAGCCTAGTTCAGATTTCCATTGCCTTTTAAGAAACTTCCAGTTTAAAAATTATTAAGTACATTTTTTTAAAGTTCAAGCAAACCACAACTTTGAATTTAAGTTATCGCTTATCAATGCTGGTGCATTGACCTATTCCAGCAGGACATTTCCACCATCTATATGTTTTACTGCATGCATAGATTAAAGAGGCCAGTGTAAAAATATTTTTTATATGTTGTTCTATGCTTTAACTTTGGAACTATAGTCTTCACTATGATTTAACAACAGTTTGATTTACGTTATTGCTAATACCAGGAGGCCTGTCTAGTTGTCATTGTGTTTCAGCATGTGGGTAGTAGCAGAAGGGTGCTTTTTTAATTTTCGCCCTGGGAACTGTACTTCTTAGAAAACACTGTGAGTCAGCTTAATGCATTTTAATGAAAGCTGGTTCTTTTGTAGTAGCACAGTAGTAGATCTGCAGTGGTGCATTTCTTTCAATGTAGGTTACTTTTACATGCCTTTGTTTATATTTCTTCCTGCTCAGATACCAGAGAGATAATATTTACAATTTATAAAGCATATATCCATGAATTATTCATGTACTGCATTTCATTACAATATATTTTCTAACCAGAACTCCCAAACTGCGTTGGATTGTTTGCATTAGGAAAAGTGTCTTAATGTGCACCTATAATTCTGTAGCAAACACCATACTAATGAAAAGCAGAAAAGATGCCATTTTTCAGAAATAGAGGTGTTTGGGAAAAATGTATAACTTTCTGCCTCTCATATCTCTAGTCCTCCTTCACACTGTAAATGCAAATTTATTTTCTGCATATATTGTACATATCATCAATATACACTCTACAGGAAAAGTTGTGTAAACATCCCTCCAAATTATTGAATTTAAGTGTTTCCATTGAAGAGTAGTGTGAAACGAAATTAAACTAGTGCTATGCTAAAGGTTTAATTTTTTTTTCTAAAAATAACAAACATGTCTGCACTTACCTGCTGTTTGCAGTGGTTTTGCACAGAGCAGCCTGGATCCTCCTCTTCTCGGGTCCCATGCTGGCACTTCTTGCTCCTCCCTCCTGTCCGGTGCACCCACAGCAAGCAGTTTGCTATGGGGGCACCTGCTGCTCCATGTGACCATTCATATACCGTGCCATGACTCTGCCCCTTCTCTCAATGGCTCTTGCTGTTGTCTCAGGCAATGAGAAGAGGGAGTCCTGGGATAGTCAAGACTCCAGTGCACATCATTGGATCAAGAAGGGGCTTGGACCAGCATTAGGGGGGGCTGGGGCTGCTACACAGAGGAGGTTTTTTACCTTCATGCATAGAAAAACCTTGAGCTTTTACAACCACTGTAACCTCTTTCCACTTCCTCCTGGTGGTCCTTTAGCAATCTTAATGCCTGGAGGTGGGGCAGACTTCCTGATCATGCGATCACTGTGAGCACATTATTGGGAGCCTCTTCCACTGGCCCCTGATCACAGAGACCAGGAGCTGTCTGTTGTAGCTTGGTCACTGTGCTGGGAGCATGCAGTGAGTACAACCTCAGTCACCATGAACGCAATTGTGCAGCATGTAGGCATTAAAGTTACTAAACCCACAACAGTAAAATCAGTCTGTATATGCAGTAAAGTGTACTTGATATACTCACTGTGGAACCTAAGGGGTTAATCCTCTGCATTGTGTAAAAATGCCTTTTGATCCTGACTTCTCTGATCCTCCCCTTCTTCCAGTGTCCCCCTCTTATCTCCTGATAAGACATATCTTGTGGAGCTACTCTGCACATTCTCGGTTTGGTGTGTATTGCTAGAGAGGTTTTTTTTCTTGGGAGAGTGCATGTGACCAGCACAGGGCCAATCAGTATTTTCCAGACAGAGGTCAGGGGTTCTGCATCCTCCTAGAGTAGAAGGAAAACTCCTACAAGCTTTAACCAGTGTTCTTCTGAACACTGATAGAAGTCACAAGACTGCTCTAACTGCTGATGATAAAAGGTATTTAGCAGTTTATATCTACTAAAATAATTGCACTTCCATGTTCTGTGTACTGTGGGAGACCAGATATAGTGATGCAGGATCCTGGGTTTAGTAACACTTTAAGGTTTCCACACATATGTGTTACATGGTCAGAACAACAGGTTCTGTCCTTCTGATTATGATGTCACAAATAATGGAAGCAAACCCTGCAAAAAACGCTGCAAACTGTGCATCAAAAAGTGTCACATACTCAAAATGGATCTTCAGTATCACCGGATCATACAGCTTTAATTCATCAAAAAGTGGCACATACTTCAAAGGGATCTTCAGTATCTCCAGATCATACAGCTGCACCTCCAGTAATATTGTGTACCTTATCCAGTGCAAAAAATGTAGCAAAGTATCTTACGTTGGCGAAACAGGACAGACGGTGAGAACAAGGATGAATTTGCACAGACATACCATCAAGGAACATAAAGAAGATGACTTCTGCACACCTGTGGGACACCATTAATCACAACCGGACCACACTATGGAAGACCTCAGTATCTTAATTGTTAAAGGCAATTTCAAAATTGTTGTGGGCTTTTGAATCATGTCTCAAAAATATGACTTTTATCAAGACATAATATTATGTGGCAAACAGCTCAGCATAGCCGGATACTAAGAGTTAATTTTGTCTTGGTTGAACCATCAAGAATTCTAGTTAAAGAAATGAAGAGAATGGGGGGAGTAAAACTTTTCCAGGACAATAAGACTGTTTGAACTGTCAACAAGGACTATTTGTATATGGAGGTTGAGAAGAATGCACATACAGAAAGTCAAACACATAGGACTTTGACTTGTAAACATTTCAACAATAATGAGACGGGAACTCAACTGGTTGAAAGCTTAACCAAAACCTGTAGAGTGTGATGAACCAACAGACCTCTGAAACTATTACCATATACTATTGTTCACCAAGGGTGAAAGCATTAACAATTGTTTACCATGAGTCCAATACAAGGGCCATGCAAACAGAGAGTTTTTTTTCCTACACAGAGAAAATGTTGATTCTGAAACAAAGAGGTGAAATTCAGGACATTTAAGTCTAAAAGTTCACTGTATATCATGACAAAAATATACTACAAAAACATATCATAAATAAGATGTTATAGATTTTAAACACCACTAAATACTCAGCAATGGGAACTATATATCACTAACTTGAGTATTGAGATGATGGGAAGTAAGATATATTATAGACTAGCATTAGTTACATGTCTTATCAGGAAACAAACAGGATGGTACTTCAAGGAGGAATAACTGAATATACACCTATATTCCATGGTCCCTATTTAGAATAATATAGGTATGATCACTGCTATATCTGGAAAAAGCCGTATATTTAATTCCTGAAATTACCTGAAGATTCCACCCAAGGTATGAGTCATCTCAAATACTCACATTGTTCTGTGATACATGACCGCCACCTGGCGGGCAGGTGAGAAATAGCTTATGTACACACATTTCTCAACTAGCCAATCAGGAAGCCTGGTGGGAAGGTATCTTAGAACAATGGACTAGTGGATATAAAAGCCCATGTGCTTTAAGAAAAGGAGATCCCTCATAAAAACCTCATGGAAAGACCTGACATCTGAAGAAGATCTCTGCTGAATAACTACTCTTCCATCTTTTCAAACTTCCTAAAACTTTAAACCTCTAATCTTATAACTTCCTACATTCTCCCCTACTGAATCTATCACTTGCCCTATATATCAGTCTAAAGGCGTTCCACTGCCAGCTAAATCCACGGGAGAGTTGCCTAGTCTGAATTCCGGGTGTGGTGAGATATTTATTTGATTTTGTATTAATTATTTTCTCTGTTGTGTGGAATCATAAAATTACCTTAGTGTATCATAACAATATTGGGTAGTTAGATATATGTAGAAAGATACTGTGTTACTGTTAAAAATTGTTTATTGCCATATTATAAATTTTTTCATATTTCATAATTTATTGAATATTAATAACCAGAGTATCATATATCAAGGGCTTGCTTCTTGCAATCCGATGGCCACGGCTTGTAAGAATATAACCTTTGAGATATTCGAAATTATTAATTATTAATAAATTTAATAAATATCATATCATTTAAAATTTGTGATTGATGTAATTAGTTAGAGACCTTATTATTGTGTCTTACATTGGTAGGATATATTTTTGATTGTGTGTACCAATATTCATTTATCACCAGTCTTTTGCGTTTTGTGTTAATATATATATAATTTTTGTACATAAATAAATTTTTATATTTATCTATTATAAGGCAAATTTTGTGTGTATGGTACGAAATCATATTGGCTAAAAGAATTCAAGGTATAATAATAAGTGGTGATCAAATTATCAAGGTGTCCAAATTATTGGTTTACTAAATATTTGCCGTATTTTAACGGCTGGAGGCACTGTAATATTTCATCTAAGGGAAAGGGACACGCCCTTTATAAATAATATATATCCTTACATAAACCACCACAACAAAATTATTCAGGAAAGGAAAACTTTTGAACTAAGAATTATATTTCTATTTGATACAAAAGATAATGACCTTAATTTAAACATGGGTTTCCTCACTCATTATCCAACAGTTATACGACCCCCTCTGTGACTGTTATCCCAACCCCCTGGTCTTTGCTTTTGCTCTGATTAACAACATTTTAAATAATACTTTTAGGCCAACATTTACGACAGGTAAACACAGGAGGAGGTTTTCTGCAAGAATCCAGAAGTACATCACAATAGCAGCCAAAGACCTCCAGTGTGTCCACAAGCCAAATTTTGTAAGCAAAAAAAAAAGGAAAGATAAATAAATGAAAACTGCTGTAATCAATTTAAAACACGTAGTAGCCTCCCTGGCGGTATTCCCGAGTGTAGCTCGGGGTAAAGTTTCAGTACCACAAGCGGTAACCCCGAGCTACACTCGGGCTTACCATGCGGCGCTGCTCCACGATCCCTCGATCAATTACCTTGTCCTGCGCTCCCACGACGTCCCTCCTAAAGTGTCCCCGGCAATGTAATCCGGCGAATGCCGGCATCTGCCATCTGGGTTCCGTCCTCAGCGAGCGTCGGGACGTACGGGGGACGGAACAGCGGGAAATTTGAAAATGACAAAAAGTGACATTCACAAAAATCACTAAAATCACATAGTAAAGCATTACTGTATCAAACCATTTCACATACATTTTGTCCCTAATGCTTTGTCCTGTGCCCTGCCTTAATTTTTACTGTTCTTTCTACCTGGAAACTGAGAAATGTCCATGGCGTCCAAAAAGTGTCCCTTTAGGTCAAAAGAAGTTTTAGACCAGCTAGGAGAATCAATAGTAAATTAGAACCACTTGCAGAATTGAGTGATAATCATTCGTGGGGAAATTCGTCATCAGACACTGAAAACGATTTTGCGACTTTGCTCAGTGATGTGCGAACCTGGCGCTATATTTCAAATTTCAGTGTTTTTGGTTTGATTATATTATTGAATTAAATTTATTATTATTATGTTATTATTTTTTATGATTATTTATTAAATTATAATTTATGATTTCGTGTTTCAAGTTTTATCCTACCCGGGATGTTTACTAGACTCTTCTTTGGAAAGATTTCAATGAGTTATTCCTAAGAATTACAGGCCTACAATAAAAAACGCCAAATTTCCATGCAAAATAATGGTCATCCTGGTGCAGTACAGCAGTTTGTTACCTTGTTAGCATGTACCTTTTATAGGTGGAATGACCTCTAGCAGTGAGGGAGATGTCAGCACTTCTGCCCATGTTCTGACAGCACCAAATGTGGGCTCACACTGCAGAGTTCCCCATCGTGTATAGAGGTATGGAAGCTCAAGAGTCAAGTCAAGTGCAGGTGCATGGTGGGGCTCACTCTGTTACTAGGAACGGTAGTGGAAAATGCTGGACAGGTGGTTGTGGACAAAGCTCAGCATGTTCCTCCTAATTGCAAGTTACCGTGGAAAATGTACATTTACACAGGGATCTGAGAGTTAACTGGAGAACAGTTGTGGTGTACATGGTGTACGTTCATGTCTAAGAGTAGGGGTCTGCCTTAAGGGTTAGTATTCCCACATGGCGGCCTCAGCCATGTCCTGGGGTATTGATGAAAACAGCACAGAATAGAGGTACCCCATATGTGAAGTAGAGATCTTGTTACATGTGCCTAGCATAGCCCAGAAGAAACCATCCCGGGGTAGGCCTCTCCTGTGATCCACACTTGGCACTCAACGAGTAAGGGGAACATGGAGAGAGTAACACCCGCCTGCCTCACAAGGGGTTTAACTACTAGAATAAAGAGACCACATATGACACAGCAGTGTAAAACTGGCCAGCAACAGAACAATTTTAAATAGCAATTTTAGACTCCAACTTACTACAAAGAACTCCAAGAATTAAGAGACTACAGATGACACAGCAGTAAAAAAAAAAAATGGGCCAGCATCAGCACCATTTTAAATAGCAATTTTAGACTCAATTTACTACAAACAGCAAGGTAGGGGTTTTTGACAAGAATTTAGAGACCACAGAAGACACAACAGCAGCAGAACAAATTAAATATCAAAGCTAGGCCCAATTTACTAGAGGCAGAAAAGGGCAGGATGGGGCTTTACTACAAGAAAGAAGATCCTGCAGAGGATACAGTAATGTCAAATTGGCCAGAAGAAGGACAATTTAATCCGGGATATATAACCTAACCGGTATAGGCCTACATTTTATTTTATCTATGGGGATACCAGACACATAACAAATCCCTTAGCTGACCTATGTTCAAATGTCAGGAGATGGATTATTGATCGTTGGTTGCTATGGTGGTGAATCTGCATATTAGCTAAGGCGGAGCTCCAGTCTCCAATGAAAAAAAAAAAGGTCAGCAGCTACAAAAACTGTAGCTATTTACTATTAAATAACAGCCACTCACCTGGCCATTGATCCAATGGTGTGCTCACCGCAGACGGGATCACCGCCTGTCCTCTGTTCCTGACACCGGCATCCTAAGTGTGGACACCCAGCTATTACAGCTTGCAGCTCCACATCTGGGTTCCCACTGCGCATGCGAGAGCAGCACTGCACATTGTGAATGATCCCGCAGTCTTCTGGGACCTGTTACATGTCCCAGAAGGCTGGGGGAGGGGGGGAGGAGAATTTCCGCTTCTGATCACCTAGGTGAAGTGGGAGTGGGTACCTATCAAAATCGGGTACCCACTCCCCAAAGGTGCCAATCCTTAATGGGGAGCGGGGGACAAATCCTTACAGCGGAACTTCCCCTTTTGGGTGGAGCTCTGCTTTAAGCAGCATAACTGTTCCCTGTGACTGAACAGTGAAAAGGCAGCAAAGACTGATGAGGTCATCTCTCTGCTCTCTCCTTTTGTCAGCATGTTTCTACTCAATTCTGTAAAAGGCAAGATATCTGATTGGCCTCTCTCACTCCAAGTTTGCTGTACTAATGTATACAAGTGTACAATTAAATAAAACTGAGGTGTTTACACTAGTTGTATTGAAATTCATATTTTAATTAAATACATAACTGCATTCATTTGGGTTTTTATTTTTTTAATACCACTGTACCTTTATTAGAATTGGATTTTTTACATTAGTACAGTAACTGTTCTCTTTGGCATATTATATTGTGGGAACATTGTCTATGCTACAGGCAACACAGATGTATGACTTTCAAAAGCTTTTAATACATAAGGGCCATGTATTATTCCAGAAGTAAAGAAGCAAGGTTCCGGTCAATGGGATTTGCAAAGCAAAATTAGAAAATTAACATGATACTGTTCTAACTTTATCTCGAGAGGGACCATTAACCTAATTAGCTTGATCTTTTCTCTGAAAAACATACCAAAGTGATTTATTGCATGTAAATAACATTCTCTCAGCTTAAAGCGTATCATTTACTTCACTAATCTGATGAGATATTTCATTGAATGAAGCAAGCATACAAATCAGGACACTGCACCAGTAGTGGTAATCTTGCAATTTGTTTCATGATTGCTGTGAAAAGTAAATATTCACTCAGGGAATAATTGATCAAAGTCTCTACATAAGCAACAAATGCTGAAGATAATGTTGAACTCAATGGGAATGTTCCTCTTTAATGCTAGAAGCTTAGGGAGTTTTAAGATTATAGTGTAAATTTATAGTGATGTTTATTGAATTAGTAAGAAATATAAATATAACATATTAATACCATACAGTCATGGCCAAAAATATTGGCACCCCTGCATTTCTGTCAGACAATGCACTACTTCGCCCAGAAAATTGTTGCAAAACCTCAAAAATGGACTTGTTGAAAATGTTTATTTAATCTAACACATTCCACCAAAACCTCAAAAATGGACTTGACAAAATCATTGGCACCCTCAATTTAATATTTGGTAGCAGATCCCTTGGAAAAAAAAAACCTGAAATCAATTGCTTCCAAAATTCTTACGTGTTTAGTGTTCAAAAAATGTGACCCCCATGTGACTATTTTAGCTATACTTTGTTAAGAACCTCTAATTCAAATAACAGCATGTGCACTATAAAACACCTTCCTCCTTAAGAACTATACATGATTGATGCAATAAATATCCTGTGTTGCAAAATCCTTAACACAATTGACAAATAAAAATAACAAGTAAAATTGTGAAATCAATTGAAATTGCTGCATTGTAAAATACAGTGCATAATGTTGGTAGTCCTTTAAAAAGTGCCCTTGAAATAAAGTGCCGTTTTCACATTCCTCCAATCTGTGTGATACACGTGCTCCACCTCTTTGGACCCCACTCACCGGAGTTCCAGAAACTATCGCTGTTTTCTAGATGGTTTAAAACCGCTTTTGACCAAAAGGGACACTTTTTGGACGCCATGGACATTTCTCAGTTTCAAGGCAGAAAGAACAGTAAATATGCAGGCAGGGCACAGGACAGAGCACTAGGGACAAAATGTATGTGAAATGGTTTGATACAGCAATGTTTTACTATGTGATTTTAGTGAATTTAGTAAATGTCACTTTTACAACTTTCAAATTTCCCGCCAGTTCCGTCCCTGTACGTCCTGACGTCGCAGGGAACGGAACCCAGAAGACAGATGCCAGCATCCGCCGGAGGACATTGCAGGGGACACTGCAGGAGGGACACCGCGGGAGAGCAGGACAAGTTAAGTGAAGAAGAGATCCTGGAGCAACGCTGCATGGTAAGCCTGAGTGTAGCTTGGGGTTACTGCTTGTGGTGCTGAAACTTTACCCTGAGCTGCACTCGGGGTAAAGTTTGGGAGGTTAAAATGATGCAAAATCTTAAGACACCCCTTAAAATGATGCACAGTCTTAAGGCAGCCCATTCTAATATGTAAAAAACGAACCTAATAGTTTTACATAACACAGCAACATCCACACATGTAGGACACCCAATGTTAGAGGTAAAATATACTTCCAAAGCAAATATACCTTTGCACACTGGTACCGACTATTATTCCAATGTTTCTTTTGTCCCTCAGTTTCTCTCCCTCACACAGATAATGTGACCCCAGTGCTGACAGAGAGGGGCAGAGGAGAGACAAACAAGGATGCTATGCAAACACCCAATGTCCTCCTTATCAGCCAATGATGTCATTGGTTGTTAGGATGTCCAGTCTAGAAGGTTGTAATAATGCACAATGAAAACCAGTGGCTCTGTGTAACTAAAAGGTAGGTTTGATCCACCCACTGGCTTGTAAATTGTGGACAATTATTAGGAATTTTGCCAAGGCATCCCTACAGAAACCTGAAGGCTCCCCAGGGTGCCTGGGTACCCTGGTTGAAAAAAAATGATTCTCTTGATGATCCTGAAAATTAAAACAAAAAATAAAAACACTGTATGAATATATAAAATATATCAGCCATAGATTCACAGGAACAAATATAAGTACAAATTTACAGTAAGTCCCTGTGGTTGGATTGTGCCCAGAACATGTGTCCATTGAACTTCCAGTTGTTTAAGGAGAAGTTCACTAACTCATTCTCTCCTAAGTGGAGGTATATGATTAATGAGCATATAGTCCAATTGTGATACAGAAGAAATTTTTCAGTAAAGTGTCTCACTACAGGGATTTCAGTGGATCAATCCCAGATAGAGTATTTATGATGAACTATGCGATCCTTAGCTTTGTTTTCTCAATATTTATTTGAGTGCCACAACCCCGGATTCTGTTCTTTTTTACATTTAAGATGCCGATAGAATTACCTAGAGGACAAATTGATGCCTTATAACTCAGTCAAAAGAACATTCTAGTAAATAACAGGATATCGCTAGCTTGATGATTACTTTATACATCTGCCTCACCTATTGTTAAATTGAAAAGACATTACATCTTTTAAAATTGCAGCTGTGTGGAAAATGCATTATAAATCTTAGCAGAGATTGCACTATTGGGAAAAAAAGGTCATTTTTCGATTACATTTGCTTCATTGGTATGTAAAAACTGAGTGTAGGCAGCTCATAAAGCACATCTGACACAAAGAAAGCAAGGTCTCAATGTTTTAAGCAACTGAAAAAAGTGGAAATCACTTACTACATTAAACTTTCCTTGCCTATCTAAAAAAAAAAAGACCTAGCTTGAGTTCCACTTTAACTTTTTGGTTAGAACAGTATATATATGGAACAATAGAAGTATATTTATAACTTTTTTTTCGTTTGGCATTATGCATTGAAACACATAATAGCCTACAATAAATACAATATTCATAGTTAAAAAAGGAAAAACGTTTGGCAAAGTTTTTTTTGATGCCTAAAATCCTGTAATTATCTCATCAAGAAGGAAAAATGTTTAAGGCCTGGTTCATACTAGTACAATTTCAGATATGACTTGAGTCTCACAGAATTGCTTGTAAAGTGAATTTAGCCCCATAAACTTGTACATGCGTTTTTACAGGTTGTTAAGGCTCCTTAACAACCAACATCCAGTCTCCTTCCCCTACCACAAAAACACAGTAGTATCAAAACCACAAAAAATGCAAGTAACACTATATAATCACACTGAAAATCAGATTAAATCACAGTGGTACTAGAGTGAACCTAGCCTAAATAGTAATAGTAATGGGGATATTAGATAAGAGTGAATGAAGGAAAAATTGATAGCACTGGGAAATTGTAGTGAGGAAAGAACCTTCCTCAGTGTTAGTGTGGACCAGGAAGGGATCTAATAAAGTTGCTACTTGCCAGCAGCTAATAATAATGTACTGCATGCGCAAAATGCACAGGCTTTTATCAGACCTGCTGCTGTACAAACGGGTTGAATGTCAGTCGGTTTCTGTTGAACTGGCCAATATGCCCGATATTCGGCCTGTGTGCACAGGGTTTAAGACAAAATTCAAATACTAACAACAACACATTTACAACTCCGCCATCACCAATACAATATCATTATTGCCTCAAAATTTCATCCAAACCATTCTCTTTATTCCTTCCAAAACCTCCTGCTCTCTAGCTCCTTTGTTTTCTCTTCCCATGCTCACATGCTTCTGCAGAGCCTCTCCCATACTTTGAAACTCCTTACCCCAAACTGTTCAGCTACTGTGTCCACCTTTAGGCGATTCCTGAAAACTCTCTTCAGTGATGTCTAACCTGCCTTTGCCTAACAACTGAAGTTTTCTTTCTTCGTGAACAAATTCCCACACATTTATTACCTGTAGCACCCTGAAGGAGACACTGATGTATGGGTTCCATGGTTCTAGATAATGAGGACTCCTCCAGCAATGCCACATTACTTTATATACCAAGGCTGTAGAAGAAGGATTTACACATTCAACAAGACAACAATAACAAATAAAATAGCAACAGCAATGAAAAGTTACAAGGTAATACAGATTTGTACAAAATAACAAATCAAAATAAGAGGATGTTGTATTTTTATACCCTGAACCTTAAATATAGGGTGAGGATCCTAAAGACAGTACTAGAAGCTGAATTTCCTTGAGTCTATCCAGAAATCCCTCCCACTGGCAATTGTGGTGTTAAATATTAAGGCACCAAGTCACATAGTTACATAGTCTGGCTGAAAAAAGACAAAAGTCTATCCAGTTCAACCATTAAAAAAAAAAAAAAAAGTTATAATCCTACACCCACAGTTGATCCAGAGGATTTAAAAAAAAAGCCCAGCGAAGCATGAACCAATTTGCTCCTGCAGGGAAAAAAATTCCTTCCTGATCCCCTGAGAGGATATTCCCTGGATCAACTTTACCTATAAATGTTAGTATCCAGTTATATTCTGTGTATCTAGGAAAGAATCCAGGCCTTTTTAAAAGTTCTGTGTTGGAGCACTCAGGTATATTTGTAAAGGGCATCAGTTCTGCATCAGGGTATCTCTTTGGCCTCTCAGCACTAAGCAGTCTGTTATGAAGCCTCTCCTGCTCTCTGATGACTGGAACCTGTGGTGTCAGCTGTGACTCTGGGAACCACATCCGCCACATTTCCAAAAGGCTCTCATCAATATTTCCCCTCTTCATGGGTGGGCTCTCCTAGGCTTCCCTGCTGCCAATCACAGTGTCTTCTGTATCCTGAACAGTGGGTAGCGCTCTCCTCCGGTGGCTGTGGCTGCAATTGCAGCTCCGTCACAGTACCTGTGTTCTTTCTCTCCCCCTCTCCCAGTATGGTCACTCCGCTACTCAATTGCAGCTGGCAAGAGGTGACAGCTGCAGTGTGTAGGCAGCTTTTAGAACTGTCACAGCCATGTCCAGGTGGCTGCAGCCCTGGTGTGCTGCAGACCAGGCTACATATTCAACTCACCAAAAGTTTTTGGTTCCCAAAGAAGCAACAGGGACACAATAGATACAACTAACTATTAGCTGTGGACTGAGCTGCATACCTCTTGCACTATGAACACAATGTCTAGCACACACAGATATGGTTAGCAACACAGGCTCACTGGAACTGGTGTATGCAACACTAAGTTATGATAATATATTCCACATGTAACAGCAGTATCTGTGTTGCATAGGACTTGAACTTCAAAGTTCCCAAACATGCATGTGGTTTAATGGCAATCAAGGGTTAATGGTGGTGAACTGACTCTCAGAAGATATACCAGCAGAGGATCATCAAAGGGGATTAGTCTCTATGACCAGTGAGTCCAACATAGGATAAAACCATCTTCTTTATTTAAAGTCAGAAAACACTTCATGAGAGAATCAGTTATTCCAAATCCAGTGGTCCTGTGCTAAGTGTAGACTATCATATGTACTGCTTGTGACATCCAGGGGGATGGGGAAGGGACACATTAACTTCACAGTGGTGAGTGGTGGTATGGGAGGAAGCTCCTCAGCTGTGTGGTGCCCATGGAATGCCAATCTGCGCCAAATGTGGTGGACTGGAAGTGACATCACCAGAAATGATGTTCCACCACTCAGACTGATTGTCACAGAGTGCTTCCTGATCTTATTTTGCTTCCTCAGGTTCTATGTCAATGTTTCAAGGCACTTGCCTCTTTGTCAAGAGCTTTCAATCCATGTATGGGCAGAATGGTTGTTCAGAAGCTGATCTACCGATTGACTTCTGTGCAACCAGTCTGTTGGGTTTTTCCTGAATGATCAGTGCCGCTGGCTATAGCCTTCAGTGTATTCTGGCATCTCCCTACTGTACGAGCACAATAGCACAGTGAGAGTTATTCTCCCATCAAATCTGAATATGTGGATGATGGAATCGGGTAATTTGTTTTTTGTTGTTCAACCCACTGATAAAAAAAAAAAGATTAATGTATGGCCAGCTTTAAGCAAGCTGTTGCCAAATAATCAGGCCCATAACAGAAATGTAGAAAATGTGCTGGTCCATAGAGGGTGTACAGGTGTGAAAACTGAAGTGATTAACAATATAAATAGTTTTACTGAGCTTCTGTCACAAATTAGCCTGCAGTTTCTTATTTGTGTATTCTTACCTCCTTGCTTTTCCTACCCTGGTTCCTTTCACATGTGTGGTTTGGCTGTGATCAAATAGGGACATCGCCTGCTATTCTCTGGGTTTTATTTCCTTCCTTTCCATCACTTCCTGGCCCACCTCCTAGTTTGCTTGTCTATATAAGACATGCTCAGTCTAACCCAGGGGCGGACTGACAACTCATGGGGCCCCCCGGGCAATAGGGGATCATGGGGCCCCTGTGCCCTTGCCCACACTCAAAGCACACCCAAAAAAGCCTATAAAAGGTTCCAGGGGCATTTCATGGGGCCCCCTACTGACCCCGAGCCCTCGGGCAGTGCCCGAGTGCTTGAATGGTCAGTCCGCCTCTGGTCTAACCCACTTTGCCTGAGCAACTTCTTAGTTCTCTGAGCTCCTGTTTGTTGCTACTCCTGTATCCGACTACCCATGTACTGACCCTGGCTTCATCCACTGTGCTTGTTTTCCACCCGTCCTGACCTCAGATTGCCTATTGCAATTCATGTTGTCTCCTGCTATAGTGCTGGGCATACCTGGGGGCTGCGACCTGGTTCCAGCTTGCTGCAAGTCCATCCCTACCATCACGAGCCCTGGTGAAGAAGCAGGCTGGGGCTTAGACTCCGCACCCTGGGGAACCCTGAGTTTGTGATCTACAAGGGCTCACTACCACAGACGCTTGACAGTTTGCTCAGGCCATGAGGTCCTCAGAGACACTGCAACCTCTTCTGGAACAACTTCAGTGTTTGGCGCAGAGAATCGATGTCCAGCAGGCCTATCAAGAACAAATTATGCAGTGTCTGCAGGAACTTTCCTCCCGTTTGGATCAGTTGCAGGTTGTATCCACTTCCTCACCCTCTGTTTTGGCTCTTGTTTCGGTTCTTATTGCACCAACTCCCTCTGTTCCTCCACTGGAACACAGTCCTTCAAAACTCCAGCTGCCTCCACCGCCTTGCTTCTCTGTTGATCTCAAAGCTTGTCAGGGCTTCATCAAGCAGTGCTCAATTCACTTTGAGTTAGCAGCCCACCATTTTCCTACTGTCCGTTCCAAGGTGGCGTACATGATTTCACTCCTTTATGGTGAAGCTCTTGCTTGGGCCTCGCCACTGTGGGAGCGTCAAGATCCAACTATTTTAGTCTCTCAGCCTTCCAGCAAGCTTTCTGCAAAACTTTTGATGTGCCCGACAGGTCTTCATCTGCTGCAGGAGCTCTTGTTCGGCTTCTTCAAGTTAGCATGACTGTTGGTTAATATGCAGTTTAGCTTCAAAATCGACATGGAATAATGAGGCCCTTTCTGCAACCTTTTGGCATGGTCTAGCGGACCATATTAAGGATAAACTAGCTGGAAGAATTATACCCACCACCCTGGATGCCTTGATTGCTCTTAGCATCCAAATCGATGTCCTCTTCCAGGAACAAGATCTGGAAAGGGCTGGTCCACATCGCTCCCCAGTAGGTTGTTTAGCTCCTGTTTTTCAGAAATCCCCAGTCTACCTTTGCAACTGTACCGGCATCTGAAGAGCTTATGCAGTTAGGCTGAACACGCCTCACTCCACAAGAGCGATCGCGTCGCCTAAGACTTGGTCTATGCCTTTATTGTGGGGCTGAAGGTCATGTAATAAAGTCCTGTTCTGTCCATCTGGGAAACTCTCGGGTCTAGGTCACTCTGAGGGAGGTGATCTGTCCATCTGGGAAACTCTCGGGTCTAGGTCACTCTTAGGGAGGTGACCTAGACCAGAACGTTAACTCCTCCACCTTCGCTCAGTTTACCATACCTGTCTCCATTCATTAGGCCCTGAACTCGTATCGGGTTTCTAAATATATAGACTCTGGAGCAGCCAGGAACTTCATCGAGCAATCATTGGCTGCTGAATTGGGCATTCCTCTTGTGTCCTTGACCATGTCCCTATCAATATCTGCAGTTGATGGCTATATCTTGGCCTTAGGACCCCTATGGTTCTGAACTAACTCCATAACTATGCATGTTAGTGTTCTTCATTGTGAGGAAATCTCCTTCTTAATCCTTCCTAAGTATTCCTAACCATAATCCTAAGTCCCATCATTCTTGGACTTCCATGGTTGCAGAAACACTCACCCTATATAGACTGGAATTCTGGCCAAGTATTGTCATGGGGGTCACAATGCCATCAGACTTGTCTCCCTAAGGTGCTCCCACCTCTCTGTGTACCCGTGGCTGAGGTCACAACCTCTACAATGTTCCCTCTGCATTATCAGGCCTTCCAGGACATTTTTGTAAAGAAGCTGCTGACAGTTTTCCTCCTCACCATCCTGTCCTATTGACTTCCAACCTGGGACTACCCCACCTTGAGGTAAAGTCTACCCTCCATTCCTGAGACTCAAGCCATGTCTGAGTACATCCAGGAAAATCTGCAGAAAAGATTTATCCATAAGTCCAATTCTCCTGCTGATGCTGGCTTCTTTGTGGAGAAAAAATATGGTATGCTCCATCCCTGCATTGGATAGAGGTCTCAGTGCCATCACCGTCAAGAATCAGTACCCGTTACCTTTGATTTCTGAACTCTTTGATGGGCTGGGCTCCGGGATACTCAGATTTTCAATATGCTAGACCTCTGTGGAGCATACAATCTGGTTAGGATCCGTGAGGGTGATGAGTGGAAAACAGATTTCAATACCAGAGACAGGCATTATGAATATCTTGTAATGCCCTTTGACTTGTGTAATGCCCCAGTCGTCTTTCAGAGCTTTTTAATTACTTTTTTTCTGATCTCCTATATGTTTGTGTCATTGTCTATCTGGACAACATACTCATCTTTTCTCCAGATTTGAACACTCATCATCAGCCAATATGTACTGTCTTTATACTTCTTTGGGACCACCGCCTGTATGCAAAGTTAGAGAAGTGCCTCTTCGAGCAAACCCAGGTTCCTTTTCTAGGCTATATAGTCACGGAAAAAGGGCTTCTTATGGATCCTGCCAAACTCCAAGCCATTTCCAACTGGCCTCAGCCCTCTAGTCTGAAAGCCAAGCAGCGCTTTTTGGGATTCACCAATTTCTATCGCCAGTTCATTCCTGACTATTCCTCACTGGTGGCCTCATTCACTTCCGTGACCTGGAGGGGTGCCAACACCAGAACCTGGCCTCCTGAGGCAGTCGAGGCATTCCACAAATTAAAATCCACCTTTCTCTCTGCATCTATTCTCGTACATCCAGACATTTTTTCAGCCTGTCTTCTTGGAGGTAGATGCTTCATCTTTGGGAGTGGGGGCCGTCCTTCTCCTAATGCCTGATGGTAAGCTCTGTCCTTGTACCTTCTTCCCGGAATGCCAAACGCAATTACACCATCAGAGATTGGGAACTGCTGGCTATAAAGTTGGAACTGCAAGAATGGCGACATCTGCTGGAGGGATCTCCACATCATATCCTGATTTATACTGATCATAAGAACCTCCAGTATCTGCAATCTACCCAGCGTTTGAATCCCAGACAAGCACGATGTGCTTTTTTCTTTGCCAGATTTAACTTTGACATTATCTTTCGGCCAGGTTCCTATTATTTCTACCAATCATATCCTGGCCACCACTCATCTCCAGTCTAATTGCATCCCAACTGGAAAGACCTTTGTGGTCTCCGCCCTTCACTCCAACCTACTCATATGGGCACATGACTCTAAACTCTATGGACATCCTGGTGTGCAACTCACCTGTGCCTTCCTGCAGCATTATTACTGGTGGCTCTCACTTTGGAAGGATGTTGAAGAATATGTTCAGGCTTACTCCATTTGTATGCAGTCTAAGTCCTCCACGTCTGCTCCAGCAGGTCTCCTTCTACCTCTACCTCTTCCAGATGAACCTTGGCGTTGCATTTCCATGGACTTTATCTCTGAACTACCCCCCTCAGCGGGTTCCACCATTATCTGGGTGGTTGTGGACAGGTTTTCTAAAATGTGTCACTTAACTCCACTTGGTCAACCTTCTGCTGTCACTTTGGCTTCCATATTCATTAAGAAAATCTTCCGTCTTCATGGTATGCCCTCACAAAGCATCTCTGATAGAGGTGTTCAATTTACAGCTTGCTGCTGGAGGGCTCTGGCCACATCCTTCAGAATCAAGTTGGACTTCTTAGCCTTTCAGTTGCAGTCAAATGGCCAAACTGAAAGGGTCAACCAGAATGTAGAATGGTATCTTCTTGCCTTAATTTTGGCCTATCAGGATGATTGGGTAGACCTTTGCCCTGGGCAGAGTTTGCCCTTAATAACCATGCCAGTGCAAGCTTTTTCACTGTGTATGGTCATCATCCTTCTGTATCATTTCTCGTTCCCATCCTTTCTGTGGTGCCTGCGGTTGCATAGACACAACGATCATTCAATTTGATCTGTGGAGAGGTTTTCAAGAGTTTACATCTGGCAGCTTCCAAGTACAAAGTAGCTGCAGATCTTTCACTGCTGTGTGAGTCCCAAATTTCTCCCTGTTGACAAGGTTTGGCTCTCTACCAATCTGAATATCTGTCTACAAAAACCCTCTATGATATTTGCTCCTCGTTTCATTGGTCCCTTTACAATCCCCCACCAGGTTAATACTGTTGCTTTCAAACTTTGCCTCCCTTCACATCTAAGGATCCCTAATGTTTTTCATGTTTCTCTTCTGAGACTGTACATCATCAACAGGTTTTCCCATCCTCATCACCATCCTTCCCCAACAGGGAGTACCACGGATCAGTATGAAGTCAAGCAAATCTTGGATTTCAAATTCATCAGAGGGAAACATTTGTATCTAATTAACTGGAAGGGATATGGTCCCGAGGAGAGGTGTTGGATTCCTTCTACCGATGTTTCTGTACCCCATTTGGTGGAACTTTTTCATCAGAAGTTTCCTCTTAAGTCTGGCCCTAAAAAAGAGGGGAGACCTCGTAAGAGGGGAATACTGTTGTAGGCTGGGACAGAGAATCCGCGCCCTAGGAAATCCCGAGTTGGCGTTCTACAAGGGCTCACTACCACAGACGCTTGACTGCTTCCTAATTACCTCCAATGCAGTTTCACCAACTTGTTTAGAATTTCATTGAACCAGCTGTAAATTTGATATAATTAAATAATAAATAATATTTTCTCATGTCAGTATGTATTTTATATTGACATTTTATATATATTTTATTATATATTTGAATAATTTCCACACTTTGACAATATACTCAAATATAATCATGACAGGAGAGTGGTTGTGACATCATATCAATTAACACCAGGTTTTGTTATACAGTAACTGTCATGGCAGCTGTATGAAGCGTAGTAGAGTGGTATGTCTATAAACTATAGAAGCACTAAAGCACAACTGAGGATTGGTAAGATAGGATAAGAGATTTTAACCAATATAGAGACTTGTTTTTTCATTCTTAGATTACAGTAATTCTAAAGTTCAATAAAAGAAAATGTGTCCAAACAACAACCAAGAAAATGTTAATAGCATACTTGCACTCTCTGTGTGCCACCCACAGAAAGCAAGCAAATAGTATTATAATAATGTGGAGCGCTGGTGTGTAATTAAACACAAAACCATGTATATGTGTATAGATGTCAACACCACATGTATCTTGATAATGAATAAAAATAAAATTTAGTGGTCATTCATTGAACCATGTATCCCATGATGAATCCCTCCCATGGGATGCAACACATAAGGGCAGGGCGTATTGTGACATCGCTATGCTGGTCGGCTTGGCTGCATCAGCAAGTGGCTGCTTGTAGTGGTTTCAAAGGATTCACTGTTCTCCATCTCCAAGGAAATTACTATTATTGCTATGTCAGCTTAATTTCTGCTGATGTGAGTAGACTAAAAGGTATTTTTTATTAATAAACTTTTTGAATAGGCAGCGCTAGATGTGGTTCTATTATTTTGAAAGAATTGCTGCATTAATTTAACAAGATTTGAGGAGAGTCAGACCCAGAATCCAATAAAAGGTGGGGTAGCATTATCTTCTCTTCATATCTCAACATTCAATGCAAGCTTTGACCTCTTATGATCTTGAGGTCAGCTCCAAGATGAGCAGATTCACATACTTATACATAGCGGTGGATGGGATGCTCACAGGTATTGAAGTTGATCTGTTGTTTATTTATAACACACTGAGGAGCAGATTTAGTGGACTTATATGGAATATTTTTTTTAAATGCATTTATTACTTATTATATTTTGTACTTTGATTAGTTTGAATTTTTAGGGAAAGCATGGTTCAATGGATGATCATCAAATTTTATTTTTATAATGATCAAGATACATTTAGTGTTAATATCTATACCCATATATATTGTTTTGTGTTTAATTGCACACCAGTGTTGAACATTATTATAATGATAACGTTCAGACAAACTATGCTTGCAAGTACTAATTTTAGCCTTTAGGTCAATTCTTGTGAAGCGCTTTGAATCCTGATCCGGGGTGTTCATAGGTATTAAGCTTCTGTCACAGTCAAGAGTAAACAAACCTTCACACTGTGGAAATACAGAATTATTGGCATTGAACATATGCCTGCAATCTCTACTGTTAGCCTTTGGATCAATGTAGCCTTGTGGAGCCCTTTCGATCCTAGTCCAGGGTCATAGTCAAGATTAAACCAAGCTTCACACTATAGAAATAAAGACAACCTCACAGGCTTACCAGAATTTAGGCTTTGATATATGAGCTCATTTCGATAATTGTTTTCTCCTATAGACTCCTATTATTTGTTTTGTCCATTCATCCTTACCTTCTATTAAAGCCATGTAGGTTTTTATTGCTCTTTCCAAGGTTTCTGTAATCAACATGGTGTTCTGAGCAACCAGAGCTCTGCTTGAAGCATATTCTTTGTGGGGTCCTATGTAAGCCAGAAGTTAGGACCACATACTAGTACAGCCCTTCCCGTGTCACAAAACCTTTTTTTTCTTTTTCATTGTCTTTTAAGTGAATCTGCCAATACTTTTAAGTAGCTTGAGGGTAGTAATATACTTGGCTGGACTCAACCCTTCGACCAAGTCTTCCACCCAGTGCATGGGATAATAATCATATTGTGATATTTTTTAAATCATATTTTAATATTTTCTTTGTTTATTAAGGAACCTTAAACTGCCGCTACTGGACTTGACTGCTTGCTGTTGGATTAATCTACGATCTTAAGGAATAAAAGTTTCTGTACCTCTTCTGAAATGACTTTTCTGTAAGCTTTAGGTATCTCATAAGGTCTTAACTTTATTTTGACAATGGCACATTTTATGCAAAAACTCTCACACATTGAATCTGATTATCAGACAGGGTATCTGAAATTCTAATCTTTGTTATACCTTTCATTGATGATACTTTAGGGTCATTTTCTGCTTAACCTTTTCGGGGTTTTATTCATTTAGTATGGCATACTGGAGTGGGGGGTTCTCTTTCTGGTCTGAAATACCTGGCAGTTGACACTTTCTCTCTGATCTCAGAGGGGCCCTGATTCTTTTCCAAAACTCACTCAGTCCTGCCCATAGACTGCCCTCCACTGATGCATGGAGACGTATATTGCCCTGTTTTTTTCAACTGCTTTATTGACTTTTGTGCACATACTGTATCTAAAATAAAGATTTTTTAATTTAAAAAGTGCAACTTCTGACTGCAATTTTTATACTCTCGAAGTCAGGGGACTTAAAAAAAAAAGAATAAGGGCAATCAAAAGGATTTAGCAAAAGATGAATGGCAGAATTAAAAACACTCATCATGTAGAAAAAAAACTCAGCAAATAGGTTGTGTCTGTTTTGTTAGTTTATATATATAAAAAAAGATTAACTGCAGTATACCTGTAAATAAGTTAAGGGTAGAATAACATAAGGACTGCATATCACTTAAAGTGAGGACAATAAAGCCAGGACACCACTGCATGGAAAGTGACAACACCAAAAATAAAAATGTATAAATAACTTTACTTAACAGAGGAATAACAAAATAGCATGTAGAAAGTCTATTTGAAAAAATAAATTGTTGGAGGAATGTCCCCCATATTTTCTCTGAAATTATGACTTCCTATGATCATCAGCTCCAACTAGTGGCCTAAATGTGGTATATTTTCCTGAAATACCTTAGTAAGAAAATATACACCATGTTGGCCACTAGATGGAGAAGAAAACCATAGGATGTCAAAGTATTACAGAAAATATGGGGAACATTCATGTGGCTTGTACAAACACTTGTGACATTCGTCCAACAAATGTTTTAAAAAAGGGTCCCTAGGTCTCACAGGGTTCAACATATACAGTTTTATTCTGTTTAACAAAATAAGACAAAAGGTACTTTTCAAATGAAAGAAAATTAAAATATTTTAAAAGTGTAAAATATCTGTTTTACATTCCAAAGTTCCTCAGGAAAAGGTCCTCTATCTGGTTGATGTGAGATATGGGAGTTTATAAGTATGAATATGAATGAGATTTTTTTCCCAGGTTTAAATTGGGGCATGGGTTATGGTTTCTGGACCACATTGCATCCTTTGTGTCATGCTTTCCATTTGATCTTATTTTATTTTTCTTGTGAGTATTTTACTATTTATAAATAAATCTCATTTTTAAAGGTAATACACTAGGCCTGTGCACCCTCTTTTTGTTTCTTATATACAGTTCTCTTTGGATTTCCCTGGTCCGTTGAGGGCAGCAAGACTTACATTCCTTTCTTACACATGTGGGGATATTGATATTGTGGAGTCCACTGTCCAGGGCAGGAGTACATGCATTCGGTTGCTTTATTCTTCTCTCATGGTTTATGGTTGTTGAATGCTGTTGGAAAACTGCAAAACCCAAACTAAACCTTGATGCTAAATACTTCATAACAAATACTAAATGGTAATTAAATATAGCAGCAACAACATGGACCAAAAATACTTTTTAGGTACTTTTGGCTGTGACACTTGATTTTTTAAATTAACTGGTAGTAAGCCTGAATTGACCACTGAAGTCTAGAGGGAGAATCCTGATGTTAAATACTTGTTACTAAATGATAAATAAATACATGGAATATATAAGAGGGGTATACGAGCACTAGAAATTAAGTGAATGATGAGCAGCTAGCATAAAGGTATAACCTCTGAACCTTTGGTATAGAATCTGTCAAAAGATGCAGCGCTGTATTCAGAAAAAATATATACCGTATTTTTCGCTCCATAAGACGCACTTTTTTCCCCCCAAAAAAGGGGGGAAAATGTCAGTGCGTCTTATGGAGCGAATATAAAGCGGCCGGTCCGGTATTTTTGCGGCCACCATGTCAGAATACCGGGCCGGCCGCTCAGCTGTTGTCTCCTGCAGAGCCTTACCTGTTCCTCGCTCAAGCGCTGCACAGTCTTCCCGCGCTGGCTTCTGTGACAGCCGGGTGCCCACTGCGCATGTGCGGCGCTTTGTGAATGATCCGGTGTCTTCTGGGACACATGAAAGGTCCCAGAATGCGCCGGGCCATTCACAAAGCGCAGCGCTTCTCGCACATGCGCAGTGGGCACCCGGCTGTCACAGAAGCCGGCCCGGGAAGAAGAGGTAAGGCAAGTCCGCGGAAGTGGGAGCGAGTACCTGTCAAATTCAGGTACCCGCTCCCCCTCCCTCCCCAAAGGTCAGCAGTCTCTGGTCATTCCCTTCACTGTCCGCA
Source organism: Staurois parvus (assembly GCF_062004578.1). Lineage (NCBI taxonomy): Eukaryota > Metazoa > Chordata > Amphibia > Anura > Ranidae > Staurois > Staurois parvus. The sequence goes on from NW_028317802.1 coordinate 13,831,746, forward strand.
GTCTCTGGTCATTCCCTGCACTGTCCGCAGTCTCTGGTCATCCCCTGCACTGTCCGCAGTCTCTGGTCATCCCCTGCACTGTCCGCAGTCTCTGGTCATCCCCTGCACTGTCCGCAGTCTCTGGTCATCTCCTGCACTGTGTCCGCAGTCTCTGGTCATCTCCTGCACTGTGTCCGCAGTCTCTGGTCATCTCCTGCACTTTGTCCGCAGTCTCTGGTCATCTCCTGCACTGTGTCCGCAGTCTCTGGTCATCTCCTGCATTGTGTCCGCAGTCTCTGGTCATCTCCTGCACTGTGTCCGCAGTCTCTGGTCATCTCCTGTATTGTGTCCGCAGTCTCTGGTCATCTCCTGCACTGTGTCCGCAGTCTCTGGTCATCTCCTGCACTGTGTCCGCAGTCTCTGGTCATCCCCTGCACTGTGTCCGCAGTCTCTGGTCATCCCCTGCACTGTGTCCGCAGTCTCTGGTCATCTCCTGCACTGTGTCCGCAGTCTCTGGTCATCCCCTGCACTGTGTCCGCAGTCTCTGGTCATCCCCTGCACTGTGTCCGCAGTCTCTGGTCATCCCCTGCACTGTGTCCGCAGTCTCTGGTCATCCCCTGTACTGTGTCCGCAGTCTCTTGGTCATCCCCTGTACTTTGTCCGCAGTCTCTGGTCATCTCCTGTACTATGTCCGCAGTCTCTGGTCATCTCCTGTACTGTGTCCGCAGTCTCTGGTCATCCCCTGTACTGTGTCTGCAGTCCATTGGTTCAGAATATTTTTTTTTCTTGTTTTTCACCTCTAAAACCTAGATGCATCTTATGGTCAGGTGCGTCTTATGGAGCGAAAAATACGGTATATGAATAAGCAATTAATGTGACATAAATACATATAACTGCGCTGTGGAGCGCTGTGGTAATGGTGGGTGTGAAACGTCTAAGATAGTGATGTTTTAAAGTGCAATAAGTGATAATAATATAATGCAATAATAATATAACGTCCAATGATCCAACATAGGTGAATACCGTGCCTCCTGTGACTGTGAATGAGTAAGTATTGCACTAACCAGAGAAGGGCAACCAAACTGATAAGAGGCATTGAGGAGCTCAGCTATGAGGAAAGATTAGAGGAACTGAATGTGTTCTCTCTTGAGAAGAAGAGATTAAGGGGGAATATGATCAACATGTATAAATACATCAGTGGTTCAAGCAAAAAGAAAAGGGAAAAGGCAAAGAAAACCTTATGCTTTCACAATGTCTGTTTATCTGCATTTTGTAGTTCCTGCTCTGTGCAATCCACTAAGGGTTAATGGCCTCCCTGTATAATCAGTTATTATTGTGTGTTAATCTCTGGTTCTGCACTCTGTGGTTCCCCCTCTGTGAAGTTCATTAATGGCCTCCCTGCATCACTGATCTCTGAATGTATGCTTATAGCCTAACACCCCGTTCCCCTTGCTAGCTCCACCCACAGTGGGAATATATTTGCATGGTTTACATGGCACTGCATGGCTTGAGGAAGAAGCCGCAGGGCTTTGAAACCCATAACCACAGCCCTCTGCTTCCTATCCTGCCCACGGTGATGTTGCTTCCGGTTCAGTGCCCCTGAGTGTTCCAGCCTGGTTCTTGCCATTTCCTGGCTCATCCTACAGCGGCATCTGATCCTACTGGTGGCCACAGCAGCATCCTGACCATCCACATTGCAGACCCATGGAGAGCAGAGTTTTAGATCATAGAGACACACTTTGTTCTTCCAACTATAAGTGAGTTGCCATTTGTCTTCTCATAAAAACTGTGCTCATACTACTGCACTTATAGTCTAGCGCTCTCTGCTGTTCCATTTTTGTATTTATGTAATGAAGCTCTTAATTCTTATGTAAAGTTTCCACACTTTCTAACCTTCAGATTAGACGTTGTGCATACTCTTCTCCTTGCAGAACTGAATATGTACATGTTCTTAAGTTATTAACATTTATTTCCCTCATAGAGTCTCTAAAATGAAAAGTTGTTGACCATGTCTTTCAATAAATAGTTGCCTAGCCATCCAATTTCAGTGAGCAGGTTATGGAAGAAGTAAAGATGTATTCAAGTACTGTAAAATAATACAAAAAATAATTAAGTCAATGAAGTCAATTAAAAGAAAACTGTAATTGTAATTCTAATTAAATTAAAAAAGGATGATATTGTCTAAAATGAGTTCTAGAGTGGCTTGAAGGGCTTCTTTCCTATGTTACCAACAATTTTTCACCAATAAAGATCCTGGTGGCAGCATGCTGCCAAGGGTCACTCCATGGCTTGCAGGGTCCTATGGAGACCTGCCAGAGCCACCCTTACATGCATACTAACAATATATTTGCCACCGCTACCTGTGCTGGAAATGCACAGGCAGCCCAGAGAAATAGAAATGATGACATTATAGCTCTGCCACATATGTGCCATAGTGCTAGGCATGATGACACATGGGGGTTTATTTACTAAAGCTGGAGAGTGCAAAATCAGACTCACTTCTGCATAGAAACCAATCAGCTTCCAGGTTTCATTGCCAAAGCTTCATTGAACAAGCTGAGGTTAGAAGCTGATTGGTTTCTATGCAGAAGGGAGTCTGATTTTGGACTCTCCAGCTTTAGTAAATAAACCCCATGTAGTCTTGAGGAGGGAATCAGGAGACATGCTTTTTACAGAGTGGGCACTGCCTGATGAAAAGTTTGGGGAAGCTGCATGGGGGGAACTAGTATAACTAGTAGCTATGCTATTTAAAGTATTGTGGCAAATGATCAATTAATGGTAAATGATTATTAAAGCAAGAAGGATGTAGCTGTAATAAAAATGCTGAGACTTTAGTACTACTTTAAATCACTAGGCACCCCCAGATAAAACTAGTAGTTCCTTACCTTGTAATAATAGATAAAAGGCTCCTTAGTATAATATGCAAAGTGTAGAAATGGCGTTTCAGGCTGTGCTGTTTGTTGTTCTTGGTATCAGAAAAGGTACTGTATACACTCCAATGAAGCTCCTTAAATCTATTGGTGGATATACCTTTTTATATTTCAGAAAATCTGTTGGACCTCCTGTAATTTAAGGGGTAATTGGCTAAAGGTGAGCAGATTTGATGCACTTGGGTGTGGAGGTAACACATTGGATTACTGCATGGTCTATAGAGCACTTTGACAAACACCTTGAATAAGTTCACTGATTTGTTGCATGAAGCACAGAATTTTTGTGAGTGGAATACATTAATTTGAAAATATTTCTACATGACAACAGTGAGCACTATGATTTATCTTTCTCTTTGAGCTCTTTGTCATTTATCCAAGGGACAAGCATCAAAGATGTTCTCGTCTGGTAACAGAATGAATGATTTTTGTTTAATCAGTACATAATTTATCTGCAAAAAATCAAGTTACCAAGACTGCGCATGCTCAGAAACTAAAGAATACTTTACAGTACATACAATACAATACATTACATCATCGCAAGAAGTTGAATTCTGTTTTATGAGAATTTTCGTAACTTTAGTAACCTATTCAATTATCGATACGAGATTAGCATGCAGATAAAAACAGATGATCATTTGTCCAATAATCTCGTAGTGAGTAAAAGGCTTAACTTTTGAAGCCTTCCCTACATACAAAGGCATACTGTACATATTCTTTTTGGTGTGCTTTGTATATTTTGTCTAGATCTGTGCAGTAATCCAGCATGAACCGTTGCCTTTGTGCAGGAGCTTTCTGTAATAAAGACCGGTCCCTGCAGCTCTCTCTCCTTCTGCAGAATGAGACTGGTCTTATATTTGCCCTCTCCTCCAATTTATCGCAGTTGTACATTTCTACATTTTTAGAAGGTAATATTTAGGTTTGCGTAGGTATTTCATGCACAAAAAATGGATTTATATTCTTTGTGATTATCAAAGAATATATTTAAATTAATTTTTTTGCCTGAAATTCAGTTTTAAATACCATTTTTATTAAAATGTTTGTTCCCCGTTTTGTTTTACCTTCTTCACTTGATGAATTTCACTTGTACTTCTTAATATTGATCTTTAAGGTTTGCGGGTGCTGTTGTTTCCGCATTCAAAGCAGCTTGAAATAAAACATACATATCTGAGTTAGTAATATACTCTAAAAAAGTGCCTATGATATTTTTCCATGCAAGGACCCACCTCTCTAAAACCAGACATCAAGAATCAATGGCATAAATGACATTGTCCATGGCAATATTTAGTAATCATAGCAGCTACTAATAAAAGTAAATGGTTCTGCAGCTTTTCAATAATTTCTTTACTTTGTTGTATTGATAAATCACTAAAAGAAACAAAGAGTCTTCCTTATCCCTTACAAGTATATCTATAGTCAACTTTTTTTATAATATTTTTGGCTACTGAGAGTATTGAAATCCTTTTTGGATTGTCTCTGTCCTTTTGCTGAGATTTTTGTCCTGTAACCACAAAAACTGAGAGGAACCTGAATAATCTTGGTTGCACAGCTGTTCCCTCTTCCACACAAACCACCTGAAAATCTGCTTGTATGCAGGTTAGAGTTAGTCAGGTAAGTGTGGTCCCGGCAGGGAGGGTAGGTGTTAATGTTCTCACTGTCCTTTGACATGATTCTTGTGTCTGACCCACTGCACCTGTGAGTATAAATTGGGACAGTGGGCAGGTTCAAGAGCGTGGGTGGCTAAAGGCTGCTGTGTTAGAAGGCCATTCACTTCCCCAGCCCTGGCCATCTGCCCAGAAACCCAAAGCAAAAGTCAACTGGAAAAGATGTAGAGATGGCGCAAACATCTTATACATTGTAAAGACTTGGGGTTCGCCCCGAAGAGACCAACCTCTGGAACTTGCCTCTTTTGGATGTCGCAACTACCTGGACTCACCTCTGCAGGTATGCCAGGACAGCACATAGCCTTGTTAGGCTTAGGGACTAGGGTGATGAGAATCACCTAAATGCACATTACACATATGGTTGAAAAGAGCATTGATGGTTCAGTCTCTAAGCAGCCTGTCCATGGAGTTTACCTGTTATAGGTGGGATTGCTGTGGGGGACATTTTGTTGCCACTCCCTATGCTGCATTCCATCTCTCATAGCAACTGGAGTGGAACTGCATTGTGGAGGTCTCCATCTTGTGTAGAGCTATGTGCATGGTGGGGTTCCATGCTGCTATGGGGACCGGTAGTAGGAAACGCTGGACAGGCGGTTGTGGTCAGTGTCCTGCCTACTTGTGGGAAGATGTACAATTGCACAGGGACCTGATAGTTAACTGGAGAGCAGTTGTTGAGCATGTGTGCAAAGTTTATGTTCATCTCTAAGTGTAGAGGCCTGCGTTAAAGTGTTACTAAACCCAGGACCCTGCATTCACTATATCTGATCTTCCATTTTACACAAAACATGGAAGTTTAAATATTATTCATGAATAAAATAGAAACAAAAAAAATAATAATAATTGAATGGAGAAAGAGAATAAGGAGTTAAAGTGTTACAAAACTCAGGACCCTGCATTCACTCTGTCTGGTCTCCCACAGTACACACAACATGGAAGTGCAATTATTTTAGTAAATATAAACTGCTAAATACCTTTTCTCATCAGCAGTTAGAGCAGTCTTGTGACTTCTATCAGTGTCCAGCCGAGCACTGGTTAAAACTTGTAGGAGGAGTTTTCATTTTGCTCTAGGAGGACGCAGAACCCCTGATCTCTGTCTTCACAGTGTTGATTGACCCTGTGTTGATCAGATGCACTATCCCAAGAAAAAAAATTTCTCTAGCAATACACACTAAACTGAGCATGTGCAGAGTGTCTCCACACTCCACACTATGTCTTATCAGGAGATAAGAGGGGGAAACTGGAAGAAGGGGAGGATCAGAGAAGTCAGAATGAAACAGCATTTTTGCACAACGCAGAGGATTAACCCTGTACTGAGTACAACAAGCATGGTTTATTGCATATACAGGCTGATTTTACTGTTGTGGATTTAGTAACACTTTAAGGTTGAATATTCCCTGACAGCAACCTCAGCCTTGTCCCAGAGCACTGGTGAAAATGGCACTAAAGCAAAGCCACCCCATGTATGTGAAGTAATCAGCGAGAGACCCTGTAGGTGCCTAACGTAGCCCAGAAGAATCCACCCCGGGTGTAGGCTTCTCATGTTTTCCAGACTTGGTGCCCAATGATTAAATTGGAAAACATGGAGGACATGACAAACAACCACCACCCTGCTGCCCCCTACCCCGTACATGCTTCCCAATTCATGGAGTCCTCTGTTTAGTGTGGTGGTCAGCAGGGATGCCATCTCTTATCAGAGCACTGCCTGACCAACATGTTCAGGAAGGTCTTCCCTTGCAGATCTGTGCACCAGTCATATGGCATATTGCATGGGGGAAGTCAGGGACAAACGACTTCTATATAGCTGCTAGATGTCCATAGCACTGACAAAAGGTCCGCATTGAGATGGGAAATCAAGACAGCTGGACCAGCAGGGAGATAACTTCCCTGCAGTGCCAAAGGGAAGTGACCTTGCTCGCACACTTCCTGTAGGACATCTGTCATTGACAACGCTCTTCATCACCATTGCGACAGAAAATGGCAACAGTAAATGTCCATGCTTGTGGTTCTTGGCTGTTATAGGGTGACCATAACAAGTTCCTCTTCCACTCTTCTCCCTTGGGGTTCAGGGCAAACCCCAAGGGAGAGGGAGGGTGGGAAGATGTGCCTCTTACAACCTGAGTTGTATGTTTACTATAGCCATAGAATATATCTTCACAGGCAATTCAGTTCAATTGGAGATCAGGTACAATCCACTAGCACAGGGGTGGCGAACAAGTTAGACACAAAGAGCCAAAATTTTAAACTGTGAAAGTCAGAGAGCCACACCACGCAGTGACCTGCCAAAACAGAGAAACACTCACACAAAAACACATAATTAAAACCATATTATTCACCATAACACTTTCTTCCCCTTACAAAACACAGGGATGACCAGAGACTGCGGACAGCACAGGGATGACCAGAGACTGCGGACAGCACAGGGATGACCAAGACTGCGGACAGCACAGGGATGACCAGAGACTGCGGACAGCACAGGGATGACCAGAGACTGCGGACAGCACAGGGATGACCAGAGACTGCGGACAGCACAGGGATGACCAGAGACTGTGGACAGTACAGATGACTGCTGACCTTTGGGGAGGTGGGGAGCGGGTACCTGAATTTGACAGGTACCCGCTCTTACTTCCGCAGAGTTTTTGTTTGATCTTACCTGTTCCTCGATCCAGCCGTGCGCTGTCTTCCCGGCTTCTGTAATAGCGCTCGGCATGACAGCCGGGTGCCCAGTGCGCATGAGCGAGAAGCACTTGCGCTTTGTGATTGGTCCGGCGGCTTCTGGGATCTGTCATGTGTCCCAGGTACCGCCTTACCATTCACAAAAAGCACCGCTTCTTGCGCATGCGCACTTGGCACCCGGCTGTCATGCCCAGTGCCCACACTACAGAAGCCGGAAGACAGCGTGCCGCTGGATAGAGGAACAGGTAAGATCAAAGAAGTAAGAGCAAAGAGCCGCATTCATTTTAGCCGGGAGCCGCATGCGGCTCGAGAGCCGCGTGTTTGCCACCCCTGCACTAGCAGATGTCATACTGCTTATTAAACAAACTCCACAAAGCACTGCTTGCCATAATAATGTTGATTCACAAGGTTTATTCCAGTAACAATAGGTCCAGGGGGATGTACTAGCAAACAGTGGAAAAAAATGGAAATGTATACTAAGAAATCAAGAATGAAACATTGTATCTGCTTTTAACACACAACAAATCGCAAAAGTCTCTAAATGCAAAAAAAAAAAAAAAGATACAGACCACTTCAATGTAACTTCATGTGCACTATACAATAGATCCATGGAGGTAAAATTACTAAAACCGTAGAAGACAAAATCTGGAACAGCTGTGCCTACAACCAAATCAACTTTTAACTTTCATTTTCAAAACTTAACTGAACAAGCTGAAGCTAGAATCTGATTGGTTACTATGCACAGCTGCTCCAGATTTTAGTAAATTCAAATAAAAGTCAGCTACATGTTTTATTTGATTGCTATATGTGGCTTGTGGAAGCAAGCACCAGTGCACATTGCCCCTATTTGTTTAGAAAGGTAGAAGCACCACATTGCTTTAAAGGATAAGTTCACCTTTGGGAATTTGAGAACAGATTACATGTTCCACCCGTTTTTAGGGTGGAACATATAACATGTTCCTGATCCTGCAGTCTCCCAGGTCCTATTCTTGTCTTCTCCTTTATTTTATTTTTTTTGCTTTGCTCTCTTAAACTTTTTCTTACTTTATTTCTTTTCAGGCAATCAGTATTTGAGGGGTAACTTTTTGAAATTTGGAATCATGGGTCAAGTATGCCTATTATCCTTTGAAATTTTACACCTTCCTTACTGAAAACCGATTAATTTTTTCTTCTAGTTTGTGTGATTAACATTATCATTCCTTATTTTGTGACATCTGAACATTTTTGGACAATCTGAACCCCATGAGTTTGTAATTCTGACCCTGTTTACTTTTTTTTAAAATAAAAATATTGAAAGTTAAATCCATACAAGACCCATACAAAGGCATGCACATAGCTGACAAAACTATACCAGTCAAGTCACATTCAGGTGGAACCTTCTGGGGTGGGGGCAAATGAATTCCTCCCTACTCACCCAGCAAGGTACCTTGGCACCATGTTGATGGGGACAAAACCTCATTTCCACACCTCTGACTTGGTGGATGTGGAGGTCTTATCAGAATTTGAAAATGTCTTGTAGAACAAGGGGACTTCAGATATCCTCCCTTGTTACTCATTCACAAGAAAATGTTAAATTGCAAATATATACACAGACACCATGGAAAATGTCTGCTATTGAAAAAACAATGTCCAACAGTCTAACAATGCAAATCCAATATCAATCACATAATAATGAAGATCTGTCATTTGTTATGAAGAGATACACCCCAATGACCTGCTTATGCTGTTCTGTTGCTACTCCCATTGTAAAACCAGCCAATGAGTCGATGGGCAGAAGGTTGTTATGTAGTGGTGGTATTATTACCATCACTAAACAAAAAATTCTGGCTGCAGCAGCTGGAGGTTCTCACAATCACACAGTTTTGGCGGGCAGGCGAACTGGCCAAATCTGTCCCTGGTTTGCTTGTTCAGTGGACTACAAACAAGCTAGGTTTGGGTCAAACCCATGGTTGACCTGACCCCAAAGTTCATCCCAATTGACAGCAAATTCTGGGGTTTTAAAATCTGGTCTCACCAACTGATCCAACTGTCCAATTTCACTGAAATGTCTGGATGGGTGCATATTGTAAAGTGTCACTAAAGGCAAAACCTTTTTTTTTCATTTGGGATAGAATAAGGGAAAGTTATAACCCCTGTCAGTTTTTTTCCCATCTATCCTATTGCGGAGTCCTATTGCGTCCTATTGCAGAGATTTCCCCTACCCACAACAGAACGTTAGAGGAAATCCCTCCAAAGTGAAGGAATCCTGAGATGTCACCAAAACTAATGTCCCCATTGGAATATTTTTCCCCCATTCCTGTTCTGATGTCAGCCCAAAATGTGGGATTTTTTTTTTTAACTTTCACTTAGAGACATATAGAGAGGGTGAGCCTCCTTTATGGAGCCACAGACAGCAATAAAACCTGACGTGTTCTAATTCCTCTCTACTCTATCCAAAACTAAAATTAAAGGATTTGCCTTTGTTGATGCTTTAACTCTGAATTCCAGATACATAACTGATAATAAATGCCAATGTTTCCTAACAATGGAATACACTTCCTTACTGTGTGGATAAAACTGTGTTATGAATGGAATCCTGTTTGATCTAGTTCTCTTCTGTCCTGGTAATTATTATTATACAGTATTTATATAGCGCCAAATGGTTTGCTCAGCGCTGCACATTATAGTGGGGGACAGAACATGAGACAATTCAGTAACAATACAATACACGAGGGGTTCGAGGGCCCTGCTCTTTCGAGCTTACAATCTAATGGATACTCATTTATCTCTTTTACATGTTCTAACTCTGCATCCTCTGATAACTCCATTCTGCACCATTTCTGCCACCCCATTTCCAATTCTCTGTATTCCCAATAATCCTGGTCATTCTACAGAACTGACTTTTGCCAATCGATTTCCATTCATGTAGCGGGTGGAAGCTATCAAATCTTAATAATTGATTCTTGCTTATCGGTTTAGTATATACAGTTTGTTTGTGTGTTTATAGCCTACTTCCATATACACCAGTGTGAAACCAGTGTATAAAAATGCCATTTGTTTTATCCATTGTCATATTGAATTTTATATCTGGGTAATTTTCCCTCCAGCATTCATGAAATGTGAGAACTCGTGTCACCCCACCAGATCATGAGAGCATCATCGATGAAACACCATCACAGTGCTGGGTGAATATCTCATGAGCAAAAATATGATGGATCAAAAACTTGTTCAGAAACACCCCCCACAGAACATGATGGGGTAACACTGGATTCCATGGCCACCCTGAGAGTGAAAGAAATGCTCCTGAAAAAGGAAAAAATATTTCTCAGGATTAAAAAGAACAATTCTCAAAACAAATCAATCTGAACCTCTGTATACCCAGTTGCAGACTTTGGACATGTTAGACACGTTCAAAAAGATTTCATCCTTGTACTCAGGGCATGTGTAACACACTCAGTCCTTCTGCCCTGCTGCCAGGACCTCCCCAGTCCCAGTGCTTGGCAGTTCAGCTCTGATTAATCAAAGCAGCTTTGCTGAGTACATCAAAGGGATTAACTTCTATGTGCAGGTGAAGTCAGCTAAAGCACCCTGACACGCAAATTTTAATTTTATTTTTTTTGTTTCTCCGTTTGAACCCTTATTAACCCTTAGTTTACTCTAATCAGATCTAATTAAAGTGTTACTAAACCCACAACAGTAAAATCAGTCTGTATATGCAGTAAAATACTTGTTAAACTCACTGTGGAACCTAAGGAGTTCATTCTCTGTATTGTGTAAAAATGCAGTTTGATCCTGACTTCTCTGATCCTCCCCTTCTTCTAGTGCCCCCTTCTTATCCCCTGATAAGACATAGCATAAGGAGTCACTCTGCACATGCTCAGTTTGGTGTGCATTTCCTAGAGAGTTTTTTTTGGGGGGGGGGGAGTACATGGGATCAGCACAGGGCTAATCAGCACTGTCCAGACAGAGGTCAGGGGTTCTGCATCCTCCTAGAGCGGGTGTCGGCAACCCGCGGCTCCGGAGCCGCATGCGGCTCTTTTTCACCTTTCCTGCGGCTCCGGAGCACACTGCCCACCAGGTGACAGGCAATAGGGTCGGCAAGCCGCGGCTCTTTTAATGCAGATCTTCTGTGTGCCGGGCGCCCGCTGGCAAACATTGGCTGTCAGGATGTAGGCGGGGCAGCCCGGATGTAGGCGGGGCAGCGTGATGAACTCCTCTCCTCTCACAGTCCGCCCTGAAGACCAGAACGGCGCGGGAACCCAGCGAGAGGAACGCGCGGAGCAAAGGTAAGTGAATTCACACAATATGGGGAATGAATTACTATGGGGGATGAATTACTATAGGGGGGATGAATTACTATAGGGGGGATGAATTACTATGGGGGATGAATTACTACGGGGGATGAATTACTATAGGGGGGATGAATTACTATAGGGGGGATGAATTACTATAGGGGGGATGAATTACTATGGGGGATGAATTACTATATGGGGGATGAATTACTATAGGGGGGATGAATTACTATGGGGGATGAATTACTATATGAGGGATGAATTACTATATGGGGGATGAATTACTATGGGGGATGAATTACTATAGGGGGGATGAATTACTATAGGGGGGATGAATTACTATATGGGGGATGAATTACTATAGGGGGGATGAATTACTATAGGGGGGATGAATTACTATGGGGGATGAATTACTACGGGGGATGAATTACTATATGGGGGATGAATTACTATAGGGGGGATGAATTACTATAGGGGGGATGAATTACTATGGGGGATGAATTACTATATGGGGGATGAATTACTATAGGGGGATGAATTACTATGGGGGATGAATTACTATATGAGGGATGAATTACTATATGGGGGATGAATTACTATGGGGGATGAATTACTATGGGGGATGAATTACTATATGGGGGATGAATTACTATATGGGGGATGTATTTTCAGTTTTAAAAATGTTTCTCTCAAAATAAATTTCAATCGTGGTTTTGGCGAGATTTGGCTCAGTCGAAAAAAAAGGTTGCCCACCACTGACCTAAGGCTATGATTGTGATTATGACGATACACTGTGGCCCTGATTAACCCTTTGCTTACTGGGCCCTTAAACCCCCTTCATGACCAGAGCGTTTTTTGCAATATATGCAGTGTCGGATTTGTTTTAAATGTTGCAATGGTTTTGCGGCTCCCAGTCTTTTTTTCCCTCTCGGAAACGGGTCCAAGTGGCTCTTTATGTCTTAAAGGTTGCAGACCCCTGTCCTAGAGCAAAATGAAAACTCCTCCTTCAAGCTTAAACCAGTGCTCAGCTGGACACTGATAGAAGTCACAAGACTGCTCTAACTGCTGATGAGAAAAGGTATTTTAGCAGTTTGTATTCACTAAAATAGTTGCACTTCTGTGTTCTGTGTACTGTGGGAGACCAGATAGAGTGAATGCAGGGTCCTGGGTTTAGTAACAATTTACCTCCTTATTCTCTTTCTCCATTCAATTTTTTTATTTCTATTTTATCAATTAATAATATTTAAACTTTTTTGTTTTTGCTTGTTTTGTTCAGTAATACTTTTACACCTTTAACATATATTTACAAATTTCACAATTTAAAAAAACGCAAATTAGAAAAAAAACAACTTTATTTCATTTGTAAATAACTGCATGGCTTTGTACCAAAATCATAATTGTAGTGTAATTTTAAACAGGACAAATTACAGAATAAAATGTGTACTTTTTATGTGCAGCAACACTATTTATTTTTAAACTAACACTGCTCAAAATACATAAAAGTATGTTTTGTTACATTTAATTGTTTACGTATTACAAAAAAAAATTATTGTTGCAAGACAATATTCACAAAAAGAAAGCCTTGTCTAAAATCCTTGTCTAAAATCAATATATGTATTACGTTTTTATCTTGAGCAATGACAAAGTTATCAGCAAATAAACAGGCCCATAGCAGAGATATAAAAATTGCTCTGGTCCATAAGAAGTGAACAGTTGTGAAAGCCAAAGTAAATACCTGCCACAAACTGAGATCAAAGAGATTGCTGCCACCCCTTTGTCACAAATATTAGGTGTATAAAGGTTTTTTTTCCCTGAACACACTTTCTCTGAGAGCCTTGTTATCTCCCGGATCGGTGAGTGGGCTGAGGCCCACCTTACTCTTTAATACTCCACTCAGAGACTCTGCATGCAGACACCGTTACCTCAACCTCCATCCACTTAAAGGTCCTTTCCTGGGAAATACCTTGTCTATTCTATTTACTTTGATGGTTGCCATTGCACAGTAATATCTTCAGGCCCCTTCATGGCTAGCTGAAGACCACGGACACCCTTACCTTAAGGACTCCTCCAGTCAAAGGATTCAGCCTCCAGAATCTGTCACCTTTTTTTTCTTCTAGTGTAGCAACTGTTTATCTTAAAGGGGACTTCTTACCCAGGTTTAATAGATTGTGTTTTATTATTTTGTTCTTGCCAAAGGCATGAGGGGGCTGACTGACAAAAGTTTTTAAGTTTTAAAGTTTTTCTACATTTCTGTTATAAAATTTTGCAAATAAATAACCTATCTTCGTAAATTTAGATCAAAATGTATTTCTTTGGTGAAAATACCCTAAATTAGTGTAAATTGTTTAGTCTGTAGGAAAGTTACAGAGTCCAGAAACTATGGTATATATATATACACTGCTCAAATAAATTAAAGGAACACATTTTAATCATATTATAGCATCAAGTCTATTAAACTCTTGGAATATTGATCTGGTCAGTTAAGTAGCAGAGGGGGTTGTTAATCAGTTTAAGCTGCTTTGGTGTAATGAAATTAACAGGTGCATTAGATGGGCAACAATGAAACGACCCCCAAAACAGGAATGGTTTTACAGGTGGAGGCCACTGATATTTTTTCCCCTACTTATATTTTCTGACTGTTTTTCACTAGTTTTGCATTTGGCTAGGGACAGTGTCACTACTGGTAGCATGAGGCAATACCTGGACCCTACAGAAGTCACACAGGCAGTCCAACTCCTCCAGGATAGCACATCAATACATGCCATTGCCAGGAGCTTTGCTTTGTCTCCCAGCACAGTCTCAAGAGCATGGAGGAGATTCCAGGAGACAGGCAGTTACTCTAGGAGAGTTTGACAGGGCCGTAGAAGGTCCTTAACCCATCAGCAGGACCACTATCTTCTCCTTTTTACTGTTGGTTATGTGTTAGAGAAGACACTGGTAGTGATAGCAGAATTCAGACTTTACTTGTGTGGCTTAAGTTACAAACATATAGAGCACATTGCAGCAGACATATTACAGACACATTACTTCCTGAAGAGATGATAGAGAAAAGGAAGGAACCAGCAAGTTTTACACATACACAACTAGTAACCTTTAGCGTACAATGCCATCTACTGGTCAAGTGATATTAACACACAATACTATATATAGTACATTATAGTACATGCTGTTGCATTCCCAACATTTACAAGGAGGAACAGGATGAGCACTGCCAGAGCCTCACAAAATGACCTCCAGCAGACCACTGGTGTGAATGTCTCTGACCAAACAATCAGAAACAGACTTCATGAGGGTGGCCTGAGGGCCCAACATCCTCTAGTGGGCCCTATGCTCACTGCTTGGCACCATAGAGCTTGATTTGCATTTGCAATTGAACACCAGAATTGGCAGGTCCACCACTGGCGCCGTGTGCTTTTCACACATGAGAGCAGCTTCATCCTGAGCACATGTGACAGATGTGAAAGGGTCTGGAGAAGTCGTGGAAAACGTTATGCTGCCTAAAACATCGATCAGCATGACCGTTTTGGTGGTGGGTCAGTGATGGTCTGGGGAGGCATATCAATGGAGGGACACAAACCTCTACTGGCTAAACAATGGCACCCTGACTGCCATTAGCTATGGGGGGTGAAATCCTTGGACCCATTGTCAGACCCTACGCTGGTGCAATGGGTCCTGGGTTCCTCCTGGTGCATGACAATGCCTGGCCTCATGTGTTGAGAGTATGCAGGCAGTTCCTGGAGGATGAAGACAATGATACTGTTGAATGGCCCCCACGCTCTCCTGACTTAAATCCAATAGAACACTGGAATATCATGTTTCGGTCCATCTGAAGTCATCAGGTTGCATCTCAGCCTGTCCAGGAGCTCAGTGATGCCCTGGTCCAGATCTGGGAGGAAATACCCCAGGACACCATCTGTTGTCTCATTAGGTGCATGCCCCGACATTGTAGGGCATGCATACAAGCATGTGTGGGCCATACAAACTACTGAGTACCATTTTGAGTTGCTGCAATTAAATTTCAGCAAAATGGACTAGCCTGCTGCATCATTTTTTCACTTTGATTTTTGGGGTGCCTTTGAATTCAGTCCTCTGTAGGTTGATAATTTTCATTTCCATCAAACAATGGGGCATCCTTACGTTCTTAACACATTACCCAGTCCATATCAGTATCCAGCATGATATTTTTCCCCATTGAGATCTGATGTGTTTTCAAAGTGTTCCTTTAATATTTTTGAGCAGTGTATATCTGACAGTCAATCAATCTTGATGTACTGATAATAAGGAGTATAGTAGTGATACAATGTTGCATTCTGAATTTTTTTTTTTTTTTAGCGCATTTTTCACATCTTTGGAGCCGTCAAGGAGAGTCCAAATGGAAGAGTTGGTTTGAAATAACACTACTGATTAACACAGCGCACTTGACCTATATTGACTCTAATCACAAGGTGAGCAAGCTTTTCACTCAAAGGAGGGACAGCATGTTTTATTTTGTTTGCACAGCACTGAATATGTAAAAGTGGACTGTACACACTATTATGGCTCATCACATGATACAATTGGGCTGTGATTGGTCTTGTCTGTACCATGTGACCACTGTGACCAATCAAAGCTAACAACACCATTGTATACAGAGGATGGCATGAAAGGAAGCCAGCCATTGTATACAATAGTCATGTGATTTGCTGTGATTGGTCACAGCAGTCACATGACACTGGCAGCAGTGATCTGTCATCGGTTATATCCTGTGGACACAGCTGTTGACAAATCGCTTCAATGCACGGCCGCGTGAGTGGCACCTGTTGACAGGATATCAATTGACGTCTTAAATCTACTAGTCCATCTAACACTACCTTCTTCAGACAGTGCTGCTGTCCAAGGATGTCTCTGTTGCTCCTTTATAGATAGCGGGGCCACCGTAAGACATGACATGTGTTACTGGCTGGATCAACAGGTGAAAAAGAAAGAAAGAAAAAAAAAAAAAAGAAACTAATATAGTCACAACATTTAACCTTCCTAGTGGTAATTACTCCATAGTGCTTCTCCTGCTTTCCCCCCGATCCCTACCTTGTCCTGCGATCCCGCGATGTCCTCTGGCCATGTCCTCCGGCCATGTCCTCCGGGCGATGCCGGCATCCATCTTCCAGGTTCCGTTCCCTGCGAGCGTCAGTACGCACAGGGCGGAACTGGTGGGAAATTAAAAAAAGTAAAAATATGACATACACACAATACACTGTAATCTGTTAGAATTACATTACTGTATCAAACCATTTCACCTAAATTTTGTCCCTAGTGCTGTGTCCAGTGTCCTGCCTGCACTTGTACCGTTCTTTCTGCCTGGAAACTTGAGAATGTCCATGGCATCCAAAAAGCATCCCTTTAGGTCAAAATCGGTTTTAGACCAGCTAGAAAACAGTGATAGTGAATTAGAATCACTTGCAGAATTGAGCTATAGTGATTCGTGGGGAAATTCATCATCAGACACTGTCATTATTGAATTAAATTTATTATTATTATATTATTATTTTTTATAATTATTTATTATATTATATTTTATGATTTTGTGTGTTTATCATACCTGGGATGTTTACTAGACTCTTGTTTGGACAGATTTAAATGAGTTATTCCTAAGAATTACAGGCCTACAATATAAAACAACACATTTCCATGCAAAACAATGTACCACTTTGACATTCAAAAATATTGATTGGTTAAACTGCCAGGGAAGTTAAGGATTGGAAAGCTGCAATGTAATAAATCATTGGTTATGGGTTTAGATATGCTTTAAAAAGATTGCCAAATTATTTCAAATCAATCATTCACTATAAGCAATATCCCCTTCACCTCTAACACCTGTTCACCCCTTATAGGCTAGAGCAATTTTTGCATTTCTGCTATGGGCCTGTTTATTTGGAGATAACTGTGTCATTACTTAAGATAAAAATGTAATACATGTATTGCTTTTTAACCTCAACACAAATGTGCGACCTCCCGGGGTCTGGGCCTAGATGCCAAGCGGCCGCACATTTGCGTTCTATTAAAAAAGAACATATGTGCAGAGAGTGCGTGGAAGGACAAACAAGGCTTTTTTTTTGTTACTATTGTCTTGCAACAATACATTTTTTTCCTGCAATCCTTAAACAATTAAACGTAATAAAACATAACAAAACACACCATTTCTTTTTTTGAACAGTGTAAGTTGGGAGAAAATAGTGTTACAGCACATAAAGTGCACTTTTTATTCTGTAAACTGCCCTGTTTCAAAATAACACTAAAATATTATTCTGGTACAAAGCATTGCAAAGTTATTCACAAATGAAATAAAGTGTTTTTTCTTAAATTTTGCACTTTTCTAAAATGTGAAATTTGCAAATATATATTAAAGGTGGGTGTATATATATTAACAAACAAATCAAACAAACAAAAGGTTTAAATATTATTATTTAATAAAATAGAAACTAACAAAAAAAAAGCAGGAAAATAATAATTGAACAGAGAAAGAGAATAAGGAATTAATTAGGGTTGATTAGAGTAAACTAAGGGTTAATGAGGGGTTAAAGAAGGAACATTTAATTAAAAAAAATGTTTTTTTACTTGTCAGGTTGCTTTAACAGGCTTCATCTGCAGATGGAAGTTCACCCCTTTGATCTGCAGATGAATAAATAGATGCAAAATGAAACAATGTTTCTTTTGAGCAATGTTTTTAATAAACTTTGCCAGACTGATTTAGTTTGACAGCTCCAGCTGTCAGAACTTTCTCTGTGTACTCTTTGATTAGTCAGAGTTGAATTGCCAAGTATTGGGACAGGGGAGGTCCTGGCAGCAGGGCATAAGGATTGGATGTGTTACACACGCCCTGGGCACTATAATGGCATTTGTTTGGCATGTCAAACACGTCCAAAGTTTGCAACTGGTTATAATAATCTTTAAGTGGTGTAGATTTAAAAATGACTGCTGGGGTGTGGCTTGGTGCATGGAGCTGTAGGACATGTCTCTCGGCAGCTCCCGGACAACATTGCTCCCACAGGGATATTTACCCTCTCCTCCACTCTTCTAACCCCACCTATGGGCTGGAACCAGCATTGGAACCTCAGGAAGGCGATTTGGGCTGTTTTTTCATGAGGTCCACGGCTGCGCCCTCTCACACTCTGGCTTGCAAGATGGCGGTGGCGTCTCCCTCTCCCTCTCTCCTCTCCACAGGACCGCAGGCCAACGTACAGGTGAGCTCACTACACTACACCTTTCCTCGTTTTGTAAGCATTTGCATTCTACCTCTCAAATACATCATCTGCTCTCTGAGTATGAGCAGTTGTGCTCCCTCCCTGAGCTCCCCAGACATCTCTTAGCCTCCCTGTATAGACTATACCATTCCTCGATTCATACTGAATTTCCATCTTATACTACGGCATGGTCTGTAGATTTGGGCAGAGATATTACTGATGCCGAATGGCTTACCTCGTTCCATTTTACACATACATCTTCCATATCCTACTACTCACAGGAGAATAATTTTAAGCTCCTTTCATGATGGTACAGGGATCCCTCTTTGCATAGGATATTTCCTTCTACATCCAACATTTGCTGGTGATGTGGCACTGTGGTGGGTACTCATCTTCATATCTGGTGGGGTTGCGATAGAATCCATCCCTTCTGGTCCCAGGTCTTTGATATATATAATAGAGTCTATGTTGAGTCCTTGACCTCCTCTCCTGAAATTGCTCTTTTGTCTATAGCTGCTCAGAAGAAATGCCTATTGCATTTTTTTCTATCGGCAGCTCGCCAACTGCTACCTCTTTTTTGGAAGACGACCACCACTCCTCCTTTGTCTTTATGGGTCTCCGCGATCAATATGGAAGAAATGTTAGCATTTGCTAATGATACTTATGAGAAATATAAGATGTTGTGGTTGGTCTGGCTCCATTTCACCTCCTCAACTGCCCTTCGGGAGATGTTGTCACCTGTAGTACCTCCCTAGACCTCATTCACATGGATTATTGGGCTAGCAATAGCCTGCTTGTGGATTGGTTCATCCACCTCTTACGTAAACTGACTATGTCTTGCCCCCTGATGTTTGCCCAGGGTGCTCATGTATATGCCCCTCCAATCTTTTATCATGACCTACATTGCATGGTTCCTACCCGTTGTAGTCCTGCCTCCAGCTCTCCCGTACACCCTTCTTCTCTTACTCTTTTTCCTGCTCCTGCCCTTCTCACATTTTTCATATCTCTCCTGCTAAGTTGGTTAATGTTTTTTTGTTCATGGACAAATTCTGACTCTCCTTGTGTCCTCACCCACGGTGTGTCCTTGTGCTTTATTTTTTATCTTTTTTGCTATTTTTCTTGTTCTACTATTGAGTTTTGTAGATTGTACCTGCTCTTATTGGTTGTCTTATTGCCTTTCTGCATTGGTTTGATTTACCATGTCTGTTCACAGCTGTCCTTATATATTGTTATCAAACTAATAAAGACAAATTTGTCTCTAAAAATTACTGCTAATTTGTGCAGAACTGGCTGGCCCAGCAAATTTTGCTTCTAGAACCGCTTGTCTGATACTATAAGAATCCCCATGAACCCCAAAATGACATTGTGGTATCTGCAAGTAACTCATGCAGCAATTGGTATCAAAGTGCATACATCTACAGTAAGAGTTTGAACTGATTTAGCCTGCATTGGAAGTGTGTCAGGAAGAAGCATTTTCTGTCCAAAAAAACACATTAAAACAAGACTGCAGTATGACCACTAAACACAAACAAGCGCTACTCAAAGCTCCACTGGGTATTGGCTCAGTGACTTCAATCACTATGGGGTGCTGGCTTCCAAAGGGTCTGTCTGGCCTGGCAATACTAACTGTCAAAATAGAACATGGAAGTACACAGTGGCAGACCACCCAATCAGGTGAATGACAGATCGGTTTCAGCTTGTCTCCTCCCAAGCCAACCCCTTTGATTGCGTTTCACCCGCTAACAGGATTTATCATAAAGATCAGACTACAATATGCCATTAAACATATAGGAAAAGACCAGGCCTTCTGGAATGTATATAGTGTTGTACACAGTAACCATAGACATGGCACAAACTGAAGACAGTATTAAAGAACCAACTGTAAAGCATGGTAGTGGAAATGCTAATTTCATCTTCTTTGTGGCTTTAGAGCGTGGGCAACTTGCAGCCATCAAGTCAGCTATTAATTCTGCATTATACCATAATGTACTAATATACTCAATTAGAATGTCGGGCCATCTGTCTGAAAGTTAAAATTGAAGAAGAAAATGATGTGAAGCACACTCCCATCCAAGGAAGGGATAAAAGTTAAATAAAGGAGAGAGGAGCGCACACCCCATAGTGTAGCATTCATAAGGAAATTTAAAGGACAAAAAAAAACTAAATAGTTGCACTCACAAACAACTGTAGTGTATAGAGCAAAGGTATTGAATTAAAACTCACCAAGGTCCGAGCAGTAAAATTTGCATGCATCAGAGGTCCGAATCTCATGTAGGCCCCTGTGGTGCATTTTTGTGTGCGCCAAACCACGTATTGCTGCGCTACGATTTTGAGAAAAAAAAGTCAGGGACTTCTTCAGGTTTATAGCAGGTAGTGCTGACCTACCCACAACATGTGCACCAAATGCACATGTACAGATCTGAACCTGTTCTCACATCAGTGTTCAATCCCCACTGCACATCACAGTCCCCTCCTCATTCACTGCAAGATCCCTCTTGATGAGTGTCCTCAGCTTCCCCTTTACATCACTCCCCTCCACCCCTTTCACAGTAGTGTTCTCACACTTCCTTGACATCAACCCCCCCACAGTACTGTCCTCTGCCCCCTTCACTGAAGAGTACTCAGCCCCTTTTTAAATAATCCCCCCACATTACTGTCCCCAGACCCCCCCATGTTACTGTCCTCAGCCCCCCTCCATGTTACTGTCCTCAGCCCCCACATTGCTGTCCTCCCCCCACCCCCCACATTACTGTCCTCAGTCCCCCACATTACAGTTCTCAGCCTGTCCCACTTTAAATGTCCTCAGCCCCCACATAGCACAGTCCTTAGCCCCCCTACATTACTGTCCTCAGCCCCGCCTTCAAACTAAGATACCTGGTAAGCCTCTATTGTTTGTGAGTGCAACTATTGATTTTATTTTGTCCATTAAACTTCCTTAGGCATGCTACACTGTTGGGTGTGCACTCCTCTCTCTCCTTTCTTGTTTTACACAGGTTTGCAGCATAAGCCCACGCAGCTCAGCAGCAGCACCCTCTTAGTTATAGCAGCTTTTGGACTGTTTTTAGATATTATTATATTCATATTGCTTTTTCTAACCTCCTAAAACAAATATGGAATTCATATATCACACAAGACTGCAGAAGCACTTACCTATATACCTTAAGATCTTAACTGTGTATATTGTAAAAAGTACCAAAACCAAGAAGGAAACCAGAGATCGGATTGTTATCCTGAATACATGGATGCCTGTTGCTGAGGAATTTTCTCCATTGTCCAAGACTGAAAAACAGAAACAATGGAGTTGATGTACTAATAGCAAATGGGTTGTTCACTTTGTAAGGGAAGTTGCACTGCAAAGGAATTTCCCCAGAGCTTAGCTAATGTAGTGAAACTGCACTTTGCAAAGAATATCCAATCATGTGCAAGGAAAATATGATTTGAGGATGAAAGTCAACAGAGTTTCACCTTCATTAACGTGGAACTTAACTATATCTGAGCACCACAAATTGAAAATGCTATTTAGTTTAAAATTCAAAGAAAATTCACCGATCCATCCATGTCTCTATGCTTTATTTCATTGAGAAATTACTATAAAAAACACCCTATAGCATTTCTAGTCATGGCCAATTTGAGTAGGGGCAGATGATTCATTTAGCATTTACTTCTTGGAATCCATCTGCTCTTAGCTCAGGCATGCAGGCAGGGGGTGTGCTTAGCTGAGAAAGCCCCTTCCCCCCTCCTCCCAGAGATACCAGGAAGCAACTGAAGGGAAAATTCCTAGGGAAAATTACCAGGGAAAATTCACCATAAATGGATCGAAATTTGGCCAGTTGAGCAGGGACCACTCAAATTTAGATCAGTGTGTGTCTGTCCCTGTTCAACAAAAGTTCAGAATTGAGGTTGGAAAACTTTTGTTGATCAGTGCCTGCAGCCCAGTCCTGTTGTCAGAATACAATGTCCCAGCAGGGGGGTTCTCCCCACCACCTTCTCACCACTTGTGTGGATGGAGGATTCTGGTAATTATTTTCATTAAAGCCTAGTACACACTGTCCGATTGTTGGGCAGCATCGGCTTATTCAATAGAAACCTGGCCAACAGTCTGATAGAAGCCGTCCACTCAGACAGGTTCTGTCGAAGGGGCATGGCTGAAAAATATCTTCCGATCAGCTACAGATCAGTGCTCTCAGCCAGTGGCTAAGAGGCTGACCGAAGTATTCTGGTGGGGGGCGTCCCCCTTGTCAGAACACAGTAGCACAGCTGGGGAGATCACTATACTAAGATCAGATAGTTAGCACAGCGACTCCTCCTGAGCTGTCAGTTTTTTTGTTCAGCCTGCTGGATTGAACAAAAAATAACTAGTAGTGTGTAGCAGGCTTAAGTCCACTGGTTGAAGTAAAAAAAACTTAATCATCTATGGCCAGCTTTGCCATCTATCTTAGTGCCTTCCCAAATCAAGCCTTAACATATAGTCATGGCCAAAAATATTGGCAAAATAATTTAATATTGTTGCTATTACAAATGTTTAGGCATGTTAGAGGGGGAGGGGCCTGAACATGGTGCCATGAGCAGCATGTGCTCTAAGCGCCCGCCATCCATGTGTGTAGTCTTTGTGCCTGATCTGCCCTGAGTGACTGGAGACCTGCTCTACCTCAGGCTTGGGCGGGAGCATTGTTGAATGCCACGGTTGCTGAGTCCGGGCGGTCCTGGTGGCGTCGGAGGCAGTGTCGGTGAAGGGCGGACGTGTGCCCCTAGGAGAGGCACCAGGCCGGTGAGGTGCACTGAATCCCTGGGAGCAGGAGGCTGTGGTCATTGGAGGAGAAGGGGCAGGTGAGAGCGTCCTTGTGACCATCCATGTGACTGCCCATGTGACAGCTCATGTGACTGTGGCATCAATTTTGAATGTGACAAGCTGTCCCAAAGGTCCAGGAGAGTGGTGATGCTTTATTGGTGAAGAGAAGGTAGTGCACTGAAGGTGATTTACTCTGGATTGAGACAGCAGTCTTGGGAGACCCTGAGACACCCCAGGTTGCTCAATATACAGAGGCCCCCTCTGATTCACCTGATCTTACTTGGAACCAGGTTCGGAGGCAACAGCTGGGATTGAATATGCACTGGAATGTAAAGATCCTAATCAGTGAGGACAAAAGGTGGTGGTGACTTGCCGTTGGTAATGGTGGGACACTTTAATCTTATAATGCACCTGATATAATTGCTGCAGCCTAAAGCACCCCTGAGCATTGTGGGGGACGGAGGACTATTTTTTGCCGGGGTTCTCAGTGGTTTTTAGAGGCATGTGGAACTGGTTAGATCACTCCTGCTCCCAAAGCAAAATAATAGGGGATGTTAAAGACACCAGAGGAAAAGAAAAAAAAGGGTCTTTCCTGGGGGCGGACAATACTGCAGTTGCACACTAATAGTAAAGTCAGTGGTAAAGTCTAAAGAGATGAGGAGGAGTAGATCAGCCAAAGGGGGGGGGGAGTAAAAACCCCTAAAGCAACTGCTAATACTAGCACAATAAGGAAATACTTGCCTTTGCAGGAGAAAAGCACGGATAATTTAACCCCAGAAAAACCGGAGAGAACTAGAAAAGGGGTGGGAGATCAATCGAAGAGATGTTACTCAGGACGCAAGAAGCGAGCCAGACCAATAAACTGATAAATGTGAATATTGTAACAGACCAACGTGTTATGGAACAACAGGGAGCTATGTCACAGATACCTACAAAATCTGATATGGCAGATATGTTTGCAAAATTGGAGATGTCTATGAAAAATGAAATGGTGGTAATAAGTAATGTTCTGGGTCGAATGTTGACACGAGTGAAAGAAGTAGAGGGAAAAATGGAGACACAGGCGCTTTTGATTACTTAACCAGAGACACAGGTTGAAGAGATGCAAGGAGAACAGAGAAAGCTCACATTTAAATTAGAAGATCAAGAGAACAGAGAAAGAAGAAACAATTCTTCCTTGTTCTAAATTATTAGGTCTGTATTCCTTTGAAGGGAAGTATAGTGGAGAAGTGACTTAGCTTCAGAAATGAGTTTGATCAATTTTATAACATAAAACGTGAAAGGACTAAACTCAACAAATAAAAGACATAATACCCTAAGACATAATACTTAGGGAAATCCACCAATATTCTATGTATGTAGTGTTTTTACAAGAGACACATATATCACATGACACAAATGTTAAGTAATACTTAAGGTATTATTCAGCCTGGTATTATGCCGATTCGCCAACAAAAAGCCAAAAGAATAGCAATTGGGTTCTCAAAACATGTAGGTTTCACTCTGGAAAATAGACTGGTGGACCCAGAGGGTCGGTTTCTTTTTCTGAAAGGAAAATTACAAGGAGTTGACTTTACGTTGATGAACATCTATTGCCCAAATAATAAACCAGCTGTATTTCTGGACAGTGTGTTGAGAAAACTTAATGATTTTAAAAAAGGTACTCTGATTAATTGCAGGAGACTTCAATTTTTGTTTGGATCCATGGATGAATACATTAAGTGTGCAGAGAGAAGGTGATAGAAAATTAAAACTGTTGGAAAAGAAATTACATCAATATCAGCTGATAGATACATGGTGAATGAAACATCCAAGAGAAAGAGATTATACCTTTTTCTCTCCAGCACACAGATTGTACTCACAATTGGACTACATAATGATCGAACACAGACAACTGGAGTCATTGGTTAATTCTAAAATAGGGGTTATGTCTGTGTCAGATCATGCACTTGTCACAATGAGACTAAGTGTAGGAAGGGAGCAGAATAGATTAACTATGTGGAGATTAAACGAGAAGCTTATTCAGGACTCAGATTTAGAAAAAAGGTTAAGGAAAGAATTAGTGCAATTTTTTTATACTGAATGAGACTGAGGGGTATCTGTTGCTACAATATGGGAGGCACACAAGGCATATATTGGGAATTTTGATTTCGATGGGGGCCGAAAAAAAGAAAGATCAGGAGAAAAAAAATAAGGTTGGTGACAGAAGAGTTGTATAACTTAGAACAGTTACACAAAAAAAAACTGGATCCAGATATACTTCAGAAGATAACCCTGAAAAGAGAAGAATTAAAAGATCTTATGGAATTGGAAACAAGGAGGATCTTTAATAAGGTCTCAAAGGAACAATATCAGTGGGGAAATCGACCTGGGAAATTGATAATGAAAAGACTAAAGGAAAAGATATCAAATAATTATATAGAAAAAATTAAAGATGAAAAAAGAGAATTGGTATATTCCACCACTGACATCACTAATACATTTCAAAAATATTATAGTAGGTTGTATGATGTAAAGAATGGGGACCAGAAAGAAACAGAGGAGGAAAGGAAGGGAAAAAGGTCGAAATACCTAAAGGAGGTTGGACTACCAAGAATTTCAGATGAAAAGTTAGTGGCCCTACAGAGAGTCATCACCCAGGTGGAAATTATGTTGGCAGTGAAGAGTATGGCAGCAGAGCCCAGGTCCAGATGATTACACAGTGGGTTACTATAAGAAATTCAAAGATATATTGGTCCCCAGATTAGGCGCATAAATGAATGAGCTAGGAGAAGGGTTGGGAATGAGAGAAGAATCATTCCAGGCATATATAACAATCATACTCAAAGAAGGGAATGATGGTGCACAATGCGCCAGCTATAGACCTATGGCATTATTAAATACTGACACTAACTTATATGTGAAAGTATTAACAACTAGGTTGAAAGAACTGATGCCGGGATGGATACACCTGGATCATGTGGTGTTCATCCTGGGAAGAGAAGGAAGGGACAATGGCTTGAGATCATTATTTCTTTTACAAAAAGCAAAGAGAGAGAAGCTACCAACAATAATTTTGTCGATTTGATGCCGAAAAAGCTTTTGATAGGGTAGACTGGAGTTTTATGATGGACACATTAGAGGTGCTGGGAAATGTTAAAATGCATAAACGGGCTTTATAGTGGCCTGTCACCTACAGTAAAGGCAAACGGGGCCCACTCACAGTTTTTTAAAATGAAGAATGGTACAAGACAGGGATGCCCACTATCTCCCCTTTATTTGTAACATCTCTGGAACCCCTATTAGCAATGGTCAGAAAGTGTGTAGACATAACAGGAATTAAGATAGGTGAAGTGGAACATAAGGTAGCAGTCTAACGCAGACGACCTGTTGTTCTATATGGGTAACCCTAGATTATCGCTACCAAATTTAATGAGACTTCTAAAACAATATGGAGAGTTATCAAATCTGAAGATAAACCCCACAAAGTCTGAGATCCTGATTAGTCCCAAAGATAGAGAAGCAGGCCCTACAAAAAGAATTCTCATTTTCCTGGAGGGAAAGGGAATTAAGCTATCTGGGTATAAAATTAATGTCATCAATAAAGAATTTATACCAGGTAAATTATGTCACATTAATAAATTAAATAAAGGGTGAGTTGGGGAGACTCTCAAGGGGATGGACCTCCTGGATAGGTCACATAAATTTGATAAAAATGGTGAAAGTGCCAAAAATCTTATATAAGTTTCACATGCTCCCAGTACATATACCAGGGTCCTTCTTTGGGACATTAAAGAAACTGATACTCAGATATACAGTGGGGATCGAAAGTTTGGGCACCCCAGCTAAAAATTTGTATTAATGTGCATAAAGAAGCCAAGGAAAGATGGAAAAATCTCCAAAAGGCATCACATTACAGATTAGACATTCTTATAATATGTCAACAAAAGTTAGATTTTATTTCCATCATTTACACTTTTAAAATAACAGAAAACAAAAAAAGGGCATCTGCAAAAGTTTGGGCACCCTGCAGAATTTATAGCATGCACTGCCCCCTTTGCAAAGCTGAGACCTGCCAGTGTCATGGATTGTTCTCAATCATCGTCTGGGAAGACCAGGTTATGTCAATCTTAAAGGTTTTAAATGCCCAGACTCATCTGACCTTGCCTCAACAATCAGCACCATGGGTTCTTCTAAGCAGCTGTCTAGAAAACTGAAACTGAAAATAGTTGACGCTCACAAAGCTGGAGAAGGCTATAAGAAGATAGCAAAGCGTTTTCAGATGTCAATATCCTCTGTTCGGAATGGAATTAAGAAATGGCAGTCATCAGGAACAGTGGAAGTTAAAGCAAGATCTGGAAGACCAAGAAAAATATCAGACAGAACAGCTCGCAGGATTGTGAGAAAAACAATTCAAAACCCACGTTTGACTGCACGAT
The DNA here is from genome assembly GCF_062004578.1 of Staurois parvus. Taxonomy (NCBI): domain Eukaryota; kingdom Metazoa; phylum Chordata; class Amphibia; order Anura; family Ranidae; genus Staurois; species Staurois parvus. The sequence goes on from NW_028317802.1 coordinate 13,859,684, forward strand.
CCCTCCAGAAAGATCTGGCAGACACTGGAGTTGTGGTACACTATTCCATTATAAAGAGATACTTGTACAAATATGGTCTTCATGGAAGAGTCATCAGAAGAAAACCTCTTCTACGTCCTCACCACAAACATCATCGTTTGAACTTTGCAAATGAACATATAGACAAGCCTGAAACATTTTGGAAACAAGTTCTGTGGGCTCAATAAAATTTGCTGAAATTTTATTGAATCCATTTTTCCTCCTACTCGTGAGATGTTCCCTGTGCCACTGGCTGCAACACAACTCCAAAGCATGATTGATCCAACCCCATGCTTAACAGTTGGACAGAGGTTCTTTTCATTAAATTCTGTGCCCCTTCTTCTCCAAACGTACCTTTGCTCATTCCGGCCAAAAAGTTCAATTTTAACCTCAGAAAAAGGTTGTGGAAAAGCATGGACAATCTCAAGGTTACATCCATCTTCAGAGATCGTAATGTTCCTGTGTCCACTGTGCGCAACATTGTCAAGAAGTCTATAGCCCATGGCACCATAGCTAATCTCTCTGGATGTATACAAAAGAGAAAAATTGATCAAAGATTGCCAAAGGATTAGTCAAATAGTGGCTAAAGAACCTTGATCAATTCCAGACAAACTCAAGCTGACCTTCAGACAAAGGGTACAACTGTGTCAGCTCGCACTATATGTCACTATCTGAATGAAAAGGGACGCTATGGTAGGAGACCCAGGAGGACCCCACTGCTGACACAGAACATAAAAATGCCAGATTGGAGTTTGCCATAACTTACCCAAGGAAGCCAAAATCCTTTTGGGAGAATGTGCTGTGGACAGACGAAACAAAGTTACAGCTTTTTGGTAAAACACCCATCATTCTACTGGTTTCAGAAACCACTTCGCGCCGGCGCCTCCCGGCCCTTTAAGAGTTTCAGAAGCCGGGAGGCAGGGTTTTAGGGTCATGTGGCCGCTGTGATTCACAATCACGGTCACATGATTGGAAAAGGTCCCGATCGAAACGGGAGATCGGGACATTTTCATGAGTCAGCACATATGTATTTTCTAATTGCACGCAAATATGTGGCCGCTCAGCATCAATGTCCAGATGCCGAAAAGCTGCATATTTGCGTGCGCATGGCAACAAGGGGTTAAAGAAAACAATACAGTCCCTACAGTCAAACATGGTGGAGGTTCACTGATGTGTTGTGGTTGCATTGCTGCTTCAGGCACTGGATGTCTTGACTGTGTGCATGGCATTATGAAATCTGAAGACAACCAAAGAATTCTGGGGTGCAATGTAGGGCCCAGTGTCAGAAAGCTGGGTCTCTGTCAGAGGTCATGGGTCTTACAGCAGGACAATGACTCAAAGCACACATCAAAAAGTACCCAGAAATGCTTCCAGACAAAGCACTGGAAAGTACTGAACTAGCCAGCAATGAGTCCATATTTAATTCCCATAAAGCACCTGTGGAGAGATCCCAAAACAGCAGTTGGGAAAAGAACCCTTCCAAACTAAGAGACCTGGAGCAGTTGGCAAAAGAAGAGTGATCCAAATTCCAGTAGACAGGTGTAAGAAACTTATTGATGGTCACAGGAAGCATTGATTTCAGTTATTTTTTCCAAGGGGTGTGCTACCAAATATTAAATTGAGGGTGCCAATAATTTTGTCCAGTCCATTTTTGGGGGTTTTGCATGGAATGTGTCAGATTAGGCTTTTTGTTTCTCCTCTTTTTTGTGTCATCAAATGCAAACAAAAATAAATGCCTAAAGATTTGTAATTGCCACAGTTTTCTGGGAGAAGTGGTGCATTATCTGACAGAAATGCAGGGATGCCAATATTTTTGGCCAACAATCAGACAGCATAGTCACGCTATCTCGTTTTCATTTATTTTATGTCAAGTCTCTACATATTCATGTGTTTTCAGTATTCCAAAAAACAACACAAATAGTATGATTTCAAAACTAGAAGCATTTTCTACCTACCACAGTGTGCAGTGTCATCCTCCCAGTATTCTACTGAGCACATAGTAATTGTATATGTCGCTGCAGTGGTATTTCTGCTCATGGTTGATATAGAAAGAGAAAAAAAACAGATACAAAACCTGGGCTTGGCTCAGTTTCATAATCTGAGGTTGTCGATGTAAAATTTGGCTTCATGGTATAATTCAGTTTTGTCTGAATGAAGCCAACCAATAAATTGTTATTGAACACCAAACAAGTCCAATCTGTTCTGTTTTCATTAACATTCTTCACATGCAGAGTATTTTCCATTTGCATGACGGACACTTTACTACTTTTTACAGGAACGGAGGAAGTTGCATTCATCTGTACCCATAGTAACATAATATTGATACTAGGCAAAAGATGGGATACTAAACATGTAAGGTGTACATCACTGCCTTGATGAACTAATTCAGAGGGATGTATTTTCACTACAAATCATAAAAATAAATGAAGAAAAAAAAAATCAGTGTACTTAATTGTAATATCAGAGACAAACTTTACTTTACCTTTAATGTTCAATCCTTCTTTGTCTAGTATTAAAATATACTTTTTCTTTGAGATTGTGAACATTATCCTAAGGGTCTAAAATGGGAATATCCTCCTGCGCTTAATATGAATAAGATCCCTATACTAACAGCTGCTGTCACTCTGCCTTAACCATTAAGTCATATAGTACCACACCTTAGAATAGTGAAGCGCTGAAATAAATACCCTATGTGCACATAATGAGGTACCATCAAAACCTATAATAATTATAAAATACCATCTAAAAAAGCTTTAGTCTATCAGTGAAATATCAGAAATAATTATAATAAAAAAGTGACATATATAACTCATAATAATATAAATCCGTGATTAAAAATTAATATGTGACAAAATTAATATTCCCTTAATTAATTCATCCTTCAGATTAATCAGTGATATGTAATCAAAATCAGTGATTATGATATTCAATAATACAAAAAATATATATATGTATCCGTGATATATAGTGACAAACCTATATAATTATAACTATTAAAAACGGTGATTATTAATCAAAAAAAGTGATTATTAATTTCTGTGACGAACCATATATCAAAATATTCCATAAAAAAATTAATTATATATTAAATCCACTGCTTCTTGTGATATATACATAAAAAAACGACACTGTGCCTAAAATAAGCAAAAAAAAGTCCATGCAATAATGTGAAAAAACACTCAGTGATCTTCACTTCTAGTGCTCAAAAGGAATCCTCCAATGGCAGCAATGCCTGCTCACCTCCCCACCTTGACCCACACAGGGCCACAAGGCTATAGCTCTCCTCAAAGGCAATCCTTTAATCCAGGCAGCTCAGCAAGGGATCACAGGACTTACCCTGATGAAGTCACGACGCACGTGACGCAACGCGTCAGAACGCCATTCCCAGTTTAGAGATACGTCACTTCCGGTCACGTGGGGACGCATGTCCGGACGCAGCGGCCATATTGGTTTCCCTTCCTGCATGTGAATACACCCATGGAATGAGGTGGAAAGCGTTTTGTAACAGGAAACAAATGTGAGTGGAAACAATATGTTGTACTAAGTGTCCAATTAAACAGTATTACACTATGGGAAGTTCTGTTTGTGTCCTATATGACGTTTGAGAGGAGGTGGAGTGGAAGTCCTGTGATCCCTTGCTGAGCTGCCTGGATTAAGGGATTGCCTTTGAGGAGAGCTATAGCCTTGTGGCCCTGTGTGGGTTAAGGTGGGGAGGTGAGCAGGCATTGCTACCATTGGAGGATTCCTTTTGAGCACTAGAAGTGAAGATCACTGAGTGTTTTTTCACATTATTGCATGGACTTTTTTTGCTTATTTTAGGCACAGTGTCGTTTTTTTATGTATATATCACAAGAAGCAGTGGATTTAATATATAATTAATTTTTTTATGGAATATTTTGATATATGGTTCGTCACAGAAATTAATAATCACTTATTTTGATTAATAATCACCGTTTTTAATAATTATAATTATATAGGTTTGTCACTATATATCACGGATATATATATATATTTTTTGTATTATTGAATATCATAATCACTGATTTTGATTACATATCACTGATTAATCTGAAGGATGAACTAATTAAGGGAATATTAATTTTGTCACATATTAATTTTTAATCACGGATTTATATTATTATGAGTTATATATGTCACTTTTTATTATAATTATTTCTGATATTTCACTGATAGACTAAAGCTTTTTTAGATGGTATTTTATAATTATTATAGGTTTTGATGGTACCTCATTATGTGTACACAGGGTATTTATTTCAGCGCTTCACTATTCTAAGGTGTGGTATCCCAAGGGTCTTCCATTGATGGTGGTATTAGGCCGTTTTAATGTTATTATATTTGTTTGTATGGTTTCAGCACTAGGAGGTCATCTGTCAGTTATACTATGCACTGTATTTCCAGCTTAACCTAATATTATATTAGAAAATGTTACAATGCATGCATAAGAGGGTAGGTGTAATATTATGAGAGGTGGGGTCCATACAGGAAGTGTTGATGATGTTTGATGCCACTCCTCAAAAACATTTTAAAATCTTTGTGACAAAGAACAAGCAAAACACCTCAATGCATACAACAAGAAACATTAGTGAATTGCAAAAGAAGGTAGAATTATACTGCATTAGACTTGGGCTAATTAAAGTGGACCTTGGGCTTACATCAGGCCCCCTAACCTATGGCAAAACATTGCATGATAGTTGTAATGGAAAAAAAGACTGAAGAAAAAAATTAAAAAATATACTTCCCTTCCACCCCTCTCATCCTAGGCAAGTATGCATTAGGATCCTTCAGGAAATATTCTAGGAATGATGAAAACCCAAATGTATCAAAAGGATCCTCTTACACAGTACAGTGGTGTTTTCACACTAAACATGGAATACTCAGCTTTCCCAGTATATAACCAGAAGGATTGTGATGTCACCCTAACCAGTGCAGAACCCAAGTTTAAGGTGTGTATGATTCCTAACTTTTCTCCACATGTTGTTTTTTTTCCCTTCCAGCTATGATGTGGGATTTGACATTGGTGTTGGGGGCCTGATGTAATTGGTGGACCTTTCATTTTAGTATATGGATCTTTAAGAATACCTTGGGCACAGGACTTTCTGCAGCTACCATACTTTCAAGGCTGAGTGGGTCATGGCTATAGAAATACAAAAATGGTGAGTTTAATAGCTAATTAGGAGCCTTGGCAGATTATTATACTACTTCTGGAGATATCTAATAAGAAAAAAGCTGATGGAGAAGAAGGAGGCTTATACACTGTATACAGAGAAACTTTTTATAGTCTAGTAGTGCTCTTTAACCATGTTACCTTTCCGCTTCCTTCTCATGTGCCATCTTGCATCCAAACCCAGCAGAGGGACAGCATACTCCTCATACAAAACCATTGCACACTGCCTACTAAGCACATTATTGATTCCACTACCACAATCTTGTTTTGGCTTGCCCCACAGTTGTATAGTATATAAAAATAGTATTTTGTAAACCTGCAACATTGTACAGCCTTTGTTTTTGAATATATACTTTTTTAAACCATACTCACCTTCCACAGTAACAAGATTTACGGTAATTCCAGCACTGTCATCTGATAAATAGCATTTGTATTGACCAGAATCATTAAAGCTCACTGGGGAAAGTTTAATAGCAAAATCTGCTTCATCTGAATTCTCCACATGAAAGTGTCGATTACTCGTGATTTGATTACCAGAGTTAACTTGTATTGAGGCACTGTTTAGTGAGTCAGACGATGTCCATTGCCACTTAACATATGTGACTTTTTTCATGATGGTGCAAATGAGTAGCAGAGTGTCCCCAACAGACCGAAACTTTATGACTGTTCCTGAGGTAGAAACTGATAAAAAGAATAAAGAATAACTTGCGATAATAGAGCTAAATACAATCATATAATGATAAAAACTTAAATGATGTCCAAAAACTTCCATGACACTAAATAATTTCCTAAATCAGTGGCTAATCTTACTTACTTGTACATTTTCAAAGAGTAATGTACATTTTTATTATACTGCAGCTTGTATAAACCTCAATGGCATTTTGGCACTGCTCCAACATTGGCACAGTGGTTGGTACAGCTGCTGCTACTTGTTTGGTCTTTGCCCTTGTAAGAACCCTATTTCTTCTGATCAACATGGGCATGAGACTCATTTCAAATTACATTACTGGTGGTTGGTGATTGGGCTAGCACTAGTCTCGTGGGCTGGTGAGAGAGAGTCCCCAGATCTGTGTAAGCTCTAAACGTGTAAGCTCCAAACTTGTCTCCAGAACTGTGCAAATTCTACCAACTTGGAGCTTACACAAGGCTTCCTTTTATTTACTGTGTAAAAAAACTTGTTTTAAAACTTAGCTGTATTTTTTATGCTATTACTAAACCTTTCACCAAAAAACAGCCCAAATTAAATTCTTCTGCACCTGACAAACACAGTGAAAGCACGTATGTGCATACTATTTGTTGTTTGTGCTATTTTTATTCCACCTAAAAAACACCAACACTGAGACTGACACTGATCCTAATTTTAAAAATGTGTTTTTTAATCCTACCTAAAATACACTGACCCTGACCTATGCCCCTGACCTTTGACACTAACCTTGACCCTAAACCTTACCCTAACCTAAATCAAATCCTGATCTAGCTGTTCTTTCTTTCTTTCTTTCTTTCTTTCTTTCTTTCTTTCTTTCTTTCTTCTAGCAAAGAGAAAAAAATACAAAGTATCTCTTTCTCAAGTCAAGAGGAGAAAAAAACACGGTGGGTGGGCTATACAGTGACTTATCACTGTGACAGCTAATCAGAGTGATCACAGAAACTCATCACAGTGATCAGGTGATTGGTGACCATGGGCTCTCAGTGAGGGTCTGGCAGTTCCCAGCACACACACTAATGTACATATATGTGACCCCGCAGATAAATACCCCACTGAGGCTGCATATATGTGTACACTCGGCAGGAAAGGGTTAATACTACACTTATATTTATTTACTGACTGTTGTAACTAAACATTCAGTGCTTGCTTGCTTTGGTGGTAAAAGGGCTAGAAGAGCAAAGAATTTGCCACAAGGCCCTAAGATCTTATACCCTTAAAAAGTTGATATTTAAAAAAAAAACCTGAAAAGCCACTGAGAACAGACTAGTTAACAGGAAATTTAATTTTAAAATGTATTCCTTGCACTGCTGCCCACTTTTCTCTGGTAAGTTATATTTACTGAACTGGTCCCTACTGACTTTGCTCAGAGATTTCCTGCTACCTGTCTCTAATTTAGCCACACTCTATATTGAGATCAATGACACACAGGGGTTGATTTACTAAAAGTAAATAGACTGTGTACTTTGCAAAGTGCAGTTGCACTCTGCAAGTGCAGTTGCTCCAGAGCTTAGTGAATGTGGTAAAGCTCCACATTACAAACAATACCCAATCATGCAAGAGAAATTAAAAAACAGCATTTTTGCTTGCACATGATTATTATTATACAGTATTTATATAGTGCCAGAAGGTTTGCTCAGTGCTGTACATTATAGTGGGGGACAGAACATGAGACAATACAGTAACAAAACAATATACGAGGGGTTTGGGGGCCCTGCTCTTTCGAGTTTACAATCTAGGAGATTATATGATGAAAGTCAGCATTGTTTCTGCTCATTTACTAAGCTCTGGAGCAACTGCACTTGCAGAGTGCACAATCTATTTACCTTTAGTAAATCAACCCCAGTTGCCACAGTTGATGATGCCAAAGAGAGAGGCTGCTGGGGAGCCATCAAAATTTTGCTAAGCCAAATGATCTGTACATCTGTCCTTGCTTTGCCATATGATTATTGACACCCTAAGAAGGAAATGTACTCACTTTCATTAAACTCTAATATTGTTCCATTACTATTAATACACAAATAGGGTCCTTTATGATATTCACTAAAATCTGGAATAATGATATACAAAGTATCTTCATAACTAAACTGTCTGATGTTCCTTTTTGTAGGCATAGAAACAGAGGGTGATGTTCTTCCAGCTTCTGAAGATGGGCAGGTCAGTGTGATATCTGTTCCACGAGGAGCTCTTTTTCTCTGTATGTCTGAAACAAGATTTTAAAAGTTTTAAGCTAATACACAGGACATGCAATACTGTTATTGTGAAAAAAGCATTAAAACAAAATGTTTGCCATGCTGTATTATAAAATACATATTTAATAGGCCAGTGTTAAGTACAAGTTACAAAAATGATCTGCTGTTGCCATTAATGAACATGTCCACAAAATTTCCCACGTCTCAAGATATTAATATTTTGTATTACATATTTGTTTAACTGTCAGGAACACCATAAATTACTATTATGGGCCCTTTGAAATAATCAAGTAACTGACGTTGGTCCTCTCACTGTGTGCCATTAGAAACTGGTTCTTTTTTCCATAATATTTTTCAGGTTTTGGTTCTGAGTCTACTGGCCAGTTACCACTGGCATTGTTGGTTTTACAAGGTGAGGATTTACAATCACTTTAATTTCAGAATGAAATTGCTGGTTGTGACAGAGCTACAGAAAACCATGATAGGTAATCCCTGGTGTATAACTTAAATTGTATACCACTTGAGGCTTAGGGACTGATGTGAATGTACAATATATATACTGTATGTAAAGCACTGCATAAATTGTCGGCGCTATATAAGTACCTGAAATAAATAATTAATAAAAATAAATATTGACCCCTAAGTGGTGCCTTTTCTGTTTTTCTGAATTTTTGCTCACTTCTCTCAGTGATTACATGATCCCCATTCTGTGGTGTGCTTGGCTAATGGTCTGTCACTAAGGACTTTTGTTTCCTGCAGTGGTTGTTCATGTTCATTATAAATCCTGCTTTATACCCCTTTCTACGTCACTGCTTTCCTGCAGTCTTTTCTGGCATTCACCACTCTACAGTCTCCTTACCTGTGTCCTGCCATGAGTATATCTGCCCTTTTTATCTGTTCAGGTGAAGTGTGCAGATGCATAGGTGTGGACAGGTGCACGCCTCCTAATTGGTCTATACTTCCTTAGGCTGGCCATGCATTATAAAATTGTACAAATTTCCTTTAGATTTACCAAAACCATATAATATGAGGTCAAACCTAAATAATTTCAATTTTTATGCAATCAGGCAGGTCCTTGCACTACGTAGTTGAAGGTAAAACCACATGTGGCCTGTGCATTTTCTGTTCTGAAGGGCTTAATACATTATTTCTAACAGATTATGAGCCTAGTCATAGCCGGCTACAGCAAATGTGTGAGATACAGCAACAAAAAAATTACTGCAAGAGAATAAAAGAAAATGGCAAGTAACACAGCTGCAACAAAGCTATCATTAACAAATCACAAAAACCAGAACTACCAGTCTTGGAAATTCCAGATGAAAATGCTGCTAATAAGATAAGGTATGAGGAAATGTATAAATTAAGTCAAGCCAGAACACCCTTTGTATGAATGGATAGTAAATGTGAAACTGCTAAAGAAATGTGGGAAGGGTTACAAAATGTGCATGAAAGAGCTAATCCCAGCAATAAACTGTATTTGATTAGAAAGCCATGCCAAACTAAGCTGATGAAAGGCCAGGATATGCAGGATTACATAAGGTACACCTTGGAAATGGTTGAACGCCTGAGAGGTACAGGAGAAGAAATAAAAAATGTTCATGTTGTAGCACTATTACTTAGTGGTTTACCATAAAGTTATGAAATGCTTGTCACAACACTTGATGCTCGCCCAGATGATGAACTGACATTGCAATATGTTAAGGGCAAGCTTGTGGATGAATATAAGCTCTTGAAACTAATCATTTGTCAGAGAAGTAGCTCACAAAACAAGGCAATGTAGTGATCTTCCAAGATGACAGCTGTGCCATCACAAAAGGGGATATTTTACTTGCAAATGCTAAAACTACAGATGAATTTTATCAGCTGACCTGCAATGAGGTGATTAATACTGCCAAGGAGGAAAAAACATTTAAACTGCATTCACACATGGCACAGACGACTTGGGCACAGAGGTCCTGACATAATAAAAAAATTAACTGAGAATGACTTTGCAAAAGGAATAAAAATTAGTCCATGTGACCAAATAATGAGATGCACTAGCTGTATAAAAGGAAAAATGACAAGAAAAGACTTTACAAAGCAAAGTAATAGCAGAGCTAAAAAAAAACCCTGGACTTATTCATTCAGATCTATGTGGTCCAATGGGAAAATAGACTCCAGGTGCAGTATATAACACTATATTTGTTACACAACAAAATTTAAGTACCAGAGAAATGTGAACAGTATTTGGCTCAAGTAAGCAACAAATTTGGTATTGCGCACAGACAATGGAACTAAATATACCGGTGATAACACACAGGCGATTCTCAGAAAGCATGGCATAATATTTCAAACTACTGTACTATGCAACCCAGAACAAAATGGGTTTGCAGAAAGAATGAACCGTACTCTATGTGAGAGTGGAAGAACCAGTTTGATGCAGATATTCCAACCACATACTGGAGGGAGGCATTTATGACCACATGCTGTCTCCAAACTCGAATACCAGGAGAATCAGCTGAGAAAACTCCATATGAAATGTGGAACTGAAAGGCCCCAAATTTGAGCCATATAAACATTTTTGAAAGCAAAGCCTTTTGTGCACAATCCAAAAGAAAAACGTACAAAAATGGGATGCTCATAAAAAGCAAGGTGTACTTGTGGGGTACAGTGAATATCAAAAGGGATACAGAATTCTACACTAATACACAAACAAGGTAACCATCAGTAGAAGTGTAATTGTCAGTGTGTTAAAAATTCCATGAACTAACACAAACTTGAGACTGAGGGAAATTCCACATCAGTGTCACATGAAATTTGTCAACAAAGTAACACAGAAATAGAAATTAGCACAGATAATTCACTTATTGTAAAAGAAGAAACCAGGCCACTAGAGGCTTCAATAAGGAAATCCACCAGAAGCAATAAAGGTGTCCCAACCAAACATATGTTTTATGTTGTTTGAGTAGCATTAACAACAGAGCCAGATTCATGGGATGAGATGCAAAGACTTCCAGATGCTTTGACAAAATCATGCCATTTGTGAATGCTGTTTTCAACAGATTTATAGAATTGAGATCTGAAATGGGATTAAAATAAGGAGTAGTTGTTGACTGTGGGTATTGGAATACAGTGTTAAAGTATTTTGCACAATACATATTCCTCAACCAGTAGATAGCAGTTTTTAAAAGTTTGAAGCTGAATCTATGGTAAACGCAATATCTTTTCTCTGAATAAAGTTTTCTTTTCCTTTTTGTAGTGAAGCAGAAAAGCACATGTGCACTGTGCACTGTCTGTTCTGTAAGGCTATATACAGAATTTCTAACATAAAGTATCCTCAAAATGTCACTGATGGAGATATTGCATATTTCATATTTCCTACTAACTTTAGCTTTTTTGGATATTGTGAGACAACTTTGTCTCACAATATCCAAAAAAGCCTCCAAAATCCTGGTTACCTTAGCTGACTTCATACCAAAGGAATGCCATTACAAACTGACCAAGTCCTTAAAAGGTAATTTTTGCTCCAAGGGGGATGGGTTGGCCATTCCTTACATTCAAGTCCTATTTATATTACATTTATATTACATTATATTACATTTATATTACAGCTAAAACTTGTATTAATTGTCTCTTCTCTGCGTTATGCATGCATCTTATCTGCTCATCTGTGCCACAGCATATATAAGATGGAGGGATCTGTGGCGGAAACACAATCTTTAGTTAAGTATTCTTGGTATATATTATAATATTATTATTGTATCATTACTTAATTAAATTACTTAATTAAATGTTACATCTACAAATTAAAACTTGACAAGAGTTCTAATTCTACTGTATTCTCTCAAAAACTGCTCTGGCTATCCATTCACTTTAGCTGATAAAGCTGCTTAGTTACTTTGGGTGCTAAAGTACGTTTTGGAGGCCTGAAGGAGTATTTATCTGCTTCACAACCGCCGTATAGCAGAACTACTGCATGGTTTTGCAATTGAGGGTAGAGGGTGAGTGCACCGCTGCCCTACCCGCGCTGCCATTGGTGTCTACAGATGTCAATCACCGGGTCCCGACCAGAGATTCCCGGCCAGAATGCGGCGACCGCCGAGTATCACTGACAGGGAAGAGACCTGTGTATAAATAACACAGGTCTCCCTCCTGCCAACAGGAACATGCTGGTTAAGATGACAACCCAGATTAGTACACTTTAGAGAGGTATGATTTTCTCTATGAAGATAGTGGGCACAATAGGAATGAATGCGGTCAAATAACATGCTATTACCCTTAGTAAGTTAGCAAGGGGCATATTATATTGACAAGCTAAACAATTTTTGAGAATAAGGAGTGGTTCTAGTTCAGGCATTTTGGGTTTTGGAACCCAGAGCCTGGATGTCTTTTAGGATGTAATGGGTTTATGCACTCACAGATGCTTTGAAGACCTAGGTAAGAATTGATTCCCCTTCCTAATCTAGAGGAAGTTGGTTGGTAAAGTGACACACATAGTAAAACAGCACACAGTTAACCCTTTGAGTTAACCCCACTGATCACTGTATTAGTGTCATTGGGATGTCAGTGGCAGTTAGTCAGCTCCCCCCCAGTGTCAGAATGCCCACCACAGTCCTGTAGTCCCACTATAAGTCGCTGATCACCGCCATTACTAGTATAATTATTATTTTTTTAAATTCCAGTATATCTACCACAATTTGTAGATGCTATACCTTTCACATAAACCAATTAATTTACATATATTTGGATTTTTTTTAGCAAAGACTTGTAGCAGAATACATTTTGGCCTAAAATTATGACGAAATTTGATTTTTAATTTTTTTTTACTGGATACGTTTTATAGTAAAAAGTCAAAAATATTGTTTTTTTTTTCAAAACTGTCAGGGTTTTTTTGTTTATAGTGCAAAAAATAAAAAACACACAGGCGATCAAATACCACCAAAAGAAAGCACTATTTGTGGGAAAAAAAGGACGTAAATTTCATTTGGGTGCAGCATTGCATGACTGTGCAATTGTCAGTCGAAGTAACGCAGTGCCGTATCGCAAAAAATGGCCTGTTCAGGAAGGGGGGTAAATCCTCTGGAGGGCAAGTGCTCAAAAAGAGATGCCCTTGTGCTTCCCTGGATTTCATTGGTGTAACTGTAAGCTCAGAAATAGGGGGCACTGGGATATTAGGCAATAATAGGAGTGCCACAGGATAAATTAAAATAAATAACCTAAATTTATACCACAGTTTTTCAGTTTTATTAAAGCATGTACCCCTTTTTATAACCCAGTGTTTATAACCTTCTGGCACTATGTAGTGTAAGTATAAATGTTTTCTAAACCATCCTCTATGCTCATAAATTAATAAAATGTGTCATTAGATCTGATTTAAACATTGTTTATAATTCACTAGATGTCTACATTGGTATGATGATTTCACTTTACCTAACAGAAGTCCCCCCTGAACCTTGATGATGTGACCCCTGGGGATCACATTCCAATATGTTTTAGCATTGTGTGTTTCAAGAAGAAACTTTTATCTTCCTCAAGGTGATAATGCTGTCAATATAAATAGATTTATTTAAATGGTTGACAACAATTGATTGATGTGTAATGACAATCAATTGAAGAAATTAAAATGATATGCAGTAAATTATGGTTATGAATAGTGATCATCTGTAACAAGAAATCCAGCTTTACTGATTGTCAGATCCATTTCTTATTATCTGTCAATTTTCCCTTGTCTTTTTAAGTCACTCTTTACTGACATGCTCTATTAAAATAGTAATGAAATGATCAGTAAAAAGTATCCCTTGAAATATTATTTAAAATATTAATAGCTTAAACATTGCCATTGGACTCCTAACAGTTTACTTAATAAAATCTTGCATGGAGCAAAGCGCTACGTGAAAAGTGTAGCAACAAAAGCAGCCAACAGGTATCAATGCTTACTGGTTGCAATGGGTAGCTTTGATATTAATGAGATTTTCCTTGCATTCCTAATTGAAAAAAAACAAAAATGGTGAAATATGACTAACCAGAATTTGTTATGCATATTTTTAAATTTCCTGTGTGTATATACAGTATAAACACTGTCATTTGTCTCTTTACATCCTCATCTGTCAGTTTTCACAAATAATTGTCTAATCCCACCCCACGCTTGTGCTATCTTGTGTGCACTTATGTAGATTTATGCTAACATACTGTAAGAGAGCACAAAATGGTTCCATTGCAAATGAACAGACATGGGGGACATTTACAAATAGTCCCCACATAACAGTTTTACAGTTTTACAGGCAGATGTCAGACCCAAGTAGGGAACTACAGATCCATCTCACTCTTAAATGTAAATATAAAAGTATATGTTAAAATCCTTGTAAACCAATTACACCCACTACTCCCATCTCTCATCTCACTAGATCAAGTTGGCTTTATCCCAAGTAGTAATAATAGAATGGCCTGGGACTATATGGAGGCAGCCCTGAAAGCTATAGGGCTCCAGGAAAATATGCATACTAGAATCACAATGCTATATTGCAATCCTCACCCTCATCCTCAATGGGACCATTTGAGACGTTCCCCTATCCCTGCTTTAATTTTCATGCTGTTCCTCAAACCACTCTTTCTTCAGTAGCATGAAAACCCAGACATAGAGGGGTTGCTGGTAAATGGTAGAGAATAAAGATTGGCGGTGTTCATGGATGATATTCTCCTTTTTATCATATTCCCATATAGCTCTTCCAACCTAATGAAAGATCCTGACCATTTTCAACTTCTTTTGAACTTCTTCCTACTCTCCCTCCTTTTCTTTTTTTTCCTTCTCCCTCTCAATCAATACCAGCAACTCCTCCACCTATTCTCTACTTTATCCCAGTTTTCTTTTGCTCCTATGACTATCATTATCTTGCACTACTCTCTGCCCCTTCCCTTTCCTACTTTCATATTAATAATTATAACTTTACCAACCAACTTCCTCTAGATTAGGAAGGGGAATCAATTCTTACCTAGGTCCTCAAAGCATCTGTAAGTGCATAAACCCATTACATCCTAAAAGACATCCAGGCTCTGGGTTCCAAAACCCCAAATGCCTGAACTAGAACCACTCCTTATTCTGATAAATTGTTTAACTTGTCAATATAATATGCCCCTTGCTAACTTACTAAGGGCAAATAGCATGTTATTTGATCGCATCCATTTCTATAGTGCTCACTATCTTCATAGAGAAAATCATACCTCTCTCTAAAGTGTATTAATCTGGGTTGTCATCTTAACCTGTTCTTATATCTATCTAACCTATATACTCATTCATGTATTGTTATGTACAAGGTCTGTTCTGAACTGTTGTACATGTGAAAATGCAATAAAATACTTATGGAATTAAAAAAAACACATGCAAATAACTGTGTAAACCTGCAAGTTATGATTACCAACTTTTTACATTTCCTACTAAAATAGCACAAAGGAATGCTTCAACATCTACATGGTTACTGAAGTCACCCTTTGTCCATTCAAAGAATTTAACAGAGGATTGTTAAAAAGAAACTGTTATGTTCTTTAGTATACCCAACAACTACACTTAATCTACAGACAACTTTATAAAATGGAAGTTGATTCTAAATATTAATTAATCCCAAGATTCTGGGATGCTGGATCATAGTGACTGAGCGCTGTTAATTAATTTAATTTGACAAATGCATATAGTTCATAAAGTTAATTCACACAATTTAGATTCCTATGTGCCTGAGTTACCTGGTCCTAATATGCTACAACCATTAGGAGGGGGTTTCACATTCTCTACAGCTAATATTGTTACAAAAAAAAGATATATTACACATTTTTCATTACATAAAAGGCATCAGGATCAGTGAGACTCCAATAGAAGCAATGAAAATAATATATTTAAACTTACCAAATGCAGATGTTAAACCAGTTGATAGGAACAGCAGGCAGATTGCAGAGAAATTTGACAACCACATTATAATGCTATTTATCATAAACAGCATTAAGACAATTGCTTGTGGCCAAAGAGGTCAGCTATGACTGTGTGTAGTGTGGCAAATGCTGAAAAAGCTATAAGAATAGGTTTACAAAAAACAGCCACTTCCTGTTAAAATTTAGAAGGGAAAAGGTCTAAAGCATTGTATATAAGTCTAGTTTATTATTTAAACAGATATTGTAGAAATAAATTAAAGCAGAATGGGGAACTGGGCAATGTCATAGATTTGGCCCTCCAATTCTCTTTCATTTACACTGGACACAGAGAAGCAGTACCATTTGTACTTACAAGTCATGGTCCGGCCCATCCCATTGGACACCAACTGCTAACAAATGGATATTCCCTTATAAAGTGACAGGAAGATGCATAGCTTTTACTAATTACTCTACCCACTTGCTTTATTGCAGAAGCATGAATTTTGTAGTTGGGCCCCCTTGATATATACCTGACCCTAGGTTACCTTGCTTTGTAGATTATCCAGCTCTGACATACTGTTCATGATATTATCTCCTCGGATAAATATAGCCTGTTTATAAATGTGGTCTGTTTGTAAAGTAGCAAAAGAGCTCAACTACTAATTTGCCACTTATTTGTAGAGCTGTTTGCCCATGCAGGGCAAAAGAACAGGGTCACTTAGCTGCCCCCCTCCACCAGATACTTGATTGCTCAGACACATTATCTTTCACAGAAGAATCAGTTATTTGTAACTGCTCCCGAAGGAAATGCGTAAGAAGACAAAGTAGGGTTGGCAGGGATCCATGTTTGTTAGTTACTGCTATGGAATGGCTTCAGCCTTTCTCTGCAGCATAAGCATGCCCTCAGTTCTAAAGCTGCTCCAAGACCTTCAGATTTAACTCCAGAGCTGCTTCAAGATCCTCAGCTCCTGCTTCAGAGCTTCTCCAAGATCCTTAGCTCCAGCTCTAAAGCTTCTCTATGACCCTCAGCTCCAGCTCCAGCTCCATCGTTATTCCAAGACCCTTGGATCCAGTTCCAGTCCTGCTACAAGACCCTTAGCCCAGCTTCAGAGCTATTCCAAAACCCTCAGTTCACATAGAGGTGCTTCAGAAATTATTGCTCACCACCGAATCTGATTCAGAGCAGCTCTGTACAGCCATGTCTGCCAAAGGTATACAAACACAAATGTATGACATTCTGTTAGAAAAAAAATTAAATGTATATATGTGCTTAGGCAGCACTCTGTGAATTATAATTGAAGTAAAATTGGTTTTGTAAAGGTAGTGACAGCCAAAACTCACAACACTCCCAATCCTGAATTCTCTGGCAGCTGTCCCTAGATTATGTTGAAGCCAAGTGGGCACAAGAACCATAGTGGAGGGGAATGTGATGGAGTGCCAGTGCTTTCACTCTGATTAGGTTGAATGACTTAAGGTTGAATAGCAGAAAGCCAGCAGCCAACATTTAACACAAGCTCTTGGTCGGTAATGCTATTACCTGCTATAATATGTACAGCAGTTGCAATAAAGGAGTTAGGGCTACATGACAAGCTCTACATTATCAACATTTGCAATATTTAGGCATTTCATACATTAATAAAAAAGTGTAAAATGATAAAAAGCGTAAATGTAGCATATTGTGTGAATGTGTGTCAAAATAGTAAAAATGTACTTAATAAAGTCTATTGAAGTAATACTTTATTCCACTATTTAGACATTTTATCAGGCTTCAGTGCTCAGTTCTGTTTTATTTTCAGCTTTGTTTTAACTATGGAGCTTATCTATATAATGTGATGAGCTCTGCTACCCCTCCAGGCAGTAGAGGTAGTTCCAAGCTCTAGAGTCAGAGCCTTGCCAACCCTAGAGAGAAAAGAAGGTAGGTATAACTAGCTAGTGAGCTGCAAACAGATTAACCCCTAGCTTTCTCCTGCTTGAGGAAAACACAGGTTGTCTTTAGTTTCTTTTTCAGAATGTAAAAAGCTATATTAACATCTCAGTTCATAAAACTATATTCTCATCTCTGCATTTTAGTGTGATACATTCAAAAACATTTTGCCTTCTGTATCTTTGGTTTCCATTTGGTTTCCAGCAAAACACACCTTCGTCAGAGACATATTGTAGTGCGTGTAAAGACACACAATGCACTGCAACTGCCCTGCATGAAAAACACAGAGACGTGAATGTGGTCAAAGGTGATCGGAAACTGATTTCTTGCTAGCATGAAGTAAAAGTGAAAGAAGTTTTATAATAGCAGAAGTGGACAAATATAGGAGCATAAGTAGGTAATTTCCAAAAACAAATCACAAAAAAATTACTTGAATCAAAATGGTTTGATAAAATAATTATATTTTTTGTTTTTTCCAGAACATCTAATGTACTGTGTCATTATATATATAAATATATATATACATATATATACTGTCTTGTTTCCTGATTTTATTGACTGCTGCTTTTGTCAAAGATCTATGCGCAAAGCTGGGTCTGACCCTTTCACATTTTTTATTGATGTCTCTCAAATTATTACATTACCAATGTGCAAAATAATTATACGTAGCTTTTATTGTTTTTGTGTAAAGAAGGTGGTTCATTTGAAATGTCACTTATTTGTATGCCTTGGCATGCAATAAAGAATGAGTCACACTTGACTTTAATTGGTGTATGTTGTCTGTGATTCGAGACAGTACAGCAACAATACAATTTAGTACAAGAGGGTTAGGAGGGCCCTGCTCCTGAGAGCTTGCAATCTAATAAGGAGGGGCAAGTGCAACAAAAGATAACAACTGTGGGGGATGAGAGAAATAATGGATTCAGTTGTTAGGTGGAGGTGAGATAGGCTTCCCTGAAGAGATGAGTTTTCAGGGATCACCTAAAATTGGTCAGAGTAGGAAATAGCTATACAGATTGGGGGTAGGGAGTTCCAGAGGATGGGAGAAGCTCTGGAGAAGTCCTGGAGACTGGAGAGACAAGAGAGCTGGAGAGCAAGAGTTCATGGGAGGAGCGGAGAGGACAGCTTGGGTGATACTGTACATTGAGACAAGATTGCTGATGTAGCTTGAGGCAGAGCTGTAAATGGCTTTGTATGTTGTTGTTAATATTTTGAATTTTATTCATTCAGCAATTGGAAGCCTGTAGAGGGATTGTCAGAGAGGGGTGGCGAACACTGAGAGGTTGGTAAGGTGAATGAGTCTGGCAACAGTATTCATGATGAACTGAAGGGGGAATAGCATGCGTAGAGGTAGGCCTATGGGGAGGGACTTGTAATAGTCAAGGTGAGAGATAACAAGAATAATGAATAAGCTTAGTGGTTTCATTGGATAAAAAAGGGCACTTTTTAGAAGTGTTATGAAGGTGAAGTCTACAAGATTTTTACAGTGATTGGATTTTTGGCTGAAAGAACAGGTCAGAGTCCAGGATTACACCTAGTACCCTGGCAAAAGGGGAGGAACTGAAAGTTGTATTATTGATCTTAATGGATATGTCAGGGGACATGGGCCATATTATGGGCTCAGTTTTAGAAAGAGTGAGTATCAGGAAGTGGTTTGACATCCATACTGAATAACAGTTTATACGTTAGTATTGCGAGAGGAGAGATTTCAATTATTAATTACCTAACCCCATAGCAGTGGTGTATTTATGTTTTGTGCTGCCCTAGGCAACACAAAAATCGCCCCCCCCCAGTGCACCCCCACTGTCTCTAGTGCACCAACGTTTGCTGGGTGGAACTTAGTGGTCTGCCACATCTTTCTGTGAAGGTGTCGTTGGTGGTATGAGCTGCGAGGTGTCATTAGTGGTATAACCGGCGAGAAGGTGTCATTAGTGGTATGAGCGGCGAGAAGGTGTCATTAGTGGTATGAGCGGCTACAAGGTGTCGTTAGTGGTATGAGCGGTGAGAAGGTGTTGTTAGTGGTATGAGCGGTTAGAAGGTGTCGTTAGTGGTATGAGCGGTTAGAAGGTGTCGTTAGTGGTATGAGCGGTTAGAAGGTGTCGTTAGTGGTATGAGCGGCTAGAAGGTGTTTCAAATTTTATCACACCCGGGATGTTTACTAGACTCTTGTTTGGACAGATTTCAGTGAGTTATTCCTAAAAATTACAGGCCTAAAATAAAAAACCGACATATTTCCATGCAAAAAAGTGTACCGCTTTGAGCACAGAAATATTGACATATTCATACCGCTACAGAGGTTAAATACAGCAGGTCTATACATTAATGAAGCGGCCTAGTCTAGATAGACTCAATAAAGACTGTACCCCATAAATTCAAATGATGGCTGATCATTTAGCAGCCTTAAAGTGGTTGTAAAGGCTTATGCATGAAGGCAAAAACCATTTTGTGTGCTGGCCTCCCTACAGCCCCTCCCTTATACTCACCTGAGCGCCCTCTTGATCCAGTGATGTGCATGGCTCTCTATCTCTCCTCATTGCCTGAGACACAGCAGCAGGAGCCATTGGCTCCAACTGCTGTCAATCACAGCCACTGAGCCAATGAGGAGAGAGCGGGGACTGCTCTATGTTTCTTATGCACATAGTGCAAGGGTTGGGAGCAGTGGTGTATTTAGGTTTTGTGCTGCCCTAGGCAATACAAAAATTGGGTGCCCCCCCATGGAGAGAACCTGACATTGACCAACAACACCTCCGCCCACCCCCCACCTGAGAGAGCCTTCCACTAACACCCCACCCCCCCAGTCGAGAAAGACACTCACCTTCACAGCTCTGGACATCCCCAGGAACAAGAGTCGGGCTCTGCATACACCATCAAGCAGCCCGCAAACTCTCTCGGATCCCACCTGGTCCCCATGCCACATGTGCCCCTTCTTCTGTCCCTTCTTCCAGGGGGCGGTGCTGCCCACCTAAAAAATGCCGCCCTAGGCAAATGCCTTGTTTGTCTTGTGGTAAATATGCCCCTGGTTGGGAGCAAAGCAAGCACCAGTGCCCCATATCAAAACATTATTTGGGGGAAATGGTCAAGGGGGAGGAGCCAGGACCGCTAGTGGGGGACCCAAGAAGAGGAGGATCAGGGCTGCTTTGTGCAAAAACCATTGCACAAAGCAGGCAAGTATAACATGTTTGTTATTTACAAAAAAGAAAACAAACCATCAAAATCAGTTTAATATATTCCATGATAGACAAATTTTTTGAAAGATGGCATTTCACTTTCTGGGGAACATTGAGGAGCAAATAATAGTTTGGAAATCATTGTCATTTAATTAGTAACTGAACTCACAGTTTGCCTTGTGCACTGTAATTATAAAATTATTAATAATTGGACATTTTTTTTAGCTCTTTATAGCATTGTTAAAACAGGCCTTGTACCTAAATGCAATGTCAGCTTATGTGGCTGCCCTCCCCCCAGCTGTCAAAACACTGCATTGCATAACAAAATAGCAAAAAATTGCAAAAAAAAAAAAAAAGCACTTTATGAGAAGATCATAAATAGGCTACCTTCTTTCCAGACTTCTGGTGAGCTCACCTAGTTCAGGTGACATCCGTGGGAAATTTAACAATATCAAACCCTGCAAGAACACGCTCATTTTTGGTGCATCTTGCAAGAATTTACATCTGGAGCTTTTGCCTCACTGTAAGGTCTAGTGACATCAGCAACAAGAAGCCTTCAATGCAGTTCTTCAATGTGCCTTCTTACTTCCATAATTCAGTGTTTTGTGAACAGGAGCCGAAGCAGCAACACATGCAGACCTTGCATTTTAGTGTAAGGTCTGCTTTAAGTAATGTGTATGGATGAATATTTAACACACAAGAAAGGCTTATGAATTTGTGATGAATTTAGGATGTTATGAGTTATGAATAATGATTTTGATTTTGTGCATAATGATTATTAATCATGTTATGAGGTGATGTCAGAACAGAGTCCCACAATGATTTATTAATTATGGGTCTTAACATTACATTATTGATAAAATATGTATTAGTGTTTGTGCTATAAATTATACATAATAATATATTTATGATTAGACAGTAAAGGCTGCCTTTTGGAGAAGTATGCCTTGCCTAATATTTTCTGCCCCTGCCAATTAGTGATTGCTGGGTTTGCTTTCTTTGGAGTTTGATGGCTGGGGAGCTGGTGGTGTCTTAAGCTGACTTCCAGCCTTGGACAGGGTAAGAAAAGTCATGATGTGAACATAAAGGCTTTAGACAATGGAGTTTATTTACTAAAACTGAAGCGTGCAAAACCTGGTGCCTCTCTGCATAGAAACCAATCAGCTTCCAGGTTTTATTGCCAAAGCTTAATTGGACAAGCTGATGTTAGAGGCTGATTGGCCACCATGCACAGCTGCACCAGATTTTGTACTCTTCAGTCTCAGTAAATCAACCCCTATGTATATTATGGCATCACAATGTATATTAAAGCCAAAAAGTAACTATTAACACAAAAGGAGGGCTGATGATGAAGTCAAGTCTGGCTGATTAGGGGTTAAATAAATGTTATTTGTTTGGTTAAGGTTAGGTTAGGGGTAAGGTTAAGGCTAGGGAATTAAAGTGGTTGTAAACCCTTACATATACCCAGTGAAGTGACTGGCTTCAGGTGATACAGAGATGAAACAAAGCCTCCTACAAGTTCTGCCTGTTTATCTGCAGTCTTCTGTTCTCTTCATCTGTTCAAAGTCCAGACTTTATACAGCTTGTCTGAGCTTTCACAAAACAGGGGGCGGAGAGGTGAAAATACACTCTGCAGAGTTTAGTGAGTGATCTAGGTGACTGGAAGGAAGCGACACACCTTCTTTCATGCAGAACACATGAAAAGAGCTTAGACTGTCAATCACAGGCTGTGTGCTGGGGGTCCCTCCCCTGTCAACATGTTGCTCTTGGTGTCAGGTAAACTTGTCAGAAGTGACTCATGCAGATAGCGAAGGAACAAAGCAGCAGACAGAAATTGCACTTAAAGGGAGATTTTCTTTAGTTTACATAGTTACATATTTAGCCTGGATGAAAAAAGACAAAAGTCCATCCAGTTCAACCATTAAAAAAAAAAAAAGTTATTATCCTATACCCACAGTTGATCCAGAGGACTGGTTCAGTGTCAGTTTACGTTTTAAACTTTAAATTAAAGTTGAACTAACAGTAAAACTTATTTCTTGATTTTGGATAGCGTAAGTTGGGGTTATAACCCCTTTCTATTTTTTTTCCATCTGTGTACCATTGGGAGATTTACCTTCACTTTATGTCCCATACCCAAAACAGGAAGTGAGAGGAAATCCCTGCAAAGTGTGAAAATCTCTGATTGTCACCAATATCATCAGAAAAAGTGTCTCCATCAGATGATTTCCCCTTTTTCTGTGCTGGTGACAACCCAATATTTGAGATTTTCTTTCAATTTTACTTTTGATGATAACAGTAAACAGGACAAATAGAGAGGGTGAATTTCCCTAAAGGAGCCAAACACAACAATTAAAACCTGATAGGTGTTCTAATTCCAATCTAAAACTAAAAAGAGAAAAAAGGTTTTGCCTTCAGTTATACTTTAAGTGTTGGGGTTTAATTTTAGGGCAAGGTTAAAAAAGCAAAATATATTTTTCTAAAAAAAAAAAAGAAGAAAAAAAATTCCCTCCAGCCCACTCTCCCCAGCCCCAGTAACCTGATCTAATCTGGAACCCCAACAACCTACATTCAGGTACTTACTTACCTCCCTGTGACAGCAGTTGTCTCATCCAATGTTTACAGGTTTGGTGCAGAAACCTTCTACAACGTTACCTTTACCTGGGCTGAAACTCCCCATAGATTTAGATAGGGCTTTACTCCAATAGTAGTGATGCAAGGAGGAAGCTCCCGATGTCAGAGAGAGAGGCAAGCAAAGCATCTAGTTTGGGGGTCTACTTTATGTTAGTTACAGAACTTTGAAGGGTGCTTTGGATTTATTTTAAGGAAAGTCTAATAAGGGTTAAGTTTACTTTAGGGCTTTGCTAAGCCAGTAGGCTGACTTGTATTCAGTTCAATGGCTGTACGACTTGGGTACAATCAGCATGCTGGGTAAAAACACAGCATGCTGAATGTACCCAAGTCGTACAACCATTGAACTGAATGCAATAATTGCATGTAAAACATGCAATTATTGCCAGCAGCTATGGTTGCTACTAGAGATGAGCGAATTTTTCAAAAATTCGATTCGCCTGATTCGCCGAATTTTCCGAAAAAATTTGATTCGATTCGAATTTATTCGCTGCGAATTTTACTTATAAAAAGGGTTTCTAGGCTTCAGAGAGCCTTTATATTAGTGCAGAACACTGTACCTTTAATTTAAATGTCCTTGGAGTCTGCTGGGGAAGAGAAATAATACTGTCAGTCAGTATGACATGCAGATGAGTGCCGTCGATCTTAGAATCACCGCACACTTCACTCATTTGGGCAGTCACGGGGCCAAAGAAGAAGAAGGAGAAGAAGAAGAAGAAGAATGAAAAGAATGAAAAGAAGAAGAAGAAGTAGTAGAATGAAAAGAATGAAAAGAAGAAGAAGAAGAAGAATGAAAAGAATGAGAAGAAGAAGAAGAAGAATGAAAAGAATGAAAAGAAGAAGAAGAAGAATGAAAAGAATGAAAAGAAGAATGAAAAGAATGAAAAGAAGAATGAAAATAAGAAGAAGAATGAAAAGAAGAATGAAAAGAATGAAAAGAAGAATGAAAATAAGAAGAAGAATGAAAAGAAGAATGAAAAGAATGAAAAGAAGAATGAAGAGAATGAAAAGAAGAATGAAAATAAGAAGAAGAATGAAAAGAAGAATGAAAAGAATGAAAAGAAGAATGAAAAGAAGAAGAAGAATGAAAAGAAGAATTAAAAGAATGAAAAGAAGAATGAAAATAAGAAGAAGAATGAAAAGAAGAATGAAAAGAAGAATGAAAATAAGAAGAAGAATGAAAAGAAGAATGAAAAGAATGAAAAGAAGAATGAAAAGAATGAAAAGAAGAATGAACATAAGAAGAAGAATGAAAAGAAGAATGAAAAGAATGAAAAGAAAAATGAAAATAAGAAGAAGTATGAAAAGAAGAATGAAAAGAATGAAAAGAAGAATGAAAAGAATGAAAAGAAGAATGAAAATAAGAAGAAGAATGAAAAGAATGAAAAGAAGAAGAAGAATGAAAAGAAGAATGAAAAGAATGAAAAGAAGAATGAAAAGAATGAAAAGAAGAATGAAAATAAGAAGAATGAAAAGAAGAATGAAAAGAATGAAAAGAAGAATGAAAATAAGAAGAAGAATGAAAAGAAGAATGAAAAGAATGACAAGAAGAATGAAAAGAATGAAAAGAAGAATGAAAAGAATGACAAGAAGAATGAAAAGAAGAATGAAAATAAGAAGAAGAATGAAAAGAAGAATGAAAAGAATGAAAAGAAGAATGAAAATAAGAAGAAGAATGAAAAGAAGAATGAAAATAATAATAAGAAGAATGAAAATAAGAATAATTCCAGTAAAGCAAAAAGTGTTTCTGCAGAGTTCCTCTATTTCTGACAGTTCTCTGACAGTTCTTTCACATTTACAGCGATTGAAACATTGTATCTATTTGTTTCCTAATAAAAACATCTGTATCCTAAATGGAAACAAATACATACAATGTTTCAACCGCTGGAAATGTGAAAGAACTGTCAGACAGCTGTCAGAAATAGCGGAGCTCTCTGCAGGGACATTTTTGCCGGCTGTAGAAGGGATGAAAACGGCAGATCAGGAAAAATTCGATTCGACCATCCAAAGTTGGCAAAAATTCGGATTCGATGCGAATCGAATTTTTCCTGAAATTCGAAACGAATTCCACTTCGCCTGATTCGATTCGCTCATCTCTAGTTACTACGAATAATCACTGTGTTCTCCCGGCAGGGATGGCTCATAGCTCCCCTCCCCCTTCAAGCTAGGAGAACACAATAGCTCAATGGGAGGGATTCCTCTATCAACACTGACTGTGTTGATGGGGAATCGAGTGAAATTGCATCATCTATGGCCTGTATTAGTGGATACAGTGAGGAAGGATTTTTCTTTTCAATGGAGAAACTTCCTCTCATTACTTGTTCCAGAGATTTAACTTGAAGTGACAGTAATTATAAAAATATATGGGGGAAAAAAAAAAATCACATTTTTGACAGTTGCCTCTATTTTAGGTGTCAATCAAAGTTCCCTCACCTCTCGTTCTGGTGACAACTGTAAAATTTTAGATTTCATACCACTTTATGAGACTGAACCTAATAGTGACAAAAAGGTAATGCTGTTTGCACTAAGCTCCAATAGTTACACAAGAATATTGATCTTCAGCTATCAAACAGCTACATTAAGAATGATCTAAATCCATCTACTTACAGTAAAGTCTGAGAAACAGGTGAGACTGTTTTCTCTTGATGTTCAGAAATAATGAGCACTAGTCACTTACATAGTAGAATCTTTACAAAGTAGGATCTTTTTTCCTACAGATTCCATATTGTATTGCTAGTTCATAACTTTTAGCTTTGGTATGTCCACAGTAACATATTATACAACTTTTTTCAGAAGAGATAGAATTTTAAATTGGTTGCAGAAAGTCTGCATTTATATTTAGTAGAGCATTTTAGATGTTACATTACAGTGCAAGAAGGATACAATCATCTTCTATCATGAATTTTAATATACCTTTAGAACAAGTTCAAACCATGTTTGTGCCCCAAGATTATAGAACAACAGACACGGTTTTATAGACGTTCTATTGCTAAAAAAAGAGTTTGAGCTCCTTGTCCATAACAGAAAAGAAGTTCCAGTAGTAAAGGGATTTTTTTTAAAATAACAAACATACTTACCTTCCCTGTGCAATGGTTTTGCACAAAGTGGCCCTATCCCCCTCTTCTGGGGCCCCGACGCTCCTGGCTCTTCCCCCTTCTGAGCTCCCCCATAGCAAGCCACTTGCTATGGAGGTACTCATGTGGACTAGATCGCAAGCTGTGCTCTGTGTGTCCATAGACACACAGAGCACCGCTTAGTCCTGCTACAGCACTCTCCTCATAGGCTGTGATTGACAGCAGCAGGAGCTAATGTCTCCCGCTACTGCCTCCATGGCCAATGAGAAGAGAGAGAGCAAAGAGAGACATTGCTCTTGGGCACAGAGCTGGAGATCAGGCTCAGGTAAGTATAACAGGGGGGCTGGGGAATGCATTAAGGTAAAAAATCTTCTACCTTTACAATCATTCTAATACTGAGACTAGGCAAGATTTACAAATGGCTCTAGAACAAAAAAATATAATCTTAGTCACAGGAACATTTTAAAATTGTACCTGGAACTCAAGTAATTGAAAGAAAAATATTAGAACCATATGAATAAAATGTGACCACAGTAAGAATCCCTGGCAGTGTTATTGCTTGTACCAACCTATACCTACTTCACTTTTGCTGGTCAGCTTGACCTCCATGTAAATTTGAAGAAAAAAATATTTAATAAAATGCACAGGAAACAAAAAAGGAACTTGTATATTAAATGTTATTGTAGCGCTGCTCATACATAGGAGCCGCAGGAATACTGTCCATTTCTTCCCCAAAAGCTTTGCCCAGCAGCCAGGCACATAGGCTCATTCACACATTTCTTCAATGACCAGTCTAGGGGAGTTTTTGCTCTTTTTTTGGGGGAGAACTTGGATAGGGATGAGAAATTACATGGGATACTCCAAAAACAAGATTTATGTACAGTTGAGGACTTTAGATATTCTTTCAGATGAGCCGTGCTTAAAGGAAACAGTAGACTTCAGCTTTAACACAGCAGTAGTAGTAGTAGTTTTAACTAGAGTAGAGTCCTTTGAGGCAGGAGAATAAGTGGACAAAGCTCTTCAGAACCTTTCCTTGCAATTCTACCGACACCTCTGACACTCTGGGATCAGACAATTTTCAATAGTATAGGATAATAATGCAAGAGACACAATTCTTTAGTAACATCTCTATATTAGTCTTGTTCAAAAGAATGGACCGAAAGAATAATGGGTTTCGATTGTACAACCTCAGTTAACGTATAAAAATAGAACACTGGTAAAATACGAATAATCAATTAGCAATGTAGCAAGGTTTTATTTAACCATGTCCCCTTTTAGACCCTCACACTGGTAGCCACACCTATTTATTGAGAAAAGAAGCCATGACTAATGTTGGAAGGCAACATGTTTCTATATCAGACATTTATGGATTCTTATTGCCAGTTGTCAAGGAACTATTTGGCCTATTGAATGTTATCTTGGAGTGTCAAGAAAAGCAAGTATTTATGGCAGGATGTGTGTAACAATAGGCTGCATACCAAAATCCTTGTTCTGGGAGTTCACACATACTCCCTAGCTGTGGGGCATGGAGATAAGAGAGCCTAGGCTCAGAATCCCCCGGGGACATGCTTAATAAAAGGACAGATTACATGGCTTCTAGCCAGAAGGCAGAAGCCAGATGCCATTGACCTGAGTCCGAGAGTTGTTGGCAATACAGCAGTGCCCCCTGGTGGAGATGACCTACTTCCAGGAGGATGTCTGGGGTAATTCTTCACTTCCTGATGAATATGGAGGACAACCTCTTATGAGTTATGGACGTTTGCTTATTGGATGGAGGACTACACCAGGTGGGTCAAGGGTGTGTGTGTGGGTGGTGCTTGAGAGGGCTTTTAAATATAGTGTTGGCCATGCTTCTGTCTTTTTCTCTCTCTGACGTGGGACCAGCTAAAAGATAGTTAGCTTTGAGAACGAACTTACGTAACGCATCATCTTTTCTATTATTCCTATATACTATTATATTGTTTTAGATTTCTCTGTTAGTGTTTTACTTTCTTTGTAAATAAATAAGACCTTGCTTCTTTGAGCATTATGTCTATTATTACAGCTAATATTGCAGTATATTACATCATCAATATTGTCAAAGCTTATATATACTAACTAATTACAGGAACCGACAAATAGTACATATTTGTATAATAAATAGGGAGATTCCAGAAAATCCACCCCTTTTATTTATTTCAACTAATATGCAACTTGTTGTATGGATTTCTCCTGCGAATATAAGTAATACTTGTGCCAACATATTTTAAGAAAATCAATCCTAAGAGAAAATACCCCACCGACATTGGATCTGAAAAGAAAATACCCTAAGAACATTTCATCCTAAGAGATAATAAAGTAAGAACATTCGATCCTAAGAAAAAATAGCCTGATAACGTTTGATATTTCACCATTTACACAACAAACACAACTTTATACATAAATAGTAAAACAATTGAGAGAATTCTGGTTAATTTACATTTTCACTGCACAAATATCTATGCAAATATGTTATAACTAGACTCTAGTGATAGGTCAAAAGTCACGTAGATAATTATGCATTATTTTAAGATCACTTCTTATCAGTGCAAAAGGCCTCATGCCAAAAAGGTTTGTGATGCTAGAATAAATGTATTGGCTTTTTCATGGTTAATAGGGGTTTCAGTGAAAGCACATTTGAAGAAATATATATTTCAAGTGTATGCAACTATAAGGAAAGAAAGAAAACTATTTTCATAAATCCTGTTGCTATTTTTATCTAATTAGCTAGAAGCAGATGGCTTTCTCAAAATGTAAGTAGCTTATTCTGATGAGCATAGGAAAGCTACATAATTATATAGAAAAAAATGAACTATTTCATATTTGCATCATGTTTTTTATTTGAGGTTTTATTATAATTGCAACCAAATGCACCAAACAACATTTCACTGTTAATTAGACAGATAATGTAACATAGAGTCAAGACAGGGCAAAAATTCTGCTAAACATTGAAGGGATTGAGGGGACAGTATTTTTTCTGTATAGGAACAAACTTAAATTAGTAAGAATGTTCAATCAGCATAAATTGCATTCAAAATGCATTCAAGAACAAATTCAGAAAAAGTTAAACAAATTAGTGACCTACTATTGCTATACAGTAAATAATGCAGTTGTGCTAAAATCAGAAAATTCACTGAATTATGACCTGATGGCTATGCTATTCAAAGCAGATTGAATGCAGATAGCATCTCAATGGGTCAAGGTACATACTTAAGCCTGTACTGCATAGTTTAATTTTTCATATCACCAATCACATTAAAACTTTCATGGCTGGTATAAATCTGATCGGTGACTGTCAAAAGCCCGGATGCACTTTTGCAAAAATATCCACTTCAGCCCCAAGCCATTTCTAGCACTTTTTGTTTACATTTTAAAATCAGTATTTTTTGCTAGAAAATGTCTTAGAACTCCCAAACATTATACATTTTTTAAGCCGAGGCCCTAGAGAATAAATTGGTGGTTTTTGCATTTTTTAATGTCATATGGCATTGCGCAGAGGTTTTTCAAACACAATGTTTTGGAAAATATATACTTTTTTGAATTTTATTGCAAAAAAACACAATACATACCCCAATTTTTGTGAAAATATAAAGATGATGTTACACCGACATGTCATGCTTTAAAATTGCGCACACCTGTGCAACGGCGACCAACAACATAAATGTTAGTATCCATAGGTGACGATTTAAAAGTATTTATAGGTTATGACTTTAGATTTACAGAGGAGGTCTAGTATTAAAATTACTGCCCATGATCTGAGGTTCGCGGAGATACCTTACATTTCATGATTGCTGTTTGCGGGACCGACTCATGTGTTCACCTTCGTGCAAGTATGGGGTAATGGGGGTACTTTAATTTTTTTTTTAATTAATTCTTAGTTATTTTTTTAATGTTTACACTGTTGCTTAACATTTTTTTTTTTTGGTCACTTTAATTGCTGTCACAAGGAATGTAAACATGTCTTGTGACGGCAATGGACACGTGACAGGTAATTTTTATGGAGAGATCTGGGGTCTATAGGACCCCAAATCCCTCCTCTGCACTTGAAAGCATTCAAAATGCCAAAGTCTGTGTTATTGAATGCTTTCAGATTTTTTAAAATGGCCCTGAAAGAATGAACCAGAAGTGATTCTGATCATTGCTTCTGGTTTACTTTAAAGGAAAGCCAATCAAAGCCAGTTCTGGATTTGATTAGACAGGATCCAATTTACCTACCAGCATGTCCTTTGGAGTGTGGGAGGAAAGCAAGGCAGGCACAGGGAGAACATACAAAATTCAGGCAGGTAGTTCTGTGGTTGTGATTCAAACTGAAAACCCTAGTGCTGCTAGGCGGAAGTACTAACCACTTAGCCTCTGTGCTGTTGTCTTATCTCATGTGTGGATGACGAGTGTATTTATAAATGTATTTCCCCGCAACAACTAGTCCAACAGTTATTTTACAGAGAGATGCATTTAATCAGCTCAGAAACAATCCATAAGACAGAGGTATAGACAAGGCAGATGGCAGGGTACTTAGAATATTCATGCAATCATCAGACACCTTCAGAGGACCCACTTTCTCCTGTCCCCACTCAACCGAAAAAAACCTTCCCTAGTATACACCTTTTCCAATTGACCAAAGTGTCGAGCAATCTGATTGGTTGGTTTTATGAGCATGTTTGATCTTATGTGTTACAAACAATGTGTTCTAGACCTAGAACAGCTGTTCTAGACCTAGAACAGCTGTATGCATAGATGTTAAGTTAAATAGATACTCCTTGTCTTGTTTATGGCAAAACTGCAATCTTTAACATTCCTGTATAAAGGTGGACAAGATACCCACTTTGAAATTAATGGAATATGCAGTTCAGTTTTAGGCACCAATTCACGAAAAGGATATCAAAGAATTGGAGAAAGAGCAGATATGGCAAATAAACTATATGCGCACTATATTTATATATATATATATATATATATATATATATATATATATATATATGTATTAATTACAATATCCCACATCTGCTGTCCCATAATTTTGCCCCTGTACAAATCATTTGTAACCCCTTATCTGGAATATGCAGTTCAGTTTTAGGCACCAATTCACGAAAAGGATATCAAAGAATTGGAGAAATAGCAGAGATGGCAAATAAACTGATAAGAGGCATGAATGAGCTCAGCTATGAAGAAAGTATGAGCTGCACTGGATTTGCTTCCTCTTGAGAAGAGGCAAATAAGGGGGTTTTATGATCAGCTGGGATTGGTCACAACCGATCACATGGTAAAAAGCCAATTTTATTGGCTCTTTATCCTGAGTGAGGAAAGCTGTGTCCGAGGGACACAGCTTGTCAGTGATTGGCATACTACATGCCCCGCCCGGGGGTGTGCACGAGTGGCTTGATCTGAAGGACATCATATGACACTCACGCAGGGGAACGAGAGGACTGCCTGGCTATCAATCTGCAATAGGCAGGGCAGAAGGTCATTGCAAAGGATAAGAGGGCACTTTTTGTGTCTGGAGAGTAAGAATATGGAAAGGATTCTTCACAGTAAGAGCTGTGAAAATTTGAAATAGGCTACCTCAGAAACTAGTTCCAGCCAGCTCAATTAATTGTTTAAAAAAAGTTGTATGCATTCCTAAGTGCACAAATTATAACTGGATATTTATAAAAAATAACTCCTAAGATTGTTGATCCAGGGAATATTTGACTGCCTTAGAGGATCAGGGATAAACATTTCCACTGTTGGAGCAAATTGGACCAAGTTTTATAAGGGTTTTTGCCTTCCTTTGGATCAACTATAAGATTCTGCTTATGGAGGATTTCTATTATAGAATGAGCCTGATGGGCTTTTTCTACCTGACTAATTATGTTACTGTGTTATTATATTAATGCTACTGAAACTTCAATATTTTTAAACATATGTAGCTTTCTTGACCTGCCAAACCTGCCGTGAAGGTCATTGTTTAGCTACCTCCTGTTATGTGAGTATTGGGGGTGCTGACTCCCAGTTGTGCTCCTTCATTGTCCAACCTGTTACCAGCACCCCTGGTAGAAACAAGAGTGGCCATGCTGACATACATAGCACACTCCCATGCTATTGGGAAGCTGGTACAAAGGAGTGACATGCAGCTGACACCAGAGGGACAGGCATGTAGACAGGATGTGATTGAAAGAGTCCACAGAAGATCAGCAGCACTGAGATACAAAAAGGATGGAAAATATGTGATAAAAAAAAACAAAACATTACAACTGTTTATGGTACATAGGGGAAATTTACTAAGCCTGGAGCAGTTATGTATGGCATGCAATCAGCCTTCAAAATGTCATTTAAAAATTTAGCTGAATAAGCTGAAACTAGATGCTGGTTGGTTACTATCTATAGCATAATCTGTTCCAGATTCTGTCCCCTCCAGATTTAGAAAATCCCCCCACAATGCTAAATGTCTCACTGGCTGATTGAAAAAAAAAAGATCCATGTATGGCCAGCCTTCGGTTTAGATTAAATCCCTACCAGATTATTTTCTTCTCCCTGTGTCACACTGGGGAGATTTCCCTTCATTTCCTGTCCTTGAAACAAAAATGAGAGGAAACATCTCCAGAGTGAATGGAATTTCCAATTTGGATTGTTGTCAAAGGAACAAATGTTCCACTCTATTTCCATTCCAGAGATAACTCAATTTTTTTGGATTTCCCCTCACTTTCTGTCTTAGTAACAATGGTCAAAGGGACAAATGGATATACAGACAACAATAGAAAACATGAGAGTCTACTCCTTCCCTGCACTATCCAAACATATGAAAATAACAAATAACAAATGCTGCTTCGACTACTACTTCTGTTACAAATACTTCTACTAATAATTCTAAGCATCATAATGGTCATCATCATGCATCCTGACCACAATAAAATTACCTAACACATACTGAGCAGAGAAGTACACTATACAAGGCTGTAATACATATTTGCTCATTAAGCACATTGGCTAATCGTTTATACTAATGGGTGTGCATGTGGTGGAAAATTGTCGCTATAGTGCTGAGGAAGTGGCAATTAAGTCATGTTTTAGTTAAAGGTGTTAAAACCTACATACACATAGGTAAGCTACTTCCTCTCTAATTAAAAGAATTCAAACTGCAGTTAAACTTTACTGATGTGTTTGTAGCAAACCTCTCCTGAGAGAAACATAAAGAGCCTGCCACTGCTGTCTACTCATTCTACAAATGCTAGTTGCCTGGCTGTCATGCTGCCCTGTTAGACTCCAATACTTTCCCTAACCCAGAACAAATATGATGTTTGGGTTCCCTGATTCCAGAAGTCAACAACCTTTCTGGCAATGTCCCACCCTCTGAAACACCCAGGCTGAATGGAAGATATTTATTTGTGCAACATACAATAAAACAATAACCAAAGGATGGAAAAGCTGTGATAATCACTTTAATAAGAATACTGAAACAATCACAAAATAATGTGTAACTCAGTAAACAGCAAGCAGACCAGTGACTTTACCCCTAATCCCTACACTAAGGGGGGTCCTGACTTAGGGGCAATGCAAAAATAGTGGTCTTACAGTCTCTGGCAAACGTTTTCCCACTGGACATTGCATTAAGGCCCAAATCCGCCACTAGAGCACTTAAATGTGAGTCCCATAAATCCAAGTGTAAGTTCCTAAATGTTTTTCCAAGTGGCAACACTGTTCCTTTAAATAGTGTGCAGAGGGTACAGCCAGCTGCCTCTCACCGCCACTAAGGATGATGACTGGGGCTGAGCGATGCCAGCTACTATGATGACCTTCCCTCAACCAGGCAGTAACATTGCATGTCTCTTCTGCAATAAAGAGTATGCCTAATCACAGCTTTTTTTACTTTAACCACTTGCCTACCAGGCACTTATACCCCCTTTGTGCCCAGGCCCAATTTTAGCTTTCAGCGCTGTCGCACTTTGAATGACAATTGCGCGATCATGCAACATTGCACCCATATGACATTTTTATCATTTGTTTCACACAAGTAGAGCTTTCTTTTGGTGGTATGTACTCGTCGCTGGTGTTTTATTTTTTGTGCTATAAACAAAAAAAGAGCAAAAATTTTGAAAAAAAAAAAGATTTTCTTTGTTTCTATTATAAAATTTTGCAAACAGGTAATTTTTCTCCTTCACTGATGTGAACATGGAACATGTAACATGTTCCCATAGCTGCAGCCATGCCCGCTGCCTTCCCTCTGACAGATAATACTGTCAGTCCCAACAGCCTTAGCGGCTGTGGGCTTTTAGTTTTCAATGAACTACCACGGTGCTCTGGAGTGCCGTGGTAGTTCATTGAAGCTTCCTGTCAGAATATCTGCTTGGCCTTGCATCCCATATGGCTGTGAGATGGGGAAACAGCTCTCATTGTTTGAACACTGTTTGTGTGGAATAAATTAATGTTTTGACTGACATTCTGCGGTTTAGCCACAAGATGTCACTGTTTTTCTAACACAGCTGCAGACTGCCTAGATATTTGTATATTCATGAAGAGGTGGGTTTTGCACTCAGAGTTGGAGAGAACAGGAAGGAGAGAGAGAAGCCATGTTCTGGAGAATGGTGAATGAGGGGGGCCGTGTGAGCTGAGAATCTGATGACATCCAGGTGTAAGAGCATCCCTCCATAACCAGAGCTGCAGCTAAGTGAAGCTGATGAGATTGCTGCCAGGAAGCTGATGAGATTGCTGCCAGGACTGCTGATGAGAGCAGAGGAACTACTCAACATATATGGCGAGACTGCATGCTTGTTGGAGAGACATTTGTTCTGTTCAGAGTCACCAGCGGATGAAAAGCAGACCCGGGTTGGTAAGATCATGCATGCACCTCATTTCAGTGTTGGCGCCTAGAGACTGAGGCCAGGCATATAGTTAGTTAATTAGGGTCTCTGTTTGTGTCAGGCCACAAGTGTTGTTACTGATTATTGGAAGGACTCCTCAACTTAAAGTGACATTTCACATTGGAGAGCTGATAAAATCCCACAAACTCAAGCCAGACTGGCGTTTTGCTCAGAAGGAATACTCAGGCACGTGCTACAGGACCAGTTATGGGAGGGGGAATACTGTAGAGTTGTGTAAGATTGTAAGCTGTTGTGCTGCTAGACCATACCATACACCCATACACTGATTCCTGCTCTTTTAGGGTAATAACAGGTAAGGTGGGGCAGCTTAGTTGTGCCCGCCAGTAGGTAAACTACTTCACTTTCTACCTTCATCCATCAGAAGGTGCCATGCTGTGCAGCACAAGGGTCTCAGCCTTTGGGCTGGGTGTATGTAAATTTATTGTATGTTTCCAGCATTTGTGGTTGTGTTTATTTGCCACATCTAAGTAAAATTCTGTTGTGGCAAAAGCTGGTGTTGGGGTTGCTTTCCTCGTTCGTGACTTCACTGTATCCTGGGGAGCCCACCCCGGTATGCGGCTTACACGGCAAGCACATATTCTGACAGGTCTGCAGGAGACCTGCATAGCATCAGCGATCTACTAATCAGTGGTGCAATGCTTTCCAGGCTCCTGCAGACAAAAATAATAAATGCACATTTTTTTACCTGCAAAAAAATGTGCATTTATCATTTTTGTCCAAAAGGTGAACTTATCCTTCAAGACTTCAGTTCCACTTTAAATACGGTGTATAAATTATTATAACAAAACAAAACAATTGCACCACTATCACCATTGCATGGCTGTGAAATATCCTTGCCACTCTTACTTGCAGTTGCACCCTCTTATATTTTTATAAATTTCAACCTGCTATATTCCACCTTCAGGAAACTCACTTAACCACAGAGACTCAATGTTACTCACAATATTCCTGGGGGGCAGACCTGTCAATCCACACATACTTCTTACTCACGCTGTGTAAGTGTCCTGATCTACAACTGTTTGAATTTCCAGGAATATGATGTCTTGGTAGACTATGAGGGCTGATTTGCTTTTTTATATTGTAGAATTTATACCTTGAAATGTGTTCTGGTTTGTGTTTATGTTCCTCCACCCTTCTCTAGGGCAGTATTACAGCTCCTGTAGTAATTGTTTGGGAAGCCTGATGTCCCCTTATTGATTATAGGTGAATTTAATTGCTACCTTGACCCCCTCCTAAATAGACATCCACCCATAACTAGGCCCTCCCTTGTACAGGGCACGAGTTTGTTCCACTTTATGGCTGTCTTAGGCTGGATAGACGTTTGGAGACTTAAATTAAGTTGGTGAAACAAATCTCCTATTTCTCAAACTCACACGTCTTTGTCAGGCATAGATCTTTATATAAGCAACTCAGGTATGTTCCCATATATCACTGCAACTCAATACTTACCTCGCTGTGTATCTGATCATTCCCCCCTGGTGACCTGAATCAGGGTGTCACCTCCCACTACTCTACCTAGAGCTCCATGGAAATTTATTGCCTTTTGGCTGCAACATTTTTCTCCCATGATCAAATAGAACAGTGCATAACTGAATTTCTTTACTACGCAGAACCCTAGTCTATCCCCCCCTTTTGACGTGAGAGACATTTAAAGGATAAGTTCATCTTTTAACAAAAAATAATGAATGCACCTCGTATGAGCAGACAGTTTTACACTGACAGAAATAAGGCTCAACAGGGCCGTGGTAGTTTATTGAGAACTAAAAGCTGACAGTCACAAAGGCTTTCTGGACTTGTAGTCTTACCATTCAAAGAACACTGTGAATGGAAGACACGGCCAGGCGGGTGGAGTCCTGCCTGGCTGCCTTTTTTAAAAATTGTGACAACTAGTAGGGGGAGATGATTCCCAATAGCTGTATTATGGGGGATCAGGGGGTACGGGTGCCAGTACAATTGTAACATATTACAAAGTGAACATGGATGTAACATGTTACAAAAAGTGAACTTATCCTTCAAAGTCTTTCTATATGGGATCCTCATAGTCAAAGTTACAAAAGTGAATAAAGTCTCCTCAGATATGCAGACTTTTGATTGACTAATCACCTCTTCAGCAGAATGTAAATTGTTCTCTTCTGAATTAGCCTTCTCTGAAGACAGGGAGTAACTGGCGAGCTCCTGGCTAAAATTGCAAACTTCCATCAGAGATCCCCAGCAATTGGAGCTATTAAATCCCCTTCAGGCATTTTAGTCCATTCTACAAAGCCTGTCCTGCAGGAATTGGCAGCCTTTTATGAGGATCTTTATCGACCATGGGCTGTCTATCTCACACAGGAACGTGTCCAATATCTACAGGGGTATCTCTCCTGACCCTTAATGACACTTAGAGACAGATGCTTGATGCCCTGATTTCTTTGGAGAAGATCCAGGAGACAGTCAGTTCATTCCTGAATTGCAAAGCACAGGCGATGATGGCTTATCAATTAAAATACACTAAATTTGTGCTACCCCATTTGCTTGAGGTGTTCACTGTCTTCTTAGAGGGTCAATGCTTAAATGCTTACCATCCTCTATGTCTAGGGCACATATACACCTTTTGCCTAAAATGGTTAAGGATCCGGTGGATCCCAGATCCTACAAGCCAGTATCTACAATCCGATGTAAAGATTTTAGCCAAGATTATGACTGTTAGACTGAATAAGGTTATTATGTCAATTGTTCATGTTGATCAAGTGGGCATAAGCCCAATAGGTTCACTGCTGTCAACCTCAGGTGGCTCTATGCAGACTCCGGCAGGTGTCTCTATGCAGACTCCAGCAGATAATAAAGGCCAAAGGGCTATTTTATCTTTCGATGCCACTAAGACATTTGAAAGTATTGATTGGGTTTACCTATGGACTGTACTGGCTAAATTTAGATTTGGTGAGATATTTATTTCCTGGGTCCATTTACTGTACAGCAACCCAAAGGCTACCAAACGTGAATCAGGTATATCTTTGCTACAATCCAATGTAAAAATTTTTGCCAAGGTGTTGGCTCTTAGACTGAAAAAGTTTATTACTTCGACTGTTCATGCTGATAAGGTGGGCTTTATACCCAATAAGGTCACTGCTGTAAACATCAGGAGGTTCTACATTAATATGTAGACTCAGATAATAAAGGCCCTTTTATCATTAAATGCTACAAAGGCAATTTGCAGTATTGATTGGGCTTACCTATGGGCTGTACTGGCTAAATTCAGATTTAGTGAGATTTTTTTCCTGGGTCCACTGGCTGTGTAGCAACCCAAAGGCTACCATACATGAATTGGGTAGAATGTCATTGGCATTTGCTTTAGGGAGGGAGATAGGGCTGTCCCCTAACACCCTTGCTATTTGCCCTGGCCATTGAGCCACAGGCTGCTAAGATTAACAAATTCACGCATCATAGGCTTTTGTTATGGTGTCTTATGAGAAAAAAAGATGCTATATGCTGATGAGATTTTACTCATGTTTGGTGACAGAATCTTCTATTGCAGGAAGCAATAGCTATCATTTGAGAATTTGGAGTGTACTCTGGTCTTACCATTAAGTAGACAAAATCTACTATGATGCTAATAAACGGTGATGATACGCAGCTGGTGGCTCCATCGTCCCCTATGCCTATTACTACCACATTTAAATACTTGGGAGTCCTAGTCCTAGGTTTCCTGATAAAATAAAAATCTAGAATACAGAATCTAGAATACATTATATTTGTCTGTGACTGGTAAAACGAATCTAATTAAAATTATCCTTATGCCACAGCTACCATACCTCCATCATAATACCCCAATGGTGATCCTTTTGAAAATCTTTACAGTGGTCAATTCCATTTTATGTACGCCAGAAAGTGGAAAAGACTGTAACCCTAAAATTAAATTGGACTTTACAACTCTCAAAGGACAATGGTGATCTTGCACTTCCCAATCCTTGGATTATATAGCAGCAAAACAGCCCCTCAAAAGCTGGTCCTGGCCAGCTCAATAGATTGTTTTAAAAAGGCCTGGATTCTTTCCTAGATACACACAACATAACTGGATACTAATATTTATAGGTAAAGTTGATCCAAGGAATATTGGATTGCCTCTTGGGGGATCAGGAAGGATTTTTTCCCCTGATCAAATTGGATAATAATATTTTTTTTTTGCTTTCTGTGGGTATAGGATAGTTTATATGGAGGTTTTCTATTTGTTTGTCTGTGTGTGATGTGTTTATTTGTTTGTTTTTTTGAACTGGATGGACTAGTGCAGCGGTTCTCAACCTGTGGGTCGCGACCCCTTTGGGGGTCGAACGACACTTTCACAGGGGTCGCCTAAGACCATCGGAAAACAGATATTTCCGATGGCCTTAGGAACCGAGACAGGGCTCCTCTATCCGTCTCCAGGTGTGGGCGGGATGACATGCTGTCTCTGTCATCTGGACACACCCCCGGGATCAATCCTCGCCGGTGATTGGCCGCCGGAACTGTAGCTCAGGAGAGGCACACAGGCGGCCAATCACCGGCGAGGAGGTGGAGCTTGGAGAGGAGGAGCCGAGCGGCACCGCGAAGATCGAGCAAGTGAAGAGGAGGAGAGCGGCCAGAGAAGGAAGACATCTGACCGGTAAGTGTCTGTACCATGGGAGAGGGAGGAAACGAGCGAGCGATGATGGGGCACTATTCCTCCCACTGATACCAAGGATAGGGCACTATTGCTCCCACTGACACCAATGTTGGGGCACTATTGCTCCCCCTGATACCAACGATGGGGCACTATTCCTCCCACTGACACCAACGATGGGGCACTATTCCTCCCACTGACACCAACGATGGGGCACTATTCCTCCCACTGATACCAATGATGGGGCACTATTACTCCCACTGACACCAATGATGGGGCACTATTCCTCCCACTGACACCAATGATGGGGCACTATTCCTCCCATTGACATCAGTGATGGGACACTATTCCTCCCACTGACACCAATGACGTGGCACTACTCCTCCCACTGCAAAATTACAGTTATGAAGTAGCAACGAAAATAATTTTATGGTTGGGGGTCACCACAACATGAGGAACTGTATTAAGGGGTCGCGGCATTAGAAAGGTTGAGAACCACTCAGCTCTTTTTTCAACTAGATTAACTATGTTACAATGCAACTTTGCTTGGGGATACATTTTAGGGCCCATTCTCTCAAATTCACAAACAATGTTCTGCAATACAGGCACTTTCATGTTTAGAGGCAGGTTGTGTTATGCTACATTAGCCCATTTTTAATGGGGAGTACT
Organism: Staurois parvus; assembly: GCF_062004578.1. Lineage (NCBI taxonomy): Eukaryota > Metazoa > Chordata > Amphibia > Anura > Ranidae > Staurois > Staurois parvus. The sequence goes on from NW_028317802.1 coordinate 13,900,607, forward strand.
GCACTCATTCAAAAGAAAATATAGGATCTGCTGCATTTTTGCATTACAGCACACAGAACAACCCACTTTGCATTATAGTGTGCTGCAAGAGAGGTGTGTTCCAGACATGCTGAAGTGCCATTCAAAATTAATAGCATGCAAAGCTGCATGGTGTCCTATTGTGTGTTGAGGCAAATGTGCATTTCTATACTCATAACCACAAAGCAAGTAATTTTAAGGGTCTTTTTCATGGTATTTCTGTATTGTTCTCTTGGCTTACACCATTACAGGATTACTTGGATTACACTCAGTACAGGTTTTCTTATTTGAAATACTAATTGATGAAATATAAACTTCTTTAAAGCACATGTTGCATAGTTAGTCTGGCTGAAAAAAGACAAAAGTCCATCCAGTTCAACCATCAAAAAAAAAAAAAAAGTTATAATCCTACACCCACAGTTGATCCAGAGGAAGGAAAAAAAACTAGCAAAGCATGATCCAATTTGCTCCTGCAGGGGAAAAAATTCCTTCCTGATTCCCCGAGAGGCAATCAGATATTCCCTGGATCAACCTTACCTGTAAATGCTAGTATCCAGTTATATTCTGTGTAGGCCTTTTTTATCCACTGAACTGGCCAGAACCAACTCTTGAGGGAGTCTGTTCCACGTTTTCACAGCTCTTACTGTGAAGAAACCTTTCCGTGTTTGGGGATTACATTTTTTTTCCTCCAAACGTAAAGAGTGCCCCCTTGTCCTCTGTAATGAGCTCAGACTGGATAACTCTACATTGATTCACTCTATGAACCACTGATGTATTAATATATCATATCCCCCCTTAATCTCCTCTTCTCAGGAGAGAATACATTCAGTTCCTCTAATCTTTCCTCATAGCTGATCTCCTCCATGCCTCTTATCAGTTGGTTGACCTTCTCTGTACTTTCTCCAGTTCCGCAATGTTCTTTTTGTGAATTGGTGCCCAAAACTGAACTGCATATTCCAAATGAGGTATTACTAATGATTTGTACAGGGGTAGAATTATATCAGAGGAAAACTGGCCCAAAATAGTAAAAAAAAAATATTTTTTTAAATTTAGCTGTGTGTTTCTTGTTACTACCATAACCTACCACCAAATAACAACCCAAAATAAATTCTCCAGCTCTTGACGATCGCAGCGATACCATATATGTGTATGTTATTTGTTGTTTGTACCTGTAGTACAGCCCAGAAACAATAGTGTTTCATTTTGTTTTTGTCTTTTTTTTTTTACCTAAAACACACTGATACTGACACTGACACTAATACCATTTTTTTAAACCCTGACCTTTGACCCTGACCTTGACCCAAACACTAACCCTGTCACTGAACGTGATCAAACCTTGATCTAGGTATTTTTCTTTATTTTTTATTTTATTTTTTTAGTATTTATTTATCTTTTTTTTTTTTTTTTTTTACAAACCTTTTTTTTTCTCTCTATGCCAGGAGTTATGCAGGCCATAGATGGGTCGTTAATCGTCCGATTTTTCCGCCGAAAGAAAAATCAGCCCATTTTCCTACAGTTAGTGGATTAATTCGTCGGGCCGTTTTTCGTGTATTTTGCACTTTCAGATTATCGGTTATGTTGGGAATTTTCCCAGCAATGATGGCCAAATCGGACGATCGTTTTAACGATAAAAAAATCTGCGCATGAGCTGTGACCTGCAAGGGACAGAAGTTTTGGGGTTAACTTTATGATTTAGTCAGACGATTTTTTTAATCGGTGGTAAAGTCGGCTAAACGACCGACCAATTTTTCGTTTGTCGTTCGAAAAATCAGCCGATGTTCGACCCGTCTATGGCCTGCATTAGAGAGATACAATGTATCTCTCTTCTCCATACATAGAGAGAGAGAGAAAAACAAGGGGGCCGGGCTGTACAGTGATTGATCACTGTGATAGCCAATCAGAGGCTATCACAGAGATCATGTGACCCGGAATCAGGAGTCCCGGGTCCCGATCATTAGAACGGGACCCGGGGCTCTCAGTGACACCGCAGTCTTTGTGCTGGGAGCGCCGAGTGGCGTGCTCCCAGCACAAAGACAAGTACGCAAATATGCGGCCCTACGGAAAAAAGCCCAGTTCCATGAGGCCTCATATTTGTGTGATGTCGGCATCAAGGGGTTAAGCTTGTGATCTACCAGAACTCCCAGATCCTTCTCCACCATTGATTCCCCCAGTTGTACTCCCCCTAGTATGTATGATGCATGCATATTCTTAGCCCTCAAGTTACATAGTTACATGTTACATATGTTTAACAAGCATTACAAGGTTCAATGATTCAAGTCAAATTAAAATTTATACATACAATTTGTTCTAAGATACCTTCTTCTAAAATAATAGTATGTAATACTGTGTCCCTCTCTATACATTACCTTTCTGTACAATCAAACCATGGGGATCAAGGGGATTCACTAGGGCAATGGGGTAAGTCTTCTGGTTTCTTTGCTTAAAAATATTTGAAGAATTCGCAAGATAGTGGCACGGTATCTTAGCCTGTGATAGCCATGGTGGAGGTTGGGGGGGTAGAAGGATTTTATTTCTTATCCAAGGCTTAACCTATATTTTGATAACAAGTAGATTATCCCTCCTTGCTCAAAACAAGGAACTCTGTTTTGAGTGAAGTCTTGGTTACAAGTGTTATCCTTCAGTCTAATACAGTACATAGAATGGTGCAATTTCAAGTAGTCATAGGGATATACAATGCAGAGGAGTCCGAACATCATAACAGTGCTGTAAAGGCAGAAGATTGCCACTTTCTGTTAATGACATAATTGCAGATCTGTGTCTTTTGCTCTGCCTTCAACAATCAAAGTACAAGTTAAGCACCAGGAACATCTGTATCTGTAAAACATTAACAGAATATTTATGAAAAACACACTTCTCATAACTTTAAAATATTTTATAAATAGTTAAATGAGATATATAGTATTTTAATACACTTTTAATACACAGAAGTGAGTACGCCCATCACATTTTTGTAAATAATTTATTATATCTTTTCATGTGACAACACTGAAGAAATGAAACTTTGCTACGATTTAAGTAGTGAGTGTACAGCTTGCATAACAGTGTAAATTTGCTGTCCCCTCAAAATAACTCAACACACAGCCATTAATATCTAAACTGCTGGCAACAAAAGTAAGTACACTCCTAAGTGAAAATGCCCAAATTGGGCCCAAAGTGTCAATATTTTGTGTAGCCACCATTATTTTTTAGCACTGCCTTAACCCTGTTGGGAATGGAGTTCACCAGAGCTTTGCAGGTTGCCACTGGAGTCCTCTTCCACTCCTCCATGACAAAATCACGGAGCTGGTGGATGTTAGAGACCTTGCGCTCCTCCACCTTCTGTTTGAGGATGCCCCACAGATGCTCAATAGGGTTTAGGTCTGGAGACATGCTTGGCCAGTCAGCTTCTTTAGCAAGGCAGTGGACATCTTGGAGGTGTGTTTGGAGTCGTTATCATGTTGGAGTACTGCCTTGCGGCCCAGTCTCCGAAGGGAGGGGATCATGCTCTGCTTCACTATGTCACAGTACATGTTGGCATTCATGGTTCCCTCAATGAACTGTAGCTCCCCAGTGCCAGCAGCACTCATGCAGCCCCAGACCATGACACTCCCACCACCATGTTTGACTGTAGGCAAGACACACTTGTTTTTGTACTCCTCACCTGGTTGCCGCCACACACGCTTGACATCATCTGAACCAAATAATTTTATCTTGGTCTAATCAGACCACAGGACATGGTTCCAGTAATCCATGTCCTTCGTCTGCTTGACTTCAGCAAACTGTTTGCGGGCTTTCTTGTGCATCATCTTTAGAAGAGGCTTCCTTCTGGGACGACAGCCATGCAGATCAATTTGATGCAATGTGTGGCATGGTCTGAGCACTGACAGGCTGGCAACCCACCCCTTTAACCTCTGCAGCAATGCTGGCAGCACTCATACGTCTATTTCCCAAAGACAACCTCTGAATATGATGCTGAGCACGTGCACTCAACCTTTTTAATTGACCATGGTGAGGCCTGTTCTGAGTGGAACCTGTCCTGTTAAACCACTGTATGGTCTTGGCCACTGTGCTGTAGCTCAGTTTCAGGGTTTTGGCAATCTTCTTATAGCTTAGGCCATATTTATGTAGAGTAACAATTCTTTTTTTCAGATCCTCAGAGAGTTCTTTGCCATGAGGTGCCATGTTGAACTTTCAGTGATCAGTATGACAGAGTGAGAGCGATAACACCAAATTTAACACACCTGCTCCCCATTCTCACCTGAGACTTTGTAACACTAACGAGTCACATGACACCAAGGAGGGAAAATGGCTAATTGGGCCCAGTTTGGACATTTTCACTTAGGGGTGTACTCACTTTTGTTGCCAGCGGTTTAGACATTAATGGCTGTGTGTTGAGTTATTTTGAGGGGACAGAAAATTTACACCGTTATACAAGCTGTACACTCACTACTTTACATTGTGTCGTATCTATGTTGAATATTTACAAACATTTGAGGGGTGTACTCACTTCTGTGAGATACTGAATGTTAAAAAATAAAAGATCTTTGTATAAATCTTTGACCTAAAAAGCAATGTAGTCTTTTAAAACCCAAAATCTGCCAACGCTAACCCTTAAAGTATAACTTGTTTTGGACAGCTGCCTGTTTTTTTTATTGCTGTTTTCCCGTTATGGAGATTCACCCTCTTTATTTGTCCTGGTGACCATATCACTGAGAATAAAAGTAAGAAAATCCCAAATTTTGAGTGCTAACCAGAACAGGAATTAGAAGAGAAATCTTCCAAAGGGGACACTAGTTCTGGTAACCCTGGTTAGTACTAGGGATTTACCTCACTTTAGAGGGATTTCCTTTAATTACCTATTATGGCTATGGCACAGAAAGTGAAGGGAAATCTCCCTAATTGGACACAGATGGCATAAAAACTGACAGGGTTCTAACCCTTTCTACTATATACAAAAAAGCTTTTGCTGGAGTTAGATTAGCCGCTTCGTGACCATCCTATAGCAGAACTACTGCTACAGGGTGACAGGGCTGCAAAAAAATCATGTATATATATATGTAATTTTGCATTTCTGGGTAGGGGGAGTGCACGCTTGCCACCCTATGCGCTCCGCCATTGGGGGATACAGATGTCGATCACTGGCCCTTTCTTACTGCATCCAAAATAAAAAACACAATTTGCCTTCAATTGTTACTAAACCCAGAACTCTGCATTCACTATATCTGGTTTCCCGCAGTACACAGAACACAGAAATGCATTTATCTTAGTAACTATAAACTGCTAAATACCTTTTCTCATCAGCAGTTAGACATGTCTTGCGACTTCTAACAGTGTTCAGCAAAGCACTGGTAACAGCTTGTAGGAGTTTTCATTCTCCTGTAGGAGGATGCAGGATCCCTGACCTCTCTCTGGAGAGTGCTGATTGGCCCTGTGCTGATCACATGCACTCTCCCAAGAAAAAAAAAACTCTCTGGTAATGCACACCAAACTGAGCACGCAGCTTGCCCCCCAAGCCTCTGTTCTATCAGGAGATATTTAGGAGACACTGGGAGAAGGGGATGATCAGAGAAGAGAGGATTAAACATCCTTTTTACACAATGTGGAGGATTAACCCCTTAGGTTCCACAGTGAGTATAGCAAGCACACTTTACTGCATATACAGACTGATTTTACTGTTGTGGGTTTAGAAACACTTCTAGTTTAGTCATTTTGAAGAGAACACAGAAATATAAACCTCTGTCAACTTTTTATTACTATCTGTGTCTCTGTTTGTGAGATTTCTCCTCATTTCCTGTCTATTTGATGGGGTATCAGAGCAAGAAGAGAGATTAATATCCTTAACTGGGGAATGGCTAGAACCTAATTCTGTTTATCATCTCTATATCTAGTGAGATGATTTCCCTCTTTCCGCCTGTATAGTTGATCGCTGTCAGACCTGGTCAAAGTTCTAACCCTTTCTACTATATACAAAAATGCTTTTGCTGGAGTTAGATTAGCCACTTCGTGTCCATCCTATAGCAGAACTACTGCTACAGGGTGGCAGGGCTGCAAAAAATCATGTATATATATATGTGATTTTGCATTTCCGGGTAGGGGGAGTGCGCGCTCACCATCCTACACGCTCCATTGGCGGCTACAGATGACGATCACTGGATCCTGGCTGGAAATTCCCCGTCGGCAACCGGCGACCGCCTAGTATCACTGACAAGGGAGAGGCCTGTGTGTAAACAGCACAGGTCCCTCTCCTGCCAGCAGTAACATTCCACTTTGCATTTCTCTGCACAGCAGAGAATCCTCTGGAGGGCAAGAGGTTAATATTAACAACTTACATTAGACCATTTTAATACTCCTGGTAGATCCAAATTACATGAACTCTACTTCATGTGTTACTGTGTCTGATTACACAATGAAATAATTATTGCCATTTGTTCACCTACACATATATAAATTATTTCCATGTGAATGCAGTATATTGTACAGCTCATTTCCTTAACTGATTTGCATATACTCCACCTCTCAACGAAAGCATATTTTACTTATAAGAAAAGCCACTAAGCAGCAATAGAAAAAAACAGAGGGAGCACAGGCGCACATATAACAGACATATATATCTTTTACACATTTTTTATACAATTATTTTATTTATTTTTTTTATTTTTCCTATATATTTATATTTCTTATGCTTCCATATTTATGCATACACACGTATACCATACACTATACCAATTTTACCAGATTTTATACTATATTGTAACAATACTTATTTCATTTTATTTAAACTTTGTAAACCATATTAAGAAATTTTTTGTAACGTTTTATATCAACATTTATGTTTATACTAGTGATTCATCTCCTTTGTCCCCGTATACAGTATCGCATATGTACATCCATCCTTGGTGCACTGCATTGCCACACATGCCTAAGTTTCATCACATATGACTATACTAGAATGATAGTATACACCCTGTAGGCTGCATTTCTATAAATTAATAAATGTCTCTGCTGGGTTTCAGATCTACTCTCTTCAATAAATTCATGTCCCATGGTTGTCTATGGCAAGCAGAGCACTAGGCAGCTTCGTAGCGCCGTTCATCCATCCATCCATTTATTTAAATGTGAGCAGTGCAGTGCATCACCAGGGAAGGATTTTTAATAAACATACATGTAACTTTCTACTTATTTATTTTTCATTTGCACACTTCTTATGGTTCATATGATTTTATGATTGTCACTAGTTTCAATGGTTTTATTTATACATATATATTTATATAGATCTTTTGTGTTTACTTATACTATGTCAATTGCCCCGTGACTCCTCCACCTGCATAGGGGAGTGTCCAGGACGGCCCATGTGACCTTTGGTTCAACTAGTAGTGAGCATATAAAAGAGGGAGCAGACATTTGGTCAGTTGGCTCTGAGGAAGAGGCAAGTCCTCGGAATGTGTCAGCCTATTGGATGTCTACACTCCCTATTACGGACTGTTACTCAGCGCGGTGTTGACCCAGCTGTTCTTTATGATGTGCCTTGACTATATTGTCATTTGTGAGTACAATACCTACTTTATTTTTTATTAAACATTTTTTATGGTAATGCACTAGGCCTGTGCGCCCTCTGTTTTTTCTTTCCTCATTCAGTAGATTTGGATTCCCCCGGTCTATTTGAGGGCAGCAAGGTGTGCATGTTCCAGGACATTCATAATGTGGTTGTAGCCTGCATCGAGTCCATCCCCAAGTGCAGGAGCATTTGTGTTTGCTGGTACTAAGCAGCAATAGCCTGGTCCTTCATCTATAATAAATTCCACCCTTGGACCTTTTTGATTAAAAATCTGGACATATCTGCACCACCACAGCAGGAAATCTGTACACCCACCTGGTTCCTGCATCAGGGAGCTTACAAACTAATGTCACTGTCACATAAATACATCCCTTTTTGTTGTAGTTCCTTTTAACATTCTTCTGTGCATCCTTTATAATAAACAAAACTTACATTTTTGTTTAACTGTTCTACATACAATCAGAACAATTGCAACAAATGCAGGTGCCAAACAGATACTTCTGACAAAATACACAATGTTCAGTTGGCTGTACTCATCTGTTTCCTCTGTAACACAAAAAAGAGAGGGCAGTTACTGGCTTTCAAAATTGCAGTATTGAAATAGAAGATACTACTTGATAAACACAGGTATCATCATACACATACAGTGTATACAGTCAGTAAGGTTACTTTCTGCATCACATGGTCCTCTAAAGAAAGGCAGCTGGATCCCATACTTACTCCCCTCAAGAGTTGGTTCTGGCCAGCTCCGTGGATTGCTTTAAAAAAGGCCTGAATTCTTTCTTAGATACAGAGAATATAACTTGATACTAACATTTATAGGTAAAGTTGATCCAGGGAATATGCAATTGCCTCTCGGGGGATCAGGAAGGAATTTTTTTCCCTGCAGGTGCAAATTGGATCATGCTTTGCTGGTTTTTTGTTTTGCCTTCCTCTGGATCAACTGTGGGTATAGGATTATAACGTTTTGTTTTTTTTTAATGGTTGAACTGGATGGACTTTTGTCTTTTTTCAGCCAGACTAACTATGCAACTATGTTACTAAGCCAGTAGACCAGCCTTTCACAACCTTTTTAACACAGAGGAACTCTTGAAATAACTTCCGGTCTCGGAGAACTACTGCTAGTAATTACTATACTTACAACTTATGATACATTAGTGAGATGCTCAGTGGGAAGAATGTTCCTTACACTTGTGGTCATTGGGAAGAATTAACAGTTTACAGATAGCTAAAAAGATCAATGATGTCAGTTGGAACTTATCTGAGAGGCAGAAATTGCTCATTGCTCAAGGAACATCTAGAAACCTCTGGAGGAACCATAGGGTTCCATGGAACCCTGGTTGAGAAACCCTTCTGTAGACTGCTTTCCACCTAGCAGTCTATTAGGCTCCATACACACTGGACACAGAAAATGCTGCTTATACATGTGTTTTTTTTTTTTCTTCAGCCTGTAGAAGCAGCTCTATGTCAGTCTATGTGTCTATGCAAATGAAGGAGTTTACACGCGTATTTTCAGAGGAGAGTTTAGAGGCGAAAAAAAAACCTCTTCGGAATTATGATCTTGAGACAAGCTTTTGAGCAGAAAAACAGCTTAATGCTCATGTATGTGGCGTTTAGGAGTGTTCAGCATGAAAATAAGAGCAGAGGGTGATTGGTAATATCTTGGATTATGTATATTTCTAGACTGTGCATTGCCAAATCTGTATTATTTCTTCTATCCGTTATTTCTTCTTGCCTTACTGACTACTGGTGCTGTAGCATTGTATTGTCTTTGTATTGCCACAGTTTGTGACTTCTGTCTGTACCTTTTCATTGTTTGAAAAAAAATAATAAAAATTAAACAAAAAAAAAAAAATGAGCAGAGGGGAATGTTTTGGGAAAAATTGCTTAAACTCTTGTGCAATACGAGCCACTATGAGCGCCTTTTCTGCTGCTTTTTTTCTGCCATGTGTTCTGGCATTTTTTCTACCATTGGTGTGCATGGACCCTTATGGTATACAGAATGAAAGGCAAGTCTATGTTACAGCAAAATACAGTGCTCTAAAAAATGATCTCCAAAGCCCACAAATTTCAGTTCATATCACGGTTTACATCATCACCATGTTGCAACTGGAGCCTAGAGAGAAGGTTTCAAACATTTTCATGATTCAATAATTTTTAGCACCAGAATATCGGTGCTATTGATTTCTCAGCAAAGTAGTCTTTTGTATTCTGTAATATAAAGTACGTATACTGCAAAAAAAGATTAGGGCAGTGTTAGGGTTATGTTGGGATAGTGTTAGGGTCAAGGAGGTAAGGTAAGGGGAAGGTTAAGAGCTAAAGGCTCATTTTAGATGACACATTAGGAGTGTATTTGTAAAACAAAATGCAGAGCTATTCATCCCTGAAAACAACATGTACATTTGTGGAAATGGGGGCAAAATCTAATGTTAGGCTATTTTCTCACCAAGACCAATGTGTGAATCAGGAAAATACAAAATTATGGCAAATTGATGGGGCTAATGATCATAGGAGATAAACATGTTTGCTATGATTATTGATTATCAGCTCCATCTAGTACCTATAATGGGGTATTTTCCTGATTTGCACATTTGACCTGCAGAGAAAACAGCTTAAGAACAATCATTTTGCTCCTATTTACACAAAATGATAATGCATGCAGTTTCACAGGGCGAATAGCTCTGCAAATAAGTTATAAGTACACTGCTAAGCATTAGGAAATCCAAAGTGTTTCAGCAATTTGTGAATTGCATAATTTTAAGAATATGTGAACTGAGATCCGGTAGCATGAGTAGAGACACCATAGGGGGTAATGTGTGCATAGATTTGAGGTGCATTTACAGTACGTTTGTATGCATTCATCATAAGGGGAATATACTAAAACTGGAGCAGCTAGAATGTGGAACAGCTGTGCATAGCAACCAATTGGCCTCTAGTTTTAATTTTCAAAGCTTAAAGCGGAGTTCCACCCAAAAAAGGGGAAGTTACGCTTTAAAGATTGGTCCCCCACTCCCCATTAAGGATTGGCACCTTTGGGGAGCGGGTACCAAAAATTGGGTGACAGGTCCCAGAAGATGACGGGGCCATTCAGGAAGCACAGCGCTACTCGTGCATGTACAGTGGGCACCTGGCTGTGAAGCCGTAAGCTGTCACAGTCGGGTGCCCACACTGAAGATGCCAGCGCGTGGAATACAGGATGGCTGGTGAAATGGGCTGCAAAGTGGGACAGGTGAGTGGCTGGTTTTTAAAAGTCAGCATCTACAGTTTTTGTAGCTGCTGACTTTCATTTTTTTACAGAGTGAGTGGAACTCCGCTTTAAGGGCTTGTTTATGATGGTGGATGGAAGTGGTAAAAACCATGCCATTGAACCGGGTTTTACTGCCACTCAACCACTATCCCTTACTGGAGGTGCACACATGCCATAGCTGTGATGCCTTGCTTCACGAGCACAGCAGAAATTATACTCCCTGCTGCATTCAAGTGAATGGGGCCATGCTACAACTGCACTATTGTGCTACAGGTAGTTGACGACATGCAGTAGTGCGTATCTAGGGGGTTAAAACAGGAATTGAGGCGGTGACATATCGCTTCCTCACCTCTTGAGAAACACCTCTCAAAAAAGTGATCAGAGGATGGATCGCTTATCAGAGAATCTGCAATCCTTGCTGTTACTATAAATGAGCCCTTATTGAACAAGCTGAAGTTACAGGCTGATTGGTTGCCATGCACAGCTGCTCCAGAATCTGTCTGCTCCAGTTTTAGTAAATCCCCCTTTCTATGTATTTCAAATACATTTAAAATGAGGTTGGGGTGCATTTGTCATGCACCTACATTGACTTGTGGGAGGAAAAAAACAGACCAACCTGAAAGTTTGTTTATTCTAGTTTTTCAAGTACTTTTGTGCAATGCATTTTTTCTTTGTTCCCTCAATAACATTTTTTTCTATTGCACAAGCACTTTATTTTTTATTTTCTCCACATTTACAGGTAGATCAAGCTGTCCAGATAAAAAAAAAATAGGTACAGGGGATGGGACACTGCCAAGGGAACTTGAGTTGTTGAACAAAATTTTTTTTTCTTTTAAAGCTGAACCTTATTGCTCATTCCCACAGGCTATTTTACAACCAGACCACTGATCCCACAAAGCCACTTTACTTTAACAGTCGTGTGGTAGCCCCATAACTGCCATCATCATGTATAATTCAGAAACAATGTGTGTTTCCAACCACATTCAGAGAGCATATTGTTTGCTAGAGTGTTTGTGTGTGTGTTGGGGGAGGGGGGGGAGGTAGAGGAAATAAGGTATTTTTTCACTTTAAATCCACCTAAGCTTAACACACACTTAACCTTGATTATGCTGTAGGTTGGGAGGAGCCACACAATACTTATTATTAAAGGCTAATAAGAGTTCTAATTAGTTTGATATACAAGTACAAATTCATAGATGGAATTTTCTTTTCAATACTTACACTCACTGGCCACTTTATTAGGTACACCTTGCTAGTGCCAAGAAAATATCCCCCACACCATTACACCACCAGCCTAGAATGTGGAACAGCTGTGCCGTTGATACAAGACAGGATGGATCCATGCTTTCATGTTATTTGTGCCAAATTCTAACCCTACTATCTGAATGTCACAGCAACTAGTCTGCCCTTTCTCCTCTGACCTCAACAAGGCATTTTCAACCACACAACTGCTGCCCACTGGATATTTTCTCTTTTTTGAACCATTCTCTGTAAACCCTAGAGATGGTTGTGCTTGAAAACCCCAGTAGATCAGCAGTTTTTGAAATACTCAGACCAGCTGGTCTGGCATGAACAACCAAGGCAAATTCAGAATCACTTAATTCCCTTTTCTTCCCCATTCTGATGCTTGGTTTGAACTTCAGCAAGTTGTCTTCACTGCTTTTAGATACCTAAAAGCATTGAGTTGCTGCCATCCAATTGGCTGATTAGCAATTTGTGTTACCAAGCAATTAAACAGGTGTACCTAATAAAGTGGCAGTTGAGTGTATTTTACTATCTGTGTTCACAATTTTATGCATTCTTTTTATTGTGTTTTTGTTAGACGTAAAAGAAATAAAATCAAGCATTTAGTATAAAGGATTACCACTGTTAGTCCTGCACATGTTATCATTTGTCCCAAACTCTGTCACTATGTTTCATGACAGCTTGGTTTGCTTTTAAATAAAACATTACTAAAGACGTATGAACTAAAAAAGGGAATTGACATATTAACTACTATTAATCACATACAATTAATGGAATGCAATATGTTATGTGATAAATCAGCATTATAAAGGTGCTCAACAAGCTGCGTCTGTTTATTCTACCCCTCCAGCACCAGTGGTGCCCTGAATTCCAGACTCTTGTCAGATACTAACTTTGGCACTAGAGGGGTCACGTAAAGATATATGTATATGCAGGCTCCACTAAGCTTTACAGCATGTTCGTCACATTTATGGTACTAACAGGATCCATTGAAATGCTGTATAGCAATCAGGAACATTATAAGTTATAACAATTAAACATACCTTTGTCTGTGGTTGGATTTACTGTTGTTTCAAAAATTGTTGCAGTAAGTTCATATGCATTGTATTTATACTGTAGTTCAACTGGTATGAAAGCCACCAAAGTCCCTTCGTGATAAACGATACATGTCCAGTTTACGTTCTCCATACTGTTACCTTCCACTAGCAAACTGCTATTTGTTTCTTCATTTTTCAGAATATGAGTCTTTAGAAGAACTGAACCAATTTCAGTTGTTTTGGCCCAAACAAGCACAATGTCAGTCATGTTAGGTAAAGGATGGGACAGTGAACACGTCAGTGACAAAGGCTGTCCATGGAAAACTTCTGTTGTGGGATATGCAGTCACTGAAACAAAGAATTATATTAATGTATTGCACAGACATCTCAAAGGGTAACTTCACCTAATGGAGTTCATTGCTTTTTAATGCCAGCAGTGCTATAATGCATCTTCTGTGTTTTCCAGTGAAAGTGAAAAGCATGGACATGAGCAAATCTATTAGTTTTATTAGAACTTGTTTTCACTAGTACATTTAGGGGAATTAACAATACCTGCAAAACTCTTCTATACATAAAAAATAGAGTATAATTAATAAATGAGCACATTAATTAACTCATTAACAGCACAGAACAGAAGAGCTGGAACTGCATGCTCCCCTCTCCCCTTCCCTGCTTAGGTTTATTAACCCTGCAGGCTCTGCTTGTGTAGTTTAATCACTGCACAAGTAGAGAAAGGGATGTGAGCTCACATCCTGAACACCAGCACCCAACTGGCAGGGGTCTGCTGCAATTTTCTATATTGAAATCTGAATTAGAAACCAGCACGGGTGATGCAGATATACCTGGAACAGCTCTATTTGCTTAGGTAATGTGGCGCATGCCAATCCCAACAGTTTCCTGTGCTGCAGAATGTTATCTAAAGGCCTTGCATACTGCATTTAGATTGTTGACCTGCATTCAAAAAAAATGGAGGCTTTAATAAACACAGCATTTCTAAAAAGCACATAAACACGACATACATTAAAGGGGCTCTACCTTGATAGAATATTCAAGGTCATCAATGATGAAATCCCCTTTTAAAGAATTCTAGATCCCTGACTGCCATGTTACTAATTTGGCTTCATTGCTGTCCAAGTCACATAACTGGTACAAGTATAAAGATAAGGAATTCTGACCCTTTTCTGGAACCCATTTTCAGCATGTTTGTTCCATGTATGTGACTAAAAAGTACTTAAAACTGAACACCAGCCAAAAATATCATGATAAAAATGAATAGTTGATTAAACTATTAAACTAAAACAGCTTTTGCTGCATTATTCACCCTCAATTCAGGGATATCTTCCTTAGTACTTTTTCCTGCCATTAAATATCCTCAGTTTCATGACCTGCATCAATTAACCCAATTCATCTGAGCCTAGGCCATCCATAGGCCAGTCTATGAATGGACAGTAAATTGAAAGGGAACACAATGACAAGACCAACTCTTTTTATCTCTGCTTTCTTTTCCTATCAGCATGCTCCTGGTCAGCATATGAACTGATTTGCTCCTTCCTCTTGCACTCCAGTTCTGCTGTACAAGCTGATACCAGGTGAAATTCAGATACTCACACTGCTTGCTTTAAAAAATAAATTTAATTATGTATTAATTATTACAGATCTGCAATAATGTGTCTCTTTTATATCTGCCTAGAGTTCAATTTTAAGTCAGCCACAGGCAACTGGCATTTTCAAAAGTAGGGTAGCAATAGCAGCCCTTCTACATATGTTAATGTGTGGAAATGCACTCAGGGGAATACAATGAGCCTGAACCAGCTCCAGCCAATGCACATTGGTTTGGAGCTCAAGAGATCTGGGAACCCTCTCTTAATAAGTTACATAGTTATCTCAAATATTTTTATAACTACATGGCTGAAAAAAAGACAAACGTTCATCTAGTTCTACCAAAAAAAATGAAAATGCTTTACCCAGAGTTGATCCAAACAAAGGCAAAAAAACCCAGCAAAGCATGGCCCAATTTGCTCCTGCAGGGGAGCATATGCCTTCCTGATCTCCCAAGAGGCAATCAGATATTCCCTGGATCAACTTTACCTATAAATGTTAGTATCCAGTTATATTCTGTATATCCAAGAAAGAATCCAGGCTTTTTATAGCAATCTATTGAGCTGGCCAGAACCAACTCTTGAGGGAGTCTATTTCACATTTTCACTGCTCTTACTTTGAAGAAACCTTTCTGTATTTGGAGAATAAATCTCTTTTCTTCCAGATGTAAAGAGTGCCCCCTTGCTCTCTGTGATGACCTCAGGATTAATAGCTCTACACCAAGTTCACTATATGATCCACTGACGTATTTATATATATATATATATATATATACAGTTGTGTCCAAAATTATTCAACCCCCACTGAAATTGAGTGTTTTGGCCAGTTTGACATTGCTTTTGATCATTCAGTCATCTTGCTTACATTTACATTAAAGAGGCACTTGTAGGTCAGACAAATATAACATAACAGTTATAATGAAATAACCACAAATGTCTTTTCTGTGCTCACAGCATTATCAGTTTTATTCAACCCCCAAGTGACATTCAATCTTAGTACTTAGTACAGCATCCTTTTACAGTTATAACAGCTTTTAAACGTGAAGCATAGCTTGACACAAGTGTCTTGCAGCGATCTACGGGTATCTTCGCCCATTCTTCATGGGCAAAGGCCTCCAGTTCAGTCACATTCTTAGGCTTGCGCACTGCAACTGCTTTCTTTAAGTCCCACCAGAGGTTCTCAATCGGATTTAAGTCTGGTGACTGCGATGGCCACTCCAAAATGTTCCAGCCTTTCCTCTGCAACCATGCTCTAGTGGACTTGGAGGTATGCTTGGGATCATTGTCCTGTTGAAAGGTCCAACGTCTCCCAAGCCTCAGGTGTGTGACGGACTGCATCACGTTTCCATCCAATATCTCCTGGTACTGAAGAGAATTCATGGTACCTTGCACACGCTGAAGCTTCCCTGTACCTGCAGAAGCAAAACAGCCCCAAAGCATGATTGACCCTCCACCATGCTTCACAGTAGGCAAGGTGTTCTTTTCATCATAGGCCTTGTTCTTCCTCCTCCAAACATAGCGTTGATCCATGGGCCCAAACAGTTCTAATTTTGTTTCATCAGTCCACAGAACACTATCCCACAACTTTTGTGGTTTGTCCACATGGCTTTTGGCATACTGCAGTCGACTCTTCTTATTCTTTGGAGACAGCAAGGGGGTACGCCTGGGAGTTCTGGCACGGAGGCCTTCATTACGCAGTGTGCGTCTTATTGTCTGGGCTGAAACTTCTGTACCCACATCTGACAAATCTTTTCTCAGTTCCTCAGCAGTCACACGGGGACTTCTCTCCACTCTACGCTTCAGGTAGCGCACAGCAGTCGAAGTCAGCATCTTCTTTCTGCCACGACCAGGTAGCGTTTCAACAGTGCCCTTTGCCTTGAATTTGCGAATGATGCTTCCTAAGGTGTCTCTTGGTATGTTTAACATCTTTGCAATCTTCTTATAGCCATTGCCCTTCCTGTGAAGAGAAATCACCTCTTCTCTTGTCTTCCTGGACCATTCTCTTGCCTTCACCATGTTTGTAACCACACCAGTAAATGTCTAGAAGGAGCTGAGTATCACAGTCATTTTAAAGCTGCCTAATTGGTGCTTATTATGCTTGATTGCTGCTCGGTGACATCCACAGGTGTTTTCAATACCTGATGGAAAGCACCTGTATGAACCTCTGTTCTTCAGAGTGGTAGTCTTTAAGGGGTTGAATAATTGTGGCAATGAAGAAACCACATAAGAACCATTTACTACTGTATTACATAAACAATTGATGTCATTTTAGTTGCATTTGGGTAGTTACAACGTCCTTGTAGGATTTGATTCTGAATACAATTCCAAATGTACACTATAGTCCCTAAACCCCTTTACAGCATTGGGGGTTGAATAATTTTGGACACAACTGTATATATATATATTGATCATATCCCCCTTAATCTCCTCTTCTCAAGAAAGAATAATTTCATTTCCTCTAATCTTTCCTCATAGCTGAGCTCCTCCATGCCTCGTATCAGTTTGATTGCCCATCTCTGCACTTTCTCCAGTTCCCCAATAATCTTTTTGTGAATTGGTGCCCAAAACTGAACTGCATATTCCAGATGAGGTTTTACTAATGATTTGTACCGGGGTAATATGATATCTCTCTCTCTGGAGTCTATACCTCTTTTAATACAAGAGAGGATTTTGCTCGCTTTAGAAATCTCAGCTTGGCATTGCATGCCATTATTAAGCTTATGATCTACCAGAACTCCCAGATCCTTCTCCACCTTTGATTCCCCCAATTGTACCCCCCCTAGTATGTACGATGCATGCATATTCTTAGCCCCCAAGTGCATAACCTTACATTTATCAACATTAAACTTCATTTGCCATAGTTGCCCAATTAAACAGTGCATTGAGGTCAGCTTGTAAGTTGAAGACATCCTGTAAGGACATTATTCCACTGCACAGCTTGGTGTCATCTGCAAAGACTTAAATGGGATTTTTAATCCCAGACCCTATATCATTTATAAATATATTAAAAGTAAGGGTCCCTTCACTGAATCTTGGGGTAGACCACTGACAACCCTAGATCATTCAGAGTATGAATCATTAACCACTACTCTCTGAATACGATATTTTAGCCAGTTTTCTATCCATTTACATACAAATTTTTCCAAGCCTTTAGACTTTCCCTTACACATTAGCTGTGTGTGGGGAACTGTGTCAAAGGCTTTTGCAAAATCCAAGTATACCACGTCTACCGCCACTCCTTTCCAAGGTTTTGCTCACCTCCTCATATAAAGAAATCAGATTTGTTTGACAACTTCCCTCTTTCATGAACCCATACTGTCTGTTGCTTAACCCCTTGACGCCAATGGCACACAAATGTGGCCTCACAGAACTGGGCTTTTTTCCGTGGGGCCGCATATTTGCGTACCTGCTCCCAGCACAGAGACCGCGGTGTCACTGAGAGCCCTGGGTCCTGTTCTAACGAACGGGACCCGGGATTCCCGTTCACGTGATCGCTGTGATAGCCTCTGATTGGCTATCACAGTGATCAGTCACTGTGCAGCCCGGCCCCCTTGTTATTTCTCTCTCTATGAATGGAGAAGAGAGATACATTGTATCTCTCTAACTCCTGACAGAGATAAAAAAATGTTTGTAAAAAAAAAAAAGATAAATAAATATTAAAAAATAAAGAAAAATACCTAGATCAAGGTTTGATCTAGTTCAGTGCCAGGGTTAGTGTTTGGGTCAAGGTCAGGGTCAAGGTCAAAGGTCAGGGTCAAATGTCAGGATTTAGAAAAAAAAATTGGTATCAGTGTCAGTTAACGTTAATGTCAGAGTCAGTGTGTTTTAGGTAAAAAAAAAAACAAACAACAAATAACATACACATATATGGAATCGCTGCGATCATCAAGAGCTGGAGAATTTATTTTGGGTTGTTCTAAGGAGGTAGGTTATGGTCGTAACAAGAAACACAGCTAAATAAAAAAAAAATGATTTTTTTTACTATTTTGGGCCAGTTTTCCTTTGATAATAATAAAAAAAAAAATTAGGAGCTATCCATTACTATTTACCACCAAATGAAAGCCCAATTTGTCCTGAAAAAACAAGGTATAATCCACCTGGATGTACAAAGTAGTTGTGATGATATGTACGATTTTACTAACACATGTCAACGTTGCAGAATTGTGCTTAGGCATTTATATTTGTTTTACCCTTAGGCGTGAAGGGGTTAAAATATTTTTTGCAATCAAGAACTTATCTATGTAGTCTAACAGGTCTATAAATACTTGGTAAAGATTTTGAGCCCTTTTTAAAGATAGGCACCACATTGGCCTTACGCCAATCCAGTGGTACTATGCCAGTCATTAAAGAGTCCGTAAAAATTAGAAACAATGGCTTTGAAATGACAGAGCTCAATTCTTTAAGGACCAGTGGGTGTATGCCATCCAGTCCAGGTGATTTATTCATTTCTTTCTGTAGCATATCAATTGTGAGCCAATGTGGATCATCTGGGGCTATGTCAATACCATGCCCATTATGGACAAGAGCTCCCCCATGCTCCTTTGTATAAACAAAGCATACATACAAAGAAGGTATTTAATAAATTTGCCTTCTCTTGAAAACTTTTTTGGGGTTTGTCCTGCTATCTTATGCAATCTGTCGTTTGTTTTAAATTTTTGCTGCCTTGGTTTCCCTTTTACATATTCTGTTATATTCCTTTGTAATGTTTAAAAAATGAAAGCGTGCCTTCATTTTTATATTTTATACAAGCTCTTTTCTTATTATTTATAGCTTTTTTAACTTTGGCTGTAAGCCACATGGGTTTTATTTTTAGCTTTTTAAACTTGTTGCCCATGGGAATATATTTGGCAGTGTGTTCATATACAGTCTTTGAAGAACTCCCATTTCTGTGTTGTGTTCATCGATGCCAATATTCCCTTCCAGTCTAAGTCTTGAAGAGCAGCTCTCAGCCTTGGAAAATTAGCTCTCTTAAAGTTAAGTATTTTTATCTTGTTTTTCTCTTGGTTTTAAAGTGAACAGTTCAGCCATTTTTTAATATATAATAGTCCTAACAGCTTTGTTAGTCAGAAAAGCATTTTTGGTTGACTTTTCCTAGACTTTGTTTGACATGCTCCTGCACCACTCACTAGGCCAGTACTTGTGCTATTGGGTGGAGATAACTTCGCCATGTGATGTATGCAGGTGTTGGGACCTAATGTGACACACCCCTCCATTACCTTCTCCTTTAGGTACAGGCAGACAACACAGACTTGTTGCTGAGTAAGTTAGCCCACAGGGTCAAGAACATAATTTGTAAAAACAGGGACAAAATTGAAAATTTTTTATTCCTGAATAGTCTCACTCGACCCACTAATGCGTATTTCAGCCATGCTCCCCTGCTGGCTCTTTCACTTGCAGATGTCCAATCATTGTGCAAGGTCCATCTTGGTCAATGTTGTTCAGCTAACACAGAGTTAATGACCTCCTCCCCACAGGACAGATTCAAATTCAAGTGATTGACCAATGCGGTCCTAGCACTGCATCTTGTGAGGAAGAAAAGGGAAAAAGTCCCATTCTCTCCAAACCTGAAAAAAAGTATTTCTGAGGGATCTGACAGATTATAGGACTGATGGGAAAGGACAAGGAAGGGACGTTCCTTTTAAAGTGACCCTTTAACTGCTGACACCACTTTGCTGTTTTCTGGCCACTTAAGGCCCCTTGTACATGGGAGTCACACTTTACTGATGTTTACTCAGGAACTTGTGACGCCCGTGTGCAAGGGGCCAAAAACTGGGTGTAAAGACCTGAGTAATGTTGAGTATAGGCGAGTAAAGGTGTGGAAGCACATAGAAATTCTTCTTTAGTGCCAGTATTGGAATATACTCATTTATACTCGCATAAACAAGTAAACATGAGAGTAAATCACTGCATGTAAATAAAAAGTTTTCTATTTTTGTTTTACTGCTCTGTACTTAATTCTGTATTACTGATCTTTACTCAGCTGTGTGCAATGTCCCATAGACAACAATACATCTCATTTCAGATCAGTAAAAAACAGCATTTTTAACTACCATGTGCAACAGGTCAAATACCTCTTTGCCCCACTATGCATTGTGGTTCTTCCCACTGGCTTGTACATTTGGCAGTGATGTATGAACTGGAAGGAGAAACCACAGTGTACAGTAGGTATTCTACACACTTGTAAGTGTGGAATACTTGCAGGGGCTGGGAAGCTGTGGAGCAGTGGTGTTTCTGGCAAAGCCTGCTAGAAAGTTTAGCAAGCTGGAACATAAAAGTGAGGCACAATACAATATTAATAACAGGAAACAGGTTCAATTGACAAAGTGAGCTCATCAGGATATGGATCCTTATTTTCAAAAAAGTGTCAGTTATTGTCAGCTGAATCCAATGAGATTTGAGAATTAAAGTCACGTGGCTAAAATAAAGATCCTTACCTTGGTTAAAACTTTGTGAATCCATATGGACTGAAGAGAGCAGCTGGAATATCAACAATGGGGAGCGGTGAGTGCCCAGGACAAATAGCAAACTGTTATTGTGTGTTTGTGATGTAGTGAAGCAATGCAACAGGTGGAGACGGCTCTCAAAAGGAATTATACGGTGGGGGAGAAAAACAGGGGGTCACCCAGTGGGCTTTAAAAAGGAATAAAAAGGAGAAAAAAGTGTCTAATTTTGTGAAATGGAAAGGACATTAGGAGGCAAATGGTTTGATTGAAAGGAGAAAAGGAGGAAACCAGAAACCAGCATATAAATTTGCTTCCCAAGGTGTTTATTTTGAGGAGAAGAGGATAAAATCCCTTCCGCACTTATATAATCTTTTCCACATCTAAACAGAGAGGTAATAGCAGACCTCAAACTGTCAAATAAGAGACAAAGGAGAGATTAAGAGCAGATCGGTAAAAGGTGGGGTAAACACCCCAAAAACAAGCATAAGCACAATAAAAAAAATGTGCCTCCACAGGAGAAGAGTCCAGGGGGTCAAACCCTGAAGAAACAAAGGGGAGCAAGTGACAAACAAGAATAGTGGAGATCAATCCAGACTGTCATTAGGGATAACTGAATTAAATCAAGGTAAAAAAAACCCTAATGTAGAGGGTGAAGAGGATACTAGAAATATGAAAGAGCAAGGAGGATTTTTTTTACAAATGCCCACAAAATGATAAATGGCAGACATGTTTGTGAAATTAGAACTCTCGATAAAAAAAGATATGGCAATAATACATAAATATTAAGCATGACTATGATGTCTTATATGAAGACAATGGTGAGTATATTGTGACATCATAAAATGGTGACAGATATAATCAATCAATTCCATATGATTAAAAAGTCTATATAATCATCAAGATATTTCAATGAAGTTGCGCCAAAGCTCCTAGAGACTTGCGTCAATGATATTATGTGCTCGTGACTTCCGTGATATGAAGAAAAAAGAGGTGTGCTTGCACTCACCAGACCCAAAATAATAATAATGCGCATATAATGAAGATGGTCATCTAGGCCTCAATGGATACGTGATACTACACTGGCACAGGAACCTGGGTAAGACCTCTGGACCTCTCAAATGGACCCTCTGGAAGGATTGAACCTCTTTGTGGTCTTTATAGCTAAGTAGTAGATACACTTCAGCATGCACGCCACCTTTAGTGGCTCAGAAAAAAAGCCACCGGAAACAAAGTGCTAATATAGTGTAGCAATTTTTTTAAATGGTGGTGCACAAATAGCAGCATTAGCAGTCCAAAGCCAAAAACATGAACAATGGTGGGTAGCAACAGTTTCACCATAAATAAGGATAGTAGAAGCAGCTAGTGAACAACATCAAAATAGCTACCGATTTACCACATGGCTCACAGCAGTGATCAACAGTGGAGTAGGACGTCGGTGTGGCAAGCTAATACTCTGACGCATTTCGTGCAATGGCACATTGTCAAAGGGTAGCCGCCATTGCCGTACGTCCTTTTATAAGTTCTGCGCATGCGACAGAATTATGGAGCAAAAGGTATATTAATGAGGCAGCATGTCCCAGAACCTACACCCCTCTAATAGTGGGGGAAGGCATGAATAGACAGAGTCCCACCCCAAACTGAGGGATCAGTGGTGGGATCTGTACCACAGAGTATCCAAGGGCTAGGAATAGGCTAAGGGTTTTTAGGGGGAAGGGGTGGGAGGGGGCAGAGGGTGGGGGGATCTGGGGTGGGAGAGTAGAGAAGAATGGACCAACTTGGAGTCCACTGGTGTCTCAAATCTATTATATCAATATCTCTATGAGGATTCGATGGAAGGAGAAAAGGGGGAAAAAAAAAAAAAAAAAGAGGAAAATAGAAAAAAGATAAAACATTATGGGATAGCAAATAGAAATGTAGTTAACTTTATGACTGATAATGTAAAAGCACTGAATACGCCGGTAAAAAGACACAAGATTATTAGAGAAATTTATCAATGCTCAATTGATGTAGTCTTTTTACAAGAGACACATCTATCTCAAGATTCAAGAATTATGTTACAATCAAGAAATAACCCAGTTTGGTATGACTCCCTAATAAAACAAGGCAAAGGTGTAGCTATAGGGAAAAAAAATTTAAGATTTACTATAGAAGATAGGCTTGTGGACCCAGAAGGTCGGTTTTTGTTCTTAAGGGGGAAATTGTATGAACAGGAATGTACACTTACAAATATATACTGCTCAAATAAGAACCCAATGTCTTATTTAGAAAATACCTTAATGGAGCTAATGGATTTTAAGAAAGGGAAACTGATTGTAGCAGGGGATTTAACAGGAGCGGACTGACAACTCATGGGGCCCCCGGGCAATAGGGCCCCTGTGTCCTTGCCCAAACTCAAAAAAACCTATGAAAAAGGTATCAGGGGCATCTCATAGGGCCCCCTACTGACCCCAGGCCTTCGGGCAGTGCCTGAGTTTCCAAATGGTTAGTCTGCCCCTGGGATTTAAATGTTTGTATGGATCCTCAGTTTGATTCATCATCCCAAGTACAGAGGGATAGAGGTAAATGTCTAAGATCTATCAAAAAGAAACTGCATCAATGTCAACCGGTGGATGTGTGGAGGATTAAGCAGGGATAAGTGACTATATGTTTTATTCCCCTGTACAAGCAACATATTCTAGATTTGATTATATATTGATAGAACATAGACAATTGGAGACAATGATTAAATCCAATATTGAAGTTACATCACTATCAGATCATGCACCTGTCATGAGGTTGAAAGTGGGAGGGGTGAAGAATAAAACATATGCTTGGAAACTAAATGAGACACTCATCCAGGATCAGGAGACGTAAGCGAGATTATGGGAAAAAATAGAGCAATATTTGTTGGCATATGAAACGGAGGGACTCTCAGTGGCCACAGTATGGGAAGCACATATATAAGGGGTATCTTGATTGCCATAGGGGCGGAAAAACAGAAAAAAAGGTCGGAAACGATAAAAATACTAATAGAGGAATTATATGCATTGAAGAAATTACATAAAAAGAGAACAGAAATTGAAGTACAAGATAAGATTATCATAAAGAGAGAAGAACTAAGTAATTTATTGGAACAAGATACAAATAAGGTCTTTATCCACTTGCCAACCACGCTATAGAAGAATGATGGCTACAGGGTGGTTGTCCAGTTCTGGGAGGGCGTCATATGACTTCCTCCCAGAACACGTTCTCCCGGCGTGCACCCAGCGATCTCTGTGATCGCTGTGTCCTACGGACACAGCTGATGATGTGGTGTCGTAAAAGGCCAATCACAGCGGCCTTTTACCATGTTACCAGCTGTGTCCAATGACACAGCAGATTACCGGTAAATGCAGTTGCCGGTTATCGGCTGCAGTTTCCTCACGCTGTCACAGCGTTAGGAAAGTACTGCTTATAACCTGCAATTGTCAGAGGACGGATCGGCACTGATCATCTGGGCACTGATTATCAGTGCCCTGATGATCAGTGCCCAGCAGTGCCACCCACCAGTGCCGCAGCAGTGCCACCCACCTGTGCCCATCATTCCCAGTAGTGACACACACCAGTGCCCAGCAGTGCCCCCATCAGTGCCACCCATCAGTGCCTAGAAGTGCCATCAGTCAGTGCCACCCATCAGTGCCACCTATTAGTGCGCATCAGTGCCACCTATCAGTGCCCATCATTGTTGCATATCAGTGCATCATCAGTGCCACCTATCAGTCCCCATCAGTGCTGCCTGTCAGTGCAGCCTCATTGACGCACATCAGTAAAGGAGAAAAAAAAATTACCTGTTTACAACATTTTATAATAAAAACAAAGAAAAACATTTTTTCAAATTTCTTTTTTTGTGTTTATAGCGCAATAAATAAAATACCCAGTGATTAAATACCACGAAAAGAAAAAAAAATTCTATTTGTTTGAAAAAAAAAATTATAAAAATGTCATATAGGTACAGTGTTGCATGACTGAGCAATTGTCATTCAAAGTGAAACAGTGCTGAAAGCTGAAAATTGGCCTGGGCAGGAAGGGGGTATAAGTGCCCGGTAAGCAAGTGGTTAAGATGGTGTTGAGAGAAAGATATCAATGGGGGAATAGACCAGGAAGGTCAGGAAAAAGAAATCAGTAAATTTCAGAGAGAAATTAGAAAACATGAAAATTAGTTTATCCAACTAAAATAATTGCTAGTGTATTCCAAAATTATGACAGTTCCTTATACGCAGTTAAACCCAAGAATAAAAAAAGAACTGGAGGGAAATAGAAATATAAAAATCCAGACATATTTAAAAGCGGCTGGACTACCGAGATTAGAGGAAGAAAGATTGACATTTCTAGAAAGATCAATTTCACAGGAGGAAATACAAGTTGCAGCAGCTGGAAAGAGTCTGTGGCCAGACGGATTTACAGTGAAATGTTATAGGAAATTTAGAGAACAATTAATGCTGAAAATGGGTATTTATATGAATGCATTGGGAGAACGAGTGCAAATAAAGGAAATAGTCGTTGCTGGCATATATTACAATTTTGCCTGAAGACAAAGATTTGTCCAAATATGCCAGCTACAGACCAATTTCACTAATAAATGTAGATATGAAATTATATCCAAAAATTATTGCTAGGAAGATGAAGGATCTAATGCTGGAGTTGATACACCTACAGGTGAAACTCGAAAAATCAGAGTAACCGTGCAAAAGTTAATTTATTTCAGTAATGCAACTTAAAAGGTGGAACTAAATATATGAGATAGACTCATTACATGCAAAGCAAAATAGTTCAAACCGTGATTTGTCATAATTGTGATTATGGCTTACAGCTCATGAAAACCCCAAATCCACAATCTCAGAAAATTAGAATATTACATGCAATCAATAAAACAAGGATTGTACATAGAACAATATCGGACCTCTAAAAAGTATAAGCATGCATATGTACTCAGTACTTGGTTTGGGCCCCTTTTGCAGCAATTACTGCCTCAATGCGGCATGGCATGGAAGCTATCAGTCTGTGGCACTGCTGAGGTGTTATGGAATACCAGGATGCTTCAATAGCGGCCTTCAGCTCTTCTGCATTGTTTGGTCTCATGTCTCTCATCTTTCTCTTGGCAATGCCACATAGATTCTATGGGGTTCAGGTCAAGCGAGTTTGCTGGCCAATCAAGCACAGTAATCCCACGGTCATTGAACCAGGTTTTGGTGCTTTTGGCAGTGTGGGCAGGTGCCAAGTCCTGCTGGAAAATGAAGTCAGCATCCCCATAAGTTGCATTACTGAAATAAATGAACTTTTGCACGATATTCTAATTTTTCGAGTTTCACCTGTACATTAGGTGGGATTTATACCAGGAAGCGAAGGTAGAGACAAGGTCTGAGATCATTACTCCTACAAAAAAATAAGATAGAGAAGTCCCCAGTTCTATTCCTGTCAATATCTGCTGAAAAAGCTGTCGACAGGGTAGATTGAGGATTTATGATGAGCAGTTTAGAGGTGATAAGATTAGGACCACAAATGCTTCAGTGGATAAAATCTTTATATAGTCACCTTTCAGCAGTGGTAAAGATCAATGGTGCATTGTCGGAGCCTTTTCGAAATGTATAATGGAACTAGCCAGGGATGCCCACTCTCACCTCTTTTGTTTGCTTTATCCTTGGAGCCCTTGTTAGCAACTATACGAAAAAGGGGAATTGGATAAGAGAAGTAGAACATAAAGTGGCATCGTATGCAGACGATATGTTATTTTATGTTGTAAATCCCAGAGTAATTTTGCTTTGCCAAACCTAATGCGAACATTAAAATATTATTGAGAGCTATCAAACTTTTAAAATGAATCTTTTAAAATCTGAGATTTTAGATATTAACCTCCCTGGCTGTAATCCAAAGTGTGGCTCGGGGTTAACTTTCAGTACCAAAAGCGGTAACCCCGAGCCACACTTGGGATTACACTGCAGCGTTGCTCCTGCGATCCCTCAAGCCTTACCTTGTCCTGCAATCCCGCGATGTCCTCCCGCTGCATCCCCGGCCATGTCCTCCAGCCAATGCCAGCATCTGTCTTCCGGGTTTCATTCTCTGTGGGATGTACGGGGGGTGGAGTCAGCGGGAAATTCAAAAAAGTTATGTGATGTACACTCAATACATTGTAATCTATTAGTATTACATTACTGTATCAATACATTCCACCTCAGTTTTGTCCCTAGTGCTTTGTCCAGTTCCCTGCCTGCAGTTTTACCAGTCTTTCTGCCTGGAAACTTGAAAACGTCCATGGCATCCAAAATGTGTCCCTGTAGGCCAAAAGCAGTTTTGGATCAGCTAGAAGACAGCAAAAGTGAATTAGAAGCACTTGTAGAATTGAGCGATAGTGATTCATGGGGAAATTCGGCATCAGACACTTAAAGTGAGGACAGCGACTATTCTGCGACTGAGCTAATTGATGTGCAAACTTGGTGCGCTGTTGACTGTGGTATGGATAAGGCAGCGCTCTCAAGATTCCCATTTATTGGAGCAGCTGGTATGAAAGTAGACATCGAACATGACAACCCCTTGGCATACTTACAATTATTTCTGACCAATGAGGTTATTGAAAAAATTGTTACTGAGACAAACCGGTACCAAGAGCAACAATTGGCTTCTCTGCATTGGAAGTTTCCAAGAAGCAGAAAGTGTTAACCAGTGACCAAAGATGACATTTGGAAATTTCTGGGCCTAATAATTCTTCAGGGAGTGGTGGGGAAACCCCTGCAGAAGTAGTATTGGACAACTAATAAATTACTTGCCACTCCATTCTTTGGTACCGTCATATCAGAGTACAGATTTTCCCTGATCATGACATTTTTACACTTAGAAAACAACGAAGAATTTGACAAAACTACTCATCCTGCATCAAAACTAAAGAAAATTTGGGAAGTATCTCTATGATTCTAAAGAATTTTCATCTGAGCTATGTTCCAGAAAGAGATATCAGCATAGATGAAAGTCTAATGGCCTACAAGGGAAGGCTCAGCTGGGTACAATACATTGCATCAAAGAGAGCACAATTTGGTGTAAAATGCTACATGCTATGCGAACCGTCAACTGGCTACATTCGGAATTAAGTGATATACATTGGAAAAGGAAGAATATTCAAAACAAAATACAGCAACTATGGAATGGCAACATCTTTCTTTCACTAATTGAGCCATTGCTAAATCAGGGCTATTGTGTAACAACCTACAACTTTTATACATCTCCTGAACTTTATGAGTTTCTTCTGCAAAACAAAACCGATGCCTATGGAACCATTAGGGCTAACCGGCGCGACATGCCGCCAATGTTTGGCAATAAGAAGCTGAAGACTGGAGAAATAGTTGCCTGGCAGAAAGGCAAAATTATGGCGTGACAAGAAAGATGTGTGCCTAATGAGTAAGTTTCATAATACCTCCACTGTTATGGTAAGCACAAAAGGTGGGAAAGAAATCATGAAGCCACAAGTAGTGATAGGTGAGAGGTGTCGACAGACTAAGCAATGACATTCTACCCAGCAATGAGGAAACAGCAAAAGAAGTACTACAAGAAGATCTTCAGGAATCTTCTTGATCAATGCTTGTGGAATGCCTACATTCTGCTAAAAAAAAGAAGAATGACAAGCCTGTGATTTATTCGGACTTCATTTGGAAAATTGCCGAAAGTATCTTTGTGAACCACCAACAACAAACACCATCAATGGCTGTGAATAGAGGTTGTCGTGCTGTTGGCGTTGTCAACCCGGGAACGCCTGACTGGTCAACACTTCGTGGACTATATCCCACCAACCGAGAGGAAGTCAGCTCCTACTAGGATGTGCATGGTTTGTTGCTCGAAGCAAGATGACAGTAGAAGGAAAATTAGAAACCAGGTTCCATTATCCTGATTGTGACATCGGACATTGTGCAGTCCCATGTTTCAATTTTTCATACCCGGGAGGTTTACTAAACCAATATGTAGTATCTAGTAATATTACACCTTTGTTTGGACAAATGTCAATATTTTTGGTTTGATTACATTATTGAATTAAATGTATTATAATATTTTTTTTATAATTATTTATTATATTATAATTTATGATTTCATGTTTCAAACGTTATCATACCTGGGATGTTTACTAGATTCTTGTTTGGACAGATTTAAAATGAGTTATTCCTAAGCCTACAATATAAAACAACAAATTTCCATGCAAAACAATGTACCGCTTTGACATTCAAAAATACTGACATAATCAGACCGCCAGGGAGGTTAATATACTGAAAGTATTACCTTTTAAGTGGCAAGATAAAGAATTAAAGTACATAGTAGTAAAGTTAACCCTATCACTCAAGAGTATATACCAAGCGAACTACATACCACTATTGAATGAAATAAAAGAGG
This sequence comes from Staurois parvus, assembly GCF_062004578.1. NCBI lineage: Eukaryota > Metazoa > Chordata > Amphibia > Anura > Ranidae > Staurois > Staurois parvus. Next base: position 13,930,135 of record NW_028317802.1, read on the forward strand.
AATTGAGGAAAATGTCAAAAAGGATCATGTTCCTGGCTAGGAGGAATTAATATGGTTAAGATGGGGATACTTCCTAAAATCTTGTACACATTTCAAATGCTTCCAATTTACTTGCTGCAAGTGTATTTTAGGGTATTAAAAGGAATGATAAAGAGATATACTGTATATGGGCAAATAAAAAAACAAGGGTGAAATATGAGGTCCTGTGTAAGGATAAAATAAATGGGGACTAAATATGCCGGAGATTAAAAGATACTACTGTGTAGTAATTATATCATGAATAATGGAATGGGTGTATAATCCACAAGGGAAATGTTTGGTAGGGATTGAACTAACACTGAGTGAAGCACAATTAGAGTTATTTCGGTTCCACTCAGTATGGTATGTTTTCTGAAAACACTAGTACTCTAACAAAGAATGTATTTAGCGTATGGGATTTAGTTCACAAACAAAATGGATGGGAGTATAATTCACCATTAATACCATTGTTGGGAACAAATTATTTCCCACACGGGATGAGCACTATAGCAGGAACTTGAATTAAAGATAGGAATGAACAATCAAAAGATATGAAAAAGGGAGAGTTAACCACTTGCCTACAGGGCACTTACACCCCCTTCCTGCCCAGGCCAATTTTCAGCTTTCAGCGCTGTCACACTTTGAATGACAATTGTGCGGTCATGCAACACTGTACCCATGACATTTTTATAATTTTTTGAGACAGATAGAAATTTCTTTTGGTGGTATTTTATCACCTCTGCGGTTTATTTTTTGCTAAAACAAAAAACCACTGAACATTTTGAAAAAAAAAGTTTTAGTTTTTGTTATAAAATTTTGTAAATAAGTGATTTTTTTCCTTCACTGATGTGCGCTAATGAGGCTGCAGTGATGGGCACTGATAGGCTGCACTGATGGACACTGATAGGTGGCACTGATGAGGAGGCACTGATGGGCATTGACATCACTGATCACTGTCATCACTGATGGGCACTGAAAGGCAGCACTCAAATGGCACTGATAGGCGGCACTGACTGGCAGCACTGATATGTAGCACTGACTGGCAGCTCAGATGTGCACTGATAAGTGGCATTGATGTGCACTGGTAGGCACTGATATGTGGCACTGATGGGCACTGGCAGGTGGCATTGATGAGTACTGACAGCTGGCACTGATGGACACTGACAGCTGGCACTGCTGGGGCTACACAGATCATCAGGGCACACTGATCATCAGTGCCCTGATGATCATTGCACATGTCCCCTCTGAGGAATGGCGATTACCGGCTCTTCTCTCCTCTCGAGCTGTCAGCGTGACAGCTCGTGAGGAGAGAAATGCCGATAAACGGCATTTCCCTATTTACATGTGATCAGCTGTGATTGGACACAGCTGATCACATGACCAAGCCGACATCTTTGGCTCTTTCCATTGATCCGTTGTGATCGAGGGACACAGCGCACCACCGATCGTTGCGCGCTCCCGAAGCCGTGCATGTGCGGTTGGAATTGAAGGACGTCATATGATGTCCTCCCAGAACGAGAGAACTGCCTTGTGCCTGTCAAAACCTAAAATGGTGGGCAGGAGGCTGTTAAACATTTTACAAGAGTTGAACCAGAAAAGGGATTTGTTTCAGATTATGGATGAATGTCGGTATTATCAACTGAGATATTTTGCTGTATCACTTCCACAGCCACAGAGAGGTCGAAAATTTGTATCCATTAGAGCAATTATTGAACTTAAAGTGAACACAAAAACATTGCACTTCACGCATTTATAAGACACTTTCTATAATTGCTGAACTGGTTGTTTCACTGTATATGGTGTGGGGTTAGCTCAGGTGGGGGATCTCCTTCCCTGGGAAAAAGGTAGACCGCACAGCAGGCTTTCGTCAAAATCTGACTGGTTGTCAGTTTTATTTAAAAGGTTTGCAAAAATATCAAAATAAACAAAACATCAAAATAAACCCTTGCCATCCAGGCACTAACTAAACAGGAGACATTTCCTCTCTCAGAGGTGAAGGACTTCTCCCTGTTACCCAAAACAAAACAAAAACAAACCTTTTCTTGTAGGTATAGTACACACAGACAGCTCTCTCAGAATACCTCTCTGAGTCCCAGGCCACGAGCAACTCCTTGCTCCAGCCCTGCCTCCTTTATACCACCTGTTGGTGGTCATCAGTGGAGCACAAACTCCGGTCCGGAACCACCTCTGCCATTGTGGCCCCAAAAACCCGGAGTGGACTCCACCTTACACCTCACAGTATGACCTCATATGACACATATCGTCCATCCATCACTTTGCCGTTCATACTCTCACAATGGGTAAATGGGAAAAAGAGTTGAAAACACAGTTGCGTGAGCAGCAGAAAAAGAAAATATTTAGGATTGCACATGGGGGTTGTCGATATGAACACAGTGGAGATGAATTATACATTTATAGCAAGATGGTATGTTACACCCAGTAGAGCTCATAACTTACATTCAGAGAATTCACTGTTTTGCTGGAGGGGGTGTTGGAAGGAGGGCACAGTGGTACATGTAGGGTGGGACTATCCCACTATACAAGAATTTTGGCAGATAGTAGGTCAACAAATAATAGAGATTGTAGGAGAGGGTATGTCCAAAGATCCATGGGTGTGCTTATTCCAGAACACTGACCTAACAGTAAAACAGTATAAGAATACAATGACACCTCATTTAATTAATGCTGTAAAAGGGTTGATCCCTAAGTTCTGAAAGGCCCAGGAGACCCCTAAACTAAAAGATTGGATAAAGAGGGTAGAATATGTAAAAAGGAAGAATTATATTACAGTGGAGAAGATAAAATGGGTAAATTCATAAAAATCTGGGAAAGATGGTGTGAATTTAAATCTACACAAAGGTTTGCAGATTTGATGGTATAGAACAAGGCTATTGAATTAAAATTCAATCCGGTCACTAAAATTTTCTTCTGACCGAGGTCCGAATAGGGTGTGCCCATCAGTGTGCCTTCTTACATTAGGTGTTGCCATCAGAGTACAACATTACATCATGTAATGCCATCACATCAGGTGTGCCCATCAGAGTGCTCTTTTATATCAGTTGTCCCCATCAGGGTTCCCCTTTACATCAGGTATCCCCATCACTGTGCTACCTTACATCAGGTATTCCCGTCAGCGTGCCCCTTTACGCTTAAAGTACCCCTTTCCATCATATTTCCCCATCAGAGTGCCCCTTTACATCCTATTCCCCAATCAGAGTGCCCCTTTCCATCACATATGCCAGTTAGACTACCCCTTTCCATCACATGTGCCCGTCAGAGTGCCCCTTTCCACAGTATGTGCCCATTTGTGCCCCCTTAACATAATGTATGCCCATCAGAGTGCCCCTTAAAATAAAATGTGCCCGTCAGAGTGCCCCTTAACATAAAATAAGGGACATGCTGTTGGGCACATGTTATGTTAAGTAGCACTCTGACAGGCACATTTATATTAAGGGGCACTCTGATGGGTACATTTTATGTTAAGGGCCACTCTGATGTGCACATTCTATGTTGGGCAGGGAGTGGGAGCCAGAGAGACAGTGAGCTGCAAGGGGCGGGATGCACACGCAATGCCGTGTTGCCGTGTCAAATGCCCTGCTCAGCAGCAGATCTGTCACTGCAGGCTGGTGGTCCAGAAGGGAGCGCTTCTGGGGCCGTTCTCAGACCACGGTCCACCATTTAGTGACCCCTGGTGTAGAAGAATAGAGAGAAAATGGGAACGAGTAGAGGGAGAGAGATAGTGGTAAGAGGTTTGGAGGAGAAATTAAGGTGTGAAGGAGGAATAAGAAGAACTTACAAAAAGGGAGGTCATAGATGGGGGGGGGGGGGGTTGAGTTATGGTTATGGAAAATTTGTAACAAACTGTAGATGATTATGTATTAAAATGTTGTCGGGTATTTTAAGATGTAATTAATCAAAACATAATAAAAAAACTTTGTAAATTGAGCCTAATGGGGCACATCTGGGACAAATAGAAAAATGATATATCTACAGTACATTGTCCATGGAAACCAAGCAAATGGTTTCTTTTTAATTTTATTAAGTGCAAATTAAATCTGCGAATGTATTTAATTGCCATTGCTAACATTAATTTCCTATTTTTTCTGTTTTTTAAATAATCATTATAGTTTTTCAACACACCTTTGATGGTAATGAGATGTATAGTCTTCCCTATATGGTCAGAAAAATGGCATTCATATTTCCCAGCATCTTCAAATGCCACAGGTAACAGTTTTATTGCTGAGCCCATGAAAAATTCCAGACGGCTTTGAAAGTTCTGCACACTTATTATTTTGTTATTTTCGATTATTTTAATTGTTGCTGTACTTTGTAAGTCAGAAGAGATCCACTTCCATTGGAAACTACTGGCTTTGGTGAGTCTTTTACAGTACATCAGCAATTCATTCCCAACCAATCGAAACTTCACCAGTTCTTCACCTGTAGACCCTGTAATCAAGTAAGCAACAACAATTCAAACACAAGTTCTAATAATAAATGTGAGAAGTGAAAACGTTTTTTATGACTTCCCATTTTTTGTGCTATTTATAAAAGATACAGTACTTCTCACATTTAATTTCAAGTTCTTCTGTACACTTACCAACTTTGGAAAAGTTTTAGCTTATAGTAAACATGGTACAAGCCTATACCATTTGTTACCATCAGTAAACATGATTTGTAGATCAAGAGCTGTAAGCCACTGATGGCTTATGCAAATCTTGAATATTTCTGCAAGATTGTTTTATTATTTAAAACATACTTCAAAAAGCAAGCTTCTTCTGTGCCTGCACAGTGTTCCCGATAGAGTAGTCCTGAAACCCTAAAAATAGGCTCACATGCTAAGAGTAACTAATTCTCTGGATGCAGTTTCTGGTTTCCCCCTTCCACTTCCTGTGTTTTATTATTTTTTATTGTACCCTAATTGTGGAGAGAAACCTCACTAACCAATACATAATAGTATAAGGATTAGGAAGCGGAAAAAGCAGCACAGAACCATCAGTTAGTAACGTGGAGCCTCTTAGCATACCAGAACACCCCTGTTTTTTGGCAATATCACAACACAGTGTAAATCTGGCCTTAGGGGTCCATGAGTTAAGAAGTGGGAGGGAGGGAGGGAGTACAAGCAGAAAGAGGTGTCTGCTCTATGAGGAGGGGTCTAAAGCTGGCCACAGCCATTAGAAGTTGTTTGAACATGCAGACATAATAACATTCAACCCTCAGGCTTATCAAACAGTTGGCAGGTCCACAAATATGTACCTTCAGTCATGCATGCATGTTCACAGATATAAGGTTTTTGTCCATTCAATACAGAACTGGTTAGGTTGAATTGCTATCATCTAGTATAGGCAGAGTGACATGAGCAGTAGTGAATACTGACTAAGGATGATTGCTGTTAATAAGGATGAACTTGAATGGAGGAAAAAGATGGCCGGCACAAATTACTGGAAGATCTGGGGAAAATTAAGCAGTAGTAAGGGACAAATTAGTAATCAACTAAAAACAACCTCATAGACCTAACCTGTCTGCTAAACATGTTTAGAGATGGTGAGCTAGATACCTTCTAGTACACCATCCTCCATACCCATAGCAGCATTGACCCATAAGAGGCCAGGAGTACGTACATTGCAAGGCCTTGCAATTCTACATGGTTTCAGGTCAGGACTCCAACAGTCTAGGCAAACACTTGTGGTGCAAGTAACATGGGAGTAACACGTTCCATAGAGGGGTCTGCTTTTCACCACCACTCTCCCCATGACTGCCACCACTCCCAACTCAACCAGGATTACACTGCATACCTTATATTCAGGACCTATGTAGTGTATTATGAGTCACACCCATCCATCTATCTGCAGCCTAATATTACCCACTTCTTACAAGCTTGTGCTTTAGAAGCTGCAGCAAATAAGATACAGCCCACCTCATTTCTTGGCTGGAAGACATACAGCATCTTCAAAAGCCTTCCTCTCCAGCCTTGCTGTCCTTGGCCTGCCCCTCCATTGTATTTCAGTCCTTTCAGTCCTGGAAGCTTTGCATCGCATGTGGTTATTATTTAGAGCAGTCTGCTGGCAAATGCAGTCTACCTAAAACACCTAGTCCTACAGACTGACATCCGCCCATCAACTACTCTCAAGATCCAGCCCATTGCTTACATCAGTGTTGAGGGCTCTTAAAAGGTGTACTGAGCAGGGTCCTGCATAAGCTTCCTTCTACCACCTCCCACCAGCCATGATCTGCCTGCACTGGATAGCACAGAGACTCAGTGAAGATAACAGTGGGTCTAAAATTATGGGTTTAAAATAAGATTCAGGTATCTAAAGAAAAGTGAACTGTTTTATTTAAAAATGTTGATGAGGAGAGGAGGAATGACTGGGGAAGTCACAATATAAGCCTTAAAAACTTCAGCTTTAAAGCTAGTGGCTCAGCACAACTACCAAGAAACTAGCACTTTCAAAAGTAAGAGTTAAGTAATTGAAGTCACTAGCTCCCAATTTTGGGACGCTAAGAAAACTGGAAGTATCTCAGATTGCATAAACTAACTCTACTGAATATTCTATAATAAATTAAAGCCATATACTCCTGTTTGCAAAGAACAACTTGAAACTAGTATAATTCTACCTTATTGGATGCAAAATCACATTCCTTCTTCCTCTGCATATAAAAAAATGTGGGAATTTTAAAGACAGATATGTCTTTTTAAATATGTACATATTGTATTTCTACAGCCTATATGGATTGTGGCTTTTTAGTGTTTAATAATATTTTTTCTATCCATTATAAAAAAAATATTTGCTAATGAGTTCCTCTTTTAATCTTTTTATGAATACAGGAAATATCAGCCATGGGCAAAGGGCAATTTTTAGAAAAGGTGTATTTGAAACAAATTATGCTAGATACTTACTTTTATTTAACTCAAGGGATGTTACAGAAATAATATTGTTGTCAGAGACACATCGATATATCCCCCTATTATTCTCTGAAAAGTCAAATATTTGAATGTATACTGTATCCATAAAGAAAAATTCATTCATGTTTTTCCTTCTTTCAAAAGATCCAGAGAAAGAGGGTTTTCCAGGCATTGAGGAATGACATGCAAGAGTTATGTCGGCTCCCAGTGGCAAATACTTCTTTTCAGGTTCTACACAATAAATAACAAAATGCATGGAAGAAAATAAGCATTATTAAAGAAAACAGCAACTGAGCAGTCTTTGGCAGTTATATGATCAGTATAAGGATATATGAAAATCCAAATCCAGCAAAAATATTTAATTTAATTTTGGGTACAGCAAAAGTTTACAACTAAACTCTTTTTATTGAATAAGTATTGGCAATAATGTGAAAACTTTTCTGTTTCTGTCTCAATGTTTTTGTTGAATTTCATTAAATGTACCACCATAGGTTTATATTACCATGAATTCTCAATTGACATTTACAATGTAAAACAAATAAAAACAAAAAATATGTAGCAGTCAACAGAGAATGAAAAAAATAAAGTTCTGAGGTTATCTGTTGTATATCTGATGATGTCACATATCTTGAGTATTCAAATTAGGCAAACTAAAAGAAAGAAACTTGAGATCTACATCCGGAAAATACAGAACTTCTTGTCTTAGGAGAACATGACCAGTAGGTGAAGTTTATAGGGTGACAATGAGAAGAAGGTTTAGTGGCTATGAGGCAGGTAGGAAAATACACCTTAGATTGTATGCCCCTTGAGGGTTAGGGACTGATGTGAATATACAATATACAATATATGTATGTAAAGTGCTGTGTAAATTGATGGCGCTTTATAAGTGCTTGTAATAAATAATAATATCAGAGAAAAAGATAAGTTTTCCTTCACATGGAAATAATTAGAGATGAGCGAAGAAATGAAAAATTCGATTCGACTGATTCGGCGAATTCGTGGACAATATTCGATTCGAGTCGAATAAATTCGCTGTGAATTTAACTTAAAAAAGGGTGTTTCTAGGCTTCAGAGAGACTTAATATTAGTGCAGAACACTGTACCTTTAATTTAAATGCCCTTGGAGTCTGCTGGGGAAGAGAAATAATACTGTCAGTCAGTATGACATGCAGATGAGTGCCGTCGATCTTAGAATCACCGCACACTTCACTCATTTGGGCAGTCACGGGGCCAAAACCAGAGTGTGGAGCCACAGTGTGGCGGTGGAGGCAGCAGCAATGGGAGGCCATACAGCACCCTATGACAAAAATGGAAACCACCAGCAGTGTGAGGAGACCTGAAAGTGGCACATGGCAGAGTGTGGCGATAGAGACAGCAGCAATGGGAGGCCGTACAGGGACCCATGACACACTCTGGACCTGGCAGCAGCATGAGGAGGCGGTACAGGGGCCCATGACAGATTACGGGCCTGGCAGCAGCATGAGGAGTCGGTACAGGGGCCCATGGCAGATTACGGGCCTGGCAGCAGCAATGGGAGGCCGTACAGGGACCCATGACACACTCTGGACCTGGCAGCAGCATGGGGAGGCGGTACAGGGGCCCATGACAGATTACGGGCCTGGCAGCAGCATGAGGAGTCGGTACGGGGGCCCATGACACACTCTGGACCTGGCAGCAGCATGAGGAGGCGGTACAGGGGCGCATGACAGATTACGAGCCTGGCAGCAGCAACTTGGACAGGAGGACGTTCAGCTTCTGCACCGTCGGGTGCGTGCTCGCAAACTGTTGTCTCTTGGAAACGGATTCCAAGAAAGACTGCTGACGGAATCCGTGAAGAGGAGTAGCAGGAGAAGGAGCATCTGAACGAGCGGAATATGCCAACAAGCGACAACAGTGGCCCATGACAGATTACGGGCCTGGCAGCAGCATGAGGAGTCGGTACGGGGGCCCATGGCAGATTACGGGCCTGGCAGCAGCTATGGGAGGCCCGTAATCTGCCAGCACCCTATGACAAAAAATGGAACCCACCAGCAGTGTGAGGAGACCTGAAAGTGGCACATGGCAGAGTGTGGCGATGGAGACAGCAGCAATGGGAGGCCGTACAGGGACCCATGAGAGACTCTGGACCTGGCAGCAGCATGAGGAGGCGGTATAGGGGCCCATGGCAGATTAGGGGCCTGGCAGCAGCTATGGGAGGCCCGTAATCTGCCAGCACCCTATGACAAAAAATGGAACACACCAGCAGTGTGAGGAGACCTGAAAGTGGCACATGGCAGAGTGTGGCGATGGAGGCAGCAGCAATGGGAGGCCGTACAGGGACCCATGAGAGACTCTGGACTTGGCAGCAGCATGAGGAGGCGGTATAGGGGCCCATGGCAGATTAGGGGCCTGGCAGCAGCTATGGGAGGCCCGTAATCTGCCAGCACCCTATGACAAAAAATGGAACACACCAGCAGTGTGAGGAGACCTGAAAGTGGCACATGTTTGGGGCATGATTCATGGCGGATTTAGTCAGTTGTGTCAGGAACTGGTGGTTTGAAATCCAGACTAATCCACGCCTGATTCATTTTCACAAACGTGAGTCTCTCCACACTTTGGGTGGACAGTCGTGTCCTCCGCGGAGTTGCAATACCTCCTGCCGCACTAAACACGCGCTCCGATGCCACGCTACTGGCCGGGCATGACAGCCTTTCAAGGGCAAATTCAGCTAGTTGGGGCCAAAGGTCAAGTTTCGTTGCCCAGTAGTCAAGGGGATTGTCTACCTCGGTTGGCAGGGTGCTGTCCAAGTAGGCCTAAGCCTGTTGTTTGAGGTCCTGCTCCAGGTCCACCTGATGCTGCTGCTGCTGCTGCGGCTGGTTAGTAGTTTCCTCACTGCGCTGGTGAAGAAAGCTACTCATCATCGACTGCAGACTGAGGCAGCCGCTGCTGGTGGAGCTGCCACTGCTCCTACCACCCCACCCCTCCCCTGCTGCCATGGCAGCGGAACACGAGCGCACAGGGCCCACAGTGTCTGAGGATGGACGTTGGCGCAGACAGGCAGAGACCAGCTGACTACATAGGTGTTTTTTATAGTACGTTATTTTGGCCTCCCTCTCAGCAGGTGTGAAAAAGGCCACCATTTTTGAACGGTAGCGAGGGTCCAACAAGGTGGACAGCCAAAAGTCATCCCTCTGTCTGATGGTTATTATTCGGCTGTCGCTACGCAAGCAACCGAGCATGCTATGGGCCATTTGTGCCAAGGAATGCGAGGGACTCCCTGCCTCCATCTCCACAGCATACTGCCACGGTGCGTCTAGGTCCTCTGTCTCCTCTTCCTCCTCCTCTACCAGATGCTCCTGCTCCTCCACTCCTGTCCGCTGAGTGGAAAAACCACCCATTTCACTCAATAATTCCTGAGCACCAATGTCCTCCTCTACCTCCTCCTCTTCTTCCAGTCCTGCCCCCACAGGGGCCATGTGGCGTTGAGATCTGTGCGCCACGTCTACCGCACCCTGACCAGCCATTGTTAACAGCATTTGTTCCAGGACGTGCAACAGAGGAATGACGTCGTTCATCCCATAGTCCTGCCGACTCACGAATAGCGTGGCCTCCTCAAAGGGCCTGAGCAAGCGCAGGTGTCACGCATGAGCTGCCAATGGCTGACATCTAAGTTACACAGGGAGTACCTTTATCTGCTTTTAACATCAGGAAATCTGTGATGGCCTTTTGCTGTTCGTAAAGGCGGTCTAACATATGTAGGGTTGAATTCCACCTTGTTGCAACGTCACAGCATGAGGAGTCGGTATAGGGGCCCATGGCAGATTAGGGGCCTGGCAGCAGTTATGGGAGGCCCATAATCTGCCAGCACCCTATGACAAAAAATGGAACACACCAGCAGTGTGAGGAGACCTGAAAGTGGCACATGGCAGAGTGTGGCGATGGAGACAGCAGCAATGGGAGGCCGTACAGGGACCCATGAGAGACTCTGGACCTGGCAGCAGCATGAGGAGGCGGTATATAGGGGCCTACGGCAGATTAGGGGCCTGGCAGCAGCTATAGGAGGCCCGTAATCTGCCAGCACCCTATGTCAAAAAATTCAACACACCAGCAGTGTGTGAGGAGACCTGAAAGTGGCACATGGCAGAGTGTGGCGATGGAGACAGCAGCAATGGGAGGCCGTACAGGGACCCATGACAGACTCTGGACTTGGCAGCAGCATGAGGAGGCGGTATATAGGGGCTTATGGCAGATTAGGGGCCTGGCAGCAGCTATAGGAGGCCCGTAATCTGCCAGCACCCTATGTCAAAAAATTCAACACACCAGCAGTGTGAGGAGACCTGAAAGTGGCACATGGCAGAGTGTGGCGATGGAGACAGCAGCAATGGGAGGCCGTACAGGGACCCATGACAGACTCTGAACTTGGCAGCAGCATGAGGAGGCGGTATATAGGGGCCCATGGCAGATTAGGGGCCTGGCAGCAGCTATAGGAGGCCCGTAATCTGCCAGCACCCTATGTCAAAAAATTCAACACACCAGCAGTGTGAGGAGACCTGAAAGTGGCACATGGCAGAGTGTGGCGATGGAGACAGCAGCAATGGGAGGCCGTACAGGGACCCATGACAGACTCTGGACTTGGCAGCAGCATGAGGAGGCGGTATATAGGGGCCCATGGCAGATTAGGGGCCTGGCAGCAGCTATGGGAGGCCCGTAATCTGCCAGCACCCTATGTCAAAAAATTCTACACACCAGCAGTGTGTGAGGAGACCTGAAAGTGGCACATGGCAGAGTGTGGCGATGGAGACAGCAGCAATGGGAGGCCGTACAGGGACCCATGACAGACTCTGGACTTGGCAGCAGCATGAGGAGGCGGTATATAGGGGCCCATGGCAGATTAGGGGCCTGGCAGCAGCTATGGGAGGCCCGTAATCTGCCAGCACCCTATGTCAAAAAATTCAACACACCAGCAGTGTGTGAGGAGACCTGAAAGTGGCACATGGCAGAGTGTGGCGATGGAGAAAGCAGCAATGGGAGGCCGTACAGGGACCCATGAGAGACTCTGGACCTGGCAGCAGCATGAGGAGGCGGTATATAGGGGCCCATGGCAGATTAGGGGCCTGGCAGCAGCTATGTGAGGCCCGTAATCTGCCTGCACCCTATGTCAAAAAATTAAACACACCAGCAGTGTGAAGAGACCTGAAAGTGGCACATGGCATGAGAGACTCTGGACCTGGCAGCAGCAGGAGGAGGCGGTATAGGGGCCCATGGCTGATTAGGGGCCTGGCAGCAGCTATGTGAGGCCCGTTATCTTGCAGCACCCTATGTCAAAAAATTTAACACACCAGCAGTGTGAAGATACCTGAAAGTGGCACATGGCAGCAGAGTGTGGCGATGGAGACAGCAGCAATGGGAGGCCGTACAGGGACCCATGAGAGACTCTGGACCTGGCAGCAGCAGGAGGAGGTGGTATATAGGGGCCCATGGCAGATTAGGGGCCTGGCAGCAGCTATGTGAGGCCCGTAATCTGCCTGCACCCTATGTCAAAAAATTTAACACACCAGCAGTGTGAAGAGACCTGAAAGTGGCACATGGCAGCAGAGTGTGGCGATGGAGACAGCAGCAATGGGAGGCCGTACAGGGACCATGACAGACTCTGGACTTGGCAGCAGCATGAGGAGGCGGTATATAGGGGCCTATGGCAGATTAGGGGCCTGGCAGCAGCTATGTGAGGCCCGTAATCTGCCTGCACCCTATGTCAAAAAATTTAACACACCAGCAGTGTGAAGAGACCTGAAAGTGGCACATGGCAGCAGAGTGTGGCGATGGAGACAGCAGCAATGGGAGGCCGTACAGGGACCATGACAGACTCTGGACTTGGCAGCAGCATGAGGAGGCGGTATATAGGGGCCCATGGCAGATTAGGGGCCTGGCAGCAGCTATGTGAGGCCCGTAATCTGCCTGCACCCTATGTCAAAAAATTTAACACACCAGCAGTGTGAAGAGACCTGAAAGTGGCACATGGCAGCAGAGTGTGGCGATGGAGACAGCAGCAATGGGAGGCCGTACAGGGACCATGACAGACTCTGGACTTGGCAGCAGCATGAGGAGGCGGTATATAGGGGCCCATGGCAGATTAGGGGCCTGGCAGCAGCTATGTGAGGCCCGTAATCTGCCTGCACCCTATGTCAAAAAATTTAACACACCAGCAGTGTGAAGAGACCTGAAAGTGGCACATGGCAGCAGAGTGTGGCGATGGAGACAGCAGCAATGGGAGGCCGTACAGGGACCATGACAGACTCTGGACTTGGCAGCAGCATGAGGAGGCGGTATATAGGGGCCCATGGCAGATTAGGGGCCTGGCAGCAGCTATGTGAGGCCCGTAATCTGCCTGCACCCTATGTCAAAAAATTTAACACACCAGCAGTGTGAAGAGACCTGAAAGTGGCACATGGCATGAGAGACTCTGGACCTGGCAGCAGCAGGAGGAGGCGGTATAGGGGCCCATGGCTGATTAGGGGCCTGGCAGCAGCTATGTGAGGCCCGTTATCTTGCAGCACCCTATGTCAAAAAATTTAACACACCAGCAGTGTGAAGAGACCTGAAAGTGGCACATGGCAGCAGAGTGTGGCGATGGAGACAGCAGCAATGGGAGGCCGTACAGGGACCCATGAGAGACTCTGGACCTGGCAGCAGCAGGAGGAGGTGGTATATAGGGGCCCATGGCAGATTAGGGGCCTGGCAGCAGCTATGTGAGGCCCGTAATCTGCCTGCACCCTATGTCAAAAAATTTAACACACCAGCAGTGTGAAGAGACCTGAAAGTGGCACATGGCAGCAGAGTGTGGCGATGGAGACAGCAGCAATGGGAGGCCGTACAGGGACCATGACAGACTCTGGACTTGGCAGCAGCATGAGGAGGCGGTATATAGGGGCCCATGGCAGATTAGGGGCCTGGCAGCAGCTATGTGAGGCCCGTAATCTGCCTGCACCCTATGTCAAAAAATTTAACACACCAGCAGTGTGAAGAGACCTGAAAGTGGCACATGGCAGCAGAGTGTGGCGATGGAGACAGCAGCAATGGGAGGCCGTACAGGGACCATGACAGACTATGGACTTGGCAGCAGCATGAGGAGGCGGTATATAGGGGCCCATGGCAGATTAGGGGCCTGGCAGCAGCTATGTGAGGCCCGTTATCTTGCAGCACCCTATGTCAAAAAATTTAACACACCAGCAGTGTGAAGAGACCTGAAAGTGGCACATGGCAGCAGAGTGTGGCGATGGAGACAGCAGCAATGGGAGGCCGTACAGGGACCCATGAGAGACTCTGGACCTGGCAGCAGCAGGAGGAGGTGGTATATAGGGGCCCATGGCAGATTAGGGGCCTGGCAGCAGCTATGTGAGGCCCGTAATCTGCCTGCACCCTATGTCAAAAAATTTAACACACCAGCAGTGTGAAGAGACCTGAAAGTGGCACATGGCAGCAGAGTGTGGCGATGGAGACAGCAGCAATGGGAGGCCGTACAGGGACCATGACAGACTCTGGACTTGGCAGCAGCATGAGGAGGCGGTATATAGGGGCCCATGGCAGATTAGGGGCCTGGCAGCAGCTATGTGAGGCCCGTAATCTGCCTGCACCCTATGTCAAAAAATTTAACACACCAGCAGTGTGAAGAGACCTGAAAGTGGCACATGGCAGCAGAGTGTGGCGATGGAGACAGCAGCAATGGGAGGCCGTACAGGGACCATGACAGACTATGGACTTGGCAGCAGCATGAGGAGGCGGTATATAGGGGCCCATGGCAGATTAGGGGCCTGGCAGCAGCTATGTGAGGCCCGTTATCTTGCAGCACCCTATGTCAAAAAATTAAACACACCAGCAGTGTGAAGAGACCTGAAAGTGGCACATGGCAGCAGAGTGTGGCGATGGAGACAGCAGCAATGGGAGGCCGTACAGGGACCCATGAGAGACTCTGGACTTGGCAGCAGCATGAGGAGGCGGTATATAGGGGCCCATGGCAGATTAGGGGCCTGGCAGCAGCTATGTGAGGCCCGTTATCTTGCAGCACCCTATGTCAAAAAATTAAACACACCAGCAGTGTGAAGAGACCTGAAAGTGGCACATGGCAGCAGAGTGTGGCGATGGAGACAGCAGCAATGGGAGGCCGTACAGGGACCCATGAGAGACTCTAGACTTGGCAGCAGCATGAGGAGGCGGTTTATAGGGGCCCATGGCAGATTAGGGGCCTGGCAGCAGCTATGTGAGGCCCGTAATCTGCCTGCACCCTATGTCAAAAAATTTAACACACCAGCAGTGTGAAGAGACCTGAAAGTGGCACATGGCAGCAGAGTGTGGCGATGGAGACAGCAGCAATGGGAGGCCGTACAGGGACCCATGAGAGACTCTGGACTTGGCAGCAGCATGAGGAGGCGGTATATAGGGGCCTATGGCAGATTAGGGGCCTGGCAGCAGCTATGTGAGGCCCGTAATCTGCCTGCACCCTATGTCAAAAAATTTAACACACCAGCAGTGTGAAGAGACCTGAAAGTGGCACATGGCAGCAGAGTGTGGCGATGGAGACAGCAGCAATGGGAGGCCGTACAGGGACCCATGAGAGACTCTGGACCTGGCAGCAGCAGGAGGAGGTGGTATATAGGGGCCCATGGCAGATTAGGGGCCTGGCAGCAGCTATGTGAGGCCCGTAATCTGCCTGCACCCTATGTCAAAAAATTTAACACACCAGCAGTGTGAAGAGACCTGAAAGTGGCACATGGCAGCAGAGTGTGGCGATGGAGACAGCAGCAATGGGAGGCCGTACAGGGACCCATGAGAGACTCTGGACCTGGCAGCAGCAGGAGGAGGTGGTATATAGGGGCCTATGGCAGATTAGGGGCCTGGCAGCAGCTATAGGAGGCCCGTAATCTGCCAGCACCCTATGTCAAAAAATTCAACACACCAGCAGTGTGAGGAGACCTGAAAGTGGCACATGTTTGAGGCATGATTCATGGCGGATTTAGTCAGTTGTGTCAGGAACTGGTGGTTTGAAATCCAGACTAATCCACGCCTGATTCATTTTCACAAACGTGAGTCTCTCCACACTTTGGGTGGACAGTCGTGTCCTCCGCGGAGTTACAATACCTCCTGCCGCACTAAACACGCGCTCCGATGCCACGCTACTGGCCGGGCATGACAGCCTTTCAAGGGCAAATTCAGCTAGTTGGGGCCAAAGGTCAAGTTTCGTTGCCCAGTAGTCAAGGGGATTGTCTACCTCGGTTGGCAGGGTGCTGTCCAAGTAGGCCCAAGCCTGTTGTTTGAGCTCCTGCTCCAGGTCCACCTGATGCTGCTGCTGCTGCTGCGGCTGGTTAGTAGTTTCCTCACTGCGCTGGTGAAGAAAGCTACTCATCATCGACTGCAGACTGAGGCAGCCGCTGCTGGTGGAGCTGCCGCTGCTCCTACCACCCCACCCCTCCCCTGCTGCCATGCCAGCGGAACGCGAGCGCACAGGGCCCACAGTGTCTGAGGATGGACGATGGCGCACAAAGGCAGAGACCAACTGACTACATAGGTGGTTTTTATAGTACGTAATTTTGGCCTCCCTCTCAGCAGGTGTGAAAAAGGCCACCATTATGGACCGGTAGCGAGGGTCCAACAAGGTGGACAGCCAAAAGTCATCCCTCTGTCTGATGGTTATTATTCGGCTGTCGCTACGCAAGCAACCGAGCATGCTATGGGCCATTTGTGCCAAGGAATGCGAGGGACTCCCTGCCTCCATCTCCACAGCATACTGCCACGGTGCGTCTGGGTCCTCTGTCTCCTCCTCCTCCTCCTCTACCAGATGCTCCTGCTCCTCCACTCCTGTCCGCTGAGTGGAAAAACCACCCATTTCACTCAATAATTCCTGAGCACAAATGTCCTCCTCTACCTCCTCCTCTTCTTCCTGTCCTGCCCCCACAGGGGTCATGTGGCGTTGAGATCTGTGCGCCACGTCTACCGCACCCTGACCAGCCATTGTTAACAGCATTTGTTCCAGGACGTGCAACAGAGGAATGACGTCGTTCATCCCATAGTCCTGCCGACTCACGAATAGCGTGGCCTCCTCAAAGGGCCTGAGCAAGCGGCAGGTGTCACGCATGAGCTGCCAATGGCTGACATCTAAGTTACACAGGGGAGTACCTTTATCCGCTTGTAACATCAGGAAATCGGTGATGGCCTTTCGCTGCTCGTAAAGGCGGTCTAACATGTGTAGGGTTGAATTCCACCTTGTTGCAACGTCGCAGATCAGGCGATGCTGTGGAATTCCGTTCTGCCGCTGCAGCTCAATGAGGGTGTTCTTTGCGGTGTAGGAATGGCTGAAATGCATGCACAGTTTACGTGACATTTTAAGGATGTCTTGCAGTGGGATGGTGGATTTTAGGAACCGCTTGACAACCAGATTGAACACGTGAGCCATGCATGGCGCATGGCACAACCTTCCTTGACGCAGAGCAGACACCATGTTCTTTCCGTTGTCAGTCAACATGGTTCCGATTTTTAGTTTGCGCGGAGACAGCCATCTGTCGATTTCTCTGTTCATTACACTCAGCAGTTCCTCCCCTGTGTGACTACGTTCGCCAAGGCATACCAGGTGCAGCACAGCGTGACACCGTTGCGCCCTGCACATGTGATATGCCGGTCGGGTAATGGGACTTGGCACGGGGGTGGCGGCTGAGGACACGGCGGAAAAAGAGGTGGTAGAGGCGGACATGCTTGCTGGACCAAGGACGTGCAAACGTGGAGGCAAAAGCGTCGTGACCTGTCCAAGTTGCTGGTGCGGCTGTGCCGGCACCACGTTCACCCAGTGGGCCGTAAATGACATGTACTGTCCCTGACCGTAGTTACAGCTCCACACGTCGGCGCTGCCGTGCACTTTGGCAGAGACCGACATGCTCAAAGACTGGCCCACCATCTCTTCTACATGTGAATGCAGGGCTGGCACTGCCTTTTGGGCAAAGAAATGACGGCTTGGCACTCTCCACCGCGGCGCGGCACAAGCCATCATTTCTCGGAAAGGTGCTGAGTCCACCAGTTGGAAAGGGAGGGACTGCAGCACCAGCAACTTGGACAGGAGGACGTTCAGCTTTTGCACCGTCGGGTGCGTGCTCGCAAACTGTTGTCTCTTGGATACGGATTCCAAGAAAGACTGTTGACGGAATCCGAGAAGAGGAGTAGCAGGAGAAGGAGCATCTGAACGAGCGGAAGATGCCAACGAGCGACAACTCCCCTCAGCAGAGGTGTTGGAGCCTTGACTGGCTGATAGAGGGCGATTGACGACGTCGGGTGACGGAGCAAGTAACGGAGCGGGTGATGGAGCGGGGGCTGGGGCAGGCAGAACCGCCGTATGTTTATCACGGTTTTCCCAGGCCACCGAATGGTGACGCTGCATATGCTGACGCAACGCTGTAGTCCCAACATGGGCCCCCTGGCCACGCTTGCATTTCTGGCCACATAGTCGACATACGGCTACGTTTACTTCCTCGGGCGGCTTGAGGAAAAATTGCCACACCACCGAGTAGGAAACTTTGCCCCCGCTACTCTTCACTGGCTGACTGCTACTTCCTCCGTGCGCACCGGCACCACTACTGGCCGTGGTGGTAGGCTGCAGTGGAGCTGGTGCTCTACTCCGTGGACGTTTGGCTCCACTGACACTGATGCGACCCTGCTGCTGTCTCCTGGGCAACCCACCGACTGTTTTGCTCGCTGCCAAGCTGCCACCCTCTTCTCCTGATGATGCGGAAGAAATTGCCTGATGACGACGAGGCTGCCAAGTGCGATCAACCTCCTCATCATCAAGTAGGGTCTCCGCCTCACTACTAGCCCCCTCGGCTGCGTCTGGGTCAGGAGACAGACCTGTCTCTAGACCGGCTACCGAGCCACTCTCCTCGCCAGTACTTGTTCGCTTGGCTGCTGAAAAGGCCGATGTCTCCCCCCGTTCCTGACCGCCCTCTGTTAGCTCTTCCTCACTGTACAGTGGGGCTGAGCCCACAGCATGCGATACTTCGCTTGGTGAGGGAACAGCAAAGGACAGGGGCAGGTAGAGGACACGTGATTTCAGTGGGCTTGGTCCCGGGCCATGCCAACTAACGGTTGTGTCTGACGTACCCACCGACCGTTGGCTGTAGGTGTCAGAGGTGACCTGGGAAGAGGAAGACGACCGAGCCAACCAATCAATGACGGCAGGGTTGTCGGTGGAGACACGACCGCTGGATGACACCGGGAGCACTGGCCTCTGGCTGCGAATACTGCTGCCTCGACCCCTTCCTCTGCTGCCACGTCTGCTCGCTCCTAAAACATTGCCTCCTCTGCCACTCCTCTGCATGTTGTCTGACATACTATTTAATTCAACGATTAGGTGTCCCTGAGTAACAATTCTCTGGCACTCAGTAACAATTCTGTCTGTCCCTGAGTATGAATTCTGTGGCCCTGAGTAACAATTCTGTGTCTGTGCGAGTAACAATTCTGTGTCTGTGCGAGTAACAATTCTGTGTCTGTGCAAGTAACAATTTTGTGTCTGTGCGAGTAACAATTCTCTGGCACTCAGTAACAATTCTGTCTGTCCCTGAGTAACAATTCTCTGGCACTCAGTAACAATTCTGTCTGTCCCTGAGTAACAATTCTCTGGCACTCAGTAACAATTCTGTCTGTCCCTGAGTAACAATTCTCTGGCACTCAGTAACAATTCTGTCTGTCCCTGAGTATGAATTCTGTGGCCCTGAGTAACAATTCTGTGTCTGCGCGAGTAACAATTCTGTGTCTGTGCAAGTAACAATTTTGTGTCTGTGCAAGTAACAATTTTGTGTCTGTGCGAGTAACAATTCTCTGGCACTCAGTAACAATTCTGTCTGTCCCTGAGTAACAATTCTCTGGCACTCAGTAACAATTCTGACTGTCCCTGAGTAACAATTCTCTGGCACTCAGTAACAATTCTGTCTGTCCCTGAGTAACAATTCTCTGGCACTCAGTAACAATTGTGTGTCTGTGCAAGTAACAATTCTGTGTCTGTGCAAGTAACAATTTTGTGTCTGTGAGAGTAACAATTCTCTGGCACTCAGTAACAATTCTGTCTGTCCCTGAGTAACAATTCTCTGGCACTCAGTAACAATTCTGTCTGTCCCTGAGTATGAATTCTGTGGCCCTGAGTAACAATTCTGTCTCTGTGCGAGTAACAATTCTGTGTCTGTGCAAGTAACAATTTTGTGTCTGTGAGAGTAACAATTCCCTGGCACTCAGTAACAATTCTGTCTGTCCCTGAGTAACAATTCTCTGGCACTCAGTAACAATTCTGTCTTCCCTGAGTAACAATTCTCTGGCACTCAGTAACAATTCTGTCTGTCCCTGAGTATGAATTCTGTGGCCCTGAGTAACAATTCTGTCTCTGTGCGAGTAACAATTCTGTGTCTGTGCGAGTAACAATTCTGTGTCTGTGCAAGTAACAATTTTGTGTCTGTGCGAGTAACAATTCTCTGGCACTCAGTAACAATTCTGTCTGTCCCTGAGTAACAATTCTCTGGCACTCAGTAACAATTCTGTCTGTCCCTGAGTAACAATTCTCTGGCACTCAGTAACAATTCTGTCTGTCCCTGAGTAACAATTCTCTGGCACTCAGTAACAATTCTGTCTGTCCCTGAGTATGAATTCTGTGGCCCTGAGTAACAATTCTGTGTCTGCGCGAGTAACAATTCTGTGTCTGTGCAAGTAACAATTTTGTGTCTGTGCAAGTAACAATTTTGTGTCTGTGCGAGTAACAATTCTCTGGCACTCAGTAACAATTCTGTCTGTCCCTGAGTAACAATTCTCTGGCACTCAGTAACAATTCTGACTGTCCCTGAGTAACAATTCTCTGGCACTCAGTAACAATTCTGTCTGTCCCTGAGTAACAATTCTCTGGCACTCAGTAACAATTGTGTGTCTGTGCAAGTAACAATTCTGTGTCTGTGCAAGTAACAATTTTGTGTCTGTGAGAGTAACAATTCTCTGGCACTCAGTAACAATTCTGTCTGTCCCTGAGTAACAATTCTCTGGCACTCAGTAACAATTCTGTCTGTCCCTGAGTATGAATTCTGTGGCCCTGAGTAACAATTCTGTCTCTGTGCGAGTAACAATTCTGTGTCTGTGCAAGTAACAATTTTGTGTCTGTGAGAGTAACAATTCCCTGGCACTCAGTAACAATTCTGTCTGTCCCTGAGTAACAATTCTCTGGCACTCAGTAACAATTCTGTCTTCCCTGAGTAACAATTCTCTGGCACTCAGTAACAATTCTGTCTGTCCCTGAGTATGAATTCTGTGGCCCTGAGTAACAATTCTGTCTCTGTGCGAGTAACAATTCTGTGTCTGTGCAAGTAACAATTTTGTGTCTGTGAGAGTAACAATTCTCTGGCACTCAGTAACAATTCTGTCTGTCCCTGAGTAACAATTCTCTGGCACTCAGTAACAATTCTGTCTGTCCCTGAGTATGAATTCTGTGGCCCTGAGTAACAATTGTGTGTCTGTGCAAGTAACAATTCTGTGTCTGTGCAAGTAACAATTTTGTGTCTGTGAGAGTAACAATTCTCTGGCACTCAGTAACAATTCTGTCTGTCCCTGAGTAACAATTCTCTGGCACTCAGTAACAATTCTGTCTGTCCCTGAGTAACAATTCTGTCTGTCCCTGAGTATGAATTCTGTGGCCCTGAGTAAGAATTCTCTGGCACTCAGTAACAATTCTGTCTGTCCCTGAGTATGAATTCTGTGGCCCTGAGTAACAATTGTGTGTCTGTGCAAGTAACAATTCTGTGTCTGTGCAAGTAACAATTTTGTGTCTGTGAGAGTAACAATTCTCTGGCACTCAGTAACAATTCTGTCTGTCCCTGAGTAACAATTCTCTGGCACTCAGTAACAATTCTGTCTGTCCCTGAGTATGAATTCTGTGGCCCTGAGTAACAATTCTGTCTCTGTGCGAGTAACAATTCTGTCTCTGTGCGAGTAACAATTCTGTGTCTGTGCAAGTAACAATTTTGTGTCTGTGAGAGTAACAATTCTCTGGCACTCAGTAACAATTCTGTCTGTCCCTGAGTAAGAATTCTCTGGCACTCAGTAACAATTCTGTCTGTCCCTGAGTAACAATTCTCTGGCACTCAGTAACAATTCTGTCTGTCCCTGAGTAACAATTCTGTCTGTCCCTGAGTATGAATTCTGTGGCCCTGAGTAAGAATTCTCTGGCACTCAGTAACAATTCTGTCTGTCCCTGAGTATGAATTCTGTGGCCCTGAGTAACAATTGTGTGTCTGTGCAAGTAACAATTCTGTGTCTGTGCAAGTAACAATTTTGTGTCTGTGAGAGTAACAATTCTCTGGCACTCAGTAACAATTCTGTCTGTCCCTGAGTAACAATTCTCTGGCACTCAGTAACAATTCTGTCTGTCCCTGAGTAACAATTCTCTGGCACTCAGTAACAATTCTGTCTGTCCCTGAGTAACAATTCTCTGGCACTCAGTAACAATTCTGTCTGTCCCTGAGTAACAATTCTGTCTGTCCCTGAGAATGAATTCTGTGGCCCTGAGTAAGAATTCTCTGGCACTCAGTAACAATTCTGTCTGTCCCTGAGTAACAATTCTCTGGCACTCAGTAACAATTCTGTCTGTCCCTGAGTATGAATTCTGTGGCCCTGAGTAACAATTGTGTGTCTGTGCAAGTAACAATTCTGTGTCTGTGCAAGTAACAATTTTGTGTCTGTGAGAGTAACAATTCTCTGGCACTCAGTAACAATTCTGTCTGTCCCTGAGTAACAATTCTCTGGCACTCAGTAACAATTCTGTCTGTCCCTGAGTAACAATTCTGTCTGTCCCTGAGTATGAATTCTGTGGCCCTGAGTAAGAATTCTCTGGCACTCAGTAACAATTCTGTCTGTCCCTGAGTATGAATTCTGTGGCCCTGAGTAACAATTGTGTGTCTGTGCAAGTAACAATTCTGTGTCTGTGCAAGTAACAATTTTGTGTCTGTGAGAGTAACAATTCTCTGGCACTCAGTAACAATTCTGTCTGTCCCTGAGTAACAATTCTCTGGCACTCAGTAACAATTCTGTCTGTCCCTGAGTATGAATTCTGTGGCCCTGAGTAACAATTCTGTCTCTGTGCGAGTAACAATTCTGTGTCTGTGCAAGTAACAATTTTGTGTCTGTGAGAGTAACAATTCTCTGGCACTCAGTAACAATTCTGTCTGTCCCTGAGTAAGAATTCTCTGGCACTCAGTAACAATTCTGTCTGTCCCTGAGTAACAATTCTCTGGCACTCAGTAACAATTCTGTCTGTCCCTGAGTAACAATTCTGTCTGTCCCTGAGTATGAATTCTGTGGCCCTGAGTAAGAATTCTCTGGCACTCAGTAACAATTCTGTCTGTCCCTGAGTATGAATTCTGTGGCCCTGAGTAACAATTGTG
This sequence comes from Staurois parvus, assembly GCF_062004578.1. Lineage (NCBI taxonomy): Eukaryota > Metazoa > Chordata > Amphibia > Anura > Ranidae > Staurois > Staurois parvus. Next base: position 13,953,475 of record NW_028317802.1, read on the forward strand.
TGTCTGTGCAAGTAACAATTCTGTGTCTGTGCAAGTAACAATTTTGTGTCTGTGAGAGTAACAATTCTCTGGCACTCAGTAACAATTCTGTCTGTCCCTGAGTAACAATTCTCTGGCACTCAGTAACAATTCTGTCTGTCCCTGAGTAACAATTCTCTGGCACTCAGTAACAATTCTGTCTGTCCCTGAGTAACAATTCTCTGGCACTCAGTAACAATTCTGTCTGTCCCTGAGTAACAATTCTGTCTGTCCCTGAGAATGAATTCTGTGGCCCTGAGTAAGAATTCTCTGGCACTCAGTAACAATTCTGTCTGTCCCTGAGTAACAATTCTCTGGCACTCAGTAACAATTCTGTCTGTCCCTGAGTAAAAATTCTGTGGCCCTAATAACGTTTCTGTGGCCCTAAGTAACAATTCTCTGGCACTGAGTAACAATTCTGTCTGTCCCTGAGTATGAATTCTGTGGCCCTAACTAGCGTTTCTTTGTCCCTAAATAACGATTCTGTGGCCCTCATTAACAAGTCTGTGTCCCTGAGTAATGGTTCTCTGTCCCTAAGTAACTTCTCTCTGTCCCCAATTCTCGTTTCTGTGGCCCTAACTCTGTCCCTGTCCCTAGTACAGAGCGGTCTGCCTCTGTTCAATGACTGCAGGCAAATGAAGATTTCCAAAATGGCCGCTATATATACCTCGACCATTACACAGTGCTGGCTGGCTGGCTGCTGATTGGCTGATGCGATCACATGTCGTTGAGGAATGCATTATGGGGCAGCGCGCCTTGTCTGCGCGCCTTCCCCGACATCCCCGCTCCGTCGCCGCACATGTCAGCCGCCATTTTCGGAAAAATTTCGATTCGCGCGTCCGAATTAGGCTGTTTTTCGGATTCGGCACGAATCGAAATTTTTCCGATATTCGACTCGAATTCCACTTCGGATACTTCGATTCGCTCATCTCTAGAAATAATGAGTAGTTATGGGATTGGTTCAAGGTGTAAAGGGCCAGCCCTGTATCTCTGGGTGTTGTAGCTGTATCCAGAGTTCTCAGATTTGTAAAAGTTTCTCCTCTAGGTGACTAGACAAATGCTTGTTAACCATTATATTATCAAGTCTCTGTTTGCATTCCTGTGCATAGAATGAGATGCTGCTTCCAGTGTCTAGCTAGAGGTAGTTGTCCTTTAACCATTTGACGCCCGGCCAATAGCCGTATGGCGTCCTGAAAAATGCACTAGCTTTCCGGGAGGCCGCCATTTGGCGTACTCCCGCACATGCGCAGAGCTGCGCAATCTGTCACCGGCCGTATACCTCGGACACGGCCAATGACAGATCCGAGTATCGGCCCCGTTGCCGGTACCATGTGACCTGCTGTGACCAATCACAGCAGGTCACATGACAGTTGTATACAATGGATGGCTTCATTCATGCCATCCATTGTATACTAGTGTCTAGCTGTGAATGGTCACAGCTAATCACATGCACATGTCATGTGATTAGCTGTGGCCAAATCACAGCTAAGCACAAAAAAAAAAAAAAAACCCTGAACGAATCGATGTCATTCAGGTAAATGCTTGCTTACAGCAAAGTAATTCTTTGCTATAAGCAAATTGTTTAAAAAAAAAAAGAAAATACTGATCACTTCCCCAAAGTAGTACAATGTTACTATGGTAACATTGTACTACTTTGGACATAGTGAAATATGAAAAAAAAATCTTAAAAAAAAAGAAAAAAAAATTAATAAAAAATGTAAAATAATAATAAAAAAAAATATATATTTTTTTTTTCACACTGCCACCTGATTACCGCCATGCAAGTGATATGATGATGCTGTACTGCACTGATGACAGTATGTAAAAAAAATAAATAGTGAAAATAAATTTTTTTATTTTTTCATTTTCCAAAAAAAAATTTCCAAAAAATTATGACAAAAAATACAACTTCAAAAAACTAGCCATGCCTCTTATGATGTACGTCGGACTGTCTGCTCTGCAAAAAGGGGTCATTTGGGGGATATCTGTACTGTTCTGACATTCTTGGATCTCAAGAAATTAGATTGGCTGTCAGTACTTCAGGATTGATCAATATTCAGATCTAACTAAAAAATACATCCTAATTTGGGTTATTTTCACTAAAGACATGTAGTAGAATACATCTCGGCCTAAATTTATGGAGAACAATTATTTATTTGCAAACTTTTATAACAGAAACAAAGAAAAACGTGTTTTTTTTTCAAAGGTTTTGGTCTTTTTTTGTTAATTTAGCAAAAAATTAAAACCCTGGCAATGATTAAATACCACCAAAAGAAAGCTCTAGTTGTGTGAAGAAAATGATAAAATTTTAGTTTGGGTACAGTGTTGTATGACCGCGCAATTGTCATTCAAAGTGTGAGAGCGCTGAAACCTGAAAAATGACCTGGGCAGGAAGGTGTAAAATTGCCCGGTATTGAATTGGTTAAGGAAAATTTGATTCAATAATGTTTTTGGTTTTTTTTTCCATAAAGTTTATTAATAAACTCAGAGTATATAATAGGTACAGGTAATACAAGGTATCAGAATAATGTTTTGTTTATGACTTGGATTTGATAGAAGTATGCAAAAAGGCCTGCCAGGGGACATATTTATAAAATAGTGATTTAAGTAAGCGAAAAACCTTTTTTCCAGAAAGACACTGCAAATTGGCAGGTCCACCAAATATGCATTATATCTAAAACTGCATGACAGCTGTGGAGACATCAGAATAACTAGGGTTTGGATGAGAAATTTGTTCAGGAACCATTTACCATCTCATTATTACCTGATATGCCACCTTGGTATTAGGTTTAAAGAACACTTCAGCAAACTACAACAGATCAGCTCCCTCAAGCTTTGTTTGTTTTTGTCAATTTCCCCACTTACCCACAAAAGCAGGTCCGGTATATCCACTTAAAGACCAAGCCTTTTCTGACACTTTTTGTTTAAATGTAAAAATCTGTATTTTTACTAGAAAGTTGCTTAGAACACCCAAACATTATATGTTTTTTAAAGCAGAGGCCCTAGAGAATAAAATGTTGGGTGTTGCAATTTTTATGTCACACGGTATTTGCGCAACAGTTTTTTTTAAAATATACTTTTTTGAATTTGAATGCACAAAAACACAATATAATGACCAATTGTTTTCTAAAAATATAAAAGATGACGTTATGCCGAGTAAATAGATACCAAACGTCACGCTTTAAAATTGTGAATGCCTGTACAATGGCGACAAAGAATGTAAATTTTATTATCCATAGGAGACACTTTAAAAGCCTGTAAAGGTTAACATTTTAAATTTACACAGGAGATCTGTTGCTAGAATTACTGCTCTCTATCTGACGTTCACGGTGATACCTCACATGTGTGGGAATATAGCTGTTTGCGTGCGCACCAAACCGACTTGTGTGTTTGCTTCTGCACAAATATATATATTTTTTATTTTTACACTATTGCTTTAAATGTTTTTTTTCCAAATCACTTTTATTATTGTCATAGGGAATTTAAATATCCCCTGTGATAGCAATAGGCAGTGACAGACAGGTCCCCTTTACTGAGAGATCTCTGCCTTTTACAGCATCTGATCACACTAAGATTAGTTTGATCAGATGCTTTCCCAATTTAAAAATGGCACTGCTTACATCTGGCAAAACTGGAAGTGATGAACGCCTATTGCTCTGATTTCTGAGATCACAGAGATTATTGCAGGCATTTCGGTCTCCGATTACTTCTATGGTCAGCCGGTGGCTGGATACTCGGGTCTCCAGGTGGGATGGGAGAGCCCGAGAAAGTTGGGGAAGGTGGCGGAAGATGGGGGGAGTCCCCTCCCGCTGCTTGTAAAAGCAATCCAGAGGCTAGTTAGCTGCTAGTATTGCTTTTACAAGAAAGCTGGCCATCAACTAAAAAAAACAATACCAGGATGATGCCTGCAGCTGCAGACGTCTTCCTGGTATAACCACTTGAAGTCCAGCAGCGTAAGGGTACGTCACTGGTTGTTAAGTGGATATTGTGCTGTTTTTTTTGAGTTGTGATTATAGATTAAATATTACATTGGGTCATATTGTGCTGTCAAATAAACTTAAAGCAGGTCAAAGGTTTGGTGGGGTCTTTATTTTTTTTTATCAGGGATGAGATCCAATTGCATCTGTAAATGTATTGTTCCATAGGTGGAGTCTTCTTCTGCTCCATGATATATAACCACAAGATAATGGAGGTAGGGATCAGAAAGCAGTGAACCCTGTGATAACCCACTGAAGACCACATTGTAAAAGCTCAAGTTCTTGTCGGAACACCCTGGCTGATATAGAGGTTGTGACCGAAGGGGAAGAAGTGCAATATGAGGAGACATCAAGCCTCCTGAATGCTTTATAGAATACCAAATTTGTAAATCATGCATCCATAATAGACTTAAGTCTCCTGGCCTGAGAATTGGGATAAGCCAAGGTATACAGAGACAGCTGTAGGGTAAATACAGGGAATTTCTAAGGGGGTTCAAAACAGAGCCATCACTGTCTGATGAAGAGTTATGAAAGATAACAACTGAAAGGCATGGTAAAAGTGCACAATGTTCGGTATACCTATGCCACCCCCCTCTTTTTATTCCTAGAGGATGGTCTAAGCTATTCTAGATTTGATATTGTGCCAGACAGAGGCATGGATACTGTTCTGCAAGAACCTAATAATTAATGATGGTATGGCTACAGGGAGCATTCTAAAATAGAATAAACCTTTGGGAAGCAAAGTCATTTTCACAGCAGACAAATTACCATGAAAGGGAGTATGGGGACCATGATCTCAGTAAAGAATCAAAATAGTAGAATAGGGGTATGTAGATAGTCAAGTACAACAAATTGTAATTCTGACACAAAGTAACGTGAAGACCAAGCAATACAGAAATTTATTTTGAGTAGGTCCAAAGTAAATTAGGGTAAGAATATATGCAAAGCTTTATTCCAGATAACTACAAGTAGAAGTCCTCTAAGATTCATAGGATGTTAGAGGTGTGATCCTGGGTAACTGTGAGCAAAAGTTCATAGGCAAAGAAACCAGCCTTGTATTTTAGCCCTGTCAAATCCACTCCCTTTATATTGGGGTTATTCTGAATAAGGATCGCCAATGGCTGACAAGCCAGAAGTAAAAATATGGGGTATAAGGGAATACCCTGTTGGGTCACTGTTTAATAGGAAAAAGCTAAATTTGGATCTCTAATATTTATTCCAAGCTGTTGGCCTAGCGTACTGAACCTGGTTCCATTGTAAAAAGTGATTATCAAAGCCCCGTTTAGTTAGGATGTACTTTATATAGTCCCAAGAAACCAAGTCAAAGGCTTGTTGCAAATCTAGGAACAGAAAGCATTGAAATGTGAGGACACGGGTGAGGTGGATAGTATTGAGTACATTGTAATTCGCTTGCCTCTGGGGGATGACCTCCACTTGATCATGATAAATTATGAAAGGTAGGAACATACTGACTCTGGTTGCTAGGATTTTAATTTCTACTTTAAGTATTGATATTGGTCTCTAGTTATTAGGGTCTAGGCCAGTGGTGGGCAACCTTTTTTTTCAACTGAGCCAAATCTTGCCAAAACCACGATTGAAATTTATTTTGAGAGCCACATTTTTAAAACTGAAAATACATCCCCCATATAGTAATTCATCCCCCATAGTAATTCATCCCCCATATAGTAATTCATCCCCCATAGCAATTCATCCCCCATAGTAATTCATCCCCCATATAGTAATTCATCCCCCATAGTAATTCATCCCCCATAGTAATTCATCCCCCATATAGTAATTCATCCCCCATAGTAATTCATCCCCCATATAGTAATTCATCCCCCATAGTAATTCATCCCCCATATAGTAATTCATCCCCCATATAGTAATTCATCCTCCATAGTAATTCATCCCCCATATAGTAATTCATCCCCCATAGTAATTCATCCCCCATATAGTAATTCATCCCCCATAGTAATTCATCCCCCATATAGTAATTCATCCCCCATAGTAATTCATCCCCCATATAGTAATTCATCCCCCATAGTAATTAATCCCCCATATAGTAATTCATCCCCCATAGTAATTCATCCCCCCTATAGTAATTCATCCCCCATAGTAATTAATCCCCCATATAGTAATTCATCCCCCATATAGTAATTCATCCCCCATAGTAATTCATCCCCCATATAGTAATTCATCCCCCATAGTAATTCATCCCCCATATAGTAATTCATCCCCCATAGTAATTAATCCCCCATATAGTAATTCATCCCCCATAGTAATTCATCCCCCCTATAGTAATTCATCCCCCATAGTAATTAATCCCCCATACAGTAATTCATCCCCCCTATAGTAATTCATCCCCCCTATAGTAATTCATCCCCCATATTGTGTCAATTCACTTACCTTTGCTCCGCGCGTTCCTCTCGCCGTGTTCCCGCACCGTTCCAGTCTTCAGGGCGGACTGTGAGAGGAGAGGAGTTCGTCACGCTGCCCCGCCTACATCCTGACAGCCAATGTTTGCCACGCTCCGCGGGCCGAATTAAAAGGTCCGCCGGGCCGTAGTTTGCCCATTGCTGGGCTAGCTGCAGAGTCCTGACTTTTGGGGCGGCCGCCTGAGAGGAGGGAGGGGAGCGGGCGCCCGGCACACAGAAGAGCCGCATTGAAGTGTGTAAAGAGCCGCATGTGGCTCGCGAGCCGCGGCTTGCCGACCACTGGTCTAGGCTATCCATATGTGGTTTCAGAGTCATGGTAATGCTGATGGTGAACTAGGTGGAAGGAGGAATGTTGTTTCTGACCATCTTTGAGGGAGTTAAACATGTGCATCAAGAGTGGGGCAAAGGGTGGTACAAGTTTTTTATAATAATAATAATAATAATAATAATAGACTATAAATCCATCAGGTCATGGAGCCTTTGAATGTTTTGGGGATTTACCAGAGGATAGCAATTGAGCTTTAACCGATACAAATTCCTGTTTTTTTCAGCCAGTCTATTTTGTTGAATATGTCAAGCAATTTCCCAATTCAGGTGTAGAAACTAATTGGACACATTCTCTGAATAAACAGAACAGAGGGAGAAGCTAGGCAAATAACTTTTAGTTCAACAGGGGAGCAGAAGTACTAACTAGATAACTACCTAGTGCACCAAGGTAGATTATTCTTAACTAGTTAAAGTATATCTAGACAGCAGAAAACAGGAAGAAGCCTAGAAGTCGAATCTAAATTATGGCAAAGATACCAATTATGTACAGGAAGACTTTAAATGTACCAATAACAGAAACTGCTTTGGGGCAGAGCAAACAGTGATGACTGATGGTGGACTGGCTGTGGGGAGGGCAGGAGCAACTGGCTCAGGCTCTCACAGGAGAGGCTGACCCAAGTACAGATCCAGGCTCCTGGGTGGATCCCATCCATATGCTCGCAATCTTTCTCCAGCCAGGACTGGCTGAGTGACACAGCCATCAGCGGACTTTAGCATGTGTTGGCTGAAAAAGGGTCATAGGAGTGTAGAATGAACTGCACTCCTGTGATCCACAGGAGAAGTACAGTCAAATGAGCTCTGGCTATACTTCTCCTTTTTAATACTGTTAACGTAAAGATAGGTCTAGAGTTAGAAAAGAAAAAAGCATGAACGCAGGTCTGACATGGCAGGGTTAAAAGGGGTTTGGCATTGGGAAGGGACCTCTGATCAGTTTGAAGCATTATTCAAATAGTACTTAAGCAATTGCTGGGGTGGGCTGTATCAGGTGGGGCTGCAGAAAGGAGATCTGTAGGAGGGTCTCGAAAGTCTTCAGTCGGAGGAGAGTGTGCTTGGAACAATTGCCTGCCCTCCCGCCCTTATTGTGTTCAGTGGTGTTTAGTATGTGATTGAACCGGGATCTTGTGGTATTGTTGTGATAGCAGGCAGGGTACAAGGTCCTTTTATGGGTTTGGTTATGAGAAAATATGTACATTTGTAGGGACCCACCCAAGGTACAGTTCACATTAATATGGTTGGTGGCAGTTATTTATCTCCAAGTCGGTGTTTTGTTGCGGCTGGAGGCATAAAATTTCTCACTGGTTAGGCAGGTACTAGAAGTAGATGTTCACAAGGATCTTGGAACTCTTTTGTCATATTGTACTGGATGTTCATAAGTTGCATATAGCTATATGTTGATATGTTATTTATATTTTGTTAAAAAAAGGCTGCTATGGCCATTAAACTTCATCTTGTGTGTTTTCTTTAGGAAAAGGTTAGTGGTGGAGTGGTGGTCAAGCAGTTTAGAAGAACAAAGCAGCTTTTATACCCTCGTCAAGATCTTTGTCGGTGATTCTTTCCCTCTCAACCATGAGATACTACCATAAAGGAAAAGATGAACTAAAAATGTCAACTCTGTATACACTGTCATACAATACTTCACACCACCTGATATTTTCAGGCCCTCCAGCCTACAGGGGAGCCCAAAGAAGATGAAGTAAGTGGGTAGCAACATCTGAGTGCTGAATTTTTCAGGAATTAGAGGAAAATATGGAAGGCCCCCAGGTGGTATTACTGTAACAAAACAAATTGCATTGTTTCAAGAAATGTGTAGTAACATGGAATGGATTCCACACACAAATTCTGAATATTACAATTTATTTACAGATTTACTGAACCCATATACAATACATGCAAAGTCAACTACCTGTTCCTGATGAAGCAGTATCAGGCTCCGAAATGCATCAGTGAGGGTGTTGTGTTGAGTCAGTAGTCTGGATTTGTACACATTATTTGTGATGTTATATGACATGATTTTATGTATACACAGAATGTATGGTTATATATATTCTGAGGGTATTTACTAATACAACAATAAAAAGTTTGTTCTATTAACAGTATTTAACCACTTGGCAATGGCCCTATAGCTACAGTGTGGCTTTCCAGTTCTAGGAGGATGTCCATGGACATCCTTCCATATATGTGCTTCCTCCGTGCCCCCTGGGGCACACGTCGGGCATAATCTTTGACCACACTGTCCTTTGGATAAAGCTGATCAAAGACTGGGGTAAAAGGTCAATCACAGTGACCCTTTACCATGTGATCAGCTGTGTCCAATCACAGCTTGTCATATGTGAACAGACTTACCAGTTATTGGCATTTCCTTTCCTCACACAGACAGTGAGTGAGGAAAGGAGAACCAATAAATGGCCAGTCTGTCAGTACATTGTTAACACTGCAAATCAGTGCATTGAACATCAGTGCCCTGATTAACAGTGCAGCCCTATCAGTGCAGATTATCAGTGCCCATCAGTGCCGCCTACCAGTGCAGTTTACCAGTGCCCATCCGTGCTGCCTCATCAGTGCAGCCTTAGTGCCCATCATTGCAGCCTCATCAATGCACATCAGGCAGCACTGACTGGTGGCATTGCTGGGCACAGTTTGGCAGCACTGATGGGAACAGTTTGGCAGCACTGCTGGGCACAGATTGGCAGCACTGTTGGGCACTGATGGGCACCTTTGGGGCTGCACTGATAATCAGGGCACTGATGATCAGTGCCCTGATTATCAGTGTAGATGTCTCCTTTCATGGTTGCCGGTTATTGGCAGTACTCTCATCATGCTGTGACAGCTTGAGGAAAGTACTGCCTATAACCGGAAAGTGTGTTTACATGGTGATCAGCAGTGATTGAACACAGCTGATCAAATGGTAAAAGGCTGCTGTGATTTGCCCTTTACCATGTCATGTGATCAGCTGTGTCCAAAGGACACAGCAGTCACAGATAGCGGCAGGTGCATGCAGCTGGGGGCGCAATTCTTGGAGGACATCATATGACAACCAGTCTGTAGCCATCATTTGGCTATAGCCCGGTCATCAAGTGGTTAAAGCAGTTCTGCCAAACTGAACAGAATCTCAGTTGTCAAACTGACAGAGGATTACAGTAGATACTACATGTTTTTGTGCACATTTGGGAAGGCCTCTAGTATAAACGAGGTATACCTTAGAGAAAGCAAACTTGAAAACTTGTAAAAGTGAACCAATTAAGGTCTTTAAAATGTTAATAAACCCACAACAGTAAAATCAGCATGCTTGTCATACTCACTGTGGAACCTAAAGAGTTAATTGTCCGTATCGTGTACTCTACTGTACTCAATCCATCTGCCATAGTACAGAGCAGCAGTGACAAGTCTGCATGTGCTTTGTTTGTTGTGTATTGCTAGAGAGTTGTTTTTTTTTTTGAGAGGGTGCATGTGATCAGCACAGGACCAATCAGTACTGTCCAGACAGAAGGTCAGGGGTTATGCAGCCTCGTAGGACAGTTATAGGAGAATGAAAACTCCTCCTACAAAATTAACCAGTGCTCAGCCGTACACTGATAGACATCAAAAGAGTATGTGGCAACCTCAACCTGGGCTCCATCCAGACCATGCCCTCAACGCTTTTTGTTTTGCCCCCTTTAATCATGGGGAATGATGTGTGGCCCATGGGACATTCTTTTTGCATTCCAGGCTGGTTGGACAACAGTTGAAAGGTATCCCTGTCAACAAAGATCTTGTATTCAGGTCTCCGAAACCAAGATGAACAGTGCATTGTGATAATCCCCTGCAACTGGACTTTGCATCAACATTCTAAAACATACAGCATATATATACCTGGGTATATGTGCACAATTCCACCAGGACTCTTGTTGAGCCGTTTGCTGACAATGCCTGTTTATACATTGTATGTACAGGTATTATTATTCATCATTTCTTATACACAGCTTCTATTACACACTGTTTACACACTATCAACTTGAAAATAGTTCCCTTGCACAGCAATACAGTGCTTCCAGCATTCCTGCCACTTCTGGAATGTGTCCTGAAAGTCTTTTTGAAGCATGTCAAGCACCTTCTGCTATTTGCAGTGGTTTTCCGCAATGATGTCAAAACAGCAACTTTTGAGCTGGATCTTCATCTTCGGGAAGAGGGCGAAGTCCACCAAATGTGGCAAAAAGGGTGTGTGCACAAGTGAGATCATTGCAGTCTAGGGGTGAACTTGGAAGCAACACAGCGCATGTTCAAATCACACGTGAGGATTACTTGGACTGTTCCTTATGACACACCAACAATGGCAGCAATGTTGTGGATTGTTTTCTGACGATCATCCTGCACAAGTTGCCGAATGGTTTCGACATTTTGACAGTTTTGGTGGTTGAGCTCATTGAAGGTCTTCCTGATCTTTTTTCGTCTTCCAGTGATGTTCTTCCGCTCTTGAAGCTCGCCCATCACTCAAAAACCTTGAACGACTCATGGCAGCATCGCCGTAAACTTGCTGAATCATGTCAAACATCTCTATGGAAAATTTGCCCAGATTCATGCAGAATTTGACATTTGCTCTTTGTTCTAACTTTTGGTCCATGATAAAATAGTAGACATGGTAATGAACATGGTCAGAATAGTACCAGTTGTACAGCTCCTGATGTACAGATGACTATGGTTTTTGGCACACTGACTTATGAAGGCAGGTGCTCCCTGTGACTCTGTTTGCAGCCTTGTGCTGCCATCTGTTGGCGTGTTCCAAAACTAGTCTTGAAACCTTTTGATACCACCTCGTACTTATGGTTAATATGCTTAAAGCAGGAGTTCCTCTGCTACCAATTACGTTGATTAGTTCATTTCTCAGAAAGGGAATCCGGTATGTTCACAGAGGCCCTGTCCTTGGAAGAGGCACTGACAACTTTATTATCAAAACCCACTCTTACACTTATTGTAGGTTCTGGTTCTCTAATTTACCTACAGGTTTAGCACAATATCCTATTTGGGTAGGGCCATTTCTCAATATCCTCCCAGCCCTGAAAGATAGCTACACTAATAAGGTCTTTAACTTACTATTTAACAGGTTCCCGCCCGGCCTATAGCCAGATGGCGGCCTGCAAAACCCTTGTTCCTAAGGGTGGATGCCATATGGCGTCCTTTCAGGCATGCGCAGTTTGCATGCCCGCAGAGCCGTGCAGCAGCGCGATCTGTCACCGGCTGTGTACCTCGGACACGGCCAATGACAGATCTGAGTACCAGCCCCGTTGCCGGTACCATGTGACCTGCTGTGACCAATCACAGCAGGTCACATGACAGTTGTATACAATGGATGGCTTAATTCATGCCATCCATTGTATACTAGTGTGTCTAGCTGTGAATGGTCACAGCGATCATATGCACAAGCTGGGCCAATCACAGCCCAGCTGTGTCATGTGATTAGCCACGGCCAAATCACAGCTTAGCACAAAAAAAAAAAAAACCCTGAATGAATCGATGTCATTCAGGTAAATGCTTGCTTATAGCAAAGTAATTCTTTGCTATAAGCAAATTGTGTAAAAAAAAAATTACTATGGTAACATTGTACTACTTTGGTCATAGTGAAGTATGAAAAAAAATCTTTAAAAAAAAAATGTAATAAAAAATTTAAAATAATAAAAAAATAAAAAAAAATAAAAAAAAGAATATTTTTTTTTTGTCACTGATCACTGCCATGCCAGTTATATGATGATGCTGTACTGCACTGGTGAGAGTATGTAAAAAAAAATTATTAAAATAATTTTTTTAATTTTTAAATTTTTCTAAAAATTATCACAAAAAAAATTCAACTTCAAAAAACTCGCCATGCCTCTTATGAAGTATGTCAGACTGTCTACTTTTCAAAAAGGGGTCATTTGTGGGATATCTGTACTGTTCTGACATTCTTGGCCCTCAAGAAATTAGATTGGCTGTCAGTACTTCAGGACTGATCAATATTCAGATAAAAAAATTTAATAAAAAATTAAAAATAATAAAAAAAAATTGTAATTTTTTTTTTTCCGTACTGTCACCAGTCAGTGTCCCTGATCACCGCCATGCCAGTTATATGATGTCGCTGTACTGCACTGGTGACAGTATGTAAAAAAAAAAAGGGAAAATAATTTTTTTAATTTTTTCATTTTCCGAAAAATTCTGACAAAAAAAATACAAATAAAAACTCGCCATGCCTCTTATAAAGTACGTCGGACTGTCTACTTTGCAAAAAGGGGTCATTTGGGGAATATCTGTACTGTTCTGACATTCTTGAACCTCAAGAAATTAGATTGGCCGTCAGTACTTCAGGATTGATCAATTTTCAGATCTATACCATAGTTTGTGAACTCTATAACTTTCCTACAAACTAAATAATACATCCTAATTTGGGTTATTTTCACCAAAGACAGAATACATCTCGGCCTAAATTTATGAAGAACAATTATTTATTTGCAAACTTTCATAACAGAAACAAAGAAAAACGTGTTTGTTTTTCACAATTTTCGGTCTTTTTTTGTTAATTTAGCAAAAAATAAAAACCCCAGTGTTGATTAAATACCCCCAAAATAAAGCTCTAGTTGTGTGAAGAAAATGATAAAATTTTAGTTTGGTTACAATGTTGTATGACCGCGCAATTGTCATTCAAAGTGTGAGAGCGCTTAAACCTGAAAAATGGTCTGGGCAGGAAGGGGGTAAAAGTAGAAGTTAGTCAAAGCTAGTCTTTACTGCACCTAAGTTTTTAATATGTTTCGGTTTGTTATCATTTTTATGTTGGATAAATTAAAGAAAAATAGGTAGGTATGCCCTTCCTCTTCTTTAAGGACACCAGGACAGCACATGGGAAGGTTGCATTAAGCCAGATAGGCCATATCTGGCCAGATAGGCCAGATTTACAGTAATTTCAGTGTAAAACTGCATGTGTGTGTGCATGCAACATTTCACAAGTTAACGTGTGTTGCGATAAGGCAGCATATTCATTTTAAATACACTAAACTGCTCACACACCACAACACAGGCTACGATACTCCTGCAGCATTTATTCCACCACAGTAGACCACAATATACAGATAGTTATAGATGGCACCATATTGCACCATACACTGTATCTTCCATTAGAACTGTATTAAAGTAAGTGCCCGTTTTACAACTCATTAGAGGAATGCAATGGCCTGAATGGGGCCATTGATGAGACCTTTCTAGCCTTTTTGCATGTATGATATATAAAGTGAAAACAAATCATTTTCAAACGTGAAAAAAAGATAAAATTGACGTAAAAGGCAAGAATGAAATCTGACTGATCTTCAGCAAATCAACAGAAAAAAAAACACAAAGTCCAAGTCAAATAACAAATCTAGCAGAAGCAAAAGTATAAGTTACATGATAAATAGGCTCTTATAGGGGAGTTCAATTAGAAATAAACAAATAGAAGCTCATCAAGTGAATGTAAACCCCTCCCTGCTGGGTAACCCAGTGAACCATTTATGACCATTGTTAATATTCTGTCTACAGTACATAGTACACCTTCAGACAGCTTTGGCTCTTCCAGGCAATCTGCTTGCCCATATTATAATATACTCCTGATCCTAACACTCAACAGCTGAAAAGCAAGCTTTGAAGAACTTTCTCTTATAAAAGTATTTATCATCACACATTATTATTACATATCTGCTCATGCTTTATTCCACCATTTCTCAGCCACTAGTCCCTGGACATCTGGTAGCCCTCAAAACTATTGCAGTCCCCTGATATGTAGATTGAAATAGTTAAAGCAGAACTCCAGGCATTCCATTTGTGAATGGAGAAGGGAAGTGGGGATAAATGACATTACAGCTTCTATGTATGAGAGTCATAGCTCTCCTTGATGTAGCACTGGAAGTATAGTGATAGCTGTAATTTGCGGCATGTACAAATGTGCAAACTGTGAAGATTGCTTACATTTACAGCCCAACACACTTACTCAGAGGTAACTTTTTTTTTCTTTTCTTTTTTATACAATTAACACCTATCCAGAAAAACTTATTTTTTTAACAATTAAGAGTAAAGATGTGTGTGCCTGAAGTGCCGTTTTAAATGTCATGTTAACATCCTATGCATTATTGTTATTTCCCAAATAAATTTCCATAGTTTGTCAAAGATATTTTTCCATGTTAAAAAAAATAGACATCCTTGTAAAAACAGTTGTCCTATTTTTTAAAGGTTGACAAACAATATGTGAAATCATCTACTAATAAAAAATTATGTTATTGCAATGTCTAGCAACTTTTACTGCCAATACATTCCAATGCCAATACACATCCTACTTTGTAGATAGTATTGCTGTAACTTGTACTTATTTGCTAATAGTAATTATAGTAAACATAATTCAAAATAAAACTAAAAAACTATTATGTAAATTTCATATACGCTATGAAAGAATAAAAGAAATTATTTTGAGCACACTTACCACTGCATGATGTGATTGCAAACAAAATTATAAATGATGCATAAAAAGCATTTAATGAACATCTGTACTGCTCAGATTTCATGATGGTGACCAGACACTTCAGAGAAAAGACACAATTGCAGCACTATTATTTTTCAAACCCTTTACAGGTTGTCGGAAAAGTCCCCATGGCTCTGTCGAGAACACATTAGTAACCACTTCCTTAATGTTGACCATAATTATAGACGACTGCTGTAGATGGCAATGAATATGCTATGGTTTGCTGCTTTGGCTTAAAGAAAACATCCACAATACCAATTTTGTATGTGCGGTGACAAAATAAGACCTTAAGTTAGCCATACAAAATATGGACGCTTCTAAATCGGAAGGCTGGAATGCTACTCAACAAGCCATTGCAAAATGCTCACTAAATATTACTAATGCAGCTAATGTGTACATGAAAGGATCTAGATAACTTCCATTTTGTATTATGTACGCCATTTTAAGTATTAAGTATTAAGTTAGTTTTTGTAGAGATATTAGAAGTTTAATGAAACTGTTTCAGTTGTTCAAGGATGTATCAACAGAAGCTAACACGACCCTGACAATGTTTTTGTCTGTCTGTTTTCCCTAAAAGTTAGACAAAACAATTTGTACCAAGAAATGTATATGTCATGTTTCATGTAGTTAGCTCATGATGGAAATTTACAAGTTGCAGTTTTGAAACTCGCTCCCCCCCTCCCTTATGATTATCTGTAGTCTATATAATCTTATTAATGTCTAATAAACTTTGAACATCTCTGAACATAAGCTGTCGTGATTTCCGTGTTCAAGGGGTGTTCCCAGAATTCTGCAGATAAACCAGGAATCTCTCCACAGACCGGGGGTCTCTGAGGGGGAAAGAAAATCATTCCTTTCAGCTGGGAGCTCGGCCCGGGATGGCCACCCACCTCACTTGGTAAGTAAACCTTTTGTCTTTTTATGACTAAAAGCTCTTTCTTGCCCTGTGTTGAGGGAAGGTCTTGAATCATTCTGTATTGTCTATATAGACCCGTGATAACCTGTAGCTGCTTTTGGTAAAGCAGACTTAACTCTTTGGTAAGAGTTACAAAATAGTGCACTATAATATAAAAAAAAGGTGTTTTGGTAAACACAGTTCTCTGTTTTTGGTAAAACAGTGAAGAGATAACTTTGGGAAGTTATCAAGAGGTTAATAAGTCTGTGGAGCAGATTCTGGTTTATCTGTCTTTTGCTTTTTCTTTCTGTTGCGTAGAAGTATAAGATAATTTGTTGTGTGGAACAAAATAAGATTTTAAGCTAAAATTGCTTTATCCACTGTCTAAATATGGGTCAAGGAGGTAGTTACCCACCAGGTCCCCCAGAAAAGGGAGAAAATTGTAAGGATTATGTTGCTAGAGTTTGTGGAACGGACTATTATTTAATAAATCCCTGGGTGGATTGTATGGCAGGCTGGACAGAAGCTATGGGGAGTACAGACCCATTCCCAAGAAAGGGGGAGAAAACTGGTTAAAATGGTCACCGTATTGGGTTGATAATAGCAAGGGAAAGTTCAATTTTCTCTTTAAAACAAAAGAGGAAGTTAAAATTGGATACATTAAAAGTATGCCAGAAAAAGCATCAATCTGAAAAGACATGCAGACCCAAGATTGGACTGAAAACAGTTCAGACACCAACCCCACCCCCTCCGTATAATATATATCCTTCATTAAGTGGTTTTAAAAATGCTGCTGATGATGATTTTTTGATTAGTTTGGGGATGATTACTCCCCAGCCTACTGCCCCTCCAGTCCCTGCCCCTGTCCCTGCGCCACTTCCCGTCCCGGATCTACAACCAATACAGCCAGGCCCCTCCACTAGACCCAAACAGATCATTAGTATAAAATCACCAGAGGAGGGTAGCCAAGTTCAAGGCATCCTTACAGAGAATAATGACAACGAGGGAGAGTTGGAATACGAAGAACAGGGACAGGTAAATATAATAAAATTACAGAAAAAGGATGGTCAATGGAGAAGAAGTGACACCAGTCATAGAAAGGGCAGAGAGGTGGAGGAATTTAGAATGCAGCTTAGATCCATGGATAAGAAACCAGAGGGAAAAAGAGAAGATGAGGGGGCCGTAGGAGGAAAGGAGTTGGCTATATTGACACTACCTTTTCTCACAGCAGGAGAAACGGTTTCTCCTTACAACACACCTATCAATCCTGTTAAGAAGCCGGATGGCTCTTACAGGTTTGTACAAGATTTGAGGGCCATAAATAATTTGGTGGTTCCATTAGCCCCAATAGTGCCTGATGTGCTATCACTCCTCACCTCCATTCCGTCCGATGCAGAATACTTTACAGTGATTGATTTAACAAATGCATTTTTTTCGGTTCCTGTGGACCACCAGACGAGGGCGCTATTTGCATTTACGTTCCGTAACCGCCAGTTGACCTGGTGTAGATTGCCCCAGGGCTATGTAGATTCGCCTGCAGTCTACTCACTTGCCCTCCAGACCACACTGAGGTCCTGGACCCCTCCCAATGGTTCGGTCCTCATTATATATGTGGATGACCTATTGATTTGTAGTTCAAGTCAGGAGGCCAGTCAGGAGGATAGTTGGTCTCTGTTAGAATGGTTGTCAGGGAATGGTCACAAAGCATCTAAAAAGATATTGCAATGGTGCCAAAAACAGGTTGAATACCTTGGTTTTATTCTAAGTCATGGTGAGAGGAGTGTCAGTCACAAAAGAGCTGCGGCTCTCGTGGGTCTGCCCCGCCCACAAACAAAAAAGGACATGCTAACTTTTCTTGGTATGATTGGTTACTGCCGCCAATGGATACCTGATTGTTCATTTTATGATCACACTCTGAGGTCTGCCACACTTTCAGAATCACCTGACATTCTCACATGGTCAAATGAAATGGTTGATGCCTTTGTGTACCTGAAGAATGCTATGGTAACGGCCCCTGGTCTTGGACTACCTGATTATAAGAAAATGTTTCATCTGTATGCTAGGGAAAATTGTACAACTATGGGGGGGGTCCTGGCTCAGGAACATGGAGGCAAGCTCCGCCCTGTAGCTTTTTTTTCTAAAGTAGTGCCAACTCAGGTTCAGGGCATGCCTGCTTGTCTGAGAGCTGTTGCATCGTGCGCAATTCTGGTGGAGATGGCTATTTCTTTCACATTGGGACATGAAACTACCCTACACACCACACATCAAGTGTCCTTACTACTGAAAAACATACACACTCAACACATGTCAGCACAAAGGTTGAGCGGATATGAAGTGATCCTTCTATCTGATCCCAACTTGATTATTAAATATTCTTCAGCAAATTCAGGTCCTACTCCAATTTTGAATGCCCTACTGGGGCTAAAGGGGGAACAGGATGAAGTGGCACCAGAACACAATTGTATAACCCACATACAGCAAGACACTTCCCCTAGGTCCGACATGTCAGCTGTGGCTCTTGATGGGGCCCCAGATGTGTTTGTAGATGGCTCATGTTCTAGGCCAAATGATAGTACTTACCATGCAGGATACGGCATTGTGCAACTTCCTGACAAAATACTCGAGGCAAAGCCAATTCCATATCAGTCAGCCCAAGCAGCCGAACTGATTGCCCTTACAAGAGCATGTCAATTATTTGCAGGACAGGACGTCAACATTTACACAGACTCCAAGTACGCCCATGGTGCTGTACATGATTTTGGGGTCATTTGGGAGAGAAGAGGATTCATTGCTGCTGATGGCAAAACCATATCTCACTCTTCTTTGATATCTGATCTACTCAAAGCCATACAGTTACCAAAAACATTAGCCATTCTCCATTGCAGGGCACATACAAATCGCAGAGATCATATTGCCAAAGGAAATGCATTAGCAGATAAGGTAGCAAAGGAAGCCGCATTACAACAGGTGGCCAGTGAGCAGATGCCTTTGCTCACTTCAGGCATCACAACCACCCCACATGACCAGATGTATGCAGATTTACAGAAATTTGCTACGAAAATCGATTTAGCAGACTGGGATGGTTCTGGAGCACAACTAGATCCAGCTTCTGGTCTATTGTGCTTAGAGGGGAAACCATGCATTCCCATGTCAAGTGCCCCATTGTTCATTGCACAGTACCACGGTCTAGGACACAAAGGATGGAAAACAACATGTGAAACATTATTGCAGGATTTTTACATTACAGGTTTATCTAGGTTGGTGAAAGAATATGTCTCTAGGTGCATTACATGTATAAGGAACAATCCACAGAACCCAAAGAAATCACAACACCAGCATCTAGTGTACCCAACTACACCTTTCACTCATTTACAAATAGATTTTACCCACATGCCAAAAACAGGACAGAGGCAAGAGTTTTTGTTGGTAATGGTGGATATGTTCAGCAGATGGGTGGAAGCATTTGTCACTAATAAAGAAGATGCACAAACTGTAGTCAGAATTCTCACACAGGAGATAATACCTAGATGGGGATGTCCGCTGCAGATAAATTCTGATAACGGACCAGCCTTTGTGGCCAAGGTATGTCAAGATTTGGTAAAAGTACTTAAGATAGATTGGAAGTTTCATATTCCCTATCATCCTCAAAGTTCGGGTATAGTAGAAAGGATGAACAGGACGATTAAGGATAAGTTGAGGAAGGCCACTGGAGGAACCTATACCCACTGGAAGAAGATGTTACCTGCAATTCTAGCAGAGGTAAGAATGACAGCTAATAAGACTACAGGGTTATCTCCTTTTGAAATATTAATGGGAAGACCGTTCCCCACTCCTTGGGCTAGACAGCCACTTATGTTAGAAAGAGGGGACCTTGACCTGGTACAACAAGAACATGTGAGAAAATTGATTCAAATTTTAGATAAGGTTGAAAGAAATGTTGCTTGCACTTTTTCTTTTATTTTTCAGGAACCAACACACCTTTTCCAAGTGGGAGATGTCGTAGTGGTCCGCCAACTCGCTAAAGACAAGAAGCAAGGCTACCCCTTTGGACCACCTACTACGGTGATAGCGGTTACCAGAACGGCTGTTCTGGTGGAGAATTCCCAGTCCTGGATTCATGCTAGTCGAGTGAAGAAGGTGAACCAAACACCTGAGAAACATGAGATGGAAAAAGGAGGTGAAGTATGAGAGAAAAATCCTCGAAGAGTGGGTGAAGTCGGTGAGAAAGACCCTGAAGATGACATTCCTTACTGCCCCTCATGGTGTTTTGAAACTCTGGGTCCTATTGGGCACACTGACTGTGCTCTTTTTCCTGCCAGTATGGATCCTAACTAACTGTATTTATCACCCTGAGGACTTGGGTCTAATAAAAGGTATCTGTGGTCAAGGACTAGATTTAAATGAGACCCAGATAACCAAAAGTGAAAGAAAGTCAAAAAGAAGTTTTGAAGAGAACAATCCTTTTTCAGGAAAAATGTTGATGATGCAGTTTAAATATGCTTATGCTCAAAAGTCAGGTTATGATAAATGTTGGATCTGTAGTAAGTTACATCCCAGCACATATGAAATTCCTCTTCTGGCCGCTCCAGTCAAAATATTTTTGTTAATAAAAGGGAATGTAAGTATTGGTTTGACCAATATTACTTCTAATGCCACCATATCTTTTCCAACTCTGGGAGTCACTCAACTCCCCGATTGGTGTTTTAGACTGGGGAATATTTCTCACAAGGGAAGGGGAATGTGCTCTCAGTCCAAATTAAACATATCTGATCCTGGAAGGAGGGATGGAACTTCTTCTGTGAAACTCTGGCAAGTAAATGGTAAAACCCTGAATGAAAGTTTAGAAGGGATACAAGATAATGTGGAGAAAACTATGTTTGGAAAACTTCTTTTTTATTTTACACTTGTTGTCACCCCTGAATTTCATTCTGCAATACAAAAATTGCCGATCTCCTTGGGAAACAATACCTATATCTGTTGTGGTAAGATCTGTTACCCTTGGATACCGAGTAATGTCCAGGGCTGGTGCTATGTAGCCCAATTAGTGCCAATTATGGCAGCTATAGACCAAAAGGAACACCAGGTAAAAGCCAGTACATACCCAAAATACCAACTAACTCTGAGACAGAGAAGGGAAACCAAACAAGAAAAGGTAGATCTATTCTCTACAGGGGATAAGGTTTGGTCATGGTTCCCTACCTACACGGGATGGGGAATAACACTTATGAACAAAATAAATAATTATACAAACATTATTGATGACATACTGGAGAGGAACTCTAAGGACATAGGGTTGCTAAATACTGAGACCAGAGCTATTAGAAAACAGCTGGAGATGCAAGAATTAGCTATTGAAAGTATGAGTGCTGCTCTGACAGGTTTGTGTGAGATGACAGAGGATTATGAATGTTGTACTTGGATATATAATACCACAATGACTGTTCCAGATTATTATGAAATAATAAAGCAACACAGGGAACAGGTAGATGGTTTGATGGAAGAAGCTAGAGCTATAGGAAAAGATGGATGGACTCCTTTTGATTGGTTAGGATCAGGATTTGGTTCCATCTTTTCATGGATAAAAGGTATCGCTGTAAGAATAGTCATGATATTGTTTTTTGTTTTATTTTTATATCTATGTTTTAAATGCTCATTATATTGCATTGCTAGAGCTACCAAGCCGCAGAATACAAATGAAGGTTATCTAGCTATGTACAGAAAGATGAATGAAGTAAAGAATTGAGATCATGTTCATGATCTTAGAGGGGATTGAAAGGATCTAGGTAACTTCCATTTTGTATTATGTACGCCATTTTAAGTATTAAGTATTAAGTTAGTTTTTGTAGAGATATTAGAAGTTTAATGAAACTGTTTCAGTTGTTCAAGGATGTATCAACAGAAGCTAACACGACCCTGACAATGTTTTTGTCTGTCTGTTTTCCCTAAAAGTTAGACAAAACAATTTGTACCAAGAAATGTATATGTCATGTTTCATGTAGTTAGCTCATGATGGAAATTTACAAGTTGCAGTTTTGAAACTCGCTCCCCCCCTCCCTTATGATTATCTGTAGTCTATATAATCTTATTAATGTCTAATAAACTTTGAACATCTCTGAACATAAGCTGTCGTGATTTCCGTGTTCAAGGGGTGTTCCCAGAATTCTGCAGATAAACCAGGAATCTCTCCACAGACCGGGGGTCTCTGAGGGGGAAAGAAAATCATTCCTTTCAGTACAAAGTTATGATACAACAGTATATGGTGCCCTCAAGAACAGCTTGTATGAATCCTGCTCTAACAATGCACATTAAAAGAGGTATGCTACAAATCTGGTGGACATGTGTCCTGACTATATCTTTCTGGACAATGGTGTTTAAACTATTAAGTACGCTTTTTAAATTTCATATTCAAAAGCAAAACAAAAAAATAAAAACATTGACTGCACTTTTACAAAGTCGACAATAGTACTAAACCACAATAAGTTCTAATGCAGCAGACACTCATAGTAGCCAAAGAAAATGCGGACCACACCCGGGTGACACCTGCCAGAGGGGTGACACCCAGGGCTGACCTTCAGATTGCCTCTGCCGCCACTAAAGCAGCAGAGCAGAGATCAGGAGGCAGAACACTTTGCTGAAAAGAGGGCAGGAGCTGCTGCAGTTAACTTTACACGTTAACCAGCTGGTGATTGGTTACTAGGTGGTCCTAGCAATCAATCACCAGCTTGTTAATATGAAAAATGAACTCCAGCAGCTCCTGCCTCCTATTCAGCGCTGCTATTTCCCGCTCTGCATGCTGAGTAAGGTAGGAAGGGGCAGAGTTGCTGAGACTGTATAATATGCATGGGGGGCTATTTAATGTGTAGGAGGGCTGTGTAATGTAAAGGGGGTTTTCATGCATTTTACCCGCAGTTATAGCTGCAGTCCTATAGATTTCTTTTAGGTTGCGCATTTTTTCCTGCATTTTCTGAAAGGACATCAAAAGTCCCACGTGCTGCACCTTTTCAGAAAACAGAAAATAAATATTTTGGGGGGGTGACACCATGTTTCACCACACCAGGTGACACCAACCCTAGTGACGCCATTGATCACAAATAGTGGCCAAGCAGACAATCGCAGAATCCTGGAGAAAGCACCGAACTGCCTTTCTAGAGGTCAGGCATAGATTTACTACTATCATGCTCATTTGAAAAATGTTGTATTATTTTGAATGATACTCATGCAAAATACCTCCATATTTCGAAACTTTGGTTATGACATGTTTATCCAACCGTACGCATCAACAGCCTAAGATCTTTGTGAACATCTTAAGCAGCTGCTTCCCACTATAAATATGTCTGCATCCCTTTACCTGTGGACCTAGTGTGGACACGAAGAGCCTGTTCTTTAGCCTAGCCTCCCTCACTCTGTCTACTCTGCCCTTCCCCCTATCAATACCTACTCCCATATTCTCCACTATCTGTTCTATAACTTTTATATTAATGTCCCACCCCTTTTTGTGTTTCTAAATGGATACTACCCCATTTTCTTAGTTCATATGTAATACTCTTAATATAATTAAATTACCTATGAGCAAAGAACACACACCCCAGCACCAAGGTTAGCACAATTACCCCTATTACCATCCTCTCATAATTGCACGTTTTATAATTATATACAAAGAATTTTGGTCTCAGTAGAGGCGTTGGTACTCTCCTGTTGCTCCTTCCAAGCATCAACCAACACTGCCCTGCTTCTCAAAGCACAACATTTTTTATGCAGGCAATATAGCACTATATTGTAGAGCACTATAAAATGTGTGAATGTGACAATACTAAAAAAAAAATGATACTATAGGGAAAAAAGGACCTTGCTCACAAGGTATTTAGAAAATGTCCCTCTTATAATACAGCAGTCTATAATACAAAACAAAAATGAGTTGGTACAGGTACTCCAGAACTTACATTCAAATATAATACTGTACAGACCATGTTCGCGCAATACTATGTGGTGCCCACAATGTAACATAATACAATGTAAAACATGGCTGGAAAATAATATCACACAATGTCCAAATATAATACAGTACCCAATATAACACAACACCACAACAGAATATGAGCAGGTGCTCACATTGTAACAGATTGTACAGTTTAGTAAATTAGGTAAATTTCTGCTGACTGCTATGATCCATAATCCAAAAAGCACAAATGCTGTTTTCACAGCAACAGTTTTTTTTTCCTTTTGGGATAAAGGTTTTGCATTAACCCCCCTGGTGGTATTCCCGAGTATAGCTCAGGGTTAACTTTCAGTACCAAATGTGGTAGCCCCGAGCTACACTCGGGATTACCCTGCATTGTTGCTCAGGGATTCCCTCGATCACATACCTTGTCCTTTGCTCCTGCGATGTCCCCCCTGCAACGTCCCTGACCATGTCCTCTGGCCAATTCCGGCATCTGTCTTCCGGCTTCTGTTCCCTGTAAGTGTCGGGATGTACGGGACATACGGGAGATGGAACCGGCGGGAAATTCAAACATTTTAAAAGTGACATTCACAGTGCTACAAAAGGAAGATAGAAACAGGGTGCTGGGGTTAGTATCAAACTTTTATTAATAAACAGCCCACTTACATGTAAAAAAATCAACAATTTGCCTGCCTGTGGAGAAGGCAAAACTTCAAAAGTCATAAATGGCACAAATTATCAGTAGACCAGGGGTTAATGTCTGGCAGTCAGCAGTGTAACAGCAAGAGAAGACAAGGTGGCAAAACTGTGGCTTGCGTGCAAAAGGAAAGCTGTGGTGTCTAAGACTGTACAAAGGGTTTGACAACTGTCATATTGCCAAGTTAGTATCGAGAGTGGGCGGGCATAATGCATTTCAGGGGCCCTGCCCTCTTTGTCAAACCCGATCAGTGGTAAATGGTTTGTCTCAATCTTCTAACTGCTACATTTGCAAGACAGCTAGTTCTGCTGAACAAAAACAGACTTACTGGCCAGATCACCAGAGCATAATTAAGGAAAGAAAGCCTAAAAAGAAAACTAATTCAGCCATCACAATTAAGAATTGGTAAGCTGCAGTATAATAAATGTTTGCTTTTGGGTTTAATAGCACTTTAACACCCCGATCACATCAAAGCCGATTTTGAAATTGTGCAACTTACAGTGAAGTTGCACGATTTCAAAATCGGGTGACCTACCGGTTTCAGTTGCGATTTGCAAGACACCTGACACAGATGTCTATGCAAATCGCAACAAAGTAGTGCATGCACTACTTTAGAAATCAGTGCGGCTCCGACAAGTCATTACCGCACCGATATGACCGCTTTAATAGTGGAGAATAGGGTGCGACTTAGCTTACAATTTGCAAATCGCATGCCAGATCACACCCGATGTGACCGGGGTGTAACTCTAAACTGATGACCTGTAGGGGCTTTTAAAGCATCAGAACAAAAAACTCTTCTGTGCTCAGGTGTGAGACAAAAAAATGGAAGTAGATGACCTCTACTTCTGGTTTATCCTGATCCATGGAAATGTCACCAGTTTTCAAATATTCATTATGCCTTGAAGGCCTCTTTAAACTGAGGTGACTCAAATACACTGCATAATAAAACACAAAAGAGGGCACACCAGCCTAGTGCATTGCTCACACTATTTATTTAAAGGTGGTGTAAATGATTATTCTCACAAACAAAAGCTCATCACATGTCCCGGGGAGGTTCCAAAGAGAGCCACTGTCTGTGCCCCAGATGGTGCCAGGTGACGCCAGATGGCATCCGAACATGAACTGCAGACACTTACACGTTTCAAGGGTGTATCCCCTCTTCCCCAGAGCTAAATGTATGCTGCACCTTTAAATTCTTATTTACTGTACAAAGATAGGGTCTACGAGGACTAGCTCTGCATCAAATTGTTGAAAGGGCAGATTAGCCTTAGTATTGTTACTATCCATACATCTATATCAGGGGTCCTTGAGAATTTATGGGGACTGGACTAGGGTCAGTGGTAATAGAAAATGTCCTGTCATCCAGTGGGTGTAAACAATGCCCTATATTTGTCAATGGAAGGACTAGTGCCCCATCATTGTTCTCAGTGGAAAGACTAGTGCCCCATCATTGGTGTCAATGGAAGGAATTCTGCCCCATTGTTGTTGTCAGTGGGAGGAATAGTGCTCCATCGTTGGTGTCAGTGGGAGGAATTGTGCCCTTTCTTTGGAGTCAGTGGGAGGAATAGTGCCTCATTGTTGGTGTCAGTGGGAGAAATATTGGCCCATTGTTGGTATCACTGAAAGGAGTTATGCCCCTTTTTTGGTGTCAGTGGGAGGAATTGTACCCTTTCCATGGTGTCAGTGGAAGGAATACTGACCCACTGTTGGTGTCTGTGACAGAAATTATGCCCCATTGTTGGTGTCACTGGATAGAATTGTCTCCCAAGGGCCGGATTAAGATGAGCAAAGGGCCACATTCTGCTCCCCGGGGCACCACTGATCTATATCATGTATATTTAAAGACAGAAACATTAGCAAGGATGGCCTAGTAAACATAACAGCTGTACTCTCCAAGTACATAGTTACATAGTTGATAAGGTTGAATAAAGACAATAGTCCATCCAGTTCAACCTGTGTGGGTGTGCTCATGTCAAAAACTCTATGATGCCCATCTAAGAGTTTTTTGAAACTATCAATACTTACCGCTGACACCACCGATTGCGGAAATGAGTTCCACATCCTTACCGTCCTGACTAGAGATGAGCGAGTTATTCAAAAATTCGGTTCGGCTGATTCGCAGAATTCGCCGAATAAATTCGCTTCGAGCCGAATATATTCACTGTGAATTTAACTTATAAAAAGGGTGTTTCTAGGCTTCAGAGAGCCTTTATATTAGTGCAGAACACTGTACCTTTAATTTAAATGCCCTTGGAGTCTGCTGGGGAAGAGAAATAATACTGTCAGTCAGTATGACATGCAGATGAGTGCCGTCGATCTTAGAATCACCGCACACTTCACTCATTTGGGCAGTCACGGGGCCAAAACCAGAGTGTGGAGCCACAGTGTGGCGGTGGAGGCAGCAGCAATGGGAGGCCATACAGCACCCTATGACAAAATGGAACCCACCAGCAGTGTGAGGAGACCTGAAAGTGGCACATGGCAGAATGTGGCGATGGAGACAGCAGCAATGGGAGGCCGTACAGGGACCCATGACACACTCTGGACCTGGCAGCAGCATGAGGAGGCGGAATAGGGGCCCATGACAGATTAAGGGCCTGGCAGCAGCATGAGGAGTCGGTACGGGGGCCCATGGCAGATTACGGGCCTGGCAGCAGCATGAGGAGGCGGTACAGGGGCCCATGGCAGAGTGGCGGAGCGTAAGCAGCTAAAATTGAAGGCCATACAGAGGCCTATGTTAAAAAGTCCCCCCAGCAGCAGCGTGGGGAGACGACTATCAAGAGTCCAATGGCAGAGTGGCGGAGCAGAAGCAGCTTCAATTGAAGGCCATACACAGGCCTAGGTTTAAAAGTCCCTCACAGTTAATTCCAATAACGAACTCTACTCCTCCGTGCAATCTACTTACGAGACCCTGGGCAGGTCTGGGTCCAATTTGTGGTAGAGACTGGTTTTGTTCAGCCATGCTTGAGCGAGTAATAACAGGTCTGTGCTGCCCTTTGGTGTCTGGCTTAATGCGCACAACACTGAACGTCCCAGCGTTTGTCAACGATTTGCCGTTAAGTGATGCAAACCCGCTGAACCACGTTCATGAGGAGCCGGTACAGGGGGCCAAAAAATATTACCGCCAGCCGGCGTGTAAATGGATTTAACTCTTTGAACGTACAATAGTGGTTGTGAAGCAGAAAGTCAGTTTATTTAGCACAATCAGTCAATTGCAGCTTGCCGTTGGCTGGAAACTGTACGTTTCTGTCACTGGAATGCACTAATCACCCAAAAAATATTACCGCCAGCCGGCGTGTAAATGGATTTAACTCTTTGAACGTACAATAGTGGTTGTGAAGCAGAAAGTCAGTTTATTTTGCACAATCGGCAAACTGCAGCACCAACTGTGCACGACAGCCACCAAAAAAAAAAGGGTGTATGTCACTTTAAATTTTCAATTCTTTGATAGCTGTGGCCCTAAGTAACGATTCTGTGTCCCTGAGTAACGATTCTGTGTCCCTGAGTAACGATTCTGTGTCCCTGAGTAACGATTCTGTGGCCCTAAAGTCTCTGTGGCCCTAACTCTGTCCCTTAATACACACAGGTCTGTCTCTCTTGAATGACCGTAGGCTAATGGAGAATTCTAAGATGGCCGCGATTTATAGCTCCACCATTACACAGTGCTGGCTGGCTGCTGATTGGCTAATGCGATCACATGTCATGAATGCATTATGGGTCAGCGCGCCTTGTCTGCGCGCCTTCCCAGAGATCCCCGCCCCATCTTCTCTGTCCATTTTCTCCGTCGCCACACATGTCGCCGCCATTTTTGGGAAAATTTGATTCGTGCATCCGAAGTTTGCTAATCTTCGGATTCGTCGCGAATCGAATTTTTCCAAATCTTCGGAACGAATTCCACTTCGTCATGTTCGATTCGCTCATCTCTAGTCCTGACAGTGAAAAACTTCCTACGCAGTTTGAGACTAAACTGCTTCTCCTCCACTTTCATTGAATGGCCCCGTGTCTTCTTATACTCTCTGAGACAGAATAGTTTATTTTTTATGATAGAATCATCATTGAGGTATTTGTATATTGATATCATATCTCCTCTTCAGCGTCTCTTCTCCAGGGAGAATAAGTTTAATGTGTGTAGCCTTTCCTCATAACTGAGGTGCCCCAGGCCCCTTATTAACTTTGTTGCTCTTCTCTCTACTCTCCAGTTCCAGCACATCCTTTCTGAGGACTGGTTACCAGAACTGGACAGCATACTCCAGTTGTGGTCGAACCAGAGTTTTGTAAAACGGCAGGAATATCATTTTATCTCTGGAGTAAACACCCTTTTTAATGCATACTAATATTCTGTTAGCTTTGCTTGCTACAGCTTGGCATTGCATGCATTGATTAGTCTGTCATCTACTAAGACCCCCAGATCTTTTTCCATGCTGGATACCCCCACCGGTTTTCCCCCTAGCATGCAACTTGCATTCATATTTTTTCCCCCAAGTACATTACTTTGCATTTTTCAAAATTAAACTTCATCTGCCATGTATTTGTCACAGATGTTTCATTGTGCATATGTTTATTATACATGCATTTGTATATTTATATATTTTTCTATGTTATAGTATTATTATTTTTATATATCTGTCATTTCACATGACATTTGATCACATGGAGAGAACAAGCTGGCGCGTGTGGTTACATCAAATGTCCAAAGCCATGCCCTACCAGGCACACTGGCTTGTCGGCTCGCGGCCAGTGATTGCGGCTGGAACGAACTGTCCTATTTTATTTTATGCTGAAAGACACACCATGGACACACACCAAAATGTGAGTGGAATATTTTATTAGTAAACAAATATGTTTTAAGGATTTACGCTATACAAGTTCCTTTCTCTTCCCTCCCTATCATCACTGATGACCAAGATTTTACTGGTGTTCAAGAATTTGTGAGAAGCAATTGAGTCTGCAGATTATTGCTCCCAAAGGGGAATGCACTGCTAGCTGATATTGTATATACCAGCAAATACCTCTGATGAGTTAATTTACTATTTTTCGGTGGTGAATTCACAGTGGTGTTGAAAAAAGAAGAATAAGGAAGAAAATAGTCATTTTTCATTCACTTATGCACTTGAGAATTTTGTTTGGCTTTGCACATACATTATGTGGGGCTTTATTAATATATTGGCATTGATGAACACAACACAGAAATGGGAGTTCTTCAAAAAGACTGTATGTGAACACACGGAAAAATATATTCCCATGGGCAACAAGTTTAAAAGGCTAAAAAGCAAACCTATGTGGCTTACGGCCAAAGTTAAAAAAGCTATAGATAATAAGAAAAGAGCTTTTATTAAATATAAAAATGAAAGAATGCTATCATTGTTAAAAAACATTACAAAGAATATAACAGAATATGCAAAAAGGAAATAAAGGTCACAAAAATGTAAAGTGAACAACAGATTGCAAAAGATAGCAGGACCAACCTCCCAAAATTCTTCAAATATATTAATAGTAAAAAGGTCTGGTCCGAGCATGTGGGCCCTTTACAAAATAATCTAGAGTGGGTGACTGGGGACAAAGAGGAGGCAAATTTATTAGATACTTTCTTCAACTCTATGTATACAAAGGAGCACGGGGAGTTCTTGTCCATAATGGGAATGGTATTGACACAGCTCCAGATGATCCACATTGGCTCACAATTGATATGATCCAAAAATATTTAGACAGAATAAAGGTGAATAAAGCACCTGGACTGGATGGCATACACCCATGGATCCTTAAAGAATTGAGCTCTGTCATTTCAAAGCCATTGTTTCTCATTTTTAGGGACTCTTTAATGACTGGCATAGTACCACTGGATTGGCGTAGTACCACTGGATTGGCGTAAGGCCAATGTGGTGCCAATATTTAAAAAGGGGTCAAAATCTTTACCAAGTAAATATAGACCTGTTAGTTTAACTTCTATAGTTGGGAAGATACTGGAGAGTTTAATAAAAGACCACATAGATGAGTTCTTGCTGGAAAAAAATATGTTAAGCAACAGACAGTATGGATTCATGAAAGACAGAAGTTGTCAAACAAATCTGATTTCTTTTTATGAGGGGGTGAGCAAAACCTTGGGCAGAGGGTTGGCGGTGGACTTGGTATACTTGGATTTTCAAAAGCATTTGGCACAGATCCCGGCAAATGGCTAATATGTAAGGTAAAGTCTACGGGCTTGGAAAAATTAGCATGTAAATGGATAGGAAACTGGCTAAAAGATCGTATTCACAGAGTAGTGGTTAATGATTCATACTCTGAATGGTCTAGGTTTGTCAGTGGTGTACCCCAAGGTTCAGTGTTGGCACCCTTACTTTTTAATATACTTATAAATGATATAGGGTCTGGGATTAAAATTTAATTTCAGTCTTTGCAGATGACACCAAGTTGTGCAGTGGAATAACGTCCTTACAAGATGTCTCCAACTTACAAGCAGACCTAAATGCACTGTTTAATTGGGCAACTCTGTGGCAAATGAGGTTTAATATTGGTAAATGTAAGGTTATGCACTTGGGGGCTAAGAATATGCATGCATCATACATACTAGGGGGAGTACAGATGGGGAAATTAATGGTGGAGAAGGATCTTGGAGTTCTGGTAGATCACAAGCTTAATAATGGCATGCAATGCCAGGCTGCGATTTCTAAAGCAAGCAAAATCCTCTCTTGTATTAAAAGAGGTACAGACTCCAGAGAGAGAGATATAATTTTACCCCTGTACAAATCATTAGTAAGACATCATCTGGAATATGCAGTTCAGTTTTGGGCACCAATTCACAAAGAGAACATTGGGGAACTGGAGAAAGTACATAGAAGGGCAACCAAACTGATAAGAGGCATGGAGGAGCTCAGTTATGAGGAAAGATTAGAGGAACTGAATTTATTCTCTCTTAAGAAGAGGAGATTAAGGGGGGATATGATCAATATGTATAAATACATCAGTGGTTCATATAGTGAACTCGGTGTAGAGCTATTCACCCTTAGGTCATCACAGAGGACAAGGGGGCACTCTTTACGTCTGGAGGAAAATAAATTTAATCTCCAAACACTGAAAGGTTTCTTTACAATGAGAGCTGTGAAAATGTGGAATAGACTCCCTCAAGAGTTGGTTCTGGCCAGCTTAGTGTTTTGCTTCAAAAAAGGCCTGGATGCTTTCTTAGATACACAGAATATAACTGGATACTAACATTTATAGGTAAAGTTGATCCAGGGAATATCTGAATATAGCCTCTCGGGGGATCAGGAAGGGATTTCCTCCCAGCAGGAGCAAATTGGATCATGCTTTACTAGTTTTTTTTGCCTTCATCTGGATCAACTGTGGGTATAGGATTATAACTTTTTTTTTTTTTTTTATGGTTGAACTGGATGGACTTTTGTCTTTCTTTAGCCAGACTAACTATGTAATTATTAACACACTGAATTGTATTTAAATTACACTTGATTTGATTTATGACATGTTTAATTTTATGTTGTATTTTGTGTCATTAGCACAATATGTTTGACACATTATTTGCAACACAGATGGAGGTAGTGATATGAAGATTTAAACTGTTCACTTTATAATAGGTGCAGCATCACCCTTGATATTATAAAATTAGACCTTCTGTCCCCTGCTGGGGAACACCTGATCCCTGGCTAAGACCTCCTGTCTCCAGTCTGGGAACCCTGCGCTATCCTCAGGCTTGGCAAATAATGACCCTGCACATCGGTGTACTCAAACAGGCTGCAGGCATCCAGTAAAACCTAGACACAGGATTGAAGGTTCTGTCCCACCTAAGATACTTTGGAACCTTCAAGCATCAGACCCCAAACCAGGATTACAAAACCTGGAGGAAGTAAAAACACAGCTTTCTGCTGTTTACTGGCTGGCTGCTGTGGTTGCTGCTGCTGACCTCTACTCACTACAGGACACATTAGTGACATAGGGGTTGATGGGAGGAGTTATAGCAGCCAGGAAGGGAAACAATATACCACACGCCTGAAACTATAGATTAGGATCAATGCCAGGAGCTCTGCTACAGAGCACATTTTCGGCAAACAAGCCAGTGGACAAATAGGTATAAACCTGTTTTCTTCACAGATAAGTGCTGTAGACATTTTTAACCACCTAACAAGTAAAACCAACCAAGATCTAAAATTCAAAAAAAGATATGCCACATCCCTAAGTCTATTGTAGTATCAAATAGAGTAATCAGATGGGACTTTTGAGGCACACCATTCTTCATAAAACACATTTTTATTTCATCCATATATAAAAAAGAAGGTATTTAACCTGCATACTTTTCCATTATATCTAAAATATGCTGCAACACGTTTTTTTTACAATAAAAGAATATTTCACTCGCATGATAAATCTGATTTAAGAAGTAGTATACAGAGAAATGGCCCAATGTGTTTTTTAGAAAAAGTCCACTTCTTTAGGAGCCAATTTATACATCCATATTCTACAGCAATAACAATAATAAAAATTTGTACAAATAATATAAGCTCATTGCATAATAATCAACACCCCACTATCAAAGATGGAAAAAAAGAAACCTAAGAGATACCCAGGAAGTGAGGGAGTGGGGGGGGGGGGGGTTCTCAGAGGGAAAATGGGGCAAAGCATAAGCAGCGCACCCAGTGAGAGCCCACAGTGTCTCCGCCCCCCCCCTTCCTGCACAAACAACCCCACATCATCCCCTACGGGACCAGTGCATCACATATTAATCAAAGCTCAAAGTGTCTATAAGACTAGATGATAAAAATATTTATTAAAAAAATATTCACATTAACAGGAAGGCTAATAAAACTCATTAGCTGTGAAAACAACTATCAACCTGCCAGTGGAGTGGGAACAGTGGCTATCATGAATATGTGTTCTCCAGAAAAAGCAAAAGAGACAACTAGAGAAGTATCATCCTATTCTAGCAAGAAACTAAAATGTAAAAAACACAATAATGAGTCCTAAGATCTCATGTCCTCTAGGGTACATTATATGAAAAAGTATCTAAATCCAGCCCACCTTAAAGACAAAAGAAGTCCACCCAAGGGTGCAAGGCTATATATTTCATTATGTCTTGATCCCAAGCAATTTCCCACTAAAGAAATGGTTGTCCCCTTTAAAGGGTCTACAATAGAAGTACATCAGAGTAATTTCAAAGTAACTCTATATAATGTGAACCAATAGGGGACTGTCACAATATAATCCACCTTAACCATTATCTGGGAATTTTTATCATATAATTTTTATCCTCAAAGGAAGCCCACGCATCGGCCCGCACACGTACAGTAAGTGGGAACAAAGCCCGAAAATCGGCAGGCAACTTCAGCCACCACGCATGCTCAAAAGCCGGCAACAGCCCACCAAGGGATAGGAACCCTACAGCGGTCCCTGGGTGCCGAGGGATCGCATGCTCCTGGATAACCAGGGCAAACACTCAAACGCCACTAAATGGAGCCCCTAGGGAGCAGTTTTCCAGTGTCTCAGCACCAGAAAAACTGGGGCTGGTGTCTGATATGCCTGAACATAAGCAACCCCCCACCCACCACCCTCCAAGGGTGTGCACCAGGCCTACAGTGGGATAATGATATAAAAAGTAAACAGACAAAACCAAAAGGAAAAATTATTACAATATATATGCATGAATACACATGGCACCAAAACACCAATGAATACAAAAAGGCAAAAAATAATGAAGAAAATGAATACCTTGCAATATGGACCAGGCCAATGACCTGGTGTATACCCTCGGGTGGACTTCTTGTGCCTATAAGGAAAGCTGGGTTTAGATAATCTTTCATATAAAGTACCCTAGAGGACATGAGATCATAGGACTCATTGTGTTTTTTTACATTTTAGCTTCTTACTAGGATAGGATGATACTCTACTAGTTGTCCCTGGAGCATACATATTCATGATAGCCACTGTTCCCACTCCACTAGCAGGTCGATGGTAGTTTTCACAGTTAATGAGTTTTATTAGCCTTTCTATTAGTTTGAAATTTTTGAAAAAATATTTTCATTATCTAGTTTTATAGACACTTTGAGCTTTAATTAGTATGTGATGCACCGGTCCTGCAGGCAAGGAGGAGTTGTTTGTGCAGGGGAAAGGGAGGGGAGAGGCCCTTTGACACTGTGGGCTCTCACTGGGTGACCTGCTTATGCTTTGCCCCTTTTTCCCTCCAGCCCCCCCCCCACATCCTGGGTGTCTCTCAGGTCTCCTTTTTTTTATCTTTGATAGTGGGGTGTTGATTATTATGTAATGAACTTAAATTATTTGTACTAATTTTGATTATTTTTATTGTTCTAGAATATTATTGTTCTAGAAAATTGGCTCCTAAAGAAGTGGACTTTGTCCAAGAAACGCATGGGCCATTTCTCTGCATACTACTTCTTGAATCAGATTTATCATGAGTGAAATATTCTTTTATTGTAAAAAAAAGTGTTGCATCATATTTTAGATGTAATGGATGATGCTTGTTGGTTAAATACCTTCTTTATTATATATGGATGAAATAAAATGTGTTTTATGAAGAATGGTGTGCCTCAGATTACTCAGATACTCCTGACAAGTAATGCAACAGATAAAAGGTTAATAGCAGTTTACACAACTACCTGCTGGCCATAGTTTTGGCTTTTCCTCTTTTACCCACTTTTGCAGGATAAAGTACCCTAAAACTGCTACTCTTTTAAATACTTTAACTCAAATAATCATTATCACTCCTAACATAAGCCCTGCTCATTTAAAGTGATTGTACAGCCTAAACATTTTTTACTTATACTTTTACATTTACACTTACCTGAGCCCGATCTCGATCAAATACTGTGCCCTTCTGTAGTGGCTCTCTCCTCTTTTCCCCACTATCAAAGGCTTTGCTGAGAGTAGTGGGGGAGGGGGGCAAGCCTCGCTGTCTGTGTCTATAGATGCAGGCAGCGTGGTTCAGGATTGAGTCCCCAGGTGTGCTACAAAACTAAGTGGATTCCTATGGTGGCACACTGAGAAGAAGAGGAGTAAGGAGCATCAGCAGGGCACCCGAGGAGAGAAGGACTGAGCCTGCACTGTGCAAATCCCAAGTAAGTATATCATGTTTATTATTTAAAAAAAATTACTTTACAAACACTTTAAAATATAAATAAAAAGTATGCTCTAAGTTTAAATATCAATGCTGAATTTGATTAGAAAATCAAGAGTTAGTTGGTAAAATATTTCCAAAAGTAATGGCTTATACTTTAAAATGATCCCTTTCCTTTCTCCAATTTACATTTGGACCTTTCACCTCTGTTATTATTATTTTTTTTTCTGAAAATCTAAAAGTAGTTTGTATAGTAATTGAACCTCCATTGGCTTTTCCCAACAGTTTTATGTCACATGTAATTCCTACATCTTAGTATTTGCTATTTCAACCCTTTGTTGAATATTTGCTTATAGATTACTAAAATATTAAACTATTTGAGAACAGACAAATCTTATCAGTATAAGGTGTCCTGTTTTCTAGCCACCCTCATCTAATTGTATCTTTTTAACACCTTCCCAATGCCACTTCCTAGTTCTTTAAGAGGTTCTAAATGAAGGGAGGCAGAGACGGGCATTCCTATCATGTGACCGCTATGACCGGATGTCACAGCGGTCACTTGATTAGAAAGCTTATGATTGCATATGTAGTTTTCCGGTAACTGTGTTGGGAGCATGTTGGGTGTGCGCTCTCATCACCGAAAATGTTTACATATGGGCACATAAATGCAACCTCTCGGCGTTAAGGCCCACCCGCCGAGAGGCCACATATATACACTGTATATAGTAATTTTGGAGAATTCAGCTCAGTGGTAGAAGCACTGTGGTTCAGGACTTATCAGCCCACTGGTACTAAACAAAACAAAAGTAAAGCAAAGTCCCTCTACAGCAGTGCCTCTGCTCTTTTCACTGGCCCCTCAAACCCTCAGACCATCTCACCCAGCTCTCCTGGCCTTTAGTTATAGGATCCAGCTGCACGCGGCCACTCCCTGTCCTCTCAATATGGGATCTTCTGGAACCCCAGGCTCTCACTCCACTGAGACTCAAAGACTCCACCAGTCCCCTGGACTTGCCCAGTTGCCTCAGCTCTTCCAGTCCTCCAGACTCACTCAGCTGCTCGACTCTCCCAGTCCTGTGGATAAGGAACGTCTCCAATATTGAGAGCATTGGAAAGATTTGGATCCTTTCAAACTGTAACTTTGAGAATCCTGTGTGCCTTATTCTCTCATAGTGGCAGGGCCTAGCAGATATATAAATCTCACATATTATCTGTCACACCCCTTCCACTAATAAACAGCATAAAAATATTCCACTGGATAGCACATGCTGCAAACTGTTTCTCTTTTTCTTGGAGTGTTAGTCTTATATTTACAAAACAGTCCCAGTCATTCTTCCAAAATGAAAGCTGTAGTTTAATGTTGTACTTTAATAGCTAAAATGGCTTAACCTTGTATGTAATGTCCTTATTTCACTGTTATAGATGTAAATATAACTTGCCTTGCCTTTCATTTTTTACTCCTAGGCAACTGTATTCTACTGGAAAAAATAAATTTCATAATAAACACTCTACAACGCTTTTTTGAGTTTGCGTCCTTCAAAATCTGTTGTCAAAAGACTAACTTGAAAAAATATATGTAGACTAGTAATGCTTTTATAATAGGGCATGAGTAATTAGCAGCAGGCTTCTAATTAAAACAAATTGTATTTTTAGAGATTTGAAGTAAACAACATCAAGGCTAACTATATTTGAGAAATTATGTATTAATTAAAGTAGCTGTATTAGGAAGGCTAGAAATTAAATATACTTTCACTGAATTATGTAGGAAAGTAATTAGAGATTTTATAAAATGTATGCTTACTTCAGAGATGAATAGAACTTTACTGAAGCAGAAATGGTTAGTCAAGTAATTTGCATGTTAGATAGGAAAATATTCAAACAAAACTACTGTGAATCTTTGGAAGACTCACCTTGAATACCTCCTGTGTGCACAGCATAAAATATACACAGGAAAGCAGAGGGAGGGTTTAGAGAGCATCTGAGCCCTATTCACTTGCTGAAATTGCTTTGGAGGCCACTCCAATCACTGACTGTAGCATATGTTGCAAGTATGGGCAGTCAACGGGAAGTACTTGGTATGTGCAAGAAAGGCTTGTGCATATAGACAAAAGAACAGCCCCTGGAAGATGTGTTGTACAGCAGTAAAGAAGTTGAGCTGGATGTCAGAGGACCCCCCAACCTAAGAGTGGTGCCCTCCCTGTTTTGCAGTTCTATTATACCACTGTTCCATCTGCCTATATCATCCAAGTGACTGCTTGTTTTCATGCCTACATGTGTAAATTTAAAGCTGAACTTCAGTCAACATAAAAATACCACAAATTCATGCCTTTCCATGCCTTACTTTAGCTTTCTTTTTTAATACTTTGGAGTAGGGTTAGAATAAATGATTCCCAAACGTATCTCTCTACATGTCTCAGGGCAAATGTTTCTGCTGCAGAAGACCAGATGCCAGTGCTCTTTCTTGGAGCAAGGTGACCTGTCCTTTTTCTTCCCCTTTGGTTAGTCAAGGCAAAACCATGAGGTTTGTAAACTTGAAATTTATAAAAAAAAATATGTTTCCACCATAGGTGCAGCTACACCACTAATCTTTAATGTATTATGTCAAATGTCCTGTAGGCTGATGCATCATGTAGAAAGCTTCTCTGTGGGGTGCTCAGTCTTCTTCTTGACACTAAACTTCCAGCATGGCAGGGGTTATTAGCTTCAGGTCTATAAGTTGAACTTCATTCCAAATGACCTGACTCGCCCTTTCATCCATTGAGAAATTTGCATTGTTTACACTTAATGTAAATTGATCTACAAATGAGGTAGAGTCTGATGAATGACAGGATTCTGTCCCTCTTTCTTGAGGTCTTGCTAAAGAGCAGTCTTTGTTCTGGTGCCTTGACTTCTGCTTAAGTAAGCCAGACACTGATTTTAGGACCATGGCAATCATTAAGTTTTGGCGCCAGACACCTCACTTAATCACTATGTACCACATGCTTTAGTGGCTCAGTTGCTACCTAATACTTAAGTTGTAATGTTCTTCCAGCATTCTGTAAAATATGTTAACCTAGCATTTACTCTTTTAGTACTCCAAAAAAATGTAAGTAATTGTTTTAGCCAATTTCTGCTTGATTGTATGACCACTGTATGTCTTTGGGTAGTTGAAGACACCTCCACTGTTCATGGGGTATCATGGGCATTAACAGCTTCCTTTTCCCATCTATTTCTTCACCCTCCCTTCTCTATTTAGTTACAAGCTTATTCTATAAATTGTATAGGGTATTCTCCATCAGAGAAGTCAAATTATGCATCCATATCTAACTGACCACAAAAGTCAGAAAGCAGTGGTTCCTTCTCCACTCATCCTTCCTTCTTTATGACTTCAAATTTAAAGCAAACTATAGCACCACTGGTAACAGCCATTGCATGTTTTTTTTTTTAATTTTCAGTATACTTGCATATACAGTATGTGTGTAGATAGAAATGTGCTAACATAAAAAATAATTGCACATTTTGTTACTGCAAAAATATGTGCATTTATTATTTTTTTCACAGGGGTGAACTTAGCCTTTAACACAGGGCACCTGTAGGAGACCTGTGTTACGTCTGCAGGATCATGGTTTAGCGAATTGCAGAAAGAGGTTAATCGTAATGGAGATTGGTGCATGGACAGAGTAAGTTATGCAATCAATGTAGAACTGCGTTAAATGCTTAAAAACATTTCTAGCACACCATTAGA
The DNA here is from genome assembly GCF_062004578.1 of Staurois parvus. NCBI lineage: Eukaryota > Metazoa > Chordata > Amphibia > Anura > Ranidae > Staurois > Staurois parvus. The sequence continues at coordinate 13,993,043 of NW_028317802.1, forward strand.
TATACATGGCTATAACAGAACACAAAGTGCTGCACTAATTGACATATATAAATATGGCTGCCTGTCTGATCGCTCATGGACATACGTTCCATGGGTGGCCCCGATTTTTCTGACACCTATGCCCCATCTTCCTTGTTGGGACTGCCCAGCCCATTTGGGAGGGCTTTTTCTTAGTTCTGTGATATATATATATAGAAGAGGGCACCCATGGTTTTGTTAGCTCTGAGGAAGAAGGGATCTCCCTTCGAAACACGTCAGCTGAACTTTGAGAGTCTCCCCTCTCGGTGAGATTCAAATGGGTCTCGCACTTCAATGTTCCTTTTAGGATTTTATATGCCTTTTATACTACCTTGTTTGTGAGTATACACCTAATTTTAATAATATTACAGCTCTTTATTGAGGTAATGTGCAAGGTTGATGCGCTCTCTTTTTGCTTTCATTTGCAGTACTAGATATTAAGAGAGCGGAGGAGGAAAAGCGAGAGGATCCCCTTGACACATTCAAACTTTCTTCAAGTGTGAGATTAAAGTGACCACCTAACACCATAAATCCCTCTGCTGCTTCAGAAAGCATCTAAAGGAATTGATTAAAGAAGGCCACTTAGTTAGAGTATATACACTGGCTAGACTGTATAACTGCATACTAATGTGTCCTTTCACTATTAGCTAGCATCGAGGGTCAGCTGTTGTGGTGAAGTGATACAAGATATGTTTTTATCAAGTAAAATACTTATTTCTCTGGATTTTGCATCCAGAGAGGTATAAAGATATGACATTGGGAAGCAGTGATTTCTAAATGTAGGGGACTTGGATTGTTTAAAGTGAGTCTCCTGAATGAATGTGACCTTAGCCCTCAGTTTCCACAATTGGTTGAAAGCCATGGTTTCCTTTTCATGTGTTTAAAAGCCCCAAGGCTTGAGAGAGAGTATATTCAGGGATGCCCCAAGTAAGGAAGGGTGAAGTGCCTTGGATCCTTCCCCATAGAATGAGCAGCATGTCTGCCATTTGGTCTACCTTAAGTAGAGGGAATGAAGAGGGTGTAGGAAATATGGGTAGTGAAAATCAGGGAGATAGAGGAGGGTAGAAGGGAAGTGTATATGTGGGGGGGGGGGTCAACAATATGAGTAAGTAATATATAACTCCATGAAATGATAATACCTAAATGGGAGTTGAGACCAATGTAGGATAGCAGAGGGGCATGGCAAGTGCACATAAAAGAAATGTGTTTAAGATATTAAGTTATAAGGGATAGGTGAACAATAAGGATGACAAGAGTATGTAAAATTGTTGTTCATCAGAAGCCTGTTAGCAGAATTCTCTACAAACATTAGGGGAACCCTGATGTCAGAAACAAGAGTTGGGACCCACTCCACCACGTGGAACTGCCAGTATGACCAAATTGGTCAGTCCCTCTGAGTAAGTAACAAGCATTGGAATCAGCAGCAATTATCAAATATCAACATGGAAGAAGAAAACAAAACAAAAAGCCACAAACAAATGCAAACAAATGTTGGAGATCCAAGTACCAATCCAAATCTGGCAGCCAAAATATATAAAATAGTGTAGCACTAATACGAAAATAATACAACACACAAATATATATAAAAAAGTGATTAAATGACGTGATATGATCCTATCAGGATCAGAAAGTGAAATATGATGATACTAGTGAAGAAATAAATCCTATCATTTAGTGAATAAAAACACAATCACCCTTAATCCACAATTGAGGGATCCAATACTCTCAATTTTCAAATTTGTGAAAAATGCATAAAACGTGAGTCCCCTGATTGGGGATAAAACAATACAAACAGTGATAAGTCTCACACACCACACTTAACCACATCCAAATATACACATATATAATGATAAACCCCCAACTTGAAATAACAAAAAAAGTCCACAATAATTGAAACATAAACACGTGCTCGAACTGCAATTTCGTGCAAGTGATGAGGTGTGTAGGTGGTCACAACAATAGTGTCAATCCTTAAGTGGCCAAAATGCCCCCTCACCTCCTTGCTTTGACCTCAAGGGCCAGCTCGCCTTTTGGGATCACACTGATCCTTACAAGTACTTATTCGTCTCAGGATCCCCCTCAATGGTGGCATAGACTCCTCTCCTTTTAAGGCCTTCTCCAGATAGATAGCAGCAAAACCGTTCTCCCATAAAGGATCATACCAATAAGACAAAAAGATCCTCCATAGTGTAATCTTGTTTAATTAATATAAAATATTCACAAAACAATGATAGCCCACTCACATTTCCTTCATCTCATATCAGTTTTCTACCTCATGCTATGGGTGTACTGTGTGGGTAGTAAAAAAGGTGTTCCAATATGGCGCCCACACCGGAAATGACGTCACAGCGTACCGAAAGTTCCTCCCCGCGTACTGACGCGTTACGTAACACTAGTCACGTAACTTCATCAGGGTATATGCCCATGGTGACAGGAACTTCTTTTATAGGTGACTTCCTACCAATCAAGAACCGGAGGCGCACCTCCGGCTGCCATTTTACCGAAGCCCGCTGCAATCCATGCATACTTATACAGCGGTGATGCCTTATAAAATTACCAAAAGCCGAAAATCATTCCTAATATATATATACCGTATATATATATATATATATATATATATATATATATAAATAATTTAAGGCAAGGGAATGCATTATAAGGGAAATTATAGACAAGGGAATGCATCAAGCACTATAAACATACAAATGTTTATGTGATTAGTGGTATATATACAGATGACACATTATACCCAGGGGCCATTTTCCCAAAGCCCGCTGTAATCTATAACTAATACAGCGGTAATACCATATATATAAACAAGGCTTAACCAAGTATATGTAAATATTTAAGGCACTATATGGGAAAAAACTGTAAATATGGGAATGAATAAGGCACTACAGTTATAAAAGATGTATATGTACTACAGGATGATCATTATTATTATACAGTATTTATATAGCGCCAAAAAGTTTGCTCAGCGCTGTACATTATAGTGGGGGACAGTACATGAGACAATACAGTAACAATACAATACACAAGGGGTTCGAGGGCCCTGCTCCTTGGAGCTTACAATCTAGGAGGGAGGGGATAGTGGTACAGGAGGAAATGGCTGTGGGGGATGGAGTGGTAGGAGGAGTGGAGGAGATCGGCTGTTAGGTGATGGCGGGGTAGGCTTCCCTGAAGAGATGAGTTTTCAGGGCGCGCCTAAAGGTGAGGAGGGTAGATGACAGTCTGATGGATTGGGGTAGTGAGTTCCAGAGCATGGGGGAAGACTTGGAGAAGTCTTGGAGTCGGGCATGGGAGGAGGGAACTGGAGAGTAGGAGGTCTTGTGAGGAGCGAAGAGTACATGTTGGGTGGTATTTGAATATCAGGTAGGTGAGGTAGTTTGGGGCAGTATTATGAATAGCTTGTACGTCAATGTTAGTAGTTTGAATTTTATGCGTTGGGCAATCGGAAGCCAGTGGAGGGAATGACAGAGGGGGATGGCGGATACGGAGCGGTTGGTAAGGTGGATGAGTCTGGCCGCTGAGTTCAGGATAGACTGAATCAGGGAGAGTCTGTGATGAGGTAAGCCGGTGAGGAGGGAGATGCAGTAGTCGAGTTGTGAGATAATAAGGGAGTAAATGAGTTGTTTAGTAGTGTCTGGAGTTAGGAACAAATGTATTTTGGAGATGTTGCGGAGGTAAAGCCTGTATGAATTTGCCAGCGATTGGACATGGGGCTGAAAGAATAGGTTGGAGTCTAGAGTGACACCTAGAACTTTGGCTTGCGGGGTGGGACTGATGCTGGCGTTATTGGTCATGATGGAGAGGTTAGGGGGGGGGGGGCACGGGCTGGAGGGAAAACTAGGAGCTCGGTTTTGGAAAGGTTTAATTTGAGGAAGTGGAGTGACATCCAGTCTGATATGTCGCTCAGTAGGCAGGTGATTCGGGCAGAGACTGAAGGGGTGAGGCAAGGGGTAGAGAGGTAGATTTGCATGTCATTGGCATAGAGGTGGTAGTTGAAGCCGTGGGAGTGTATCAGTTGGCCAAGGGAGGAGGTGTAGATGGAGAAGAGAAGGGGCCCAAGGACAGAGCCTTGGGGGACCCCAACAGAGAGGGGGAGAGAGGGGAGGTGGCAGCATTATAGGTAACACTGAAGTAGCGCTGGGATAAATAGGAGGAGAGCCAGGAGAGCGGAGTCTCTGATGCCAAGGGAGTATAGTTTTTTAAGGAGGAGGGGGTGGTCAACTGTGTCGAAGGCTGCGGAGAGGTCGAGGAGTAGGAGGACTGAGTAGTGGCCATTAGCTTTGGCGGTTAGCAGGTTGTTGGTGAGTTTGAGTAGGGCGGTTTTGGTGGAGTGTAGGGGACGGAAGCCAGACTGTAGGGGATCAAGGAGGTTGTTGTCGTTGAGGTGAGAGATTAGGCGATTATAGACGCTCGAGGAGTTTGGATGTAAATGGCAGCAGGGAGATGGGTCTAAGGTTGTTCAGGTCGGTGGGGTCCAGGGTGGGTTTTGTGAGTATGGGGGTGATGTGCGCGTGCTTTAGGAGGGAGGGGAATGCGCCAGTAGAGAGGGAGAGATTGAAGATGTGGGTGAGGGAGCGTAGGATGGAGGAGGCGGGTGACCGTAGGAGTTGTGTGGGGACAGGGTCAAGGGGGCAGGCGGTGAGGCGTGCTTCGGAGAAGACCTTAGTGACCTCTTCAGTGGTAGCAAGGTCGAAGGAGTGGAGTGTTGGGGGGGTTTTAGTGTGCGGGATTTTAGGTGGGGTGGGGGTCTGGGCAGTTGCGAGGTTAGAGGAGGGGAGTGTTGAGGTGGTTATCATGGGAGGGAGGCTAGGTGGGGTGGAGGTCTGAGCATTGGCGATGTCCCTACGGATTGCATTGATCTTGTTTTGGAAGTGGTTAGCAATCTCATGGGCGGTGAGTGAGGTACTGGGTGGAGGTAGGGTGAACGCTTGTTGGCATCTGGTTTTGCGCCATAATCGCTCCAGCACATTAATGTGTCGTTTAAGATTCTTGGTGTGGTCGTTCTGCCAGAGTTGAAGCGGTTGGGGTCTAATGCTAAATGTGGTTAGGGGTGCTAAGGAGTCTAGGGCGGCTGACAGTGAGTTGTTATAAGCAGTAGTGGCCAGGTCAGGGCAGGACAGTGGCAGGATACTGTCGTAAAGTCAGTCAACCGCAGAGTGGAGAGGGGCAGGTTACGGCTGGTGATGGTTTGACGTTTGGGGGGGGAGGTGTTTGAGGACGGGGAGACGGAGAATGTAATGAGGTTGTGGTCAGAGAGAGGAAAAAGGATGTTTGTGAGGTTGTGGGGGGCGCAGAGATGAGAGAAAACAAGGTCCAGGGTGTTCCCGTTGGAGTGGGTGGAGGACTGTGTACACTGTGTGAGTGCAAAAGAAGAGGTTAGGTGGAGGAGTTGGGATGTAGCCGGTTATTGACGTTGACGTTGATAGGGATATTGAAGTCTCCAAGGATGATGGTGGGTAGCTCTGAGGAGAGGAAGAAGGGTAACCAGGTGGAGAAATCGGCGAGGAATCGGGATACGGGTCCAGGAGGCCGAAAGATTACTGCAATCCTCAGAGGGGTAGAAGAGAATAGCCGGATGAAGTGGGCCTCAAAGGAGGAGAAGGATAGAGAGGGGGGTTTGGGAGTACTTGGAAGGTGCTCAGCGGTGACAAGAGCATGTCGACCCCACCACCTCTACGACTGCTAGGTCTGGGTGAATGGGTCCAGACGAGACCTCCATAGGAGAGTGCCGCAGGGGAGGTTGAGTCAGTGGCTTGGATCCAGGTTTCAGTGACCGCTAGGAGGTTGAGGGAGCGGGAGATAAAGAGGTCATGGATGGCGGTGAGCTTGTTGCAAACCGATCGGGTGTTCAGGAGTGCACACGAGAATGGAGGGGTGGTTGTGTGGAGCAGGGGGACAGGTATTAGGTTGAGGGTGTTGCGGCAGTTTGTGGAAGTAGGAGGGTGCCTAGTGGGTGTGTGAGGTGGTGAGGGGCCAGGGTTCGGGGAGATGTCCCTGGCGTTTAGGAGAAGAAGAAGGGTGAGAAAGGTGCCATGGGAGCGGGATGTGCAAGAGCGTGTGAGTCTGCTAGTGGTGGCGTGTGGGTCAGTGGGAGAGTGGAGTATTAGGAGGAGGTGGTGAGAGCTGTTGTAAAGGACTGCCCGGCAGTACCACTAGCACTCCGCTGATCAGGCGTCCCCAGCGTACGGAGTCTAAGCCCCAGAGTACTTGTTCACCAGAGCCCCTGATGACGGGGATGGACTTGGAGTACCCCGGGACCAGGTCGTGACTACTGAGGACACCCGTCAGTGGTAGGGGTATTCGCCAGGGGCTCCCACGGGAGAGAGCCAGGTATGAGGAGGTCTGGAGACCCCGTTGAGAGGGATGGATGGATGGCTGAGCAAGTGCAAGGTCAGGCAGGCCGGATCGGTAACTATGGGGATGGTGCGGTACAGAGCAGCGGGCAGAGAAAAGTCGGGTCACACGCCAGGTCAGCAACAGCAGGTCAGATCCAATAGGGGGCATCCAGGAGAGAGGTCAGGCAAGCAAGGGTCAAGTCAGGAGAAAGCAGCAAGGTCAGGGCACAATCCAGGTCAGCAACTCACTAGAAACAGGTTCACAGGATACAAGGAGACCAGAAGGCACTGAATGACAGCTCAGGGCCAATTAAATATCCCTCCCTGCGCTGTCATTGGTGCCAGGCGCGCGTCCGCGGTCTCTACTGCGCATGCGCGAACTCGATTGCCGCGGTCAGCCAGGTCCCAGCGCCCGCGTCCCTGCACAGGGCGGTGCACTGCGCCTGCGCCGAGCCCAGCGCCGCGGCGATCCCCGACATTGCCCCCCCCTACGGGCAACCTCCGGATGCCCACCCGATCTCTCCACCACGGGTGATCGTGAAGAAACTCCCGGACTAGTCTGGGTGTGTGGACATTATGAGCTGGTTCCCAGGAATTGTCCTCTGGACCATAGCCCTTACATTTAATTAGGAATTGGGTCTGGCCCCCCCTTCTTCGGCACTTAAGGATTGTTTCCACCTCAAATTCCTTTTGTCCTTCGACAGTTATGGGCTCCGGAGGTCTGGATTCTCGTTCTGGGAAGGCATCTGGGATCACTGGTTTCAGCAAGGACACATGGAAGACCGGATGAATTTTGGATGTGTCAGGAAGGATAAGCTCATATGCTACCTCGTTGACCATCCGCTTTACCCAAAAAGGCCCCACAAATTTAGGTCCCAATTTTTTCGAGGGACAGAGCATCTTCAAATTGGTTGTAGCCAACCACACCTTCTGCCCAGGCCGCAACGCCAGATCCCCTCTTCGTTTCTTGTTGAACGCATTCTTATTGTCTTCTTGGGCCCGAGCGATGGCTTCCTGGAGTACTTTGTTGTTAGAGGAGAAGAAGGTTAATGCATCCTGCGTTGCCGGACTGGGTATTCAGAGACCAAATCAGGGAGAAAGACAGGGTGAAACCCATGATTAGAAAAGAATGGGGACTGCCCTGTTGCAGAATGGCTTGCGTTGTTATAAGCGAATTCCGCCAAGGGTAAGAGTGGCAACCAATCATCCTGAAGGAAAGACGTGTAGCAACGCAAGTATTGCTCCAGGGTCTGGTTAGTCCTCTCGGCCTGACCGTTGGTCTGAGGGTGGAACGCAGAGGAGAGGGATAACTTGATGTCCAGGGCCTTGCACAGAGCCCTCCAAAATTTAGATGTAAATTGGACCCCTCGATCAGAGACAATGTCCTCAGGTACTCCATGTAGTCTAACGATCTCCCGGATAAATATTCGCGCCGTCTCGGCTGCTGACGGAGTCTTCCTTAATGGTACGAAGTGAGCCATCTTGGATAAGCGATCAACAACCACAAGAATTGCTGTGTGGTCTCGTGATGGTGGGAGCTCGACTATGAAGTCCATCGCGATCCTCTGCCAAGACGTTCGGGAATCGGCAAAGGCCGCAACAGCCCCCAAGCTTTGCTTCTCGATGGTTTGCTCTTCTGGCAGATGGTACAGGATCTCACATAGCGCTTGCAATCCTTAGCCATGTTTGGCCACCAAAAAGAGCGCCGGAGAAGCTCCAGAGTCTTGACTGGGCCAAAGTGTCCTGCCAGCGGGTGATCATGGCAATGTCCCAAAACCAGGGTTCGGACTTCCTCAGGTACCATGATTAAATCTTCCTTCCATAGGAGTCCCCCCTTGTTCTGGAGGGACACCCCAACTGGGGTTGACGTGGCCGTAGATGCTTCCATTAGCTTGGAACGAAGGTCCGTCTGGAGCGCCAAGAAGTTCCCAGAAGACAGGATAGTGTCGGGTACCAGTTCTTCTTCGGAGTCCTCATACATACAGGATAACGCATCGGGCTTCGTATTTTTAGATCCGGGCCTGTATGTAATGTGAAAGTTAAACCTGGAGAAGAACAAGGCCCATCTCGCCTGTCGTGGGCGTAAACGCTTGGCGGTCCTCAGGTACTCCAGATTCTTATGATCTGTGAAAATCAAGATGGGGTGTGAGGCACCTTCCAGCAGGTACCTCCATTCCTCTTATGCTGCTTTGATAGCCAACAGCTCTCGATCGCCGATATCATAATTCTTCTCAGCTGGGGTGAGTTTCCTCGAGAAGAATGCTACGGGATGGAGTAATTCTTTGGTGCCCTTCCGCTGGGACAGGAATCACGGAATGACCGGAAGCATGTGCGGTCTCCGTGGAAACGCTCCGGTAAGGGTACTTGGGGTTCTGCCATAGGGAGCGGGGCGGAAGCCCCTGAGGCTGGCTTCTGAGCTACCATGGCCGGGGGTGCAGAAACCGGGGCCTGTGGAGCAGGGTCAGATATAGAGCAAGTCTGGAAGTGATTCTCCAGCTGCATACACCTGTCCTGCAGGGCCGTTACGGCCTGCGTCAAATTAGCTAAGTGCCTGCAAATTTCCTCTAGCGGGGAGGGCCCTCCTCTAGGCTCAGTCATGGCCTTTTGGTACTGTAAGGGACCGCCTGGCGGTACCACTAGCACTCCGCTGATCAGGCGTCCCCAGCGTACGGAGTCTAAGCCCCAGAGTACTTGTTCACCAGAGCCCCTGATGGTGGGGATGGACTTGGAGTACCCCGGGACCAGGTTGTGACTACTGAGGACACCCGTCAATGGTAGGGGTATTCGCCAGGGGCTCCCACGGGAGAGAGCCAGGTATGAGGAGGTCTGGAGACCCCGTTGAGAGGGATGGATGGATGGCTGAGCAAGTGCAAGGTCAGGCAGGCCGGGTCGGTAACTATGGGGACGGTGTGGTACAGAGCAACGGGCAGAGAATAGTCGGGTCACACGCCAGGTCAGCAACAGCAGGTCAGATCCAATAGGGGGCATCCAGGAGAGAGGTCAGGCAAGCAAGGGTCAAGTCAGGAGAAAGCAGCAAGGTCAGGGCACAATCCAGGTCAGCAACTCACTAGAAACAGGTTCACAGGTTCACAGGATACAAGGAGACCAGAAGGCACTGAATGACAGCTCAGGGCCATTTAAATATCCCGCCCTGCGCTGTCATTGGTGCCAGGCGTGCGCCCGCGGTCTCTACTGCGCATGCGCAAACTCGATTGCCGCGGTCGGCCAGGTCCCAGCGCCCGCATCCCTGCACAGGGCGGTGCACTGCGCCTGCGCCAAGCCTAGCGCCGCGGCGATCCCCAACAGCTGTAGTAGGGAGATGGGAGCAGTGAGGGTGCGATGTATAGTTGTTTTGTAGTAGGAGGGTAGAGAGAGGAGATTTTGGGGAATGGAGGAGAGGAGTATGAGAAGGAGGAGTACAGGTGGCATTTTAGGAGGGTAAGCAGGGTGGCGAACAGGTGAGGGAGGTGAAAGGTTTCTCAGGGCGCATGGTTGCGGATAGTCCGTCATGAAGTGGCGTATCATGTTGAAGCAGCTTCTTGTAACAGAAGTTCTAGTGATTAGGATCTGGATGGATAGAGATCAGTTCGGTGGGTTGTAGATTTCAGGTTCAAGCTTGCGTGAGTCCCAGATTGGAAGGTTGTGAGGGGGGTCGTCAGGTGGGCTGCAGGTCAGGGTAGGGTTGATCATCTGATGGGCTTCAGGTCAGGGCCGGGTTGATCATCCAGTGGGCACAGGAGGATGGTAGGCCTCATCAAGGCAGGGTCATTCTCCGGGGGCAGGTTCGCTCGCCAAGTCTACTTCGCTGGGCAGATAGAAGGGCCTCGGATCAGGGCCGGGCCACGTCTTGGTAGGCTGTGGCAGGTCTCGCTACTCACGGGGGTAGGCAGGAGGGCCTCAGGTCCAGGTCAGGCCACGTTGTGGAAGGCTGAGTCGGGTCTCGCAGGCCGGGTTCATCTGTGGGTTCAGGAGAAGGAGATGGGGACTGCAGGCTCACAGTTGCGAGGAGCGTGCCGTGGTGGGTCCTAATGATCTTTTAGACTGCAGGCTCACTGCTGGGTGGATTGCCAGAGGAGCGTGCAGGGGTAGGCCGCAGTAGGGGGGGGATTGGGTGACACCGCTCCACCCTCCAGGTGCGTGTGAGGTTGGGGGGTCTTCACTGCTCACCTTCAATCGATTTTGGTGCGGTGGGAGAGTGGTGGGCGGCCGGATCTTCTGCTGTAGGCCGCGTGTTTGGTCAGCGCAGGCCGCTCCCCTCCTCCAGGTGTGGGTAGGGTAGGGGAGGCCTTCAGTGCTCGCCTTGTTGCTGGGTGCTGGTTGCTGGCTGTTGAAGGTACGCCTGTTTGCTGGGTGCAGAGTGGCCTGGAGTGGCCCCTGGGTTCCGGCTGCTAACTGGGTGCTGGCTGTTGCAAGGTGCTGGGTGGCCTGGAGTGGCCCCTGGGCCGAGGCTGGGTGCTGGCTGTTGCAGGGTGCTGGGTGGCCTGGAATAAGCCCTTGGGCCGAGGCTGGGTGCTGGGTGCTCATTGCTGGCTGGGTGCTGTTTGCTGAAGGGTGCTGGGTGGCCTGGAATGGACCCTGGGCTGAGGCTGGGTGCTGGGTGCTGATTGCTGCCTGGGGCAGGGTGCTGGGTGGGTCCCTGGGCCAATGGAGAGGACCCCAGGGAGCAGGCAAGTCAGCAGGGGCCGGGGGGTGGAGCAGCGGCGATCCGGGCCGATGATTGGCATTCTGGGTCGGCCGTGGCAGAAATTGAGGCTGTGGCTTCGTAGGACGCGGTAGGCCGCAAATACCAGAGCTCCGGAATTAGGTTGAAAATGGCCCAGCACCCCTCCCTGGGTGCTTATCGGGGGTCGCGGGGGCCCCTCCGGAGTCCGCTGCCATCCAGGGTTAGGGACTTGGGCGACAGAGCTCCTGGCTACAGGAGTGCTCCGGTCACCATCTTGCTGGCATAACTAAACCATCCTTATTGGTATGATCCTTTATGGGAGAGCAGTTTTGCTGCTATCTATCTGGAGGAGGCCTTAAAAGGAGAGGAGTCTATGCCACCATTGAGGGGGATCCTGAGACGAATAAGTACCTGTAAGGATCGGTGTGATCCCATAAGGCGAGCTGGCCCTTGTGGTCAATGCAAGGAGGTGAGGGGGCATTTTGGCCACTTAAGGATTGACACTATTGCTGTGACCACCTACACACCTCATCACTTGCACGAAATCACAGTTGGAGCACGTGTTTACATTTCAATTATTGTGGACTTTTTTTGTTATTTCAAGTTGGAGGTTTATCATTATATATGTGTATATTTGGATGTGGTTAAGTGTGGTGTGTGAGACTTATCACTGTTTGTATTGTTTTATCCCCAATCAGGGGACTCACGTTTTATGCATTTTTCACTTATTTATATGAGAGTATTGGATCCCTCAATTGGATTAAGGGTGATTGTGTTTTTATTCACTAAATGATAGGATTTATTTCTTCACTAGTATCATTATATTTCACTTTCTGATACTGATAGGATCATATCACGTCATTTAATCACTTTGTTATATATATTTGTATGTTGTATTATTTTAGTATTAGCGCTACACTGTTTTATATATTTTGGTCATTTGCATTTATTGGGTTTAAGTTTTAGTGTGAGCATCTTAGAGTTAGGGATTTGTTTAAAGCGCAGAAGGATCTATCTAGTACAAATCTGGCAGCCAGCTGTCCTTTAATGAGGCAGGTTGTGCTCAGAGAGCAGAACACACACTATAAGTGCTAATTTATGAGTATAGGTGGAGAATAAAAGTTTAGTGGAACATAAATATATAGCAAACAAGATCTTGGTAGAGAGAAGAGTCAACAAATTCAATTAATAGACAGACAGTCCTAAAAGGCACAGAATCATTGCATATACAGTATAACATATGAGTAAATATGTAACATATGAGTTGGATGAATGCTTATTAGAGCATTAAAGTGCAGTGGTGAAGGTCCCCCTTAAAGGCCAATTTGTAGATCCATGAGCAAACACAGCAGTGAGTAATAAGATGGGGAGGGACAGGTGGAGACCAAACCATTCCTTTATGACCATGGGTCAACTTTGGATTTTGAGCCAATGTTATACAATACAGATGCAAGCTAATATTATACAGAAGTTTATTGTAAGTTGGATATAGCTGTTACAAGCTTGTTGGTCATCATCAGTGCAGGGTATGGAAACCATGGCTTTATGGAGTGAAACTAAAGCTAGATTATACTTTGTTGTCAATTTTGGATGATCATGCATATGTATATACAAACATTCGTACGAATATTGTTTGTTCAGTCGATGACTGGATAAATGTTGTTGGGAAGTACTTCAAAATGTTGTTTGCTTTTAATATTCGATTCTGGAGTGAACGTGATGAGAATGAAAACCATGCACACTGTTAGAAATTCATTTTTCAAGAAAAAATTTCCCTCCTCCTTTGAATTTTCTTATCACTATGGTTGAAAACAAACACTGGTTTGACCCCACTAACTATTAGAAAATGAAACAAACATTCTGAAAGCAAATAATTTTGAACAAAATTCTACTAGCTTATAGATTTAGAGAGAAAGAAAATATGACTAGACAGACTATGATGAGTAAAAGGAACTAAAAAAGTCCTCCACTGACTGAAGCACGATAGGGCTTATTCTTTAAAATAAATAATATTTTTGCCTTGTTACATAAAGTGGTATTAAACCCCACACCATAAATGCAATAAATTGCAGCTTACTAATCCATAGATGTGGTGGCTGCATTAGTTTTCTTTTTTAGGCTTTTTTCCCTCTGTTTTTACTTGGTGATGTGGCCAGCAGCACACCTCCTGTATTAGGACACCTACACTCTGGATCAAGGGGCAACAGAGACACCTTTAGACAGCAGCATTATTATTCTGGGGGGAGGGAGTGTTAAATGTGCTAGCAGATAGATGCACTAACAAATTAAAGCCAAACTCCAATTAACACTTTTTAAGCAGTTACAGAAAAAGTTTTTTCCTTTTTAGATAAAAGCTGACCATTGCAAACACCCCTGATAGTGGTTTGTCTCAACCCTCTAAATCACGGATGTCAAACTGGTGGCCCTCCAGCTGTTGCGAAACTACAAGTCCCATCAGGCATTGCAAGACTGACAGTTACAAGCGTGAGGCAGAGGCAAGATGGGACTTACCCAAAATGGGTAGTTTCGCAACAGCTGGAGGACCGCCAGTGTGACACCCCTGCTACTAACTGCTAAATCTGCAGAACAGCTTGTTCTGCTGCTCTGGCCAGTGATCAGGAGAAAATAAAGGGACAAAAGCCTAACAAAAAAAAAACTAATGCAGCCACCACATATAAGAATTGGAAAGCTGCAGTATTATAAATGCTTGCTGTTGTGTCATATATGTCTAATGTTGAGATAGCGTGGAGGTTAAATGTGTAGATCCTCTATTGAGTTTCCACTAGGTTAATTCATGCAAATTACATCAAAGTTATTTTGTTCAGTTTTGGCTATCACATGAAATGGTTTACCCCTTGTGAAGTTACAGATTTTTGGTCACTTCCTGTTTCTTTGACCAATCAAGAACTGAGAAGGAATCTCCCCAAAGTGAGAGGAAATTCCCACACTGACTTCTCCCCAGTCCCCTTTGAAAGATTGTCCTACTAGCAGGACCAGTGCTAGACTATTTTGTGCCCAAGGAACCCCCGTCCCCCAAATAAATAAAAAATTTTAAAAACAGTAGAAGATCTTAAATCAACAAAACATGAAACTGCTAAATTACTTTTAATTTGCAAAAATATTAAAGATAAAATAAACAGTGGGGAAAATAATTATTTGATCCCCTCCAGATTTTGTAAGTTTGCCCACTTACAAAGAAATGAAGAGTTTATAATTTTTATTGTAGGTGTATTTTAAATGATAGAGACAGAATATCAACCAAAAATCCAGAAAAATACACATGATACAAATGGTATTGAGTTGCAGTTCAGTGAGTAAAATAAGTAATTGATCCCCAAGCAAAACATGACTTAGTACTTGGTACTTGGTGGAGAAACCCTTGTTGGCAAGCACAGAGGTAAGATGTTTCTTGTAGTTGGTTACCAGGTTTGCACGCATCTCAGAAGGGATTTTGGTCCACTCTTCTTTACAGATCTTCTCTAAATCCTTAACGTTTCTTGGCTGTCACTCAGCAACTCGAAGTTTCAGCTCTCTCAAAAAATTTTCTACAGGATTAACCTCCCTAGCGGTATGATTATTTCAGATTTTTGGTGCTGAAAGCGGTACCATTATTTTGCATAGAAATATGTAGTTTTTTTATTGTAGGCTGTAATTTTTAGGAATAACTCACTGAAATCTGTCCGAACAAGAGTCTATTAAACATCCCGGGTATGATAAAATTTGAAACACGAAATCATAAATTATAATTTAATAAATAATCATAAAGAATAATAATATAATAATAATACATTTAATTCAATAATATAATCAAACCAAAAACACTGAAATTTGAAATATAGCGCCAAGTTCGCACATCACTGAGCAAAGTCGCAAAATCGTTTTCAGTGTCTGATGACGAATTTCCCCACGAATAATTATCACTCAATTCTGCAAGTGGTTCTGATTTACTATCGCTGTTCTCTAGCTGATCTAAACCCGCTTTTGACCTAAAGGGACGCTTTTTGGACGCCATGGACTTTTCTAAGTTTCCAGGCAGAAAGAACAGTCAAAATGCAGACAGGGGACAGGACAAAGCACTCGGGACAAAATGTATGTGAAATGGTTTGAAACAGCAATGTTTTACTATGTAAAATTTGTTTAGAAAAAAATTAAATTTTTTTAAATTTTAAAATTTCCCGCCGGTTCCGGCGCCTGTACGTCCCGACGTCACAGGGACCGGAACACAGAAGCCGGATGCCGGCATCGGCCAGAGGAGATTGCTGGGGACGCTGCAGGGGACACATCGCGGGAGTGAAGGACAAGGTAAGCTCTGCAGGGAATCCCTATGCAGCGTCGCATGGTAAGCCCAAGTGTAGCTCGGGGTTACCACTTTTGGTACTGAATTTTACTGAATACCGCCAGGGAGGTTAAGGTCTGGAGGCTGGCTAAGCCAATCTATGACCCTAACCAGTTCCGCACCGCCCTATAGCAGAAATACTGCTACAGGGCAGCACGGGTGCACAAAATCATGTATATACAAGATTTTGCAGTTCTGGGTGGGGGGCCATTCGCTGCCTTGGCTGTCAATCATCGGGTCCTGGCTGGTGATTAGTCGTTGGCACCTGGTGATCGTCGAGTAACTCCGGTGGGGGAGAGACCGATATGTAAACAATACAGATCACTCCCCTGTCAGCTCCTGCACACTGCTTTGTAAGGCTCTGCATAGCAAATCAATACAAAAATATATATTTTTTTTCAAAATTGTCGATCTTTTTTTATTTATAGTGAAAATTAAAGACGCGCAGGTGATTAAATACCACCAAAAGAAAGCTCTATTTGTGGAAAAAAAAAGTATGTAAATTTAATTTGGGTGCAGCGTTGTATGACCGCACAATTGTCTATTAAAATAACACAGCACCGTATTGCAAAAAATGGCCTGGTCAGGAAGGGGACTAAATCCTCTGGAGGGCAATCCAATCCTTATCTAAATCATTTTGATGTTCATTGGCAAACTGAAGATGAAGCTGTCATGTGCCTTCTTGATGAGAGGGACCTTGCGGGCGATGCAGGATTTCCATCCATGGAGGCGTAATGTGTTACCAATAGTTTGTTTGGTGACTGTGGTCCCAACTGCCTTGAGATCATTCACAAGCTCCTCCCGTATAGTTCTGGACTGATCCATCACTTTTCTCATGCTCATCCATACTCCATGAGGCGAAATCTTGCATAGAGCTCTGGACCGAGGGCAATTAGATTATTTTGTATTTCTACCATTTGCGAATAATTTCTCCAACAGTTGTCTTCTTCTCACCAAGCTTCTTGCTGATGGTCTTGTAGCCTATTCCAGCCTTGTGCAGGTCTACAATCTTGTCCCTGATGTCCTTTGATAGCTCTTTGGTCTTGCCAAAGATGGTGAGTAAGAATGAGATTCTGTGGACAGGTGTCCTTTATACACAACGTGTTGTCGTTAGGAACACCTTGCAAGCAAATTCACTGGACTAATCTGTGTACCACATGAGCACATAGCTAGTCTGTGAGAGCCAGAATTAATGTTGGTTGGTAGGGGATCAAATAATTATTTTACTCACTGAACTGCAGCTCAGTTAATAACATTTGTATCATGTTTTTTTTGGTTGATATCCTGTCTCTATCATTTAAAATACACCTATTATAAAAATTATAGACCTTTCATTTCTTTGTAAATGGTCAAACTTACAAAATCTGCAGGGGATCAAATAATTATTCTCCCCACTGTATATTAACCAAATATAAATTAACTGTATAAACCAATCAGACAGAGAAACAAAAAAAGGAGACAGTTATAAAACTTCACAGTGATCAGCAGCCTCCAGCTGGCTTGCAGTAAGGGATTAAGTCTGACCGGTAAAATCTACTCCTGAATGCAATTTTGCTGTGTTCAAAGAAAACAACTGTAAACTCAACTGCCTGTAAAAGATTGTAAACGACTGTGTACATGGACACATAGGAAAACATTAGGGAGAGTTCAGGGGCTGCTGAAAAAAACTCAGAAAATCTCTTGAACGTCAGTTTATCAGCTGCAGTGTACATGAGCCCTGAAAGGAACACTGGAAGGAGCGGTAGCTCAGCTGCTACACTGGCCACGGACACCCGGCATCTTTCTTTGTTCTTTCTTCCTCCCCCTCTGCCACCTTTCCCCTCAGCTGAGGGATCATTCATGACTTAGTGATGTCCCACATGATCAATCAGCATCCGCTCCCCTCACCCTGTCCATTGTCTGCCCCCCTCCTCCTCCTGTCACCTCCATGGCCCGCCATCCTTCTAGGCTCAGCTCACCTCTGACTGCTCCTGCCGGGGTGCAGAGTTCAGGCTGGTGCTCTCAGGGAGGGCAGGCGGGCTCCCAGCACTAAACCGCCTCCCTCTCATCCACATTGGACTCCAATCATCCTACTCACATAGGGTTAACCCTGCAACCAGAGCACACCCCCTCCTATTGATTGGTTCCAGCTGTGAAGAAAAAAGAGGAGCCAGCGCTGGACACATCCCATTCGGTCTCTAACTGGTTCTAACCGGATTGTGTGTGCCAGTGTGTGTACCGTAGACGTATGGACCAATCCTCCAATCTGAGACTGCTGACTGCCCAGGGTCCTGGGCTAATGTCATCACTTTCCATCCTAGGGGGAGCCGACACTTCACTGCTACATGGAATACTGTCATCTGTGTATATATATATATATATATATATATATATATATTTATTATTATATAATAACACCTATTATAAATATATATATGTACTAAATGGTCATGTGTGTGGAAAGGTTGTAAGACAATTGTGCAGAGTAAAGATATTCCCTGTGTATGAGGAGAGGGGGACTCTGCAAAGAAATGAAGAATTCATGAAAGAGGTCCATAGGCCACACAGAGAGAGTGCCAGCCTGTGCAGCGCCCAGGCACCCCTGGGTGGCAGTGCACCCTAGGTGATGCCTAGTTTGCCTAGTGCAAGCACTGGCTTTGCCTACTAGTCCTCTTCCAGTGACAAGTGTAACATTTCCCATCACTTTCGTTCTGGGTGGCAGTTGTCACAATCCTATCTCTCACATTGCAATGCTTGGTACCTAAGCATCCAATTGCCAAGTACCATCACATGGGGGGCATGTGTATAACCAGTTCTCAAATTTCTGGAGGTTTGAAAGCACTCTAATATTTATGGGTCTACTCAGGTTTTGGCGAAGATCTATATGCTGGGTTGTAAGTGATCTAAATTATTCCATTCAATTCTATTCTATTAAAAAATGAAGCTGATACAGATAAAAATCTTTCACCTTCAAACAAAACAATAATTTCCATAAGTTTGTTTATTCATTATTCCAATCTTCTGATAATTCACTTTGTCTGAACTATCCTCAAGCTCACTAATTTATTATAAAGAAAGTTAAAGAGAAATCAATATAAACAGCCGCATTTTAAATCAAATTTGAAAATAATCACAACTGCAGCTTAATCATTTTTCATTACCAGAGCACAATCTCAAAGGACTTGGTTCAGGGGAAAAGTAAAATTTTTAAAGAGCTAAACAAGAAATGAACGTATAATTTTAAGCATTGTTTTTAATTTGCAAGAATATGAAGTATATGAAAAGTAAGAGATGCTTAGCAATGTCATAGCTAATTTTAATTTTAATAAAACATCCATCAACATTAGTTATTTGTAGTTTCTGTTACTTTGTTATTAATGTTCAATAAATACAAGTTGTAAACTTTTTAAACCTAGTTTAAAAACTACTTCTACATATTTTATATTCATACTATAAATGCTCGTTCATCTTACCCTCAGTGTTTCCTAATGCTTAACGCCATTAGCGTTGTCAATCCTCTAGGCTGTTTACTCTCAAGGGAAATTGGCCTAAGGCAATAGCAAAAGACTTCAACTGAACAAAAAATTTCAGCTTATATGTTCCATTTGAAAAGTATAGCCTACAGTTTCTTACAAAATATGAATATTTTTATGGAATAATTATTTTTATGTCATGCGTGTGAATTCAAGTGAATGGTTTATTAAAGCAAACTATTAAAAAGAGACTGCAAACAGTAATTACTAATGCCATGGTAAAGGATGCCAATACAGGAGGGTGAGTATGCAAGCAATAGGTTAAAGCCCAAGTTTCTCAGGCTACCACACTACAGCTTGACAGAGTCCACCATGTGAAGAGCAAGAAGGGATTGCTTTCTCTCTGCCAAGCTGTGGCTTGATGGTTACAGCTATCACAGTGGGGTTTATTTCCTAAAGCTGGAGAGTGCAAAATCAGTCTCACTTCTGCATAGAAACCAATCAGCTTCCAATTTTTATTGCCAAAGCTTAACTGAACAAGATGAGGTTGGAAGCTGATAGGTTTCTATGCAGAAGTGAGCCCGATTTTGCACTCTTTAGTAAATAAATCTTAGTCTGTACAGCATTGCACTGCCTGTTCACGACCTCTATGCCCACCTGGTAGTGTGGACACTGCACAGGGTAGCAGCCTGCGAGGTAGGTGAACGCTACTAGGTGGGCACAAAGTTTGTAAACATATAGCGGAACATTGCACAGGCAGTGACAGCTATAGATATCAAGCCACAGCTCGATTGGGGGGAAACAATCCTCACTGGCTCTTGACTGACTGTGAACAATGCCAAGTCATGGCTCAGTACAGGAGAGCCATGCTGGGGTGAGCGGAGGGGGTACTGGAGAGATAAAATGCCTTCTAAGGCAAACTCTGTGCCCACATCTGATACCTATTGGTTCCCTCGGTTTCCACCATCAGTGTAAGGGGGCATGCTGATCACCACCTTGGGGGGGTACATTGACCACCATAGAAAGAAGGGCATATTGAACACCAGAATAAGGAGAAAGCACTGGCTCTAGGGTACAGAAGCACAATGTCCACAAGAGTAAGGGGCACACTTACCACCAATGTAAGGGCATTAATAACCACCAGTATAGGAGGGCACACTCACCACCAGTATAAGAGGGCACACTGACCATCAGCATAAAGAGGCACACTGACTGCTAGCATAAAGGGGTACACTGAACACTATGTAAGAGGACACACTGACCACAAGTTTAAGGGGGCATGCCATCCACCATGTAAGGCTGCATTCTGACTATCAGTGTAATGACGACCTAACCAACAGTGTATGGGGGAATGCTGAGTGGAGATAGCACACTGACCACCTAAGGAGACACTTAACTCCTGACCACTGCACTCTGCAAGTTGTGCTGTGCAAGTACATAGTCCTTACCCCTGTGCTCTGATTGGGACACTGTATGCTGTATGTTGTTCATTACATGGTTCTGACTGCTAAACTGTATACCCTACATAATCCTATTCTATTTACATAACTTTTTTTTTTAAGTCATAGAAGCTTTGATTATGTATTTGTTTTCTACTGTTGGGGCATGAAAGCTTTTTAAAAGAATTTACCAGGCCCTGGTCTGACTCACAAAGGTTGAGAACCACTAGTGCAGATAGTTATATAGTGACCTTACTCTTTTCCTTTTGAGACCGTATACTGTTTATAAGTTGTAGTTCTTTTTTGTCTTGTTTTGAAGCTGCCTGTGCTTTTCTTCCTTTATTTTGGAATCTATGTGATTACCTTATGCTGAGTGAAAAACTGCAAGTGATCTGGCAGACCTGCATTTATTCCAAGGCCAATATACCTCTAAGGACACATGATTAAGAGGATTTATTGGACCTTATATATCGCAAATGTGTGTGTTTTTTCTGGGAATCATAATATTTTGTGATTAACCACTGCACAAAGAGGTTGAGGACAAGGAACATGTATGCATTTTCCCTGGGAAAGGTTAACCGCTACGTAAGTACAGTTATTACCCACTATCTTGCGTAGCTGAAGATGGTGTGGTGTCAGCCACCTCTCAGCCTGGGCCTGGAAAACTGGTCTGGAAAATTTAGCCTGAGATGTTGCATATCCTGGAGTCTTTGGGAGGGACTGCTGGTTCTGGGGAGTCAAAGGATGAGGCTAGTGATAAGGAAGGGGTACAAGGGACTGATGAAGGATATGTAGTGTTCCTGCCCATGCTTACTAGACCACTGTCTTTGGTCATATGTATTCTGTCACTGACAGAGTGGTCTAAGGGCACAGACACATTGGGGGCGATTTACTAAAACTGGTGCACACAAAATCTGGTTTCAATCAGCTTCTAGATTTTATTGTCAAGGCTGAAGTTAGAAGTTGATAGGTCACTATACAGATTCTGTGTGCACCAGTTTTAGTAAATCTCCCTCTTTATGTGCCACATGCTGGCGGAAGGCAGGGATGGCCTTCCATGCAAAATAGTGGAAGCTTGGTGCCTGCCACTCTCATGGAATAGGGGCAGCTGCAGTATTAGCAAAACTGGCATTATGACACTGGCATGGGGGTGATCTGGGGACATGTTTTTTTTCCACTCTAATAGGTGTGTAGAAGAGACACTTGCTGTGGGATACTTGCTGTTCTAGATGGTGGGGTGGGTTTAAGAGCCTTCATTTTTTTTATCAACCCTAGTATGGTCTCAAGACCCTTTTCCCACTTGACATAGTGTATACTAAACCAATGGATCCCTTTGTCCCTGTCACTGGAGGCCTCTGTGGTGCAGAGTCATGTGCTTATGAAACCCAAATGGCTGATACTTTACCACAGCTGATATACTGCAGTCAGATATTGCAGGTCACAGTCGTACTGCCAGCAGCAGATAAAGTCCATACTGCAGAACTCTGTAGCACAGCCCTGGGGATAACAGTGTCCTGAATCTGTGGAGCAGTGGTGCCAGATGGATTTGGACGACTGCTCACTCCTGTCATCTGTGAACTACCTCTTGACAAAGGGAAAAGAAAATAAATCCTTTCATCCCTCCAGTTGATGGCACCAACAGATGGTGTGCTACTTCATCATCATCATCTACCACCTCCTCATGACTGGTGCCCACTTTGCATCAAGCTACAGCTGCAAAAACATCAGTGATTCTTACTGCTCCTTGTCCTTTGTTCCCTGACTGCTGTGTGGTGGAATGCTTCTTTCCCTCTGTGGTCCTGGTGCTAGCCTCATCATCCTCTATATCTGAAAAAAAAGAATGCTTGCACATGACCAAGATCTTTCACTTTCAGCAAATCAATAAACATATGATCCAATAGTTTCAGTGAGTTTTCATAGACAGTTTGCAAAGCTATGAAGGGATCAGCAGAAGAGTACAAAGAGTAAGGGCAGCTTTTCTTGTGTCAGCATAAAATGTATGCTGCATAGCCTGAAACAAAAAAAGGCCTTTGGCAACAGAAAATAAGATATTCCTTTGCTAAAATATAAACTCTGAAACAGTATGGTTAAGTTTAGACTTGCATCTAAACTGCTGTGCCGCTAAAAAGCAATCCATGTTTACATTGTTTTTCAGAGACATTTGACCAGTTTTAACCCCGTAATTGCCAAACCAACTCATCGCAACCCTGCGCATTGCAGACAGTTGCGGGGTGTGTGAGGCATTTCCCAATTCACTAGAACACTGAATATGATAGTTTTTGCTTCTGGGGTGAAGCAAAGCATTGTGACTGCGGCATGTAAACACCCGAATCCACTGCCTTTGCAGCTTAAGGACAGGCAGTTGGGGCACTAAAAATGCAGCTTAAGTTCCCCCTGTAAGTAAGTCTAACTGAGCCCAAACCCCTAACCTAATCTTTTTTAATCTAGCAAAGAAAGAAAATAAAATGACTAGACCGTAAAAAATAATAAAAGATTATAAAAAAGATAAAAAAGATAGCAAGAAGGGCCCAGCAGCCAAGCAGAAATTACAGTTGTTGCTGACACACACAGTAAAAGTAAGAGGTTACACAATAATATTAACCCACCACTCTGCAATCCCCAGAAACCTAGTGCAATGTAGCACAGGATAGTAGCTAACTCTCCTTGCACAGACTGTTAGCTCAACTTAAACTACTTCAAACACACACTGACGGGGGGGCGTGTCCAAGATGGCGACCGGAGCGGCCGTATAATCTGGAGCTCCGGCGCCTAACTCTGCAATCCGTTGCCATCCGTGCAGCGGCGGATCACAGCGGAGCAGCGGAGGGCCCTGGTATCATCCCGAATACCTGGGGAGCAGACTCCGGGTGACATTTCTGCCCTTCGTGGCGGCGGACATCCGCGGCCTGGTGCGGCCACGTGGGCCGGGGCTCCGGCACCTTTCATCCGCGCCCGCTGCCATCCGGGCTGTGGGGGATCACCCAAGGACGTCTGCAGCGTCCACTGCATCTCAGAGGCTGTGAGAGGGACGCCGCTGAATGTTGCTGCTCCCCGCGGCGGCGGTGACTTCTGCGGCCTATATTATCTGCCGGAGGCCTCCTTCCACATGATCACAGTGAGTGGGGGGTACAAGTGGCATCTTCTTAGAAAGATCTCCCCACAGTGGTTTGGGGAGTGGGCCTCACATCAATAGCCCCAGAGCCCACCTTCTTCCGAGCCCACGGCCCCTGTTAGGCTCGGAGGCCTACTGGAGCCTTGATACTGCCCCGGAGGGTATCTTCCTGCAGGGCCCTGTGCTCAGAATTGGGGATCCTCTGATTCTTGCTACCCACCTATCCCTCTCGTGTCCTAAGGTGGGATCTGGTGCCATCACCCTGCTCCGGAGTGAAAGTTTTGCTGGTGGCTGTGACATGTTCTACATACCCTCTCGAGGCTTGTTAAATATTTTTACAATATAAAGTTCTCACAGATGGATTTAACAGCAGTCATGTAACTACCACCCTAAACCTATTATGGGCGCTATAGATCCCCTGGGGTTATAATCTCTATTCACTATTTAATTGTCAGTTGATCACCCCCGGGAGATTCCTTGTATGCCGTCCACCAAGAAAAAAAAGGGGCAAGCTCAAAAGTCCCTCACGACATACCTACTTAAGGCTCACGAGATTTGCGGCATGTCTCCAGTCTACAGAGCAAGCATCCCTGTCCGATCCCACACAGGATACCACCGCTCCCTTATCGGCCTCGGTCAGTGTAAATGCACAGCAACTCACAAAAGGGGACTTGGAGTCCTGTTTGGAAACTATGTATGCCAAACTAGCCACCAAATTTCAATCAGAATTGCTTAAAAGCACTAATGTTCTCTCTCAGGAAATAGGCACGCTGGGCTCTAGGAGAGACCGCTTGGAAACCAAACACGATGAACTTAGCCTGGCCTATGGAGAACTTTCCAGAAAGCATGACCATTTACAAACTGCCTTTTCACAACTGCAGGCGCAGGTCGAGGATCTTGATAATCGCAATCGCAGGAATAATCTGCGAATCAGGGGAATCCCGGAGTCTATGTCGGATCTTTCATCAATTATAACCAAATTATTTCAATCACTCCTTCCAGATCGTGACCCTAGGTCTTTTGCCTGTGACCGCATCCACAGAGCCCTACGCCCTAAACCTCCTGCTGACAGGCCGCCTAGGGATATTGTCCTGTGCATGAAGGATTTTCTGACCAAGGAAGAAATACTCAGAGCTGCTCGCAATACCTCAACAATTTCCTTTGAAGGCTCGGTTTTACAAATCTATCCTGATGTTTCCCCGGCCACGTTGGAGAAACGTAGAAAAATGAAAGAAGTTACAACTGCCCTGTTCTCAGCTCGTATCCGCTACAAGTGGGGCTTCCCTTTTAAGCTGATAGTTCCACATAATGGGAGCACATATATAGCTACATCCCCTCCTGAAGGTAGAGCAATCTTGGCCAAATTGGGCTTGGCAGATACCCTGTCACCTCAACGTCCACCCTCCACCCCTCGTATCTCTCCTATTTGGCATACCCCTTCCCCACGGAGGGATAGAAGGAGAGTCGGACAAGAACCGGGTTGATGGGTCCATTCTCACTTGCCTAATATCCACTGTCTTGATAGTCTTTGGTCCTGTCTGTTGTCTTTTATGACTTTACCAAGATTTGGGACACAGGGATTTTGCTCTCTATTTCTTACATTGTCAGGTTGTGTATTTCTATGGTTGCTGCTGTGATATTTTTGCAATACTGAGTTTTATGTATGCCTTGCATTGATAACTGGACAAGTTAAGGTATAACAAGGCTCACTGGACCCTCCTAATTATGCCCATTAATTCATGGTTTTACAACTCTTTGACACATTACCCCACCCTGCCTCCTGACATGGCCGGAGGTGTCACCGCCCGATTGCGGGGTGGCAGCTCTGTTTCCCATGTTCTAAGGAGACAGGTTTTGGGCCCATTTGGCCCTTCAATGTTTGAACTTTTTGTTTTATCAGGTATGATAAATTTTCTGCCTGATCCATGTTCTTCGGTTACCCTTTCAAATATAGAAGCTATTAAAGCTTCTTCTCCATTGTTTTTCGCTTTCTCTTTTCTCAAAACTTTAGTGTATGAGGATGGTATTGTGTCGGTCTGTGGAAGTCACAACCCCCATGTTGGGGTCTGGCAGTCCCCTAGGCTGGTTCTGCCACCTATACGTCTGTCAGATGCAGACCTGCGGGTCTCTATGTCTAGTCAAAAAATTTTAGGGGATATCCTTGCAATATGTACTTTTATGATGATAGTGACAAGCTCTGTTTGTAATGGTAATTCAATGTATTTCGCATAATGTCCAGGGTTTCAATTCACCGAATAAGCGCAAAACAGCCTTTCTTCAATATAAACGATTAGGAGCTAAAATTATCTTTTTACAGGAAACACATTTTGCAGCCGCAAAACACCCAACATATTTTCATAGATCCTATAGGCAGGGGTATTATACCCTGCATTCCTCCAAGAGTAGGGGAGTGGCCATCTTTCTACATAACTCATTCCCCTTTGAGGTTCAACATGTGTATCGTGATCCAGACAGTAGGTTTATCATTCTTAAAGGCACCCTTTCGGGTCGAGAACTTACAATTGCTAATGTCTATGCACCGAATTCAGCACAAGCTACCTTTTTTTCCAAATTTTTTGGTGCTCTGGATAAGTTTTTGTCCCCCCATCTATTGGTGGGTGGCAATTTTAATCTGGTGGCAAATCCTCTTTTGGACCGTAGCTCCTCCTCGCACACATCCCAAGCTTTCCCAAAATCCCTCACTAAGAAACTAGATGCCCTCCAGTTGGTGGATGCCTGGAGAGCGCATAACACGGGAGCCAGGGATTATACCTTTTATTCCCACCCACATGACTCTTATGCTAGATTAGACTCTATTTATTGTACCCCTATTTTGTTAGCTAATTCTAGGATAGCTAGTATTCATTTGAGCCCCTGGTCGGATCACAGTATTGTGGCCTTATCTATCACGTTTGTGGGATTGGCACCTACTCCCTTCTCTTGGAGACTCAATGACTCTATGTTGACTGATACTGACTCTCGCAGGAGGTGGTTACATCTCTTCAGGAATATTTTCAATCTAATTCAACCCCTGATATTTCCCCAGCCACACTCTGGGTAGCCCACAAGGCGGTCTTACGAGGCCGACTTATCTCCATGGCTTCAACCAGAAATAAAAAACGTTGGCAACAGATATTACTTTTAACCCGAGAATTAGAAGCACACTATAGAAGCCACGTAGCGAATCCATCTTTACTCAATAAACAGCTATTGTCCCAAAAACGCTTGGAACTGAATGCCCTGCTTTCCCAAAAAACTGAAAAGGCCCTCCGCTGGTCGAAGGCCTCGTTCCTATTACATAGCAACTCAGCATCTACCATGTTTGCGAGGAAATTGAACCATTCTTTACGCCCCCCACACGTGTATAAATTGCGTACCAATTCGGGTGCTATCTCATCTTTACCTCAGGAAGTCTTGGGCATTTTTGAAAAATTTTATTCTAAACTACTAGCTCCCCCACAGTCAGATTCTGTTTCTCTCTCAGATTCATGGCTGGATTCTATACCCCTTCCTGTTCTCACATCATCTCAGATTGCCTCTCTTAATGCCCCCTGTACTTTAGAGGAAATAACATGTGCGATAGGTGCGCTGAAACGCTCTACTGCGCCGGGTCCTGATGGATTTACTGCTAGCTATTATAAACATTTTGGCTCTACGTTGGCTCCACACTTGATAACTTTATTTAATGATGTTTTACAGGGGGGTAAGTTCCCCGAGGAGATGTTGTTGGCTAACATGTCTCTAATACCCAAGCCACAGAAAGACCATTGGTCTGCCGCAAAACTATAGACCAATCTCAGTAATGAATAACGATCTGAAGATATTTAGCCGTATTTTGGCGAATAGGTTGGCTCCTATCATCTCCTCTTTGGTTTCTCCAGACCAGTCGGGTTTTATTCCCGACAGATTTATTACTGATAACATTCGTCTCACTCTAAACGTTATTCAAGATGCCAATTTACATTCCAAAGAGGTTCTGTTGATGAGTTTGGACATAAACAAGGCCTTTGACAGTGTTCTCTGGCCCTACTTGTTCTCCTTGCTACAGAGGATGGGCTTCAGTGATGGGTTTTTGGCAGGCATACATGCCCTATACGACTCTCCTAAAACAAGAATAAGGCTTCCTGGCTGTAACTCTGACTTTTTTACATTAGGTAGAGGTACCCGTCAGGGTTGTCCTCTTTCGCCCCTTTTGTTTGCGCTGGTGTTGGAACCTTTGGCATTGGCGATCAAATCACATTCGGATATTTCTGGCTATTCATTATTAGTTTCACATTTTAAGCTGAGCATGTATGCTGATGATGTTATGCTTTTTATTACTAACCCTTTGACTTCTTTGCCTAATTTATGTGTAGTATTGAATGATTTTGCTAAAGTGTCAGGTCTCACCGTTAACTTTACCAAATCAGTGATTATGCCTGTTAATGTTCCTGACTCCCTAAGTGTATCTCTCCGTAGTTCTTTTCCTTTTCGCTGGGTCAAAGACAGGATATCCTATCTGGGGATTAATCTTACTCCCAGATACTCGGATATGTTTACAGCTAATTATCCACCGTGTGTGTCACGTCTCTCTACTCTACTGAAGATTTGGCATGGATATCATATCTCCTTTCTGGGTAGAGTCACGGCGGTTAAAATGAATATCTTGCCCAAACTGCTTTATCTTTTTAGAGCACTTCGAGTTCCGGTCTCAAAAACGTTTTTGGATCATTTTCAGCGGACTATTAATAATTTTATTTGGGGGAACAAGCATCCACGTTTTGCTTCATCCATTTTGTATCGCTCACAACGGAAGGGAGGTCTCGGTCTTCCCAACTTTTGGCTATATTATCTTTCGGCTCGTTTTGCACAATTATCACAATGGGCTACTATTAACTCTCAAATCCCATGGATTAAATTTGAGTCTCAATCGATACGTCCTTTTTATTTACCGGGATTTTTATGGTCTAAAATCTCCCCCCGATCACTTACTTTTTATAACTCCATAGTGACCCACTCGCTGACACTTTGGTCCAGATATAAGGCTAAATTGAGTTTAGTCTCCCATATTCCCCCAGGTGTTTCATTTTTTGGTGATCCTACTTTTGTTGTAGCCTTTTCTTCCCCTCACATGTTTCGTTGGTGGTATGATCGATCCTTTATCAGATTATCTGATTTCCAAAGAGGAGGATCTTACATTTCCTTCGATATGCTGCGCGTGTTATTTGATGTTCCTCTTCGTGAGTACCTCCGTTATAGACAGATTAGGCACTTTTTTAAGGCGCACTTTGGCCTTACCCCATCCTCTCCGATCTCTTTTTTTGAGCGTATCAGCCGTGACTCTCCCAGAGGTAGGGGTCTTATTTCAGATCTTTATCACCAATTTTTGTTCTGTCTTTTTCATGCTCCCCCTTTATACAGACAAAGATGGGAGGAGGATTGTGGTATCACTTTTTCAGATGAGGATTGGGATTCTATGGTGGATAATATATGCAAGAGCTCTTGATCTCTTTCGGTTCGAGAGACATCCCTTAAAGTTTTAACCAGATGGTATTATACCCCGTCAAGACTACATGTATTGTTTCCACAAACATCCCCTTTATGTTTCCGGGGCTGTGGCCGCACAGGTACTTTGGTCCATATTTTTGGGATTGCCTGAACATATCTTTGATCTGGCGTAAGATATCTGAGGTGGCTACTTCACTATCGGGCACCCCAATACAATTGTCCATACAGACCTGTTTATTGGGGGCTCATATCCCAGGGGTCTCTGATACCAATCTGAGATTGATACATACACTATGTATTGCCACTTTATGGTCCATTGCCCTACATTGGAGGTCCAATGTTGTACCCTTGGACTCCGTTTTACACAGAATTGACGCTGTAATGCTTATGGAACGTATTCATTATACCCTACTGGATAAGATGCACTTATACGATAAAAAATGGGAGTCCTGGAAAGATTGTAGACATATATTGCATACTTAACAACATCCCCAGTAAAAGTTGGTTGACATATATTGTTGATAGATGTATCACTCAATCTCTTTTATCATTTAGGTCTTTCATGCACTCATAACTTCCTTTTTTCCTCTATCTTCTTTTTTATGTTAATATACTTTTATGTATTGTACATTTCAAATATGCTTTATTTTTGTTGACAATATCACTTTCAAATGTGCTGTTGTTTTACTGCCTACTTATGTACAATAAAATCGTTTGTAAACAAACACACACTGACAAATGGCTACAGTGGCATTTTATAGTGAGGAACTGGCACATACCAAAGGCCCCATTACTGGCCATTCTAGCCTTGCTGACCACAGTTAAAAATGTAGGCAGTGAATTATGGGTCCTTTAATACTCTTCATTTACCCAGAAGAAACATACCTTTAATAATCTATAATTATTTTTCTTGCATTGGAAATTTGCTTGAAAAAAAAAATTACATGGCAGAACAATGACCTAATGCTAATCCCTTGTTGTTAAATAATGCCATGTGATTATCGTGGTGGTCAATAGTGTCAATCAGCACTGACAATTTTGTATCTATCAATCATATTAGCTTTTACATTTTATTGTATTTTCTTGTTATCCTTATTCACAAAAACCGTTTTATGCAAGAAAAAAATAGTAATGCAATTTTAAACTGGGGGTTTCAAAAACAAAATAAATTTAATTTTAATACAAGAACAAGCTGAGACAATAAAGCAATCCATTACTGATCCAGTCTGCACATTTGCTTCAGTTGTATGCATTTAAATAACCATGTTTCCAGAGCCACTAAACATAAATTACTGGTATGTTTGCATAAAGCAGTTGTAATAGCACGCATAGGTGACTTTAACACTTTTCAAGAGATTATCAGAAAACCGATACCTAAAATAAAGGCAATATCGAGTGGAGTGGTATTATGCAGTTAAATTCTCAACTAATTTTCCAATAGCAGAAAATTATGGGCATTGTGGTGCCATTCTTTTCCACAAAACGGCTGTTAGTATAGAGTAATTGGCTGCACAACAAAGTGACATAAATATAATTTAAATAATCCAAGATATGAACAAGCCCCTTGGATAAGGTCACATTATACCTGTTAGGCATCTTTATTACACAAAATTAAGTTGTGTACTAAGATTTGACAAAAGAATAACAGCAAAAAAGAAAATGTTTCTAAAGTTTGAGGTACAAACAGCAATTTATGAGAATTTGTACAAATTCTAGAATGTAGGGAAGGTTATGGTAAAGTGTTATAACTTTGATAAAGATTCGTAAGAACATCTTGTTGCTGGACAAGTGCTGATGGGGCTTGTAGTTCCCCAAAGTATGCATAAATAAGTAGCTAAGAACTGTTGCATATTTACTTGTTCTATCAGATCACTGGATAGTATTGTCACAGAAATATTCAATACACAAAATAAGCAAACCAAAATGCTTCAAATCAGATATATACTACATCATAGGGTAGAGGTTTAGTATATTGTTTACATAATTACATAGTTAATCTGGTTGAAAAAAGACACCAAAAAGTCCATTCAGTTCAAATAAAAACACACACACACGCATAGAAAACCTCCATATACACTAACCTCTACCTACAGATGATCTAGTTCTCCAGTTCCCGATATCCTTTTTTTATCAGTTTAGGGAAGAGTGAGGAAGGAATTGACTTAGGTAAGTGAAGGAGATTGGCGTCTGACCTAAGGTCTGTACTGTTAGGTGCGTATGGGATGATGATGGTGAGATGGAGTAGTTCATCCCAATTTGTTGAACCTCTTTACAACCACCCAACACATGTGAATCAGCAAGAGGGTGGCCTTTAACTCCCATATGCTGCACATACTGTATGTGTCACTGCTGAGAATGTGCTCACAGAAAGACAGCTCTCAGTTACAGACAGCTCTGTATCTGAGCTACAGATCGGGCTGATCCTTCCCACCCCAAATGTTCAAAACTCTTTAATGGATAACAAAATGTTTAAACATTTTCTGCCATCCATTTAAACAGCAGAGACTATTTGTTGGTAAACTGATTTTTCTAGAACACTCAACATATAATTACAATACAATATTTTTTTCCATTAGAATAGCTTAGTGACTGCAAAGCTCAATCCCAGTCTTCACAGGACTGAGATTGAGCTCTGCAGTTATATTTGCAGCAGTTGTTTTCTTATTCCAGGTCACAATCCTGCTCAATGTCCTTTTGTCTCTTTCGGTCAGATAACCATGTCGACCGCACTTATACTTATCAGATGACGTCTTCCTGGAAACTGTATATGCCGTCATAACCTTTGATACTGTACCTTTCAGCGCGGCAAATAAATTGGCAGTCACAGAGGCATCAGCTACGCAGGCACCAACAATTTGCCCTCTTTTAAGCTCAGTAAGCTCTGACATGACTCCATTTTACTAGCAGCACACACAGTGAATGACAAAAGTGGGGCTTCCCACCTGTTAGCTAGGTGTTTCATCACACAGCAAAAGAATGTTACATCACTTCAGCTTTCAAGGAGGGCCGGTGTAACAGGTAGCTCCAGCTGGGGTTTGCAGGAAGTAATGACCATAGATCACCAGGCAGGAACCAAGAACTGGAACATGGTGACACTTGCTTGGCAGACAGGAGTGTAGCCAGGACACAACCTAAAAGGTCATCAACAGCCAGGCAGCAAGGTACAGGAACATCAGGCAGAGACGGAGTCAGGATACAAGTTAGGATCGGTACACACCCGGGCAGCAAGGTACAGGAACTCAAGACAGGAGCAGAGTCAGCATATAAGCCAAAGTCACAGTAGGGAGGCAGAAATCCAAGGACAGGTCAAGGGCAAATCGAGTCATGCACAGGTAAGCAAGTAAAGCAGGTCAAGGCTCAGGCAAAGCAGGAACTAGCTGAAGACCACTCCCCCCCCCCTTTCTCCCAGCCCTCTCCGGTGTTGTTATCCTCAGTGCACAGAGGAGAGCAGAGGACAGCAAGGCTCAGGACGGAAGGTGGGAGGAGGAGCTGGCCAAATGAACTTGTCATATTGAACCATAGGTGATTGGTTGCTAGGACCAACTTAGTAGACCTATTCGTTTTCAAATAATTACACTGCTGCCTTCCACTCTCTTATGTGCACTGAGGATGACAGCAGCAGTGGAGAAGGCTGGTGTCTCTCTGTTGAGAGACATGTGGTCTGGGTGATGACAGAGATCACAGGCAATCAAGGCACAGCAGGAAAGCTCCAGAGCTATAAAACCCCCAGCCTAGCTGGTGCCTAGCTGTCTGTTAGCTGCGCAATCTGATATATCGTAGAAGCGTAAACCAAGTCCTTCACAGAGTTCAAAAGACATTCCAAGGGGTCGTAAAAATAGACTTACATTTAAAAACTCACTTTTTCATATAAGTGATATCTTCAAATAGGACGTAATTACACAAACATGGAGCACATATTCGGACGGCTGACGTTAATACAAATTCTCTGGTATATTACACCCCTATCTGACATATACTGGAGAGCAGAAAATTATATCTCCTGAACCATTCAAGTGAATATTTCATATCTAGACGTTCCACAGATGCGTCTACATATTAATCTACTAGTGGCAAAGCTGCTAAATGCCCAGAGAATAAGTTATGAATCATAATAGAAGCTATGAGAGTTTTTTGGTCATAACTTAGGTCTCCACCTACACCTCCCTCCCCAAATGAGGCGATTGGTTTACTGCTCCGGGGAGACACCCTGTGGAATTGCTAGAAAAAGCTGAGCTGTGTGTGTGAGAAAAAACATCGAAACTGACAGTGGGAGAAAAAAGCATCCTTTTGGCTCTGAAATTTGGAAGCTACTAAAATCAAGGCTGACTGGCAAGTACTTTAACCCTCTAACTTCTCTCTGTTATCTCTTATCTGTGCTATTGTTCTCTGTATATTTATAAATATATATATATATATAGGCTACATCTTTTCTGTAAATTTTGTTATTGCACCCTTTTGACCTTTTAGTAATAAATCTTATTTTCTGAAAGTGTTGAACTGTTTCTAAAGCTCCTTAATACAACTAAGAATCCCTGCCTCTGAAGAACGCTACTGTGTGTTTTAAACGTCTGCATACATCTGTCTGCGGTGACATTGTGTATACAAACGATTATTCAAACATCACAGTGTATTGCTAATATTGTCGAGTTTCCTCTTTCTCTGTACAAAAAGGAGGTGGTGGCAGTGTGAAGGGTTAATTGTGTAATTAACCTGACACAGTAACAATTGCTCCCAGGCTGCAGGTACACAGATTGTAGTCCATTAGCTGGAAAATATTTGTGCAGGGTGCAGCTGGGCATGGCATTGTTACTCACGTGACAGCGCAGTTTTAGATTGGCTAGTCCTTCGGTCACGAGTTTGGTGAGAAGGGCTGGGGTCTGACGCCGCGATCGTCACACAGCCGCCTTAGGGCACCAGGGTAGCTGGGAGGCAGAAAACTCCCAATCCCCAGCCACTTGCTGGGAGTTCAGATTTTTAACCACTTGTCTACTGGCACTTTCACCCCCTTCCTGCCCAGGCCAATTTTCAGCTTTCAGCACTGTCGCACTTTGAATGACAATTGCGCGGTCATGCAACACTGTACCCATTCAATTTTTTATCATTATTTTGAGACAGATAGAGCTTTCTTTTTTTGGTATTTAATCATCACTGGGTTTTTTTATTTTTTGCTAATAAAGCCAAACATAACCTGAAAATTTTGAAAAAAAAAAGTTTTCTTAGTTTCTGTTATAAAATGTTGTAAATGAGTAATTTTTTGCCTTCACTTATGTGCACTAATGAGGCTGCAGTGATGGGAACTGATAGGCTACACTGATGGGCAGTGACAGGCTGCACTTATGGGCACTGACAGGCGGCACTGATGACCACCAATGAGGAGGCATGGTAGGTGGTACTGATTAAAATTTTGAAAAAAAAAGTTCTTAGTTTCTGTTATAAAATTTTGTAAATGAGTAATTTTTTGCCTTCACTGATGTGCCCTAATGAGGCTACAGTGATGGGCACTGATAGGCTACACTGATGGGCACTGATAGGCTGCACTGATTGCCACTAATGAGGAGGCATTGGTAGGTGGTACTGATGGGCATTGACAGGCATCACTGGTGGGCATTGACAGACATCACTGATGGGCACTGAAAGGCAGTACTCATATATGTCACTGATAGGCAGCACTGACAGGTGGCACTGATAGGCTGCACTGACTGGCACTGATAGGTGGCACTGACTGGCACTGTTAGGCGGCACTGACTGGCACTGTTAGGCGGCACTGATAGGAGGCACTGGTTGGCAGCACTCATAGGCGGCATTGACTGGCACTGAAAGGCAGCTCAGATGGGCACTAATATGTGGCATTAATGTGCACTGGTAGGCACTGATATGTGACATTGATGTGCACTAATGGGCACTGATAGGTGGCATTGATGGGCAATGACAGGTGGCACTGAAGGGGCTACACTGATCAGTGTAGATGTCCCCTCTGAGGAATGCCGATTACCGGCTCTCCTCTCCTCACGAGCTGTCAGCGCGACAGCTCATGAGGAGAGGATAACCGGCATTTCCTTATTTACATGTGATCAGCTGTGATTGGACACAGCTGATCACATGACAGAGCCAAAGTCATCAGCTCTTTCCACTGATCGGTGATCCGCTGTGTCCCAGGGACACAGCACAGCACCAATTGCCGTGCTCGAGAGAATGAAAGAACCACCGCGCTCCCATAATTTCATTAAATGGTGGGCAGAAGGCGGTTAAAATACCTGCCTTCTGAAGATCCCCTTTATTGTCCTCTTGGAGCAGCTGAAAGCTAGCATCTCCTCCTTGCCCTCCCACCAGCGTAAAGCTGCCTCCCCCACTGCCCCTCCCATCCTTGTTCCTCCTTTTTTTCTGCTGACCCTCCCTCAGGTGCTCCCCTTTCAACAGGGCTCCTAAAGAAAAATAAAAACTACTGGCACCATCCACTGCCCTATTGACACCAGCCCCTGCTCAACTGACACCATCCACTGCTCTACTGACTGACATAACCTCTGCCCTACTGACACTGTCCACTGCCCTACTGACTGACACTGTCCATTTTTAAGGTAGGCTAAGTTTGTATTTTTACAGTGACATTTGTTTTATTATATTTTTCTACATATTCCTAGCTATTTAGTTAGGCCTTGCTAGTTCTTTTTTTTTTTTTTTAAATGGCGCTGATCTTTGATCTCTTTCATGTTGTTCAGGTAGATCTCCACCTCTCAAAGGTTGCCTACTCCTGGTCTACTCCAAGGTCACCATATGGATCTCCATGCCTCTTATCATTTTGTTGCCCTTCTCTGCACTTTCTCCAGTTCACCAATTTCCCTTTTTGTGAACAGGTGGCTGAAACAGAACTGCATATTTCCGATGAGGTTTTACTAATGATGTTTCTGAGAGGTGTAATAATTATTTTTCACATACTTGACAAAAAGCCTGAGCCAGAGACTAACTATGTTGTAAAAGCACTGCATTGAATTGATTTATTGGTTTTAGGAATAGATACAGAAAATTTGTATTCAGGTGCTGCTTTGTGAGTCTATGCAAACGACTCAGCACTTGCACATTACATAAATAGTAATTTCTTTTTATGTATTTCTTTATTTCGTTACACAGTAGGTTGTTAGGCTTTGAAAAGAGCACTTTGGTTTTATTATATTGTCAGTTTAAATGCAAATAATGCTAAGCAGAATTCTCATTTATTATACATCTTTATCTTTATTTCTGTTTAGCTTAACTAGCTAAAAAAAACATGAAGTGTGCACTGAGAGAATAAATGAACAATGAATGACATTGTTATGGATTTGAGTATCTGCTCCTTAAACCACCCTAAACACATCACATACAGCTGTTACAACAGGATGAAGAAGATTGTTAAATAAGGATATTATATTGTTTCACATGCAGTGATGATCTATATGCATCAATATCCCACCAACGCACATATTGAAAGTCATTATCATGCATGGGGAAACTTTATATTACCAATGCATTTCTCGGAGCAAAAGTGATTTTAGAAGCTTTGGGTGGCAAGTGGAAGTTTGCTGTCCTACTGGGACAGATTTTCAACAACATTTTCAAATGAAATATCTGAAATACTTCAAATATGTCTACAAAGTCACATTGCTTATGGAAGTTTTCTTACTTTTATGCATTTAATCTCTTTTTTTTCAGTTTTTTTAAATGCATGACAACAAATTTTTCAGAAAAAAAACAATTCAAGGATTGTAAGCATTTATTGTATAGTGTAGTGTACTATATTATGTAGTCCTTTTTTGAAGGAGGGGGGGAGTAACGACAAATGGCACTTCCCAAACAGGACAGTGGGCTGTACATATAGGTAAATAAGAGAATCAGGACTTTCACTGAGTGGAAGAGTGGTTTAATAATAAAGTTGGCAATGCCGCAACCCAGGACAAGGCATTCGCGGCCACGGCTGTCAATCATCGGGTCCCGGCCGGTGATTACTCGCCAGCGCCCGGTGATTGCCAAGCATCTCCGACGGGGAGGAGAACTGTTTGCAAACAAAATAGTTCTCCTCCCTGTCATCTCGTGCACATTGCTTTGGATGGCTGTGCACCAGCTCGTACACACTGCTTTGGATGGCTGTGCACAGCACAGCCATGCAAAGCAGTGTGCTTACAGTGAAGCACGGGGACACAGAACATAGTTAAACAGCACACAGTTAACCCTTTGATCGCCCCACATGTAAATCCCTTTCTGCCCAGTTCCATTAGCACAGTGTCAGTGCTTTTTATTAGCACTGATCACTGTATTGGTGTCACTGGGGATGTCAGTGACACCAGTGACACCAAGTCAGTTCCCCCCAGTGTCAGAATGCTCACCGCAGTCCTGCAGTCCCACTATAAGTCGCTGATCGCCACCATTACTAGTAAAAAAAAAAACTTGTAAATGCTATAACTATCACGTAAACCAATTAATTTACACGTATTTGGATTTCTTTTTTTTTAGCAAAGACATGCAGCAGAATACATTTTGGCTTAAATTTATGACAAAATTAGATTTTTTAAATTTTTTTACTGGACATGTTTAATAGCAAAAAGCCAAAAATATTTTTTTTTCCTCAAAATTGTTGGTCTATTTTTTTTTCGTATTGCGCAAAAAACAAAAAACACAGAGGCGGTCAAATACCACTGAAAGAAAGCTCAGGTCATAGGGAAAAAGGACATATATTTAATTTGGGTGCAGCGTTGCATGACCGCACAATTGTCAGTTAAAGTAACACAGCGCCGTAATGCAAAAAATGGCCTGGTCAAGAAGGGGGGGGGGTTTAAATCTTCAGGAGGGCAAGTGGTTACATCCAGCAGATAACAGTAACCATAAATGTATACATGCACATCAGCATAAAATAATACAAGCTTTATATAAGAAGAGATTAAAAACAGTACAGACATCCAATATACAAAGAGATATTAACTGCAAAGGGCCTGATAGGAATCCAGGTGGAATTGTGTACATATACCCGGATATATATAGTTATTAATAGAAATACCTGCAGATAAATGTTGCAGCAAAGTCCAGTTGCAGGGGCCACTGAGGTTGATGCTGTGTCTGTCTTTAAGTTGGAAACAAGATTAGTGGTCATGGGGAGATCCTCCAACTGTTGTCCAACCAGCCTTGAACGGAGCTTCTCACAGGCGGGAACTGTGGTGTGGCACTGGCACTGGCACTCAGAGTTAGCCTATATGCACTGCACTTTAGCCCCTTCTTAGTAGTTTCTAATTTGACATGCAACCAGATATTAAACTCCCAGAAGTGGCCGTTGGATGTCAAATCTGGCTATAGCATATGCTGGTTATCAACCCCTAAGCTAAAACCAACTATAGAATCCCAGACCAGAAGGGGCAGGGTTAAGTAAAATAACAGGATATGTATATAAACTATATAGCAATAAACAGGTTCACCTACTAATATACTGGAAGGTGACCACTACATACTGTACATAAGGTAGCACAGACCAAGCTATCTGGCAATGCGCATGCAAGATAATATTAATAGGACAGAAACTTGTCTGTCACTAGGATTCAGATCAAGAAGGCATGTGCAGCTACAGTTAAACAGCCAGAACATAGGAACCAGTGTGCATGGAGCCTGAGTCTTTCCTTCTGGCCTGGATAAAATACAGTATTGGAGTAATGCAGCTCCTGTGGATATGTGGTATCAGCTCCTCTCTCTCACCACTTCCTTCTTCCAGGGTTTTTACCAAACAACCCAGAGATAGGAAGTGATGCACATACTTAACTGTGTGATTAACAAAAGCTATTTACAAATTCAAACAGTAGCATAGGGCAGCAGATCTCTACTTTTGTATAATCTATAGGGTTGTTTATGCATGATTCACCTGAATGATAATGTTATACAGAGGTTTGTTTCTACATACTGAATTCAGGATATGGATGCTGGATATCAGCAATTTCTTCATCATCCCTACAATGTTTAGTGCTCTTTTTGTGAAAGAAAAGTAAAAATACAAACACCCATGACCTTAAGCAGGATATACAGGCAGAGTTTTTTTCATTCAACCAGCTGGACGAACAAAAAAAAACCTCAAAGATGCCCGCATGCACATAATGA
This sequence comes from Staurois parvus, assembly GCF_062004578.1. Lineage (NCBI taxonomy): Eukaryota > Metazoa > Chordata > Amphibia > Anura > Ranidae > Staurois > Staurois parvus. The sequence goes on from NW_028317802.1 coordinate 14,031,998, forward strand.
TGTGAATTCAGGTATCTACCCCGCAGCAGTATTCTGATAGCAGTGATGGGTCATCTGCTCTCTATGTCAGAATACACACTGATCAGTGCTGCAACTATTGGCTGCATGCACTAATCTAATGCTGGTTTTCCAGCAGGACTGTTCAACAGAAGCTGGTCTAATGACTTGCTTCTATTGAACAGAGAGGAATACACATGGACAGAAAGTCGGCCAGTTCTGGCTGGCTGACTTTTCAGGGTTGGATCTAGTATGTCTGCTCTGTAAGTGCAGTAAAAACTGTCAGGGGGGGGGGGCAGAGAACGTAAGGTCAGCAGGGCAGTGGATAGGGTCAGCAGTTTGTAGGGCAATGTACAGGTGGTTATCAAAGCAGTGAATTGGGGGGGCAACAGGGCAGTGTGCAATGGGTCAGCAGGGCAGAGGATGAGACATCAGTAGTGCAGTGTACAAGGGTCAGTAGGACAGTGTACAGGAAGTTAGAAGGGCAGAGGATAGGGGTCAGCAGGGCAGATGACAAGGAGGGAGAACAGAGGTTGTCAGAGTAGAAGACAGGGTTCAGTAAGAAAGAGGATGAGGTTCAGCATAGCAGGGTACAGGGGGTTAGCAGGTAAGAGGACGGGGTCAGCAGAAAAGAGGACAGGGTCACTTCTTGCAGAGCTGTCAGGGCTCCACGTATGACCAGAGGTGTGTGGACTGACACAGGGAAACGCAGGCTTCAGGTATAGTGTAAATAAGACAATTTATTAAGACTAAACAACACAAACGCAGTGCAAGGTAAACATAACACAGTGCAAACAACCCAAACTCCAACAGATAACCATATATACAAATCAAATGTAGTCGGGCAGGCCGGGTCGGTAGCAAATGGGCAAACAGGGTACCAGGAGCGAGCGGAAGAGTGGTCAGGAATAGCCGAGGTCAGGACAGGCGGAGTTTGTTCAGAGTCAGGACCAGGCAGGAAGCAGATAGGATGCAGGTACAGGGGCTCATGGAAAACATACACCAAGGCACTGACTGCAGGTCTGGCCATTCCTTAAATACACCTCCTGCAATCAGCCTCAGGTGATGGCTGATTGCAGGAGTGAGCCTCTGGTTGCTGAGAGCACCTGCTGGCCAGCCCTGGTACTGCAGCCAACATGGCATATGAGTCCCATCACTAATGGTGAGTCCATTCCTGACAAGAGCACTCAGCAGAGCACCTCCTTTCATCCCTGCACTGCACAGAGCCTGGGCATTCAGCAGATCTCCTCCTCTCCATAAACGCCACAAAGCACATAGCTGAAATCAGATTCTCGTACAGGCACAGGCTCAATCTGCACAGTGTGTAGGTTACTATTACAGCTGTGCTGCCATTCCAATCTGTGAATTTCACAGGTCAGAACTGTAATATAGCAGCCAGCTACTCACGTGTTCTGCTGCTAGGACATCATTTGCAGTTAATGAAAGAGTGTGTGAATGATCCGATGTAAGAATGATCCCCTCTCATCTGCTGTATAGAGGAGCGCTCTTTTGACAGGATGGGAGAACACAGCAGGGCTCCCAGCTCTTGGGGATGGGGGGGGGGAGAACCTTAAGGCAGGGGAATTGTATACAGTGGGTGAGGGGGATATTTGGGCTAAGAGGGGAGATTTGATCTAGGAGGGGGGATTGGGGGTTGTGCTAGGAGGGGGGATTTGTGCTAGGAGGAGGGATTGGTTGAGATTTATGCTAGGAAGGGGGCTTTGTGGAAGAGGATTTTTGCTGGGATGAGGGGGAATTGGCATAATAGGAAGATTGGGGGGGGGTTGAGCTAGGAAGGGGTGGGGGTTTTAGGCTAAGAGGGGGAAATGGGGGGTTTGAGTTAAGAGGGGAGATGTGATCTAGGAGGGGAGATTTGTGTGGGGAGGAGGAATTTGGGGTGAGAATTTATGCTAGGAGGGGAAAGATTTGTGTCGGGTGTGGGATTGTTTTGGGTGGGGTAAATTTGTGCTAGGAGGGGGGAATTGAGAGGGGACTGGGCTATAAGGCAGGATTGGGGGACAAAGATTTGTGCTGAGGGGGATGTGGAGTGGGAGGAGGAGCAATTTTAATATTTTTGTTTGAGGAGAATTTTGACTTGCAGATAGAATTTTTGCTTGGGGGTGAGCTTTCTGATCAGTGCTGTTTTTTTTTTAAGGAGGGATGTATGCTGAGACATGATGCTCACACATGAGGGGGAGGTTTGTCATCTTCACCGTAAGTGCTAGGCAAGCTTGTCCTGGCACTAGCCACACTGCACACAGGTCATTCAACAAATTCCCTCCTCCCCACACAACACATAGCTGAGATTGGCTTCCTTTACAGACGCAACCTTTATCTGCACAGTGTATAGCTGGCTGCTATATTACAGTTCTGGCCTGTGAAATTCAAAGATTGGAATGGCTACACACTGTGCAGATTGAGCCTGTGTCTGTAAGAGAATCCAATCTCAGCTATGTGCTGTGTGGCGTGTATGGAAAAGAGGAGATCTGCTGAGTGTCCAGGCAGTGTAGGATGCAGGGATGGAAGGAGGAGCTCTGCTGAGTGCTCTGCCAGAAGTGATCTTGTCCTCTTTTCTGCTAACCCCCTGTACCCTGCCTTGCTGACCCTTGTCCTCTGCCTTACTGACCCCTGTCTTCTACCCTGATAACCCCTGTTCTTCCTTCTGCTAACCCTTGTGATCTGCTCTACTGACCCTTGTACAGTTTTCTACTGATATCTCATCCCCTGGACTACAGAACACCCTCCCTCCATGTTATGGAGAGGAGAAGGGACTGTTTTGTAGTCCTGGCCTACAGTAACTAGTGCCATAAGCACAGTACAGTAAATTAATGCTTTCATTTTAGGACAGGAATGTGTGCTTCTTGCAGGATTCTCAGATGAAATTTAATGAAACAATTCTGAAGAAAGAAAACTAATGCAGCTACCACATCTAAAAATTGGTTGTGACTTTGGGTTTAGATACACTCTAAAGTCAACTTTTATATCTGTCCTAATTTAGTATGTGTTCTTTAGCAATTCTTTTACATTTTTTACAATGTAACTCACAACTTTTTACAATGTGATAAATCAATCAGTTCAACATATTTCATGTTAATTCTGTTTTTAGGACACAAATAATAATGCTGAATTCTGGGTAGCACAGGTTTCATATATTCAGGCTTGCTGCTATCTCATTACTTCTGCAGTGTATCATATTTTTCCTTGGCTTCAAACTGCTTTAAAATGTTTGTCTCTATTCATGCAGCTTCTGCTGTACCTCTGGAGCAAGTAGCTCATGTTGGCTCCGTGAAGGCTTACCCATTCATAAAATACAGCCTGTGATCATACTGCAGCTGTAATGATGAATGAAGGAGCACAGCATTAGTACAGGCTGTGTTTTGTAAATTGACAATCTTGCTGAGGAGCAGAGACCAACACAGGCACTGGTGTCAATAGTGGAGCTGCGGCCACTGATCAGTGTATTCTGACAGCTGAGAATCCCTACTATCAGCATACCATGTCATAGTGAGGAGGATTCCTCTATCCATCTCGCTTGTGTGGATGGAGGAAATCAATTTGTTTTGTTTTCAGCCAATTGACATTGAACTGGCCCCATTCATTTACTGGCTGGGAATTCCTGGCAATATAAACAAAAAGGGACAAGGGCTCATTATCTGCCCCCCACCCATGGATTGTTTTCATGCAGAGGGATTGGTAAGGAAATTAGGAAAACTTTCTTCCCTATCCTTCCCACAACCTTTTCCCTTTTCCTTCCCTTTTTTTTCTCTTATTTGTAACAGACAACAATTTTTATAGTTAAGATATTCAGTAATTAATTTCTTGTAGTTTTCCTTTTGTTTATTGGATACAATTACCTGTACTGTAAATGAAAATATTGTTGTGCTTTAATTCTCTTTTTTTCACCAAGCAAACATTTTAGTAGGGATTAGTTATAGCTTAGGCTTTTCAGAAAATTGGAATTCATTCTGCACAGTCAGGGGGCATTTGGTCTTTAAGCCCTGGTTCACACTGATACGATGTGGAATTTGCAGCGTTTCCAGTGTGAATTCTGCACTGCATCAGAATCGTACCCCATTCATGCAAACTGCTGCTGGTGTGTATGTTAACAACAGCCTGAAAGCGGTCTGCAAAACGCAGTGCGATGTGCAGAATCAGATCGCATAGGTATGAATACCTATGCGATCCGATTCTAATGTGGACGCAGAAATGCTCCTGCATGTTTTTGGTGCCGGTGCGGTGCGAATAGAGCCATACAAAATGTATGGCTCCAATCGCACCACACACAAATCGCATGTGATTTGCACAGGAAGGAGGTGCGGTTCCTGTACGAAGCACATGCGATATACCACACCGCACATATGTGAACCCAGGCTAAAAGTCTAGATACTTTCCCACTGAGTTGGCTACTCACTCCAGCAAGAGCAAGATAACAGCCTAGGAACTGAGGGCAAGGGATGGTCACCACTTCAGAAGAACAGGTAAATTCCTAAATTTAGCAAAGAAACAATTGAGTACTGTCCGTGATACTTTTTTTATTTGCACTAACATACAATTTTGAGGACAAGCTTTTGGGGAATATCCCCTTCTTCAGGTCTAAGCAGTACTACTCGCAGAGTGTTAGAAGAGATGTGGGGGATGAAAAAGACAAAAAAAAAAAAAAAAGGACTAGAGATAGGACACAGAAAAAGAAAAAACTGGGGGGGGGGGGAGACAACACTAAGAGAAGGAGTCGAGCTTGAGGTGATAGTCATAAAACTGTTGGATAATGATTGAGGAATCCCATGTCCAAATTAAGGCTGTTATCTCGTATCAAATAGAATTATCATTCTTAGTTCAAAAGTTTTTCTTTCCTGAACAGAAAGAAAGATCTCGGGACACTAGCAGACTCCTTCCATAAGAAAGGTTACAAGGACAAAACTATCAACAACAGCATAAACACAGCCTTGAGAAACCGGAGAGAAAATCTACTTCAGTACAAAGAGGAAAAAACAAACAACCGTGTACCTCTAGTAACCACATACAACCCAGCACTAGAAGAAATAAAAAAAATAATCAAAGATTTACAACCCATCATAACAGAAGATGGAACTCTGAAAGAAATATTCCAGCAACCACCAATACTGGCTTTCAGACAACCCCCCAACCTCAGAAATAAACTAATCAGTAGGAAACTTCCTTCTGATTATGATGTCACAAATAATGGAAGCAAACCCTGCAATAAAAACGCTGCAAACTCTGCAACCAAATCAATCCATCAAAAAGTGTCAGACACTCAAAAGGGATCTTCAATATTTCCGGATCATACAGCTGCACCTCCAGTAATGTTGTGTACCTTATCCAGTGCAGAAAATGTAACAAAGGATATTATGTTGGCGAAACAGGACAGAAGTTGCAAACAAGGATGAATTTGCACAGACATACCATCAAGGAACATAAAGAAGATGACTTTTGCACACCTGTGGGACACCATTTCGCACAACCGGACCACATCATGGAAGACCTCAATATTTTAGTTCCTAAAGGAAATTTCAAATCCATTCAGGAAAGAAAAACTTTTGAACTAAGAATGATAATTCTATTTGACACAAGAGATAACGTCCTTAATTTGGACATTATTATACAGGACTTATATAGCGCCAACAGTTTGCTCAGCGCTTGGACATGGGATTCCTCAATCATTATCCAACAGTCTTATGACTATCACCTCAAGCATGACTCCCTCTGTTAGTGTTGTCTCCCCCCCCAGTCTTTGCTTTTGCTGTGTCTTATCTCTAGTCTTTTTTGTCCGATGTTGCATCCACCTATGTGAGTATAGTTTTTCTTGTACATACTTAGTTTTCTGCAATAAAGAAAAGTCACTGCTGCTCTGCCTCCTTGTGCAGGGTGATTGGTCTTGTATCCTACCCCCCTTCACTCCCACCCTGTAGTGGGAAGAACTGTTGGGTCCCTACCAGAGCTCTGCTGTCTGCACAGGCTGAAGATGCCAAGGTACTATCTTCATTTTACAAATGCATTTAATACACACATCGTGGCTGTATATAGTTTGTGGTTATTGATGAATATATTTAACACCTTCCTGCCCAGCCTATAGCAGATTGATGGCAGCGGGATGTTCCTATTTCTGAGTGGGCATCATATGACGTCTTCTTAAAAGGCGCTGCTCACATGGCCATGGGGCTGAGCAGCTAATTACAGAACATTGCATAACAATTGTAAACAATGGCTTCCTTTCATGCCATCCATTGTATACCATGTTGTTGCGGTGTTAGCTGTGATTGGCCATTGTGAATTGTAATTTTTTTTATTTAATTTCTTCATTTTCAAAAAATGCACTACTTGTTTAAGCTTCCGTGTTATGCTTTTTCTTTTTCATCCCCCACATCTCTTCTAACACTCTGCTAAAACTTTGTGAGTAGTACTGCTTAGACCTTGAAGAAGGGGACATACCAAGAAAGCTTGTCCTCAAAATTGTATGTTAGTGCAAATAAAAAAAGTATCACAGACAGTACTCAATTGTTTCTGTTGCAAATGCACTAATACGGCTACAATCACCTCAAGCTAAATTTAGCAAATAAATGTTTTATAGGGGATGAAAATCTCTCACCGTTACCGGCCACCCACTCACCATTACTTAGTGTGGGGGATATAACCCACAAAAAATAAGCAAACATAAAAAAACCCTGGGAAGAGTCCCAAGGATGAAAGCAGTTAATTACTCCCCATGTGGCTTAAGCTAGGTAAGTATTATGAAGGGACTAGAGAGGGTTTATTACATAATTTTAAAGAAACATTATTCACAAATATTAAATGCAAAAAATATATATATATCCCATCCTCAAGGAATACTGCTACTGGGCAGACTCCCTGTGCAAAATCACATACATATGCGTGATTCCGACTCCTGCCGACCCGCCGCTGCCATGATACGGTGCCTTACCAATCAATCAACAGATTCAGGCCAGTGATGTTTGGCCTGGATCTGCTGATTGGTCCTTAGCCTATCAGAGATCTTCCTGTACCTGTGTTTACATTTATACAGGTACAGGAAATGATGCAATCTTCTCTCTCTGGGTACATTCCATACTAAAGAGAAAAGAAAGCAAATCCACATGAGTAAAAGCACTAAACAATTACAGTAAAAACACAGATTTTTTTACTGATCACAAAATAAGGTCAGCGCTAATCCAAAAAATCAGAAAGTGAAAATATGATATTTAGCTGCATGCAATGGATACCGATATGCCAAGATCATATAAGTGCTAAAAGAGAAGTTGCGGCACTAAACAAAAAGATGTTGAATAATGTCAATAGATAAATACCATCAAGTGCGAAAAAATAAAATTCACATAAAACAAAAAATATACATAGGTCCAATGGTGTTCAAATCAATGATTTTGGACTGTGATAAACTACATACGTAGAATAGTCCCAATGTTCACTGTATAATAAATCTTCACTCAGTGATCCAGGTACAACAGACGTGTTACCTCCTCCAATGGCTAGAAAGAAAACTCACCAGAAGATGTTGCTGTTTAGAAAAACAGCAATAGCGTTTGTATGATAATAAATTCCCAAGGTACAATCCTTCAGTGTATCAGGAAACTTGATAGTCCTCCTCTATTCCACTCCACCAGATGTCAGTACATGCACTTTCAGCCTCCAAAAACCACAACAAATCTCTCATAGTATAGTAGTTTTAATAAAGTGCATATACAGTATTTAGAGATAAATAAATATAAATAAATAGCCAATTAAAAACAAAACAAATAAAACGCTGTGTATTCACTTACATAAGGGGGTGACAGACACTAAGAATGGCGGCACAACCTCCAGCAATAATGCCTAACAACCAAACGCCGTTTCACGTGGCAGCGCGTCCTCAGGGGTTCATAAACTAACAAATAACAGCAGCCATCAATATGTAGCCCATCTATACAGACGGTGAGACATCACTTCCTGGATGATAGTGCATGTACTGACATCTAGTGGAGCGGGATAGAGGAAGACTATCAAGTCTGATGCACTGAAAGATTGTACCTTGAGAATTTATTATCATACAAACGCTGTTCTGTCTCTCCAATCTAAGCATTGAAAGTGTGATCTCTGTAACTTACACAGGCAGTGACTTGATCAGATGGCACCATGTAGATCTTGTGACGTTTATTCCATAAACTGAGAAAATCTTACAACAATGAACATTGGATAGGTCAAAAGATCATAATGTGATCTGCTTCATGACATGAGGCTAGAAGCTGAAATGCATTACTGGGAAAAAGGGTGGAGCTATCTATACAGCATGAACTAAACCAGAGGAAAGGGAAGAGCAGAGACAAAATACAAACACCACTTAAAGGCTTATGACAGTCATATGAAACATGACAAACGCTATTGCTGTTTTTCTAAACAGCAACATCTTCTAATGAGTTTTCATTCTAGCCGTTGGAGTTTACACGTCTGTTGTCATCCCTTTCCTTTCCCGCTTGAGTTACGCAGAGTGGTCTTATGGTGCCTTTCAAACTCACTGGGACTTTGATTTTGAGACACTTTTTCTAGTTAGCTTAGTAGTCCATCCATGACCTCTTTATCTCCCACTCCCTCAACCTCCTAGCGGTCATCGAAACCTGGATCCAAGCCACTGACTCTACCTCCCCTGCGGCACTCTCCTATGGAGGTCTCGTCTGGACCCATTCACCCAGACCTAGCGGTTGTAGAGGCGTGGGGTCGGCATGCTCTTGTTACCGCTGAGCAACCTTCCAAGTCCTCCCAAACCCCCCTCTCTATCCTTCCCCTCCTTTGAAGCCCACTGCATCCGGCTATTCTCTCCTACCCCTCTGAGGATTGCAGTAATCTATCAGCCTCCTGGACCCGTATCCCGCTTCCTCGACGATTTCTCCGCCTGGTTACCCTTCTTCCTCTCCTCAGAGCTACCCACCATCATCCTTGGAGACTTCAATATCCCTATCAACGTCAATAACCAGGCTACATCGCAACTCCTCCACCTAACCTCTTCTTTTGCACTCACACAATGTACACAGTCCTCCAGCCACTCCGACGGGAACACCCTGGACCTTGTTTTCTCTCATCTCTGCACCCCCCACAACCTCATAAACACCGCTTTCCCTCTCTCTGACCACAACCTCATTACATTCTCCGTCTCCCCGTCCTCAAACACCTCCCCCCCAAACGTCAAACCATCACCAGCCGTAACCATCGCAACCTGAACCCTGCACCTCTACATTCTGCGGCTGACTAACTTTACGACAGTATCCTTCCACTGTCCTGCCTCTTGGCATATCGGTATCCATTGCATGCAGCTACACATCATATTTTTCACTTTCTGATTTTTTGGATTAGCGCTGACCTTATTTTGTTTTTATTTTATATTTTTCATACTTGATATATTGCACACAAAACCCCAGTTTTTGCAGAATCAGGCCTGATCTCTGCTAGCACTTGCAGGTCAATTTTTTTGTAGCGGTTCAAGCAGTCCCTGACAACCAGGTGCTCTTTTTCCCGTGAGTCATATTAGGTACCTATAAATTTAGTGGCCAAAATGTCCAACGAAAGGTACTCTAGTGAAGAAGCCTACAGGATTCTGAGCATGTCAGATGAGAGCGAAGGGGAAGCCTCACTGACAGAATCAGTTCAGGATAGGCACCTGTAGACAGCAGTGGCACCCTGACAGATAGCTCAGTTTATGGAGAAGAGGTCCAGATCAGGCCAGGGGCGGACTGACAACTCATGGGGCCCCCGGGCAATAGGGGATCATGGGGCCCCTGTGTCCTTGCCCAAACTCAAAAAAGCCTATGAAAAAGGTACCCCTACTGACCCCGGGCCCTCGGGCAGTGCCTGAGTTTCCAAATGGTCAGTCTGCCCCTGGGTCAGGCATACCCGACCCCGTTCCCAAGTTGCTGAGATTTTACAATTGCATGATGATTCTCATATGCAGCAGAGTGACAGTACTTGTGCCGCTCTAACTTTTGTTGAACTGGCGAGCACCAGTGGCCTAGTACATCCTGGTCTTATACATACTAGCACTGCAGTATCAATTGGTGATATGGCGAGTCCCATAACTTCAGTACAAGCTGGTGCGGTGGCTAGCTTAGTAGTGTACCACAGCCACCAAGAATTCACACACAAGCCCATAGAGCCCATAGTGTCCTTCTGGATGTGCTTGCAAATCCTGATTGGCAGCCCACAAATTCTGCAGCATTCATACTTCCCCCAAGCACTGCCAAACCCAGAATTCAGGTGGAAACAGCAAATTTAACTATTCCCCTTGATTTTTTGGAGCTGTTTTTCACAGAAGATCTGTATGCATTGATTGTGGATGAAAGCAATTTATATGCACAACAGTTTATCGCTGCCAACTCAAATTCAAACCTTGCCAGACTACTTGTATGGAAACCTATTACGGGTTTTAAATTTAAAGTTTTTTGGGCTTCACCCTCAACATGGGCATTACTAAAAACAATGAATTGCGGTTGAATTGGTCCACAGACCCTATTCATCATATGCCTGTGTTCTCTGTTGCCATGGCCAGGCATAGATATGAAAATATAATGCAATTTATGCATTTCAATGACAATACACTCTATCGTCCTCGGTGTGACCCTGAATTTGACCAGCTCCACAAAATTCGGCCCCTCATAAATCACCTTAACCAAAAATTTGCAGATGTCTATACTCCACAGTTTTGATGAGTCCCTCGTTAGTTTTTCTGGCTGCCTTGCATTCAAACAACTTCTCCACAGCAAGCGTGCCAGATATGGGGTCAAGATGTATAAGACCTGTGAGAGGGCAACAGGTTATACATGTAAGTTTCAGATTTACGAGGGAAAAGTTAGCCAGACTATATGGTGAGCAGTGGCAAGATAGCTTGGGATTTGGTGTTATCCTTTTTTCCATATCGGGCACCACTTATACGTGGACAATTTTTTTTCAAGTGTGCCACTATTTAGACTTTTGTACAGTCTTGAAGTTGATGCATGTGGCTTCCCTCAACGTCTTGTAAATACCCATCTTAGAAAGGGGGAAAAAGCCTACTTGAGAAATGATTGCTCACAGTGAAGTGGAAGGACAAACAAGATGTTTTTGTCTTGTCTTCCATTAATGCAGACATGACCATCCATAATGCCATGGCAGCTGGTGTTGTTGAGAAGCCCCTCTGTGTCCATGACTATAACCTTAACATGGGAGGGGTGGGCTTCAACGACCAGATGATGAAGCCGTACTTAGTTTCCCGAAAAGCCAGACGCTGGTACAAATAAAGTGTATTTATTTAAATGGGATTTATATAACACTTTTGTGCTTTACAAAGCAACTGGATCCTTCCTAAAATTCCAGGAAGAGATCACCATGGTCCTTTTGTATCCAGAAGGTGCTATGGGCCAAACCCTGAACCCAGATGCAGTTATCCGCCTGAATGTGAGGCATTTTCCCGATACCATTCCTTGTACCCCAACCCAAAGGACACCCCAAACAAGATGTGTCTGTAGGAGACATGAAATTAGGCGTGTCCCTCCTGTACTGGCCAGCATGATCTCTGCCTCAAGGACTGCTTCTGTCGCTACCATACACTAGTGGACTATTAGTATAGGGTACAACACGGCACAGTTTAGGGCACATATTTGCACAGGGTCTCGAAAGATGTTAGGTAGTCAGGAAACTGGTTATCGTATTTTGAGAGACCCTGCAATCTGGTTAAAGTTACAAAAAAGGTAAAAAGAACCCATAAAAAATTAAATGTAAAAGTAAAAAAAAATAAAAAAATTTAAAAACCAAAAATAGTTGTTTTTATGGTTTTACTGTTACTGTGTTATTGTCCTGTTTTATTGTTAACCATTCAGCATATATATTTTATAATATTTTTTGGCACATATTTCAATAAAAAGTTGTTTTATTGAGTTACTGTTTTATTGTTAACCATTGCTGTTTTCTTTGTAGGAATGCCGTTCAACTGCAGCACTGATCTGTTTATTCTGACAGCAACAGGGTCTTGCTCTCAGAATATACATAAGTGTGTGCAGTGCTGTTGGATGAGATTCTTCATCCACAGTTAAAAAAGAGCATATATGCCCAAGCATGGGGGCCTGAGGTGGCCAGTGGGTGGATGGCCCCTATGCTTCGGCATATATTTTTTAAAAACATTTTTGGCAGAAATTTCTTAATCCACATCGATCAATAGAGGAATCTGGCAGGTTCTTTTTTTTTCGTTCAGCCCGTGGGCTGAACGACAAAAATGAGAACATTTCATGTGTGCCCACGATTAGAAATGGGTAGATGCAGGGTGGTATATGGTGGGCATATGACACACTTTTTCTGGCAGAGATTTCTTCTCTTTTTTCCATTCAGCCCACAGGCTGCATAAAAAAAGAACATAGCATATATGCATATATACCTAACGAGGACCAACGATGTACTGATACTTCATTGGACTTTGAGTGGTTATACCAGGATGATGCCTGCAGCTTGTGAGAAAAAATGAGATCTGAAAAATACTCACCATGCCTTTTTTTAAATTTCTTGGGGTGTCCACATTCCAAAAAGGGGTCATTGGAGGGGGTTTAGTGCTATCCTGGCATTGTAGGGCCTCCGAAACTGTGACAGGTAGTGAGGAAGTGAAAAGAGGAAGTTACATACCTTCAGGCTTTCAAAGTGGTCATTGGATTTTGGGGTCCTGTATGTGGCTAGGCTCCCAAAAAGTCTCACACAAGTGGTATCCCATACTCCATAGATGTAGCAAAATGTATTTTGGGGTGTAATTCCACATATACCCATGGCTTGTGTGAGCAATATATAATTTAAGTGACAACTTTGTGTAAAGAAAAAAAATTGTCATTTTCCAAAAACTTGTGGAAAAAAATAAATCTTCCATGGACTCAACATGCTTAATACATTTTCCCCCAATAAATAATCCTTCCACCGCTTATTAGCAGAACGGGGAGCCTATTTATCCACTGAACCTCCCAGACGTTGTTGGCTCAAAAAACTCCCTTATAAAGTGCAGGTGCATTGTGCATGGCAAGGAAATCCATAAATATATATGGCTCAGGTGCTGCTGGACATCACACCATCGTCAAAACGTTTCGCCTATGGCCATAATCACAGCTTTGTGAGGACATTCCTGATGTATCCAGGTGCTCGCTATATCATTATGCCTTTCAGGGACAATTACAGATGAGACTATGGTTAATCAATTTTTCCCCTAGTGCCCAGTACTGGGACTGCTACATCACTTCCTCTTAGCAGAGTGGATTCAGTTTTTCTGACAGCAGAGAATCTTGGAACCTGTAGTCCTATAGCCAATACATCCTGTATTCCTGAGTGCTGAACTACAACTACCAGAGAGTTAGGGAATGAGAAGGATGCAAGGAAAGCAGATATATTCTACAGCAAGGGACTGCTGGCACTGACTCACTGTCTTGGCACAAGATTCAGAGCTGAACACAGGGGGGCTGGTGTTCTCAAAAGACAGATTGCTGGCCTACTGCTGCGGGACTCTGCACGATGCCGATCCCCACACTGGGATCGCATCAGCTTCTCTTCATTGGGACTGTCACTGTCTACTCTTCACAGAGACATCCGTGCTCGCCGCAGTGATAGGTTGTCAGGTGGTAACTGTGCACTTCCCTGCAAACAGCCAAGAGCCTGGGCAAGAACTCTCATTCCTAGGAAGCCGTGCTATCCATGGGATTGGTGAGTGGGCGGATGCACAACCTGTTTCTTTCATCACTCTAGAGACACTGCATGCAGACACCTTTACACCTCAGTTAGCAGGAGACCTTTGCTTTGAGCAGTACCACGGCTTATATGTTTAACTTCATTGAATTACCAATATTCCCTAATACTTATGGGCCCCACCATTGCTAGCAGAAGACAGTGGATACCACTATATCAGGAGCTTTAAACATTGCAGGACTCAAGTTTCAATCTCTTGTTAAAGAGACCTTTTTCTCTTTTAAGGTCATAATTCTCTGCATGCAATGTTGCCACATCAGTGGCACAGAGGGAGCTGATAAATCAACAAACCTTTTCTTCCTCCTATTGCTGCTGGTGTTGCAATTAGATAGTTGAAGCTTACTACTCATGACTGTATAACCTGTTAAATGTTGCTAATTGATTACTCCTATTTTGAGTGTTCTGCTTTTTTTTCATTAACTGGGGTTGTGTATCCTAAACCCATTATTCCAGTAACCTACATTTTTGAATAAGTCTTATATAGAGGTGTAACTAAAGAATTGTGTCTCTTGCATTATTATTCTGTACTGCTGAAATATGTCTGAACCCAAAGTATTAAAGATGTCGGGAGGCTTGCAAGGTGAGGGCAACCACTGGGTACAAGCATTATGAAGCAGCCCCTGCTGGGGTATTGCTACACTATATTTACCTGTATTTCGTTAGTGGAGGGTGGAATTATTTTATATATAAATATCGGACAAACCACTGCTCATCTAAATAGTCTAAACTTTTTTTTAATAACCTATTCAGTTACCTATTAAATGGTTGTCATACAGTAAGCCTACAAATTTTACCCCAGTCATACAAACAATCAACATGGACCTATGAATAACTTAAAATGTGTTTCTAGAATGTTATTTTTTCAATGAAAATATGCATAATATGAATGTAAACCACTTTCTCAGTCTTAAACTTTTATTTACTGGCAGGAGGAGGGAACGCTAGTTCATATTTACTGGTAGCTATGGCTCTTTTTCTTGCTGTGAAATAATGTGACTTCCTCTTAGTCAGATACCCAACACATTAACTGCAATTTAGTAGTAAGCTGGAAGGATTCCAGTAACCTACATCTGCAGGTTTGTGCTGTTCACGCAACAACACCAGCAGAAAGCATAGATGTGGCTAATTAATGAAATGACTATCTGCATGTTGGTTTTTTGCATGGAGTTTACTTTTTCATCTTGTGAGTATAACTTTGTTCACTATTTTTGTTACTATTATCTCCACTCCAAATTAATAGTTTAGTCTTAGCTCAGCTTGGTTGAATTGTTTGCCAACTTCTTTAATAACTTGGAGAATCTAGAGAAGAGGTTTCCTGACATTAGCTTGTGCTTCCACCACTTTGATAAGAAATATATCACTGTCTTAAAGATGGATTCCCTTTTTGTTGGTATGCTCTATATTATTGAGAAGTTATGGTATAAATATTATTATTAACAATGAAAAATGTTGTGTCACACAGTATAACACATTGTTTCCTATACAATATACAGAAAATTAGTATTTATGCCATGCCATTGTTTAGAGTGTGTTTTTTTTTACTTCAATATTAACTTTACTTTATATAGATGCTGTCTTAGGGTAGAAAATTGGATGGACTTTACAATTCTGCTATACTGATGTTGAATAGGGATTAATGAATCACCAAGGGTTTGGCAAATCCTGTTGGTCTGTTTTAAGACTAATGGGCAGGTTTTTGTCAAACAAAGGGAGGCTGGGCACTGTCATGGGGGGCATATTGCTTAGCCAAAAAATGTAAAAAAATACAGTAGGGGAGATAGCCCTTTCCATGTGGCCTTTCGGACAACTCAGAAAAACACAAATCTTTAAATTTTTTTTATTACAAGTATTTATTTAGTGCTGACAATTTACTTTATACTTACTTTATATTTATCTCATAATGTGCAGCACAGTGGCTAAATGGTTAGTACTTCCGCCTGGCAGTACTAGGGTCATCGGTTCAAATCCCAACCATGGCACCACCTGCCTGGAGTTTGCATGTTTTTCCTGTGCCTGCGTGGGTTTCCTCCAGGTACTTCAGTTTCCACCCACACTCCAAAGACATTCTGGTAGGTGAATTGGCTCCTGTCTAAATTGGCCCTAGTATGTGTATGTATGAATATAAGTTAGGGACCTTAGATTGTACACCCCTTGAGGGTTAGGGACTGATGTCAATGTACAATATATGTGTAAAGTGACAGCGCTATAAGTACCTGTAATAAATAAATAAATCATACATTCAGTCCCTGCCCTCAAGAAGCTTATGATCTAAGGTCCCTACCTTAAATGCACATACTGGGGTCAGTTTAGACAGGAGCCAATTAACCTATCAGCATATCTTTGGAGAGTCAGAGGAATGTGCTTCCACATTTTATTTTATTTGTTTGCATTTTGAAATCTTGTAGAGAGTTTAGTCAGCTGTGTGTCTGATAGTATTCTCTAAGCATGTAGCGTGTTATGTTAATCACATGCTGTGTTAAGCTTTCTCCAGCAGGATGTGCTAGATACAGTTGTGGCCAAAATTATTCAACCCCCACTGAAATTGAGTGTTTTGGCCAGTTTGACATTGCTTTTGATCATTCAGTCATCTTGCTTACATTTACATTAAAGAGGCACTTGTAGGTCAGACAAATATAACATAACAGTTATAATGAAATAACCACAAATGTCTTTTCTGTGCTCACAGCATTATCAGTTTTATTCAACCCCCAAGTGACATTCAATCTTAGTACTTAGTACAGCATCCTTTTACAGTTATAACAGCTTTTAAACGTGAAGCATAGCTTGACACAAGTGTCTTGCAGCGATCTACGGGTATCTTCGCCCATTCTTCATGGGCAAAGGCCTCCAGTTCAGTCACATTCTTAGGCTTGCGCACTGCAACTGCTTTCTTTAAGTCCCACCAGAGGTTCTCAATCGGATTTAAGTCTGGTGACTGCGATGGCCACTCCAAAATGTTCCAGCCTTTCCTCTGCAACCATGCTCTAGTGGACTTGGAGGTATGCTTGGGATCATTGTCCTGTTGAAAGGTCCAACGTCTCCCAAGCCTCAGGTGTGTGACGGACTGCATCACGTTTCCATCCAATATCTCCTGGTACTGAAGAGAATTCATGGTACCTTGCACACGCTGAAGCTTCCCTGTACCTGCAGAAGCAAAACAGCCCCAAAGCATGATTGACCCTCCACCATGCTTCACAGTAGGCAAGGTGTTCTTTTCATCATAGGCCTTGTTCTTCCTCCTCCAAACATAGCGTTGATCCATGGGCCCAAACAGTTCTAATTTTGTTTCATCAGTCCACAGAACACTATCCCACAACTTTTGTGGTTTGTCCACATGGCTTTTGGCATACTGCAGTCGACTCTTCTTATTCTTTGGAGACAGCAAGGGGGTACGCCTGGGAGTTCTGGCACGGAGGCCTTCATTACGCAGTGTGCGTCTTATTGTCTGGGCTGAAACTTCTGTACCCACATCTGACAAATCTTTTCTCAGTTCCTCAGCAGTCACACGGGGACTTCTCTCCACTCTACGCTTCAGGTAGCGCACAGCAGTCGAAGTCAGCATCTTCTTTCTGCCACGACCAGGTAGCGTTTCAACAGTGCCCTTTGCCTTGAATTTGCGAATGATGCTTCCTAAGGTGTCTCTTGGTATGTTTAACATCTTTGCAATCTTCTTATAGCCATTGCCCTTCCTGTGAAGAGAAATCACCTCTTCTCTTGTCTTCCTGGACCATTCTCTTGCCTTCACCATGTTTGTAACCACACCAGTAAATGTCTAGAAGGAGCTGAGTATCACAGTCATTTTAAAGCTGCCTAATTGGTGCTTATTATGCTTGATTGCTGCTCGGTGACATCCACAGGTGTTTTCAATACCTGATGGAAAGCACCTGTATGAACCTCTGTTCTTCAGAGTGGTAGTCTTTAAGGGGTTGAATAATTGTGGCAATGAAGAAACCACATAAGAACCATTTACTACTGTATTACATAAACAATTGATGTCATTTTAGTTGCATTTGGGTAGTTACAACGTCCTTGTAGGATTTGATTCTGAATACAATTCCAAATGTACACTATAGTCCCTAAACCCCTTTACAGCATTGGGGGTTGAATAATTTTGGCCACAACTGTATATCATTCTATGTTAAAGCGGAGCTCCACCCAAAAGGGGAAGTTCCGATTTAAGGCCTCATTTCCTGCTCCCCGTTAAGGATTGGCACCTTTGGGGAGCAGGTACCCGATTTTGACACTAACGCACATAATTTGTGAATGTGTTTGTGTAACATGGCTGTTAACATTCAAACAGTTATATACTAGTTAGCACAAGGACTTTTCACTTTATGATGATATTACTGTATGATATTTTTTGTTGAGGACTGCACTCCTATCAATAAAGTGCAACAAAAAGGGTCAAAAAACCACACAGCAGCTGCTATTCAATATAATGTAAACATCAAAAAGCAATATAAATAAGTGAAGAACAGCGATAACCGCAGTGTAAACCAAAAACCTAACTACCCTTTTTTTTTAAAAACACATATTAATGTGAAAGTGCTATGTGCAATATCTACACACACAACAAAAAATATCATACAGTAATATCATCATAAAGTGAAAAGTCCTTGTGCTAACTAGTATATAACTGTTTAAATGTTAACAGCGAACTGTTGGCGCTTTATAAATACTGTATAATAATAATAATAATATATGGATAAAATAGAGGTGAATCTGGAAGAAGTGTTCAGTTCTACCAAAGAAAGAACTGGTATTGATCTGGAACAACAATTTAAAGAACTGAAACATGTTATGGAGAAACAGATCAAAATTTGGTGGGATGTGAACAGTTTTTATATATTAAAGAGAAGATCACACCTAGGAGACTAAGGTGGGATGTTCCTGCCGATAATGGCCTTGTAGAAAAAGAACTTATGGAGGAATGGTTCACATTCTTCAATCGATGTGAAGGGAGACTGATGGAATTAATTATAAAAAGGAGACAGATTAAATTTAGAAAGGTGGAAGCCAACATTAAAGATCTTAAGGAAACCATGACTCCCCTGGTAAATACCAATGAATAGAGATAAAGGTCCAAATTAGTGCAGGATTAGGTCACCAAGGTAGATAGAGATACAACAAAAAAGCTGAAGAAATATCAAAGGGATACAGAGGACAGGGAATCTAAACAATCCACCCCCGAGAGAGAGAGATTATGGAGATAAGGAGCAAACCAAGTGAGAGAGAGCTTGAGAACAGTGATAAAAAAAAGAGAAACACCACAAAAAATACCCAGAGGGTCCAATTCCAGAAAAGCCCTTATTGCTCCACTTACAGGTGAAACTCAAAAAATTAGAATATCGTGCAAAAGTTCATTTATTTCAGTAATGCAACTTAAAAGGTGAAACTAATATATGAGATAGACTCATTACATGCAAAGCAAGATAGTTCAAGCCGCGATTTGTCATAATTGTGATGATTATGGCTTACAGCTCATATAAACCCCAAATCCACAATCTCAGAAAATTAGAATATTGTGAAAAGGTGCAATATTCTAGGCTCAAAGTGTCCCACTCTAATCAGCTAATTAAGCCATAACACCTGCAAGGGGTTCCTGAGCCTTTAAATGGTCTCTCAGTCTGGTTCAGTAGGAATCACAAACATGGGAAAGACTGCTGACCTGACAGTTGTGCAGAAAACCATCATTGACACCCTCCATAAGGAGGGAAAGCCCCAAAAGGTAATTGCAAAAGAAGTTTGATGTTCCCAAAGTGCTGTTTCAAAGCACATTAATATAAAGTTATGTGGAAGGGAAAAGTGTGGAAGAAAAAGGTGCACAAGCAGCAGGGATGACAGCAGCATGGAGAGGATTGTCAGGAAAAGGCCATTCAAAAGTGTTGGGGACTTTCACAAGGAGTAGACTGAGGCTGGAGTCAGTGCATCAAGAGCCACCACACACAGACGGATCCTGGACATGGGCGGCTTCAAATTTCGTATTCCTCTTGTCAAGCCGCTCCTGCAGAACAAACATCAGAAGTGTCTTACCTGGGATAAAAAAAAACAGACCTGGTCTGTTGCTCAGTGGTCCAAAGTCCTCTTTTCTGATGAGAGCAACTTTTGCATCTCATTTGGAAACCAAGGACCCAGAGTATGGAGGAAGAATGGAGAGGCACACACTGCAAGATGCTTGAAGTCCAGTGTGAAGTTTCCACAGTCTGTGTTGATTTGGGGAGCCATGTCATCTGCTGGTGTTGGTCCACTGTGTTTCATTAAGTCCAGAGTCCAGGGTCAACGCCGTCTACCAAGAGATTTTGGAGCACTTCATGTTTCCTTCCGCAGACAAGCTTTATGGGGATGCCGACTTCATTTTCCAGCAGGACTTGGCACCTGCCCACACTGCCAAAAGCACCAAAACCTGGTTCAATGACCGTGGGATTACTGTGCTTGATTGGCCAGCAAACTCGCCTGACCTTGGCATTGCCAAGGAGAAAGATGAGAGACATGAGACCGAACAATGCTGAAGAGCTGAAGGCCGCTATTGAAGCAACCTGGTCTTCCATAACACCTCAGCAGTGCCACAGGCTGATAGTTCCATGCCACGCCGCATTGAGGCAGTAACTGCTGCAAAAGGGGCCCAAACCAAGTACTGAGTACATATGCATGCTTATACTTTTCAGAGGTCCGATATTGTTCTATGTACAATTCTTGTTTTATTGATTGCATGTAATATTCTAATTTTCTGAAATTGTGGATTTGGGTTTTTTATGAGCTGTAAGCCATAATCATCACAATTATAATAAATCACAGCTTGAACTATCTTGCTTTGCATGTAATGAGTCTATCTCATATATTAGTTTCACCTTTTAAGTTGCATTACTGAAATAAATTAACTTTTGCACGATATTCAAATTTTTCGAGTTTCACCTGTATAATAAAAATAAAACCCCAAAAAAACCATCATATGGGAATGTCTATCAGAGGGCTGATTTTTTTCAAAGGGAGTTACAAGGGCGCCCCCCCTCAGGGGATTTAAAAATTACAGAATCTGCCATTGGCAAAGAGGAGGCCGGCAAAACAGAGGGCGATAGCAGGGATGGAATTACAGGGGGGATTCCAAGGTCATCCCAGAGGGGGTTGGAATCAAGGACGGTACATATCACAAGAGAAAGAGAAGGTAGAGAATAGATATGTGGAAGACAAAGAAAGAGGAGGATAACAGGTAAGAGAGAAGGAAGGAGAAAGAAAGATTAAAAGAGAAGACTAGGAGTGGGCATTTTTAACCTGAGCAGTGCTGTGTTAACTGAAATTGAGTTGAGAGTTTTGGACTTATGGTTGAAATATATACCACACATCAATAATATAATAATTTCAATACCTTTATTGATGTACAAAAATTTGTTAGAACACTGAACAATAGAAAGTTTTTTGAATTGAATAAAAGTGATATTAATAATGGTAAACAAGATGAAATGGAATTTCAACACAGTCATTTGAAGAATGCTTCCATGCTTAATCCTAAGAACAAAGGGAATTAATTTTTAGAAGTATTTAAAGTTATGGTGGAAAAATGTTATAAAAAAGATTAACACTAAACATTCTAATAAGTATCTGAAATACATTGAATAAGGGATTAAAGACCTGGAAAATAGAAAGAATATAGTAATTAGAGCAGCCAATGAAGGAAGGGGGGATTATCATCCTGGATAAAAAAGATTATGAAGAAGAAATGTCCAGGTTATTGTCAGTTAAGAATACATAAGGAGACTATCAGGTAACCCTACCAGAAAGTTAACACATCAATTGAAGAAAATCATCAAGAAGGGGAAGAAATTAGGGATTCTCACAGAAAAGTAGGCCAGATATTTAATACCGAAGGTTCCCAGGACAATATATTACCGTCCAAAAATTCATAAACATATTTTAAAAAACCCTATAAGACCCTTTGTGAGCAGTATTGACTCTTTATTTTCTAGAACTGGAGAATATTTGGATTTCTTATAGTAACATATAGTAACAAATAAGGAGGCTTTTTCAAAAGATAGCAAGGAACTCATCAAACTATTTAGGGCCAATAGTGTTACAGGTGACATTAGTCAGTAGACATGGAGTCGCTGTATACTAGCATAGATCAGAAAGACACAAGGGAAGCTGTTAAGAGGGCATTAGAAAAGAAGACAGTTTTGAATAGAAAACAGAGAGAATTGAATTGTTGGATTTTGCCATGACTAACAACTTCTTTTGGTATAATAATACTTTTTTCCAGCAACTAAAGGGTATTGCAATGGGAGATTTTCTGATTAATTATTAGATTCTTATTTTGTGGGATTAGATACAGTGACCTTTGTGAATGGATCTGGGTACAACAATCACTTCCTTACCCTGTGTTTGGGGGAGACCAGAGATTGTTTGAGGATGGACATCTGGTGTGGGAGTTTACCATTTTTTGTAGTACTGTATCTTCTAGGGATTTATATATCTATATATATATCTATATATATATATCTATATCTATATATCTATATCTATATATATATCTATATATATATATTATATGTTTTTTTTATATTCCCATTTTTATTTTAATAGTTTTTAAATATTTTAGTCTCATTCTTGTTTTTCATTGAGAATTAAGGATATAGTTTATATATAATGTATTTTTTTTTTTCTTTGGTGGTTTTCTAACTAAATATTGGAATATTAAAATATCTGGTAAGAGTGCCCCTTTAACAGAATATTGGCCCTTTAAATATGCCTCCATGATAGTGGAGCAGAGAGGACCGTTTTTTCTGTTATAAGGTTCAAAATATATATTTTTTTCAGATTATAACATGTTTATTTAGCTTATGGAAATGTCTGTGTCTTGTTTGTATAATTGTTACCATGGCCACGATACACATAAATATGGCATAGGGGCTGGCACGTGTCATTCCACTCTGTGAGGATGTCTAGTGACTAGGGCGGGGCTTGCATGTGACATCACCACATAAGGCCATGGTTGGACTTGTGGCTTGTGGATCGTGGCCAGAGACAACCCTGCATTACATAATACTGCTGATTTACCAGTGTCAGTGGCACTATAATATGTGAGTGGCCTCTTGTTTTCTTACATAGTAAATAGATTTTATGGTTTTACGCTATTGGAGCTTCCCTCTTCTTTCTTTTTTAATGTTCTGTGTGATTGTCATATGGTCATAGGTCCTAGAGGTAGCAGAATGCAGATCCCCCCCAACATGAAGATGGTGAGTGACTAACTGGGTAGGAAAGTATTATAGGAACCTTTCTATTGCTGTCCTGCCTTGAATACTTAAGCTGGTCATACACTATACAATCTGATTGTACAATCTCCTTTTGGATCCACCATCAATGATGTAGTGAAAGGCCCTGCTTGGTTTGATACAAATTAATAAAATTGTGGTTTGTCCTTATACTACATAGTTTTGGTAATGCTAAAAAGATTGTACAGACATTGTACTATTTTCTTGTATAATGCAACCTTTTTCAACCAGGGTGCCCAGGCACCCTGGAGTGCCTTCAGGTTTCTTCAGGGGTGTCTTGACAAAATGCCTATAAATTTCCCAGAAATTGTAAACAAGCTGGCTGGTGGATCAAGCCTGCCTTTTATTTACACAAAGCCACAGGTTTTCATTGTGCGCCATTACAATCTTCAAGAGGCCAACATCCTAGCAACCAGTGACATAATCAATTGATAAGGAGGATGTTGGGCACCTGCACAGTATCCTTGTTTGCCCTCCCTTGCCCCTCTCCATCAGCACTGGGATCACATTAACTAAGTGAGGGAGAGAAACTGAGAGAAAAGAGAAACATTGAAATACCAGTCAGTACCAGTGTGCAAAGATATACAGTATATGCTTTGGAAGAGTAAATCACCTATAATGTTGGGTGTCCTACATTTGTGTGGATGTTGCTACTTTATTAACTATTATATTTTTTTACCCATTTTAGAATGGGGTGCCTCAGGTTGTGCATAATTTTAAAGGGTGCCTTGACTAAAAATAAGAATGTATGTAGTGGCAAGGTGTGCTGGGGTGTGCTGGAGGGTCTATTGATACTGGCTGCTGGGGGATATATTGTCGCTTAGTTCTGTATTCTCTAAAAGGGTAAGAAATGTGAGGTGGGTAGGAGGTCAAATCGAGGGACAGGCCTTGCTGGTGGGTATGGGGCCAGGGATAAGGGGTGACTTGGAAAATGGGAGTACCCAGATTTTTTCTTTGAGAAAAAAAGCCCTGAGGATATCAGAGACACTTGTGATACAAAAGTAGTATATTTCGGTTCCAAATGACAAAACTTAAAAATAAAAAGTTAAAACCAAAGCAAGCTTTTAAGATATAAAGTTCATTAACCTAGAACATAACCAGATATACTTTAGCTGCCTCCCAAAAAGTTTGTGCTTTAAAACTTGCAGTGATATCCTCTAATATGCTTTTGATGACATTAAAGAACTCTGGTCAGTATGCACTCTTGGTGTTGAAAACTTTTTCTTCCTTCCTTCCTTCAACCCGTTGACAAGTACCCTTTAAGAATCTAGAACTAATTAGTGTACTTTAGTGAACTGTGCTGAGTTGGCCAAAATGCAAGATGAAGAATTCCATACATGAGCTGATAACAGGTATTTGATGCCCTTTTTGCATCTATCACCGTCCTAAACATATTTTATATATATATATATATATATATATATATATATATATATATAAAATATATTTTGTCAGTGTTCCTTATTTTGTAGATGCAGCAATACCTAAAGATTGAAGGCTCATATTTACAAACCAGCTTCCTTCAGCCTGAGGATTTACAATTGGACAGAACTTCCCTGACAGTAATCTCACAGAAGCATGATTCCGGCTGCTAGTAAGGATCTGCTTAACCACTAGCCTATCGGGCACTTTTATCCCCTTCCTTTCCCCTTCACTATAAATGAAAAAAGACCAAAAATTTTGAAAAAAAAAGCTTTTCTTTGTTTCTGTTATAACATTTTACAAATAAATTATCCTTCTACACAAATGTAGGCCAAATATATTCTGCTGCATGTCTTTGGTGAAATAACTCAAATCAGTGTTTATTATTTAGTTGGTACAAAAGTTATAGACTCCATGAACTATGGTATATATCTAAAAATTATTAAATCCTGATGTACTGACAGCTGATCTCATTTCTTGAGGCCCAAAACTGCCAGGACAGTACAAATACCCCCGAAATTACCATTTTTCGGAAATTAGACAGTCTAAGATATTTAGTAAGATGCATGGCAAGTTTTTTGAAGTTGTAATTTTTGTCATAATTTTGTGGAAAATTAATAAAATATATTTTTTTTACATACTGTCACCAATGCAGTACAGAGTTATCATATAACTGGAGTGGTGGTGATCAGGGACACTGACTGGTGACAGTATGTAAAAAAAAATATTTTAATTTTAATAAAACAAAAAAACAATTATTACTTTTTAAGGTACCATAGAAACATTGTACTACTCTGGGCAAGTGATAAGGATTTATTTTTTTTCTATTACTATGATTGCTTATACCAGTGGTGGGCAACCTTTTTTTTCAACTGAGCCAAATCTCGCCAAAACCACGATTGAAATTTATTTTGAGAGCCACATTTTTAAAACTGAAAATACATAGGATGGTACACTGTTTTTAGTTTCGATAAGTTTTTATAGTAATTCATCCCCCATAGTAATTCATCCCCCATATAGTAATTCATCCCCCATAGTAATTCATCCCCCATATAGTAATTCATCCCCCATATAGTAATTCATCCCCCATATAGTAATTCATCCCCCATAGTAATTCATCCCCCATATAGTAATTCATCCCCCATAGTAATTCATCCCCCATATAGTAATTCATCCCCCATAGTAATTCATCCCCCATATAGTAATTCATTGCCCATAGTAATTCATCCCCGATATAGTAATTCATCCCCCATATAGTAATTCATCCCCCATAGTAATTCATCCCCCCTATAGTAATTCATCCCCCCTATAGTAATTCATCCCCCATAGTAATTCATCCCCCATATAGTAATTCATCCCCCATAGTAATTCATCCCCCATATAGTAATTCATCCCCCATAGTAATTCATCCCCCGTATAGTAATTCATCCCCCATATAGTAATTCATCCCCCATATTAATTCATCTCTCATATAGTAATTCATCCCCCATATAGTAGTAGTAAGTAAGTAGCAAGTAGTAAGCCAAGTCCCCCCTGTGTCAATTCACTTACCTTTGCTCCGTGCGTTCCTCTCGCCGTGCTCCCGCGCAGTTCCGGTCTTCAGGGCGGACTGTGAGAGGAGCCTAGCTCCTCTCACGTTCGTCACGCTGCCCCGCCTACACACATCCTGACAGCCAATCACTGGCTATCAGGATGTGAGTGGCAGCGAGACTGGCCAATCATTGCATTTGAGCGCGCTGCCCTGGCTGTTTTTTTTTTGGATCACGCTGCAGAGTCCCTGCCGCCCGAGAGGAGGGAGGGGGCGGGCGCCCGGCACACAAGAGCCGCATTAAAGCATGTAAAGAGCCGCATGTGGCTCGCGAGCCACGGCTTGCCGACCACTGGCTTATACCAACAAATTACATTGGTATAGGCAAGCATTTTTACTGAATGAAACTGATTCATTCAGTAGTTTTTGTTGTGATCAGCTGTAATTGGCCATAGCTGATCACATGCTACATGGGCTGTGATTGTCTCAGTCTGTACATGTGATCACTGTGACCAATCACAGCTTGCAGCACAGTTGTGAGCAGTGAATGACATGAAAGGAAGCCATTCATTGTTTACAGCTGGCATTTGATCTGCTGTGGTTGGTCACAGCAACCACATGACACTGGCAGCAGGCCGGCTGAGTGATCTGTCTTCATCAGTGTCCCGTGGACACAGCCAGTGAAAAATTGTGCCAGACCGTTGCCCGAGATCCTAGGAGGACGTTATATGATGTCCTCATAGGATAATAGGGTTTGGCTTGGCTGCCATTGTACAATAGGCTAGGCAGGAAAAAGTTAAAATGGTGTTTGATGCAGAAGAGAATCGAATGTCTGCCATCAGGGTGCAACCCTCTCCTATTGGATTATTGAGAATGAACACTACATTTGGGCCAGCACAGTGCAATTACACAATTATTAAGCAAGTGAGTATTTTGACCAAATCATAATTTTTATGCATATTGTCCAACTCCAAGCTGTATAAACTTGAATGCTTATTGGATTTAACCACTTGCCTACTAGGCACTTATACCCCCTTATTTACCAGGCCAATTTTCAGCTTTCAGCGCTGTTGCACTTTCATTGACAATTGCGTGGTCATGCAAGATTGTACCCATATGAAATTTTTATCATTTTTTTCTCACAAATAGAGCTTTTTTTTGGTGGTAATTAATCGCTGCTGGGCACTTTACTTTTTGTGCCAAAAGCAAACAAAGTGAAAAAAAATGTGAAAAAAAAAGTTTCTTTGTTTCTATTATAAGATTTTTCAAACAGGTAATTTTTCTCCTTCACTGATGTGCATTGATGAGGCAGCACTGATGGGCACTGATAGGCGGCACTGATGGGCACTGATAGGCGGCACTGATGGGCACTGATAGGCAGCACTGAAGGGCACTGATAGGCGGCACTGATAGGCGGCACTAATGAGGTGTCACGGATAGGTGGCACTGATATGCGGCACTGATTGGTGGCACTGATAGGCGACCCTGATAATGGGTACTGATAGACAGCACTAATAGGTGGCACTGACTGACATCACTGCTGGGCACTGACTGGCAGCACTGCTGGGCACTGACTGGTGGCACTGACTGGCACCACTGCTGGGCACTGACTGGTGGCACTGACTGGCAGCACTGCTGGGCTGCACTGATGGGCGCTGGTGGGTGGCACTGGTGGGCACAGGTGGGTGGCACTGGTGGGCACAGGTGGGTGGGCACAGGTAGGTGGCACTACTGGGCACAAGTAGGTGGCACTTCTGAGCACAGGTGATGACACTGCTGGGTGGCACAGGTGAGCGCACTGCTGGGCACAGGTGGGTGCATTGCTGGGCACAGTTTGGCGCACTGCTGGGCACAGGTGGGCGTAACTTGTGTGTGGCACTGCTGGGCACTGATCATCAGGGCACTGCTGATCAGTGCCCTGATGATCGGTGCCGATCCCCACTCTGACAACTGCCGGTTTTCGGCTGTACTTTCCTCACGATCTGACAGCGTGAGGAAAGTTCAGCTGAGAACCGGCATTTGCATTTCCCGCTAATCAGCGTGTCATTGGACACGGCTGATCACGTGGTAAAAGGCCGCTGTGATTGGCCTTTTACCACGTCACATGATCAGCTGTGTCCGTAGGACACAGCGATCACGGAGATCGCCGGGTGCGCGCCCCCGGGGGCGCGCAGGAGAGTGCATTCTGGGAGGACGTCATATGACGTCCACCCAGAACTCGCCGGCCGCAGTGCAGCTGTCATTCGGCTATCTGCGGTCGGCAAGTAGTTAAGCATATCAGGTAATGTGTGTTTGTGTAATGAGGGAGGGTGTAGCCTAAGGAGATCAACACCCTATATCATAATTATTAGGCAGCTTTTTTTCCTCAGGCAAATGGGCAAAAAGAGATTTAACAGACTCTGAAAACTCAAAAATTGTTTAAAAGTCTTTCAGAGGGATGCAGCACTCTTGAAATTGCAAAGCGATCACAGAACCATCAAACGTTTTGTTGCAAATAGTCAACAGGGTCACAAGAAACGAGTTAAAAAAAGATGCAAATTAACTGCCAAAGATTTGAGAAGAATCAAACGTGGAGCTACCAGGAACCCATTATCCTCCAGTGCTCTCATATTCCATAACTGCAAACTACCTGGAGTGATGGCCCAAGGTAAACCCGACCACCACTGAACAAGACACATAAGTTGAGATGTTAAGACTGGGCCAAGAAATATCTGAAGACAGATTTTTCAAAGGTTTTATGGACTGATGAGATGAGAGTGATTCATGATGGACCAGATGGATGGGCCTGTGGCTGGATCAGACATGGGCACAGAGCTCCATTTCAACTCAGAAAGGTGGAGGTGGGGTACTGGTATGGGCTGATATTATTTAAGATGAGCTTGTTGAACCTTTTCAGGTCGAAGATGGACTCAAAATCAACTCCCAAACCAGTTCTTAGAAGACACTTTCTTCAAGCAGTGGTACAGGAAAAAGTCTGCATCTTTCAAGAAGACCATGATATTTTTGTAGGACAGTGCTCCATCGCATACATCAAAGTACTCCACTGCATGGCTAGCCAGTAAATGCCTTAAAGATGAAAGAATAATGACATGGCCCCCTTCCTCACCTCACCTAAACCCTATTGAGAACTTGTGGGACCTTCTTAAATGGGAGATTTATGGTGAAGGAAAGCAGTGCACCTCTCTGATCAGTGTCTGGGAAGCTGTGGTTGCTGCTGCACAAAAAGTTGATCAGCAGATCAAGGAACTGACAGACTCCATGAATGGAAGGCTTATGACTGTTATTGCAAAGAAAGGTGGCTATATTGGTCACTGATTTTTTTAATGTCAGAAATGTTTATTTGTACATTTTGGGTTATTATTCTCACTTTAACAGATGAAAACAAATGAGATGGGAAATTCTTTGTTTTTTATTTAGTTGCATAATAATTCTGCACACCAATAGTTGCCCAATAATTGTGCACACATAGATATTCTACTAAGAAAGCCAAAACCTCACTTTTACTTTTTAAATGTTCAGGTTTGAGGTTTATTAACATTTTGGATTGACCGAGAGCACTGTAGTTGTTCAATAATGAAATTAATCCTCAAAAATACAACTTGACCAATAATTGTGCACACAGTTTAATTAGTTCCTAAATTTTTGGGTGTGCTTGGCAGGTGTCAAAATTACCTAATAAGTACCCCAGTTTTAGAATCTGTCTGCATATTACCTTTCAGACCCATATAATTATAGTGTGTTTTATTTTATTTTCAAATGAAAAAATGGTGCTACATAGGTATTTAGCATATACGGTTGAAATAAAGACACCAGACTATCCATCTCAATCTATGACCATACCTAGGACCATACATTTCCACGACCTGTTAAAAACTCATACTTGCAGTATTCATGCATTTATATAATCACAGAATTGTTTCTTTTTTATCAGTGGTATGGTGTATTAATGTTTTTCTGAAATAAGTGCTTGATTGATCTTCTAGATCTAGACCCTCAGAAGAAAGATTTCCTTCTTGGTTCTGATGTCACTCGAAAATGCTCATGCCCAAATGAAGCTGAATCACAGTGTTCCGGTTCATACCCTAAGAACAGCAATACTAAAGAATTCCGCTATAAAGATTCACTGTTTGTACTCATTTCAAACTTCTGCAAAAAAAATGAAGGCAAATATGTTTGCGTTAAAAATGGCTTTTTTGACGCAAGAACATTTGAGTTGATAGAACGTAAGTATGAAATTCCACATTAAATGTAATAAGCAAATATTTTAAAACCAACTTCTTGTATCATTCGCATAAGTGAAAGCTATTCTAAGTTGCCCCACTGCCTCTGGAAAATTACAGATGGAAGATGATTAGGCTCTGGAGAGATGGCTCCGGAGCAACTTATCTAAATTAAATGTTAAATAAGACCTATTTTAAGATTAAAGGGTCAGTCCAGTAGAAAATAAAATTTGAGGTAACTCTTACTTAAAAGCAACAAAAATTATATATTGAAGCTTACCAGTCCTTAAAGTGTTACTAAACCCAGGACCCTGCAATTATTTTAGTAAATATAAACTGCTAAATACCTTTTCTCATCAGTAGTATATAGTAGTCTTGTGACTTCTATCAGTGTCCAGCAGAGCACTGATTAAAGCTTGTAGGAGGAGTTTTATTTCTGCTCTAGGAGGATGCAGAACCCCTGATCTCTGTCTGGACAGTGCTGATTGGCCATGTGGTGATCACATGCACGCTCCCAAGAAAAAAACAAAAACCTCTCTAGCAATACACACCAAGCTGAGCATGTACAGAGTGCCTCCACATGATATGTCTTATCAGGAGATAAAGGGGAGGGCACTGGAAGAAGGACAGGGCCAGAGAACACAGGATCAAACAGCCTTTTTACACAATGCAGATGATTAACCCCTTAGATTCCACAGTGAGTATAACAAGCATGATTTACTGCATATACAGACTGATTTTACTGTTGTGGGTTTTGTAACACTTTAAATGGTTGGTTCAGATCACATGCAGTCTAGTGCATTTTTTTCTGCATCAAAAACACATAGACAGTAGGTTAAATGGATGCCAATGCCATAGTTCTTACCATTGCAGTGCGTTCCAGTACAGTCAACAAAAGTAGAACATGCTGTATTTGTTCTGCATGGAACTGCACTGGAACAAGGCAAAGCACAAAAAAAAACCACACTGGAATACAACTAATCACATCAAAGGGGCACCAAAAGCACATGTCACCAATTAGCCCCTCTCACACTGGTGCAACTTCTGATGTGACTTGAGTCGCACAGAATAGCATGACAAGGAAAACCACCTTGTTTTCAATGATACCCTGCGATTTCAGCACCATAGACTTCTTTATTAACTCACAGAAGTTGCATCAGCATTAGATATGGAGCAATTCCTATGAGACTTTGGTAAGATAAGTGTTTGTTTAACCCTCACCTCTCCACACAGGTCATCCTTGCTTCCTAAAAACTCTCCTCCCAATCACAATCCATTCACACCTGAGCGTAGCGGAAACACACATTCTCGCACTAATTTTTTGTGCATTTTTCACAGGTAAATGCATGTCATGCGTAGGGCAGCCCATTCACTTGAATGCATGATAATCATTTCAAAGTAGCTCAAGAACATTTTTGGTCGTGGAACGATTTGTGCGCATTTCAGTAGGATTATAGCATGTTTTGTTGCATGAGAAATGCACAGCAAAACACGTGACTGCTAACTGGGAATGGGGTGTCATGAACAATTAGGCTGCATTCCCATTTGTGTGTTTCCAAACAATCAGCAACCCGCACAGAAAATGTGCGATTTACAGCGAGTTTTGTAAATGTGTTGCAAACACCCATCACCTTTGCATTTTCCATTATGGTGATGCAAGTGTAATGTGGGTTTGCAGCATGATTCTGAAACACAAGGCAAAGCACGCCTTTTCTATGTGGGTTGCCATGCGTTCAAAAATGCATAGATGTGAATGCAGCATTGTTAATGATACCCCAATTGCAGCTAGCATGCCATTACGGCGACACAAGTGTGATGTGTGTTTGCAGTGCGTTTCTGAAACACACGGCAAAGCGCACGTCTTGTGTGCTGTTTGCTGCAAATGTGGGAAACTCAGAAGTGAATGCATTGCAATGCAAGCAGCACACTGTGAGTTTTCAGTGCGTTTTTGTGCACTTTGCCATGCATTCAGAAATGTGCAGCCAAATTGTTAATGACGCCCCAGTTGCAGTTAGCATGCCATTATGGCAATGCAAGCACAATGCATGTTTGCGGTGCATTTCCAAGATGCACGGCAAAGTGCACCTTTTCTGGGTGGGTTGCTGCGCATTCAGAAACACAGATGTGAATACATCCTAATTGTTAATAACACCCCATTCACGGTTAGCAGTTGCATGTTTTTCTACAACATGTCTGCATTTTATCGCAGCACATCGCAGCACAGCCGTATACTGCATTGCAGCGTGAATGGGACACGGGAAACAATTGTTTCTTGTGTGTTCCTGCGGTGACAGATGTTTTACACTGCAGTAAAATGACTATCACAGCACATAATTTGAATTAGTCCTTAACCTCTTATTGCCGGCCAAACGCAAATGCGCGGCCTCCCGCCGTCTGGGCCTAGGCGCCGAGTGGCCGCACATTTGCGTTCTATTAAAAAAAAAAAAGGGGTGAGAGTGCGCGTCCTGCGCGCTCCCAGCACACATGTCTGGTACTCACGATCATGTGACCACCATGACGGTGTGTCACGGCGGTCACATGGCCCTAAACCCCGCCCCGCCTCCCGGCTTCTGAAGCCCTTAAAGGTCCGGGAGGCACCAGTGCCAAGGGGTTAAGGGTTGGTAAGCTGTAATATATTATTATTTAGTTTTTGACTTTAGATACACTTTAAAGATAGTTTCTGATAAAGTGAATAACACACTACTTGTTGTTTTGAGACCTTAACGCCACAATATTTGATTCTAGTCACCCTAAAGAATTATACATTTACACTTTATTAGGTACAAATTGCTAATCAACCAATCACATGACAGCAACTCAATGTATTTAAGCATCTGGACGTGGGGAAGACCACTTGCTGAAGTTCAAACCGATCATCAAAATGGGGAAGAAAGGGGCTTTAAGTGACTTTTAACATGGTTGTTGGTACCAGATGGGCTGCTCTGAGAATTTGCTGCTGATCTACTGGGATTTTCATGCACAACTATCGCTAGGGATTACAGAGAATGGTCAGAAAAAGAGGAAATATCCAGTGATCAGCAGTTGTGTGGATAAAAATGCCTTGTTGATGTCAGAGGTCAAAGGAGAATGGGCGGATGATAGAAAGGCAACAGTTCATGTCAATATGGACCAAAATCTCTGAGGGATGTTTCCAATACCTTGTTGAATCTATGCCACGAAGAATTAAGGCAGTTGTGAAGGCAAACGGGGAACAACCCGGTACTAGCAAGGTATACCTAACAAAGTGGCTGTTGAGCGTAGTTTGAATCTCAGTTTTCCTGCAACCTGTATAATGTGCAATAAAGAAGGTAGAATTAAGCTTAGAAAGTAGGTACATTTTGGGAGTCTTAAGTGGAGACTTACTCATCAAAATCCCAGATAAAAGGCTTGTGTCAGGTTGTTAAAAACTTTCTTGGACTTTCTAGAGAACTGTTTAGGACTTCCTGGGCCTTAGTCTTATGTGTTAACAATTTTGATGCTGTCACTTCTTCTGGTTTTTATTTCTTAGACACACTTTTTTGCTCAATATACATAAGAACTTGGATATGTAACCAACCTACCTACCATCCTTCCTTCCCTCCTCACAAAAATCTGGAAATAATTGGTGTACTGTGTTAGCAAAAATTCAAGATGTAGCGTTGATTCTCATTGATCCACCAGAAGAAAGTTCCACGCATTGGGCTGATGACAGGCATTTAATGCTCTCTTGCATCCATCACTCTTCTAAATATAGTCTTATATGTTGTCAGTGTTCTTTTTTCTGTAGCCGAAATAATACTTGCACATTCAAGGTTCATGTTTACAAATCAGCTTCTCTTATGGTTTTACACCTGAAGCTCGAAGCTCCAAAACAGTCAGGGAGAAAAAAAAAAAATTATTCTCTATGGAGGTGGTTCACACCTCCACGCCAAATCACCTGCAACCAAACACCTGAAGCTCAAAAAAAGTTTTGGAGCTACTTTTATAGCTCAATTTGGGCAGATTGGTGCGTTTTGGAGCAGCTGAAGGCAGAAACGCATAGCAACAAATGATGTAACAGATGACAGCTTTCTCTATTTGCTAATACAAAAACATCAAAGCTCCAAAACACTTGGAAAACTGTACAAAAACTCTAAAAAAAAAGCATACTAACGCACAACAAAATGCGACACTCAGCTGTAAATGCAGCCTAAGACTGAGGATTTACTATGACAGGACTTCACTGAGAGTATTCTCCTAACATGTAGGAATGCAGAATCATCAGCCCATAGGTCCTGGTTCATTCCTGGTGGATCAGTGAAAATGAACACTACATCTTGCATTTGGGCCAGCACAGAAAAGTTAAGTACTGTAAACTAGTGTCTGATATTTCAAGGGTGCTTGACAGGGGACAGAATGGCCTAATAAGCCTTCTACTTCATAATATGTCTGCTGATTGTCTGTCACATGTATTGATACTGTTTATATAAAAAATCCAAATGGGATTGCTGCACTTAAAATTTATTAAATAAACAAAAATAACAAACTCTTACAAAAAACTCTTACAAAAAAAAGCAGAAGTTTTCCATTTTACCAGCTTGGGGCTAGTCTGGCAGTACGCTTCTTCGGGTAAACAGAATTGGGCTAGCTTGGCAGCGCCCTTCTACAGGTATACCTTTTTGGACTAGTTCGGTAGTGTCTTTCTTCAGGTAAACCAATTCGGACTTATCCGGTAGTGTCCTTCTTCAGGCAAACAGCTTAAGGCTAGTCTGGTAGTGTCCTTTTTCAGGTAAACAGTTTTGGTCTAGTCTGGTAGTGCCCTCTTTCAGGTAACAGTTTTGGGCTAGTCTGGTAGTGCCCTTCTTCAGGTATCAGTTTTGGGCTAGTCTGGTAGTGCCCTTCTTCAGGTAAACAGTTTCAGGCCAGTGTGGCAGTGCCCTTCTTCAGGTAAGCAGTTTCCGGCTAGTCTGGCAGTGCCCTTCATCAGGTAAACAGTTTCGGGCCAGTGTGGCAGTGCCCTTCAGGTAAACAGTTTCAGGCTAGTCTGGTAGTGCTCTTTTTCAGGTATCAGTTTTGGGATAGTCTGGTAGTGCCCTTCTTCAGGTAAACAGTTTCAAACCAGTGTGGCAGTGCCCTTCTTTAGGTAAACAGTTTTGGGCTAGTCTGGGAGTGTCCTTTGGACTAGTCTTGTAGTGCCCTTCCTCAGGTAAACAGTTTCAGGCTAGTCTGGTACTGCCCTTCTTCAGGTATAGAGTTTCGGGCCAGTGTTGCGGTGTCCTTCTTTAGGTAAACATTTTCAGGCTAGTCTGGTAGTGCCCTTCATCAGGTAAACAGTTTTGGGCTAGTCTGTCAGTGCCCTTCTTCAGGTAAACAGTTTTGGGCTAGTTTGGTAGTGCTCTTCTTCAGATAAACAGTTTTGGGCTAGTCTGGTAGTGCCCATCTTCAGCTAAACAGTTTTGGGCTAGTCTGGTAGTGCCCTTTTTCAGGCAAACAGTTTTGGGCCAGTGTGGCAGTGTCCTTCTTCAGGTAAACAGTTTCAGGCTAGTCTGGTAGTACCCTTCTTCAGGTAAACAGTTTTTGGATAGTCTGGCCCTCCTCCCCTGTTCCTTTCTTCAGGTAAACAGTTTCAGGCTAGTCTGGCAGTGCCATTCTTCAGTAAACAGGTTTGGGCTAGTCTTGTAGCACCCTTCTTCAGTAAGGAACACATCTAAGTAATTTCACAAAACTACACACTTGTATACAATTTAGGCAATCTGGAACCAAATAAATAATCTCACAACTAATGTTAAACAACTAGAATACATTGTATAGTCACTTAGCAGAGAGTAAATCAACAAATTAAGCACACTCCCCAACATCACTCAGAGGGCTTCCTGGTAATAACCTAGTTTTTAAAATACAGTGTGATTACTTCAAATGTAACTGATGTGACCCAAGAAAAATAATACAAATACTCTCCACACTGTAAAAATTAGAGCATTCATATAAAAAGATACAAATCAAAATCACAATTAAGTCCCTTGGGCTGCAATGTGTCCAAAGGATGGATCCACTGCACCTCACATTTACTCAGAGATAGCTCTTGATTTCCTCCTCCCCAATCTGATTTACTTCATCAATCACCATGAATTTGAGTTGAGAAATAGTATGTCCTTTTTCTATCAAATGTCTCGCAAGAGGCAATTGCACTAATTTGTCCCTAATCAAATATTTGTTATGGGCATTCCAATCTTTAATTTCTGTGTCGATTCTCCCACATAAAGTAATCCACATGGACTCCTAATGATGTAAACCTGCAGGATATAATAGAAGTCTATGCAGCTAACCCACAGGAAAACCACAGATTCACTGCTAAAAAATGTATCACTGGGCAAGTGAAACACTATTGCAGCCGTGTTGATTTCTATACCCAAGAAGGATAGCACAGTTGCAGGGCCTTCAGTTTTGTCTGCAGACAGTGGAATGCCAAGCTGCTCACAGGTATCCTGAAAAACAGAAAGGAGCCATCGGCACTGGCCACATGAAATCGCACAACCCATGGGGAGGCACATGTCAAAAAGTAGCTTCCCTGAATGTGGCAGCCCAGTAGGTGAAAACATTCCAGGTGCAAGGGAAGGAGGCGGAAAGACCAACTCAATGTCCGCCTTAGCCAATAAAGTCGAATGACCAGCAGACCTACTCAGGTGGAAATCTTTGTCAAATGAGACATATTGGACCCAGGATTTCTCCTTATCAATGTCGTTGTTTACTGAAGAGCCAGAAGGATAGGAAAGGTAGTGCATGAGGTAGAATTTACTCTCTTTCTTCTTGGGAACCATGCCAGGTAAATTTTCAGGTTATGGAAAGGGGGAAAATCGAACTGGCCAGCAATATGCCCCAGTTCCAGCTCCTTCTAGAGCTTCTTGGCCATGACGAGTTCAAATTGAACAGCAGACTTTAAATTTGATGACATAGTAAGCTCGTCGGAGGTATAAGGGGATCCAGAATTCACAGTCAAACCTGTCTTTCAAGATTAAAGCCTCCCTATTGAGGGGGTAATGGTCTAGCCAGTGATGCATCCTTGGGATGTTCACCGTTGTCCTCTGCCTTAGAAAGGTCAGGCTTAGCCACAGGCTCCGTAGGTGGTTGTTTGCTTTTCTTGAAGCATCAGATGGCTTGTCGCTCTGGACTCATAAATCCACTTGTCGTGATTTGTCTACCATCTCCCTGTCAGGAGGCACCAGCATGAGCAAGTCAATGAATTTGAAATACCAGATCTTATCCTTGATGTCTGTGGGCAGATGTATGCCGGTTGGCGAAACTGTCCATAGAAGGCCTCCTACAATATCACCCAGAACTAACTGTGGGCATCTGAACACCTATGCAGGACAAAACAGATTTAACAACTTCAAATATGCAGTCTTTTGGTGTGCCTGCATCGCAGGACCTACCCCAAACTAAGCCACAGTCATACTCACTAATATGTGAATGAGGAGCAGGGGAAAGACAGCCATCATCTAGGAAGCCTGTCCGCAACCGTAGCAGTGTTGTCCATGGGAGGGGATGGAAGATGCTTGTTGAATCCAGCTGCAATGGGAACAGGAGAATTAGTGGAAGCAGGTGGACAGTGCATGGAGAGATCCAGAGGCAGAGGTCCTACCACTGGCACTGATGAGCCCAGATGGCGGTGAGCCACAGCAATGCAGGAGAAGGAACATAGAGTCCATGGTAGGAGCCCCGTGATGGACCATAGGAGAAGTAGCATGTCCAACCGACAGTGGAGAGGAAAATGCAGGACCCTGAGCAGAGACAGCCATCTGAGCAGCAATGGCCATGGAGTAGGCAGATGAGGAGTTTGAATCTTCCACCCAGCCAGGCTCTGGGAGATGAGAAGGAACATGGAGATCCGACAGAGCCAGGTTGACAGGGGGAGCTGTCACTGGCATTGAATGACATGACGATTGGGAACCAGCTTGAGAGGACCCTGTGGAGTTACAAGGACAGATTGAAAGATGAAGGAAAAAAATTGAAAAAACTGCAGTGGAGCGCATCAAAAACAAGCATCTGGAATGTGTTTCTATGGCGTGAGTCGACCCTTGGGGCCATTTCACAGCAGATGCAGTCCACTGTTTTTTTCTGCATCAAAAAATGCATAGACAGTAGATTATATGGATTCCAATGGCATAGTTCACACCAGTGCAGTCAGTTCCAGTGCGTTCCCATACAGAAAAAAAAAAGTAAAAGATGCTGGATTTTTTTCTGCACAGAACTGTACTGCAACACGGCAACTTGCATAAACAAAATGCACAAAACACATCTAACTGCATAAAAAATGCACCAGAACGCATCCGGAGTGAGTTTTTGAGTTGTGAACCGACCCTTAAATAAAGCCCAGCTGAAGATATAAAGAAACATTAGTACACATGTATATCTACACACAACACCCAAAAAAGTCAAGTTGTACTCCACCCTTTTATTCAAACTACTCTTTGGCCTTGCAATATGTCAACTGGGTTATTAGCACCATTTTTGTTCATCCTTATAGTTCTTAGACAATGTTCTTAGACAAATCTAATTATTTGCAAAACAAGTAATTAGATTCTCATCTAGTAGGGTACAGGTTATTGGCTAGGTTTGGGATTCAGTTCTCTGTGTGGGAGTCTACATACAGGCTTTAGTCTATGAACAAATGTTGCATACTATGTCAATGAGGCTACTGTATAATACTTTGTCTTCTAGGGAATACAAAAGATGAAATTCCAATGTACCGGGCCATTGGAGATGATCTTATTCTTCTCTGCAAAGCCCTAAAAACAGTCACCCTTATTAGCTGGAACTGGACATCACACGACACAGTAAATAAAGACACTATACGGGTGAATTTTAAGGATAACAATACAAGCGCTGGACAATTTCACAACCACTTAAATTGTTCGTATGGAGTCAAATTACCTGTGAGTTTTAATACTTCTGGACAATACAAATGCATTTTTCCAGATAACAGCATTGGGATTACAATAAATCTTGTAACAGTTGAAGGTAAATTGTCTTACTACTTTACATTTAATAATCTAAATAATAGGATGCATTTTTTTGTGTGCTTTTATTATTCAAAATGCTAACATTGACGTACAAAGCTGTTCATAATACTGCCCCAAACTACATCACCGATTTGGTATCCATAAACCACCCAAAACGTACTCTCCTCTATTCACAAGACCTCCTACTCTCTAGTTTCCCTGGTTTTAATACTTCTGGACAATACAAATGCATTTTTCCAGATGTGCAGTGCAATTTAGCTTGAGGAGCTGCAATAAAATGCAGCATGTCTACATTTTAGCGCAGCGCTAGGCTGAATTGCAGTGTGAATAGGACACATAGGGAACAACTGATTCCTGTGTGTCCCTGCGGTGAAAGATATTTACCGTGCGATAAAACATCTGTCACTGCACATAGTGTGAATTGGCCCTACCTGATACAGTACATTCTGTTGGAGAGCTTGTTCTTTTGAAAAATGACAGACATACTGTCTGGATCACCATATGAAAATCCGAAAAAAGAAAGTGAATGCAGCTATCACAATTAAGAAATGGTAAGACGCAATATATATAAATGTTTGTTTTTGGGTATAATACCAATTTAATGTGAAAAGGATAGAACATTTTTTTATTTATTTTTTATTTTATTGATATACTATATGTGGTTGTAACATCATTGTACTATCTAAAAGCAGAGCTCTGTGCATTCAATAAAACATGAAATAGGTAACTAAAACCAACTGTATTCCTCTGTAAAAACATATAGATATAATGCATAAAATAACAGATACAGGTGAAACTCGAAAAATTTGAATATCGTGCAAAAGTTAATTTATTTCAGTAATGCAACTTAAAAGGTGAAACTAATATATGAGATAGACTCATTACATGCAAATCAAGATAGTTCAAGCCGTGATTTGTCATAATTGTGATGATTATGGCTTACAGCTCATGAAAACTCCAAATCCACAATCTCAGAAAATTTGAATATTACATGCAATCAATAAAACAAGGATTGTACATAGACCAATATCGGATCTCTTAAAAGTATAAGCATGAATATGTACTCAGTACTTGGTTTGGTCCCCTTTTGCAACAATTACTGCCTCATGCAGCGTGGCATGGAAGCTATCAACCTGTGGCACTGCTGAGGTGTTATGGAAGACCAGGATGCTTCAATAGCGGCCTTCAGCTCTTCTGCGTTGTTCGGTCTCATGTCTCTCATCTTTCTCTTGGCAATGCCCCATAGATTCTCTATGGGGTTCAGGTCAGGCGAGTTTGCTGGCCAATCAAGCACAGTAATCCCACGGTCATTGAACCAGGTTTTGGTGCTTTTGGCAGTGTGGGCAAAATGAAGTCAGCATCCCCATAAAGCTCGTCTGCGGAAGGAAGAATGAAGTGCTCCAAAATCTCCTGGTAGACGGCTGTGTTGACCCTGGACTTAATGAAGCACAGTGGACCAACACCAGCAGATGACATGGCTCCCTAAATCAACACAGACTGTGGAAACTTCACACTGGACTTCAAGCGTCTTGCAGTGTGTGCCTCTCCATTCTTCCTCCATACTTGGGTCCTTGGTTTCCAAATGAGATGCAAAAGTTGCTCTCATCAGAATAGAGGACTTTGGACCACTGAGCAACAGACCAAGTCTGTTTTTCTTTAGCCCAGGTAAGATGCTTCTGACGTTGTTTGTTGTTCAGGA
Source organism: Staurois parvus (assembly GCF_062004578.1). Lineage (NCBI taxonomy): Eukaryota > Metazoa > Chordata > Amphibia > Anura > Ranidae > Staurois > Staurois parvus. The sequence continues at coordinate 14,072,845 of NW_028317802.1, forward strand.
GCGGCTTGACAAAAGGAATACGACATTTGAAGCCCATGTCCAGGATGTGCTTTGATACAGCACTTTGGGAACATCCAACTTCTTTTGCAATTATCTTTTGAGGCTTTCCCTCCTTATGGAGGGTGTTATTGATGGTTTACTGCACAACTGTCAGATCAGCAGTCTTTCCCATGATTGTGATTCCTACTGAACCAGACTGAGAGACCATTTAAAGGCTCAGGAACCCTTTGCAGGTGTTATGGCTTAATTAGCTGATTAGAGTGGGACACTTTGAGCCGAGAATATTGCACCTTTTCACAATATTCTAATTTTATGAGATTGTGGATTTGGGGTTTTCATGAGCTGTAAGCCATAATCATCACAGTTATGACAAATCACGGCTTGAACTATCTTGCTTTGCATGTAATGAGTCTATCTCATATATTAGTTTCACCTTTTAAGTTGCATTACTGAAATAAATTAACTTTTGCACGATATTCTAATTTTTCGAGTTTCACCTGTATAATAATTCCAAACTCAGTAAATCTCATATCAGGCACTAATATACTAATGCTAGTTATATTTATAGTTTTGCGCTTATTATGACATTACAGGAGGTAAATAGGCAGGTAGGATGAGGTGGTAGAGTCGTTTAGCACAGAAGGGCTAAGCTTAGGGATAGTAAACTGTTGCTGTAAGTATGCTTACATTTTATAGTGTTTTTGAGTGATTTTAAGATTGTGCTTTGGCATAATGTATATTCTTTTGGGCATAGGTATTTCTTCACGTATAGGATGTGTTTAGGTGTACTTGCCCTCCTGAGGATTTACCCCCCTACCTGACCCAGGCCATTTTTTGCGTTACTGTGCTGTGTTACTTTAACCAAATGGCCGGACGGGAGCAGTGCAGTGGCAGCTTCCCTGCTTGTGTGCGCTCCCTGGGAGCATGCAGCACCACAATCCGGTGCCCTCTGTGTCTTGAGGACACAGCAAAACACTGAACGCTGTACGGGACCTCTGTGTGAGCTCCCGATCATGTGATCACTGATTGGCTAATCAGTGATCACATAAATAGTAGAAAGCAAGATGTCACTTCTGACATCATTGCTTACTACTAGTGAAATCTGTAAATGATCACAGAGGTCACATGGTACAAGGCCATTCACAACAGCCTTGTACCATGTGACAAGCTGTGACCAATCACATAAAACAGAGAGCAAAAAAGTGAGCGCTTTCAATAGACAAGCAGCTGAAACACACAGGATAACCAAAAAAAAATCCTCACATGAAAATAAAATAAAGTGCAGCGCTAAAAAAATTATATGTGACACAATAAAAACGATCATAAAAAGTCCCAATTATGGGTAACAATGCACACTAACCAGAAGTGCACATAAATAGTGCAGTGTAGTAAGGATGGAATTCATAAAGTTGTCATCAACTTGGAGAGGGTAGAAGTATTCCCTTGATCAATGAAGGTCCACACGGTAATACAAAGCTAGGCAGAAGAAATCCACTAGATGGCAGAAGATGATCACGGCTCCACCAAAGGAAAAAACTGCTCCTCCACTGTACACCAATGATATCTGAGGGAAAAGATGTGTGTGGAGGTTTTGGCGCTCTGGTTGTAGGCTCAGAAATCTGTCAGAGACGTAAGCAAGGAGCATTTTTTCCCTCAGATATCATTGGTGTCCCAATACGTGTAAATTAATTAGTTTATGTGACAGTTATAGCGTTTACAAATGGCGGTATATATACTGGAATTTTTTTAAAGAAAAATTATTTTTACTAGTAATGGCGTCGATCAGTGACTTATAGCAGGACTGCGGCTGGCATTTTGACACGGGGGAACTGACTTGGGGTCACTGACATCTCCAGTGACACCAATACAGTGATCAGTGCTAATAAAAAGCAATGACACTGTACTAATAACACTGGGAAGGAAGAGGTTAACATGTGGGGCGATCAAAGGGTTAACTGTGTGCTGTTTTACATACTGAGCTGTGTTTGTGCTTCTCTGTAAGCACACTGTTTTGCATGGCTGTGCTATGCACAGCCATGCAAAGCAGTGTGCAGGAGCTGACAGGAGAGAGAACTGTTTTGTTTACAAACAGTCCTCCCCCTCCTTGGAGATGCTTGGCAATCACCAGGCGCCGGCGAGTAACCACCGGTCGGGACTCGGTAATTGACATCTGAGGCCGTGAGTGGCGGCCCCCTACCCAGAAATGCAAAATCACGTGTGTGTGTATATATATATATATATATATATATATATATATATATATATATATATGTGTGTGCGTGTGTGTGATTTTTCACACCTGTGCTGCCCTGCTATACTTCTGCTATAGGGCGGACGGGAAGTGGTTAAAGTGTATCTCTAGCCGACACCTTTTTTTTTTAGTATTAGATAAAAATGACAGTTGTACCTGAAACAGGGTTTTTGAATAGGGTTAATAAGTAATAAAAATGCTACACACTAAAAGCAAGTAAGTAAAGGCTATACTTTAAGCTTTAGTTTTGATTGCAAGAGAAGGAACCCAGATAAGGATCTGCAAGCATATATTTTATTTGTCCCATATGATTACACTCTGAACGGATTTAGAACATTCACTCCATATGTTTGCCTTTGAAAACCCTCACTGTAGTTTCTAAACTAATAATAAATGTTTATCTTTTTATTTTACAGTTAATTCCTACCCTTCATCTGCAGTATTCCAGAACAGCAATGTATCAATTACATGCAGAGTGTCCCATGTTATAAGTAACAGTCGTGTTTCATTAGTGTGGGCTAAAGGGAACAGATATACCTTCATTGCTGTAAAGGAACACAATATAACATCACAGTCAAGGCAAATTACTCTAAATGTTACAGACATCGATGAATACTCTACAAACTGGACATGTTTGGTATTTAGTGACAATACGTTGGTTGCTCTGTCTCCACTCCCACTGAAATATAAAGCACATACAGACATCCAACCAACAAACATTGTTGACTCAACTGCAGCCATTCAAGGTACATGCTTTAATTATAATACATGATTTAGTTGTTTTTTGGGTTGAGGGGTCCTTATACGTTTGGGGAGACTTACAAAATTTTTTTTTAGAAATTCCTTTTAAATGTTATTATTTTAATTTACCAACATTAGCGTAGGAGAAAAATTACAATCGAATTTAATATTTTGTCGCTGCTACCTAAAAAGAGTGGTCTTCCTTTGGGTTAAACAAAAGAGCTTCTGCCCTAATGTGGTTATTGGAAAGCTGTTGTCTGCCTGAGCATCCATTCAATGCCTCTGCTCTGCTCACCCTCTGCTCTGATAGTCAGGCTTTTTGTAACTGGGAATCAAAAAGCCTAATGGACATGAATGGCAACCACTCGGGGCTTCATAAATATTCTATATTTCTTAGGTTTTAGTGACAGTATGAAGTGTGGAGGGTATGCGGATCTAGAGTCAGTTTCTAACATTTCATACAGCAAAATGGAGCTGAACTGTTGTATGTGAATACTTATTTAATAGAACATACTGTTAAAGTATATGCAAACTCATTTAATACACTTTCATAAGTGGTAACATGTAAATGTAATTTCAAAAGTAATTTTTCAATAATTTTAAAATTGTAGCTTTTATTTAAAAGAAACTATGAAAATCCTACAATGAAGGTCCTTGTTCAGGCATCTCCCGTTACAGTGTGACAAAGCTGTCTCTGTCTCCCAATTGTGATGTTTTGTCATTCTGTCATGCAGGCTTTCCAGGGACCATGTAGGCATGGTCCACTGTTGTTAACATTAGAAAACTTACTCTAAGAAATGCCATACAGCCATTGGTGGAGTGCATGAATGGGGACAGAGACTGGGAGACATGCTACAATAGGTGGTCAGAGACTGGGGGACATGCTACAAGAGATGGGCAGAGACTGGGAGACATGCTACAAGATATGGGCAGAGACTGGAGGACATGCTACAAGAGATGGTCAGAGACTAGGAGATATGCTACAAGAGATGGGCAGAGACTGGGGGACATGCTACAAGAGATAGGCAGAGACTGGGGGACATGCTACAAGAGATGGGCAGATTGGTCTCTCTGTATTCTGCCTCCAGAACACACATCACTCCCCAATATCCATACCAGCAGTAAGATACCTATTCACAGAGTTCACTATCCAATTTGACACCACTCACAATACTGCATTGTATAGAATTAACCCACCAGTGGCCAGTCTTCATTGTATGTGCTTAGTCCTCAGAGTAATTAGCAGGAGAAGAAGTGTTTACCCCTCAGTTCACCAGCTTATAGGAGTTAACCTCTCAGTGACCTATCTGTAGACAGTATATATAATGTGACATACCTGCTTATCAACCCTTTAGTGACAAATACACACAGTGTGTGCATTAACCCTTTATTAACCAGTCACCATATATATATATGACTCCTTGGACTCTGTATCAGCGACCCCTCTCTGCCAATCCCTCCACTGGCTTCCCATTGCCCAACGGATAAAATTCAAAACATTAACAATAGCATATAAAGCCATCACCAATCTTGTCTCCAAATATCAACCAAACCGTACTCTCCTCTCCTCGCATGACCTCCTGCTTTCTTACTCCCATGCTCGTTTCCAGGACTTCTCCAGAGCTTCCCCCATCATCTGGAACTCTCTACCCCAATTTATCAGACTATCGCCTACTCTGCTCACTTTTAGGCGATTTCTGAAAACCTATCTCTTCAGGGAAACCTATCCTGCCCTCAGCTAATAATGGAATCTTCTACTCTTCCTACCAGTCCATCCCCCACAGTTATTACCTTTTGTACCACTAGCCCCTCCCTCCTAGATTGTAAGCTCCAAGGAGCAGGGCCCTCCTAACGCTCTTGTATTGAACTGTACTATTGCTGTATTGTCTCCCTTTATATTGTAAAGTGCTGAGCAAACTGTCGGCGCTATATAAATCCTGTATAATAATAATATTAATATTGCGGGGCTCTATTGAAGTGGATGTTCATCTATCCTGTACCTTACAAAGTGGTATGCCGCCGTATCATGTTCATTATTTCACGTAACTATAGAAATTGCTGTACCAAAGTCAGTGTTGACTATATATTTAGTGGGAGACTGCTTATTCCTTATATAGGTGCCCACACTTTGCACCTCCAATCCTGAAAACCCTCATGAGGGGTAACTGGTGAAACGGTGGCTATTGCTAGTACCAACGGGTTAACCACCTCCTGCAGCCTAATTGAAAGCATACCTCTTTCGTTTTTTGATAACGATTGTAAGGCTCTTCACTTACTGACTTGTGTGGTGCACTACATCACAGCCTATTTTTGGACTTGGAATTGCTTTGATCAGTCCACAACAAGCTATTACCGAACAATAAAACAAATGGTGTTGCTCTCCCTAAATGGTATCTAAATAAACTAAATACAACCCATAAATATATACATTAATCCAATAATCTTATGCATATAGACATAAATAATAACATGTGATACTTAGATCAATAAACATACATGTGTAAACAAAAAACATCATATGATGACATAAATAAGTGAAAACTAAACATACTTCCCCAAAAACGGGGAAAAAACGTGACTTCGGTCACGAGTGAAGTGATAGATGAATGGCATAAATTGTGCCTTAATAGAAAGTGCCTTGTAAAAATAACTCACAACAAATGTGGATGCGCTAAAGGTCAGGAAAAAACCTGATAACAAAAAACAAATTAATACCACATGACCTCCTCACACATCAATGTGTTAAATCAAAGTGATAAATGACAACCAATTGTTGTCTACCTGGTGCTATGCAATCCCTAATTGGGATAAATAAGTGTGAGCACAAAAAACAGTGTTACAACAGATAGTGAAAGAAAAACTTTTCAAAGAAAACCGCATATTGCTGAAAAATGTGCAACTATATCATTCATATATAATGGCGAAAAAGTTCCCTTGTGCACTCTTCAAACGAGTGAGCCACATATATTGGTGATGACGGTGATATGAGTGAAAAATCGGGATCCTCCAACGGCTGGATTGCCCCCTCACCTTATTGCAGTGACCCAAAGGGCCAATGAGCCTTCAAATTGCCAGGTATATTAATACAACCCATCGACATCAATGATTCAGGTAAAGCAGTAATGGTGGTATGCCCCTTTACATGCAGCACAAGTTTTTTTTTCTTTTTTCTTTAATTTTCTTTTACGTTTTTTTTAACATACTGTGTCCGAAGCAATATAATGTTACCTTAGTAACATTGTACTAATCTGGGAAAGTGATCAGGATTTTTTTTTTTAATACATTGTGATTGGTTAAAGCTATTGTGTATTATGCAGTACGAGGTCTACAACTAGTTAAGGACTTCAACTTCTTTGCTACCCATCACAGCCTGCCAGGTGGACAATGAAGGAGCAGCAATGCATTGAAGAGGTCATCTCTGTGTTCTCCCCTTTTGAAAATTTATGAAAGGCAGATACATCAGCCACTTGCTCTCTTAGTGCAGCTGAAGGGGGGATTATAGGAGAATTATGTAATGCTAGATTTTGATGTTTAATTCTTTGTTGCCCTAAATTTGATATAATGAAACATTTCTGCAACACACACCAATTATAAAACTGACATGTTTTGTTCCATTACCATTTTGCAGGTGTTAATGTATCAGAGTCGGATGAGAAACATCATCAAACCCACAGAACATACATCTATATAAGTGTTATGGCTGTGGTTATAATAATTGCAGTTTTACTTTTTATACTGAGAAGATCAGGTATGTTATTTCTAAAGGGATAGTAGAAAATGTTGAATTTGGTTTACATTTAGATATTGTAAGAATGCTAACAAAGACAAACGGAAATGAAAGTTACATTTGAGTATTGAATGAACACATACATTAATTAGAACACAGGTTCCTGAGCAATGATACTTTGCAGTAGGGATGAGATTCAAGTTCAGGACAATGCAGGGTTCAAGTAGAACCCAGGCTGTTCGAGGTTCATGGTCCCGTCAAACAATTAATTTCTCCAGATTTGTTGGAATGATAATGTACTGCAAGGGCCTTTGAACTTTGGTCAGCATCTTAAGTGGGTGCAGAGCGTCAAAGAATACACAGTCCGCAATTTCACCAAACAATGTATTGTAACTCACAACAGTCAGAGTGGAGAGTCAGTGGTAAATAGGCCTGAGCTAGAGACAGTGCATGTTAAAGGAAGCTGAGTGCGGCCTGGCTGGCCCAAACCAAAAGTGAACATGCTCAGTTGCAGACAGACCTTAAGCTTTCCTTTCTCCTCTGGAACCTCTCCCTGCTGCTAGTGCTGTCCCTGACAGATGAGTATCCACTCCCTACATTCCCTGGCAGATGGGTATCCACTCCCTACATTAGCCACCCACAAAATGTGCATCAAAACCCGAGGGAAAGGACTTTAAAAAGACTCTGCGTGACCCAAGATATCCCTCAGGGAACAAGGGAATCAGAGAAACAGTTTTTTCTGACCTCCTCCAGCTGCATTGCTGTTTCAGACGAGCGTCACCTGCAGTGGAGAATGTAGACTGCACCTGCCTACAAACTTGCCTAGAAAGGCCAATAATGGGGGCTATGTTATGTTCCAGCCCCTCATCAGAAAAGGCAGAGGGGGGAAGGACGCAGAGCTGTCATAGTGTCAGTGTATTGGAAAGGAGGATAGGAGGATATTAGGGCCACTTAATATTATTCTGTACTTTATTTCTGATTGCAAGCTCTGTATGAAATCAACCCCTTTTGTGCTTTGTTTGTAGTTGATTTGAGGTCAGTAGTCACTTTTAGAATCTTGTCCCAAGGCTTTCCTGGGATATTTGGACATCATCTTATTATATTGAACTTGCAGATTCTACTATTCCCCCCTTATTTTACCCCAATCTCCTTTTTGGGGCATCAGAGGTAGGGAAAAAGACCTGGTGTCTCAACATTGGGAAAAGGGTGCTTTGCAAGGTGGGGGCTTTTCTGCCCCCAAAATTGAAAGGTAAATGGCTCTGTCTGGTACAACAAGAGGGAGCACAAGCTCACTGTCCTTTCTCAGCCACCCAGGCTGCCTATGTAGAGCTACCCCTGCATGGGTTCGCTTGATAATGCTTGCCTCCAGTGGTTGCCCTGACCTTGCAAGCCTCCTGACACTTCAAACCAGGCCCAGACTGACCATAAGGCACACTGGGCATTTGTGCGGTGGGCCGGGGCAGCCTGGATAGGAGGGGCAGTTGGGCGGCACATAGAGGAACTGGACCGTGCATTTCTCGGTTTCTCTATGTGCCACTCGGCTGCCCCTCCTATCCATCTCCTGCATGCCGTGGGCTCCCCACCAGCCTCATGTCTTCTCTTCTTTTTTCTCTTTCTTTCTCTCCTTCTTTCTCTCCTACAAAAAAAAATATATATAAATGAGACTTGTTCAAAAAAGAGTAGGCTACAGGAGCAAAACCAAATTGTAGACAACAAAATCACAATTAACAAGAATTCAACTACAGGTGAGTCTAATTATTCATTAAACAAATGTCCAGTAGACAGTTGATTATAATATGGCATTACTTAACAAAGAAAACCGCTTCCCATTTCATGCTGTCAGCAATGGCATCCCATGGAAGAGAAATGTCACAAGGCCTGAGAAAGAAAATAATTTCATTACACAAGAAAAGGTGAAGGCTACAAGAAAATCAGGAAAGCTTTACTTATCAGTCAGAATACTGTAGCAAAAGTGATACAAAAATTTAACAAAGTTGGAACTGTAACCATCTCACAGAGATGTCCAGGCCATCTACGGAAGTTAATAACGCAACAGAATCTTCTAATGAGAAAGGTTGAAGAAAATCACCATGCAAGTTTACTGCAGCTAGCCTAAGAAGTAGAAAGCCAAACTGGGCTAATTGTTTCCCATGACACAATATGGTATACACTACAGAAGAATGGCATGCATGGGTGTCGTCCACAAAGAAAGCATCTCCTAAAGCCCATGCACAAAAAAGCCAGGCTAGAATTTACCAGGACCAATAATGAAAAAGAAAAAGAATACTGGAACTCTGCACTCTGGGGTGATGAGACCAAGATAAATGTTTTGGGAACTGATGGCTTCAAAACTGTATGGCATCGCAAAGGTGAAGAGTACAAAGAAAAATGCATGGTGCCTACAGTGAAACATGGTGGTAGCAGTGTCCTTCTGTGGGGCTTCATGAGTGCTGCTGGTGTTGGGGAGCTGCATTTCATTGATGGTATCATGAATTCACAGATGTACTGCTCTATATTGAAAGAGAAGATGCTACCATCACTCCGTGTCCTTGGCCGTTGTGCACTTTTCCAACATGACAATAATCCAAAACACACATCTAAGGCCACTTTTGCATTTCTGAAGAAGAACATGGTGAAAGTGAATCAGTGGCCAGGTACTGTATGTCTCCTGATCTAAACCCAATTGAACACCTATGGGGAATTCTCAGGAAACAAGTTGAGCATCACTCTCCATCCAGCATCCAGGCTCTAAAAGAGGTCGTTCTTAAAGAATGGAAAAAGCTAGATGTTGCAATTTATTGCCAACTTGTTCATTCCATGCCTAGAAGACTTGGTGATGTCCTTACAAATCATGGAGGTTATACAAAACGCTAGATGTACTAATTTTTGTTGTGGGGTGTATTCATTTTTGCATCAAATAATTTGAGTAAAACTGAAGGTTTTGTAATCTAAGTTATATGATAAACAAATGTTCTATAAAACTCAGTGAGCACTGTATATATATATATATATATATATATATATATATATATATATATATATATGGAATACATCTATGTAGAACCTAAAAAGTCCCACTAATTCCTAACATATTCAAGGATTTGAGCATAAATAGCAAGTGATGTGTTGCCCTAATACAGGCCAACTCCAGGAAGCAAAGAAAGTTTACCTTTTCAGTGCTGAGCGGAGAATAGCCTCTTTCACCTACATGATTTTATGCTTCAGCCAGCTCCAGTGCTCCACCTAACACTTCAGCATCTTGACATACCATACATTAACGCTGTGTGGTACAATGCCGAGGCTGGAGTGTGACTAGTCACATTGCACACAGAAGCTGTGGGAAACTAGTCACAGCGCTGGAGGGAGCCTGGTGAAGCAAAGAGTAAGGTAAAGCTGGGTACAAATAGATTAAAATTCATTTTTGCAGGCCGAATTTTGATCTCTGTGAAACTCTCCCTGTTAGACATAAGCTAAACATTAGACCAAAGGAAAACTTGTTCGATCAGTGGCTTGCAGCCAATCAGCTGCAGCACTGATCAGTGTAATCTGACAGCAGAGAGTCTCCATTGTCAGAATACAATGTCTGGCAGGGGGATTTCTGCATCCACTTCATTTAGCTGAATGAAAGAAAAAAAAATATGCATGTGCACCAGCTTAAGTATATATTCCTTAAAGTAGTATTAAACCCAAAAGCAAACATTTATTGTATTGCAGTTTACCAATTCTTAGATGTGATGGCTGCATTAGTCTTCTTTTTTAGACATATGCTGTTTTCATCTGGTGATCTGACCATTTAGTCTGTTGCTTTTCAAAGAACAAGCTGTCCTGCAAATGTATCAGTTAGTGGGATGAGACAAACCATTTACCACTGAGAGGGGTGCTTATGATGATCATATTGTATACACTCATTGGTCTCTTTATTAGGTACACCTTGCTAGTGCCAAGAAAATATCTCCCACACCACCATTACACCACCACCACCAGCCTGAACCATTGATACAAGGCAGGGTGGATTAATGCTTTCATGTTGTTTATGCCAAATTCTGACCCTACCATCTGAATGTCACAGCTGAAATCGAATGCCCATTTTCCTATGACCTCTGACATTAACAAGGAATTTTTTTCCCCAAACAGCTGCTGTTCACTGGATATTTGCTCTTTTTTGGACCACTCTCTGTAAAGTCTAGAGATAGTTGTGCATGAAAATCCCAATAAATCAGCAGTCTTGGAAATACTCAGACCAGCCAGTCTGGCACCAACAACCATGCCATGTTCAAAGTCACTTAAATCCCTTTCTTCCCCATTTTGATGCTCGGTTTGAACTTCAGCAGGTCATCTTCACCACGTCTAGATGCCTAAATACATTGAGTTTCTGCCATGTGATTAGTTGATTAGCAATTTGTGTTACCAAGGAATTGAACAGGTGTACCTAATAAAGTAGCCTGTGAATGTATATTCATGTAAAACCTTTATCCCAAAAAGAAAAAAAGTGTGAGCTGGAGTTTGGCTTAAATTTTATTAGTGTATCTAAAACTGCTAATATAATCTAACACTTCCCTCCACCCAGACTGACAATGTTGCTGTTCAAAGGTGCCCCCTGTGCTCCTTCATCCTGAGTGGGGGCGCTCTATTACGAGAGGTGTGTTACTGGCCAGATCACCAGGTGAAAACAGAGGGAAAAAAGCCTAACAAAGAAAATAATGCAGCCACCACATCTAGTGATGAGTAAGCTGCTATATATTACTGTTTAGACTAAATGAGCAGCTAACCCATGCAGCATGGGGAACCACTGCAAGAGTGGCCTTTTTTATTTTCTGGAGCTGGGATTTAAACTGTATAATGAAATAGACAGAGAAGACACCTGGGTCAGGCAGGTCCAAAAATGTGTGTGTGTTTTTTTTATATGTGTATGCAGGTGTGAAATACCTCATAGGGGTACTGCTGTGTACTAGGTAAGGCAGTTACTCCATCTCTGTAGTCTGCAGTTTACCTACTTTTGATTCCTGAATATTTGAATATTTGCACTGTAGTTTACGTAATTTGGGGGTGATTCTGCACATAAACCCACTGGGACCTCTAAGCTCAAACCCGCAGGATTTTCATTGAACTCATGGTAATGACAAACTGAAACCTTATCCCTAGTATGCTGTACTATACATCCCTCCAGAATGTTGTACCCTCCTGTCTTCTGTATGTTAAACACTGCAAACTGCTGCACTCTGCATGTTGTGTTGTACATTACATACTTCTGACTGCTGAACTCCGTTACATACTTCATCCCACAGTGTTCTGTACACCATACTGTACATTATGTAATCTGGACCAGTGCCTCTGAGGTCCCAGGAAGTGTTACAGGTAGGGGCTGTCCCAGAATTTCAGTGGCAAGATGATGGTGAAGATGCTTTAGGTAAATGAAAGTGTCCATGTCTAGATCTGTGGGAAGTAACTGACCATACCTCATGCTTTTGGGTGACAAGGGTGCAGGAATCAGTCCAGAGAAGCTCCTATTTCAGGAAAACTAACGAACTATTAACAAGAGCCCTTAACCCTTCTCTCACAGAATACCAATGACTGAGGTACTTTATTTATATTAGTGGTCTGTCTATATACTGCAATATAGGTGATTTGATGTTGAACACAGGAGTGTTGGAGAACCTTTTATGGGGAGAAGTCTAAATTTGCTGGCTGAATGCAGAAAGCAATAATCTATAATACATATGTTACCCAGTGGTGTATTTTGGCTTTGTTCTGCCCTAGGCAAGACTAAAATCGGGCATCCCCCCACATCTAAATTTGTCTCACCCCTTCCTGTTTAAGATCCACCCCTTCATCTGTAAACCTCACCTCTTCCTATTTAGGCCCCACCTCTTCCTATTAGAGCTCCACCCACTGACAATGATGGGGCTCTATTCCTCCCACTGACACCAATGATGGGACACTATTCCTCCCCCTGACACCAACAATGGGGCACTATTCCTCTCACTGACACCAATGATGGGGTACTATTACTTCCACACTGACACCAGTGATGGGGCACTATTCCTCCCACAGCTCTACATAGAAACCAATCAGCTTCCAGGTTTTATTGTCAAAGTTTAATTGAACAAGCTGAAGTTAGAAGCTAATTGGCCACCATGCACAGCTGTACCAGATTCTGAGTGCTCCAGTCTTAGTAAACCTCCCCCATAGTGTATCTGAGGACATGTATCGGGCTGTCTTAATCCAGAATTGATTGTGTCTCTGTGGACAAGTTTCTGTATTAGCAGCATGACACACTTCCAATCTCTACATTTTTAGGATTCCCAGGACCACCAGGTCCACCAAAACTTACTATATGTCTCTGCTCTAATTCATCCCAAAGGTGTTCTATCCAGTTGAGGTCAGGACTGTCAAGTTCCTCCACCTCAAACTCGCTCATCATTGTCTTTATGGACCTTGATTTGTGCACTGGTGCGCAGTCATGTTGGAACAGGAAGGGGCCATCCCCAAACTGTTCCCACAAATTTGAAAGCATGAAATTGTCCAAAATGTCTTGGTATGCTGACAACTTAAGATTCCCTGGAACTAAGGGGCCAAGTCCAACCCCTGAAAAACAACCCCACACCATAATCCCCCCTCCACCAAACTTTACACTTGGTACAATGCAGTCAGGCAAGTACCATTCTCCTGGCAACCGCCAAACCCAGACACATCCATCGGATTGCCAGACAGAGAAGTGTGATTCGTCACTCCAAAGAACACACCTCCACTGCTCTGGAGTACAGTGGTAGAGTACATTACACCACTGCATCCAACGCTTTGCTTGCCACTAGGTGATGTAAGACTTGCATGCAGCTGCTTGACCATGGAAACCCATTATATGAAGCTCTCCATGCACTGTTGTTATGCTAATTTGAAGGCCACAGGAAGTTTGGGAGGTCTTTAGCTATTGACTCTGCAGTCAGTTGGCAACTTCTGTTCATGAGCTGATTTTGCTGTTTTATTGTACGTGGCCTACCACTTCATGGCTAGGTTGCTGTTCCCAGTTGCTTCCACTTTGTTATAATACCTCTAACAGTTGGCCGTGGAATATTTAGTAGCAAAGAAATTTCACGGATGGACTTATTGCACAGGTAGCAACCTATCATGGTACCACTCTTGAATTCACTGAGTTTCTGAGACCCATTCTTTCACAAATGTTTGTAGAAGCAGTCTGCATGCCCTGCTGCTTGACCGGTGGCCATGGAGGTGATTGGAACACCTGAATCCAATGATTTAGAGGGGTGTCCCAATACTTTTGTCAAGATAGTGTATATTTTACTCTATGTGGATGACTTAATTATTGCTCACAAAATGAAGAAGATGCAAAGTTGACTGCAGTACTTAGCCAGCATTCTGAGACTAAAGATCTTGGGGAGGTAACATTACCTAGGAATTAACGTACGGTACAAAGAAGATGGCAGCTTCCTTTTAATTCAGAAATCTAGAATTGAGGCAGTGCTTCAGCAGTTTGGCATGACTGAAGCCAAAGAAGTACTCCCATGGACACAGCATATCCAAAAATGGAAGGGGATAAGGATCTTCTTCCTAATAATGATCAGTACAGACAGGCAGTGGGGACATTGCTATTGCAACCACTGCATGTCCACATATTGTAGCTGACATGTCGCTTCTTTGTAGATGTGTGAGTGAACCACCTCAAAGAGACTGGATATCAATTAAGAGAGACACGAGATGCATCAAACAAATGAAAGACTTGAGTCAGAAGCTGTCTGCAGTTGGTGATTTTAACCTCATAGGATATGTGGACTCTGATTGGGCAGGTGACCTAAGCACTTACAAATCCACAAGTGGTTACTTGTTCAAATTAGGAAACAGTTCTATAGCCTCATCCAGCAAGAAGCAGATCTCAGTAGCTTTGTCTTGTACAGAGACAGAATACATTGCTGTTGCCTATGCCAGTCAAAAAGCTGTGTGGTTACGGCAATTGCTTAAAAATCTTGGAGAGCCAATTGTCCCAGCCTACAATCCTGTGTGAGGACAATCAAGGATGTATCAAATTTGCCACCAATGAGAAGATCAATGCAATAACAAAGCATATTGAAGTCAGACACTATTACATTCGTGATCTGGTTGAACCAAATGTAATTCTGTTTATGTATTGTGAAACTAATAACATGATTGCAGATGCTTTGATAAAATCGCTTACAAGAAACAGATTTATGGAACTGAGATCTGAAATGGGACTAATATAAAGAGTAGTTGAGTGGGGATGTTGGAATACAATGTTCATGTATTTTGTGTGCAACAAGTACATCAGTGGCAGTGTTCAGTAGAGATATATTCTTCAACCAATAGGTGACAGTGTTTATAAGTTTGTAGCTGCATCTATTGTTAAACACTATGTCTTTTTCCTTTAATAAAAAGTTTCCTGTTTGCAGAGAATCAACAGATAAACACTGGACTGTGCACTGTTCTGTAGGACTATATACAGTCCCTCCAGCGATCCTTTATAGAGGACAACTCTTGC
Source organism: Staurois parvus (assembly GCF_062004578.1). Lineage (NCBI taxonomy): Eukaryota > Metazoa > Chordata > Amphibia > Anura > Ranidae > Staurois > Staurois parvus. The sequence continues at coordinate 14,088,073 of NW_028317802.1, forward strand.
TTCTTGTGTAGAAGCTTCTTGCACACATTCAGTTTCACACCCTCATCATAATACAGCAATGCTCTCTGCTGTCCTCTTCAGCACTGAGCTCCTTTCCAAACTCACCTCTCTCCTTTTCAGTGTTACATTCTACCCCTGTATATGTGCTTCTTTCTCTTTTTTTGTATTATGTGCCTTCACCAGGGGCGGACTGACCATTTGAAAACTCAGGCACTGACCGAGGGCTCGGGGTCAGTAGGGGGCCCCATGAAATGCCCCTGGTATCTTTTATAGGCTTTTTTGGGTGTGCTTTGAGTGTGGGCATGGAAACAGGGGTCCCATGATCCCCTATTGCCCGGGAGCCCCCATGAGTTGTCAGTCTGCCCCTGGCCTTCACTACAGTACACAGATTCTGAAGACTGCATACCAGGAAATGAAGGCAATGTACAACTGCCCACTTACAGTACATAGCAAATGAAGAGCATGCACACTGTTTGACACACACACAGGGGTTGATTTACTAAAGCTGGAAAGTGCAAAATCTGCTGCAGCTGTACATAGAAACCAATCAGCTTCCAGTTTTTTGTGTGAAAGCTTAATTGAACAAGCTGAAGTTAGAAGCTGTTTGGCTAACATCCACCACTGCACCAAATTTTCACTCTCCAGTTTTAGTAAATCAACCCCAAAGTGTCAGGGCAGAGACACGCACACATACATGTACAATGCCAAAGCTGATATACACAGTGTCACCAATATGCACACTGTTAAGGCAGACATATGAACATACTGCCGAGGCATAATGTCAGGGCAGACACATACACATAGGGTGTCAGGACATCAGATAGAAAGAGACACAAACACAGCGTAAGGGAAGGGCAGACATAAACACACAATAGCATACACACACTATCATGGCAGACACACGCATGCAATGCCAGGGAAGAGAGTTACACATGCAGTGTCAGGGCAAGCACACACACAGTCAGTTCATATGCTTGTCTTAAACAAGGGCTACTGGTAAATTTAGCTTTGCTAGGTTGGAGTTATTTGTAGTTTTTTGGTCATTTGGGTTCACCCCTAAGGCTAGCATAGCTGTGGTTCCTTCCTTTTGCCAATAGGTGGCACTGTTATCTTCAGCAATAGTAAGATGAGCTGTATTATAAATATGCATACTTATCTCACCAATCAGTATGAGTTTCTCTGGCCACTGGTGCATGTGGGAGAGAGTATATATATTTGGGGAGCTCAAGTGATCAGGGTTCTCCTACCTAGACCTTAGTCTGGTGTGGGTGAGTGAGGAACAGCTGCGTTGGGCAGGCCTGAAGCCTAAGGCTTAGCCATGTGCTCTAGGCTCTGCCAGGGAGAGCCTGTCTGTCTGCCTGGAGGCATGAAGAAAGAGATGGCGTTTTGAGATGAAGTACCAGAAGTGCATGCTGGGAGAGAGTATATATATTTGGGGAGTGCAAGTGATCAGGGTCCTCCTACTCAGACCTTGGTCTGTTATGGGTGTGTGAGGAACAACTGCGTTGAGTAGGCCTGAAGACTAAGGCCTAGCTTTGTGCTCTAGGCTCCGCAAAGGAAAGCCTGTCTTTCCCCCTGGAGGCATGAGGAAAGAGATGGAGTTCTGAGATTAAGTACCAGAGGTTACTCTTCCATGGATCGGGGACTGTGAAGAGCCTGGGAAAGCATCAAGACAGACTCATCCAGATAATCCCTGCACAGTACCATGAATTGTTATAGGAGACAGCTGTTTCTACATAGGTACAGATTGTTGAGTGCAGGTCAAAGGTCCTTTTCTGTACTACTGTCTACCTTGCTATTTTTGTATAAGATGTGTGCTGGTCTGTTTGCCTACTGTCCTAGAGTGTTCTAATCCTCTCTACCTGAACTTTGTTGTTGTGAGCAATAAACTCACTTTTGTTCAGCCTAAAAGTAGCCAGTGCCCGTTTTTCTGCAACCATCCACACCCACCATGCCTAGAAACCAATGAAGAAAAGAAATACCGCTCAGGTAAAACAATCAATATCAAACCCAACACAGGTGCAGACCCTGGCTCGCCACCATGTCAACATGGAAAAAAAGAAGAAGGGTTTGGCTGCATGCCGGAGGTATGATGAAAAAGTGAAGATAGTTTATTGATCCATGAAAGTACACAAATAGCTCTAGGGCAATGCTATCTGTTAATGCGTTTCACATGGTCACATGCTTAGTCATAACCATGCTTAGCAACCAGCACCCTGAGGTGAAATGTCACCCCTCCCTGATGCCAGGGGTCAGCGGTGCACTAACACAATACACCATTCTGCTTGCAGACCTACTGCACAGCAAAAATACACAGGACATTCACATTCAGAGCACACAGATACTTAGCAATGCCCATTGTTGATATTTTGGTAAATGTAAAAAAAAGCATGGTGGCCATATGATGGAATATTTTTTCCTGCTCCATTGAATTGTCATTATTTTTACATATAATGCAATGATACCAACATGTTGGCGATTACCTTCGTGTATTTCAGTAAGGTGGCAATCTGGGATCTAGCCATGTAGAATGTCTTGGTTGGTAAATAATCGTGTGTTCTGAAACATAAAAAAAGACAAGGACACTCACTGACAAACCTGAAGCATTAATTTCTCACTTACATGGGTTGTAATGGGGTGACATTCAGACCTAATATATAGACAGCACAGTGAAGGGCTACAGGAAGACAGTGTCACATTAGATATATGGGGTTATGCATGTGGGTCTTCAAAAGTGTGGAGATAGACAATGTAACCTTGTGGCTTCCATACTCACACAGTCATTTTTGATGAGCCATGTGCTAATATTACCATTTTACTGGGGCCTAAACTGAAATCCAGATGGTTAGGCTAACTAATTATCTGTGCATGAGCAAGCATCTTTCATTCTTGCAATGTCCATTTGGCACCATTTAGCACACAGCTGTGTGACTTTAGAGCAGCCATATTGTTACACTGTCACCCTCTAGGTTTCAAAGTCTTGCTAAAACCATTGTTTACACTTAAGCTTTATAACACCTGACATAAATGACATATTTATGAAATTATAACACATTCTGTTCATACTAGGCTTGTGCACTATTTGATAGTACTGTATACATAATAATCATTTGCTTTGTGGTCTATTATAGGTGGAAAAACAGAAGATACGCAAGCTTTGTCTCCAAAATGTGAAGAAATACAATATATATCTGTATCTTTCAATATGCAAGGTACAGGTACGCAGACTCAAGTTTTTTTTTTTTCAGGCAGCAGTGGTCAGTTGCTGAGTACAGTTGCTGTTCTTGCTTAGGAAAATGTTAAATTCATCCTGAACATTGCAGGTTTGTTCTTATAAACGAGAACCCAACATCTGTGGTGTTCAAATGCACTAAAAACAGCCACGTAACATAGATAATTATATGCACATAGTGGTCATTATACACACAGTTCTTTAAAGTCAGTGGGGGTCTATTTATATTGTTTCATTATAAATCAATACAAGGTTGGTTTACGGTTTGATGGTTTGGAAAGGTATTGTCACCAAAATGCCATAAAAAAGCGCCCCCCTCCATACACTTATCCAGACAAGCAGCCTGGGTAGCCAGAAAAGGAGGAATATCTAGCGAGCCCCTTCATTTACCATACTAGGACATATGCCTTTGAACAAGAGGGGATACCTTGCATGGAGGGGACTTTGTCTAGAGATAAGGACTTCTTCCTCACCTCTGTGTGCCTCCAAAAAGGAGGCATGGGGGTGGGGGAGGGTAGAGGGGCTTATGGTGGAATTTAGAAGTCTAGATATCCACCACTCCCAGGGAATGAGTACACAAACATATACTTACATACTTTTAAAATACATTTTAAGTTAATAATGTCCCCAGAAGTAAATCCATTGCCAATCATGGATGTATCGATCTGTAAAATTGTCCAGCAAAGTAATCCATGTCAATCACGATGACCTGTCAGTCAAATGTCAATCAAAATAATAAAGTATAAGGAAACAAATTATCCAAATATAAATATGAATTAAAAAATTAATTCAAAGTTGAAATGGAAACATATTACAATAAATACAGTAAGATATAAAAGTGACATAAGATGATGATTCCTACTCAGGCTGCTTTATGGGATAGAATAGATAAGAATAGAAACTAATAAAATACAATAGAACAGAACAGAATGAAACAGAATAGAAAATAATGGAAAATAAAAGAATAGAATAGTATAAAACAGAATAGAATTGAATAGAATACAAAATAAAGGGATAGATAATACAAGAATATAACAACATAAAATAAAATAGACTAAAACAGAATATGGTAGAAAATAAAATAATAAAATAAAATAGAAAGACTAGAAAAGAATAGAAAATAAAAGAATAGAATAGAACAGAATAATATAAAATAGAAATAATATAGTCATCTTCTGAAATTTGAATGTCAAACAGAATAGAATAGAATAGGAAGAATATAGCCGTCTTTCGAAATTCAAATTTCGAACAGAATAAATAAAATGGAAAGCATATACCCGTCTTCTGAAATTCAGATTTCAAAATTAGAATTTAGAATTTTGAATAGAATTAAATAAAATAGAAATAATATAGCTGTCCTCTGAAATTCGTATTTAGAATTAATAAAAAAATTATAAATATATGCAATGACTAACAAATAAACAAATCGAATTCCGAAAACAATAAATTCTAATATACAGGTAATGAATATAATGAAACAAAATTATTACTTACCAAACTAATCTTAAATTAAACATTTTTCTGTTGTGCACATCTCTAACTCTAAAAAACATTTACAGAAAACATTTAGAGGGTCATTGAGTATGGCTACCTGCAACTTGATAAAAATTCTTGTGGGAGTTATCCCAGGTACCATGTAGTTAGACAATTGCAAAGAATTCTCAGAATCAAGGTTTGTAGAATATTAGCATGCACTAATAACATTATTTACTCTACATTACTGTACAGCAGATATTTTTTACACTCATTTTTAACACATCAGTTAAAAGATTCTACATCTTTTGCATCATTATTATACTGAATTGATATAGCACCAACAGTTTGTGCAGTACTTTACAAAATAAAGGGACACAGTACAATTAACATTCAGTTCAATGAGGGAGCTGCTTGTGAGAACTAACAATCTAAAAAGAGTGGCAAGCAATACAAAAGGTAATAGCTGTGAAGGGGCAAGCTGATAGAGAAAACAAAAGTTCAGGTTTTAGATACAGGGAGGATAGACTTTCCTGAAAAAAATGAGTTTTCAGGGATCACCTAAAGGTGGACAGAGTAGAAGATAGCTGAAGAGATTGGGGTAGGAAGTTCCAGATGAGAAAAGAGGTTCTGGAGAAGTCCTGGAGGTGAGCTTGGGAGGAGATGACAAGGGAGCTAGAGAGCAGGAGGTCTTTGGTGTAGTAAAAAGAATGTTTAGGGTGTTAATTTGATATGGGGTGGTGATGTAGCTCGGAGCTATGGATGGCTTTGTTTGTCTTTAGTATTTTGAATTTTATTTGTTGGGCAAATGGAAGCCATTGGGGGAAGTTCCAAGAAAGGGTCAGCAGAGACTAAACAGCTGGTTCAGTGGATGAGTCTGGAAGAAGCATACATAACAGATTGAAGAGGAATAGCTTTGGTAAAGGTTTGCCAATGAGGAGGAAGTTGAGGTGAAAGATGATAAAGGAGCAAATAAGTACCTTGGTTAGGTCATTGGTTAAGGGGTGTATTTCGGAAATGTTATGGAGATGAAGAAGGCAGGATCTGAACAGTGATAGCTACAGTACTATAATCCTGTTTGTTTTTAATAATGCTGTATATATGGCAAAACATAATGACATTTATTAAATCAGACCTATTGCTAGTGGTTCCTATAGTGTTAAAATACCTAATGCTTAGATAACATTTCTTCCACAGATGGTGAGAGAATTCTGACCCCTAGTGATATTTCAGCTGGCGTAAGTCTGCTTTTTGTTTTACAAAAATGCACAGATAAGTCCAATCTTTGAAAAGTATAAATTTAAAATTAATTCTTTATATTGAGAGCAAAATATTCATCATTTTATTTTAAAATAATCAAAATTGACAGAAGAGGTAAGTATTAATTTGCTACTTTATGGTATCTATGTTATAAGTAGCAGCTTTACCTTGCATATACAGTTTAACAACAATAATGACACTGGGCTTCATTCAACCTGGAAGAGAAGCAGCACTGTGTAACTCCATCTGTGAGTCTGCAGGGGACAGGGCTGGAGATGAGGTGAGTATAGCAGCTAGAGCTGATGTTTAAAGAGGATTTTCATTTCTGACCGGCCATTTTATTTTTTTTTAAACCGCTTGCCCTCCAGAGGATTTACCCCCCTTCCTGACCAGGTCATTTTTTGCGATACAGCACTGTGTTACTTTAACTGACAATTGCACGGTCATGCAACACTGTACATAAATTAAATTTATGTCCTTTTTTCTCACAAGTAGAGCTTTCTTTTGGTGGTATTTGATCACCTGTTTGGTTTTTATTTTTTGCACTATAAACCAAAAAAAATACTGGCAGTTTTGAAAAAAAAACCCCCAAAAATCAAAAAACAATATTTTTTACTTTTTGATATAAAACATATCCAGTAAAACATTTTAAAAGTCAATTTTTTTCAGCCTATCAGTGCAGCCTTATCAACACACATCAGTGAAGGAGAAAAATTACCTGTTTGCTAAATTTTATAATAGAAACTAAGAAAAACTTTTTAATTTTTGGTCTTTTTTTGTTTGTTTAGCAAAAAATAAAAAACACCCTGTAGTAATTATATACCACTAAGAGAAAGATCTATTTGCGTGAAAAAAAATTATAAAAATTTCATATGAGTACAGTATTGCATAACTGCGCAATTGTCATTCAAAGTGCAACAGCACTGAAAGCTGAAAATTGTCCTGGGCAGGAAGGGGCTGAAAGTTCCCAGTAGGCAAGTGGTTAAACATCCACTGATATACAGATCAATTTAAAAATAGAGTTGTTTTTCATATGATTGATTATGTATGCAGGTCAGTGGCCCACCCAGGGGATTGCTGTCTGTACTGGGTACCACCATCTTGAGGGTGCCCCAGTGTGATATGCAGAGTGGCAGGGTGTGTCCTTGGTACTAGAATACCCTCCACAGTGAGAATGCTTCATGGTGCATTCCACCGTCCTTCCAATGGAAACACACATGCCCTCCCTTCCTTCTTCCCTTCCACCCCTCCCTTCCTTCCTCCCTTGCACCCCTCCCCTCCTTCCTTCCACCCCTCCCTTCTTTCATTCTTTCCACCCCTCCCTTCCTTCCTTCCACCCCTTCCTTCCTTCCTTCCTTCCTTCCTTCCTTCCTTCCTTCCTTCCTTCCCTCCCTTCCTGGAATTGGAGCATTCAGCTTCCCCCAATGGCTTGTAGATACCCATCTTAGAAAGGTGGAAAAAGCATGCTTTCCTTCCTGCCTTCTGATCCTTCCTTCTACCCTCTGATCCTTCCTTCCACCCCTCCCTTCTTTCCACCCTCCCTTCTTTCCAGCCCTCCTTTCCTTCCTTTCACCCCTCCCCTCCTTCCACCCCTTCCTTTCTTCCACCCCTCCCTTCCTTTCTTCCACCCCTTCCCCCCTCCCTTCCCTTCTACCTCTCCCTTCCTTTCTTCTACCCCTCCTTTCCACCCCTCCCTTCCTTTCTTCCACCCCTCCCTTCCACCCCTCCCTTCCTTTCTTCCACCCCTCCCTTCCACCCCTCCCATGTGTGCAGTGCTGTTGGATGAGATTTTTCATCTGCAGTTAAACAGTATAGAGTATATGCCCAAGCATGGGGGCCTGGGATGGCCAGTGGGTGGATCGCCCCTATGCTTTGGCATATATATTTTAATATTTTTTGGCACATATTTAAAAAAAAAAGTTGTTTTATTGAGTTACTGTTTTATGGTTACTGTTTCATTGTTAATCGTTGTGGTTTTCTTTGCAGGAATGCCATTCAGCTGCAGCTCCGATCTGTTTATTCTGAGAGCAATAGGGTCTTGCTCTCAGAATATACCCAAGTAGGTGTGTGCAGTGCTGTTGCTTGAGATTTTTCATCTGCAGTTAAAAAAAGCATATATGCCCAAGCATGGGGGCCTGGGGTAGCCCCTATGCTTCGGCATATATTTTTAAAAAAAATTTTGGCAAAGATTTCTTTATCTGTATCGATCGATGTGAATAGAGGAATCAGTTAGGTTTTTTTTTTTTTTGCTCAGCCCACAGGCTGAACGAAAAAAAAAAAAGAACATTTTATGTGTGCCCACCATTAGAAGTGAGTGGATGCAGGGCAGTATATTCTAATGGTGGGCATACCACACTTTTTCTGGCAGAGATTTATTTTTTTCATTCAACCCACAGGCTGCATAAAAAAAAGAACATAGCATATACAGTAGTACACCCAACAAGGACCAGCAACATACTGTCGGTTATACCAGGATGGCATCGATACCATCATTTTTTTCAGCCAGCGATCGGCTTTCATGTAACAATAAACCTAGTGGCTAATTAGCTGCAGGATTGCTTTTACAAGCAGCAGAAGATGCTCCCCCGCTGCCTTCCAAAGCTTTCTCGGGCAGTCTCATGCCATCCGGGGAGAATCTGAAATGCAGCCTGTGTTTCTGCCAACTGACCATAGAGCGGTTTGGAGACTGGAATGGCGACAATCATCTCAATAGTTTAAAAAATCAGAAGCTATGAGCATTTCATCACTTCAGTTTTACAGGATATAAACAGCGCCATTTGTATATTGGGAAAGCATCTGATCACACCGATCTTGGTGAAATCAGATGATATAAGGGCAGAGGAGATATCTAGAGTTCAATAGATCCCAGATTTCTCAGAAAAGAATACTTGTCAATACTTATTGCTGTCACAGGGGATATTTAGATTCCCTGTGATAATAAAAGTGATAAAAAAAAAATTAAAAAGGACTGTGTAAAAATAGAAACAATAAAAAAAATTAAAAGCGGCCTTGCCCTCCTGCGCAACTGCATGAGCAAGCGTGACCCTGTGGCGGTATGTAAACAGCGGTTGCAATATGCATTTGAGGTATTGCTGCGAACCACAAATAGGGAAAATTATAGTACTAGCGCTGTGTATATCTAAAATTGTAACATGTAAAGGCCTTTAAAGCGTCACCTATGGATATTAAAATTGCATGCAGTTAAAGATCACAGTCCAAAAGCAAAGGTTCAACAAACAGCTGTTAAGCCTCCTGGCTAGTAAATAGACCCTGCTGAGCCTGCTTCAGACCTGCAGACATGTTGGTCTCACAGAATGCTTGTCTCCTTTCAGGTTGATGCAGTAAATATATTTGTTATATTTTGGTCTATTACTTTTGTCTCATCACATAGTATCACACCGGTACATTTAGTTATTAGTTTGTCACATTGCATGGGGTTTGCGCAGTTTTAAAGAATGTCATGTTTGTTATATATTTACTGAACATATCTTTTATATTGTACCAAACAATTGGCCATATTTTGTGTTTTTGTGCATTAAAATTAAAAAAAGTGTATTTTGTTTTCTAAATTTGCGTTTGAAAAATCGCTGCACGAATACTATTTGACATAAAAAAAATAGCAGCACCCACCATTTTATTCACTAGGGTGTCTGCTTTAAAAAAATATATAATGTGTGGGGGTTTAAAGCAATTTCCTAGCAAAATATACTGATATTTTTATGTTAAACAAAAATTGTCACAAAAGGCTTGGTCTTCAGGTGGTTAGAAGAGTCAGTGATGTGTGGCATAAACTTCTAATGCTGGGCATAAAATACCCCCCCCCCAAATTACCCATTTTTTTTAAAGTAGACACCCCAACCTATTTGCTGAGGGGCATGTTGAGTCAATGAAGAGTTTCTCTTTTTACCACATGTTTTTGGAAAATTACAAAATAAAAATTTACACAAAGTTGTCACGTAAACGATATATTGCTCACACATGCCATCGGTATATGTGGAATTACTTCCCGAAATACATTTTTCTACTTCTCCTGAGTATGGGGGAGTATGGGGGTACCACATGTGAGAGACTTTGACAGTCTATCTGCATACAGGACTCCAACATCTAATAAACACCTTCATTCTAATAAGCACCTTCATTCAAAAAAAGTTGTAATTTTCCAAAAACTTGGAGATAAAAAAAAAAAAAAAAATCTTCTATGGACTCAACATGCCTCTCAGCAGATTGCTTAAGTAGACCCCCAAATTCCTTGGGGTCTACTTTCCAAAAAAGGGTCACTTTGGTGTGTTTGTCGTGCCCTGGCATTTTAGCACCTCAAGAAATGTGATAGGCAGTCACAAAAAAAACTGTGCAAATTCCAGTATCTATAGTTTGTAGACGCTATAACTTTCACACAAATGAATTAATATGCAGTTATTGGGATTTTTTTTAACAAAGGCATGTAGCAAAATACATTGGTCTAAATTTATGATGAAATTTAAGTTTATTGGATATTTTTTAAGACAGGAATTAGAAAATATAATTTTTCAAAATTTTCAGTCTGTTTTTGTTTATAGTGCAAAAAATAAAAAAAACCCAGAGGTGATCAAAAACCACCAAAAGAAAGCTCCATTTGTGTGAAAAAAATAACATAAATTGAATTTTTGTGCAAAATTGCATGACCGTGTAATTGTCAGTTAAACTAGCGAAGCGCCATATAGCAAAAAATGGCTTAAATTCCCATATCTATACCATAATTTGTAGACGCTATAACGTTCACACAAACCGATTAATATACACATATTGGGATTTTTTTACCACAGACATATAGCAAAATACATTTTGGCCTACATTTAGGATGAAATTTGAGTTTATTGGATATTTTTTATAACAAATGTGAAAATATACTTTTTTTCCCCACATTTTCATTATTTTTTTTGTTTATAGCGCAAAATAGAAAAACCCAAAGGTGATCAAATATCGCCAAAATAAAAGCTCTATTTGTGTGAAAAAAAGGACATACATTTCTTTTGAGTACAGCATTGCATGACTGAGCAATTGCCAGTTGAAATAGTGCAGCTCCGTAAAACAAAAAATGGTCTGGTCAGGAAGGGGGGGGGGGGAATCCTCTGGAGGGCAAGTGGTTAAATAATTTACTTATTTTTCATAAGCAGTAAGAGAACTTTCAAGCAAGTCATCCTTCACCTGTATCTGTTTAACGTGAAATTATTTGCAAATAATCAGTTAGTTTTAGTCAGCCTCTAAAAAGCTCAAGTACTCTTTTGAGTTTGGGCATAGAGCATAGGGCACCTGACCATACAAGTGTGAACAGGGACAATTAGAAAGACTGGGCTTCTGCATTTTGAGCGTAGTTGGTCGTAGGGAGATGAGCTCAAATGTGAATGGGGCCTGCTGTGTGTTTACATTAGAGGGCTGGCAGACTGCTAAATTAAGACTAGGACATCAATGTCTATGTTGTGAGCTTTGAAAATTAATTTCTCTTATAGATACAGACGTGAAGCAGATTGTTTTACAGTGAAAATATTTTAGTGTGTGATCTTGAGTAGGTCCATTTTAAATACTCTATGCAATAATTGGTATAAAATAACATTGTGTAAAGCTTGTATAGTTCAGGCTCACAGGATGGCAAAACTAACTTTATTTCAATATATCCAAGTTTTCAGGTAGCACTCCAATTATTTTTTATACACTCACCAGAGGGCCTCAGTGTGAATACTACTGTAGAAGATAGAATCTTACATCAGCCTGGGAATCTTATAGAGAAATAGTATACTAAGGTGCTGCATTGCGGGGATCTTATTTAAATAATCCTGTATTTCCAAAATGCATAAACATAAGAGCACTTTATTTTGTTTTCTGCTTAACAGTATTTACATTTAAACTGACTTATCATTTATTATGCATCTTTATTTTTATTTCTGTTTAATTTAGAGATGTGAAGTACTTTATGCGGGAGTAAAACAGAATACATGAAGAGCAACTGTTACTGATTTTATGAAATGGACCTTAAACCAATTTTAACACATCTCATAACATGTTTAAACAGGATGATGTAGATTGTAGTAGTCTGGAGTGAGAATAATATATTGTTTTATACACAGTGATGTTCTGTGTGTACCATGATGACATTATCACCAGACCTTAAGCATGGTGAGGCCATTATTATTCATTAGCTTTTTTGGTTCAATTTACAGTAACGGGACCTCCACAACATCTTACTCTCAGTCGTTGAGGCCCAGTCTGTACTGCTCTAGGTAATATAGTTGTACCACTTACAAGAACTGCTAGTGGGAGAAATATTTTAGTTCCTTTTCACACGTATGTGTTGTAATATGCATGTTACAATGCACCAAACCACATCTTATTTGCCAATGGGTCTGATTTACATATATGAATTGTAGTGCATGGACTCTTAAAAGTCAACAGGAGTCCATGAAAATGCATGACACGTTTTCATGTTCTACAAATGGTTATTGAGACCTTCCCCTGGCAACCAGTCAATTGCTCTTGGCTAAGCTAGATTTTGAAAATGTCAGACTCATCTTGCACCTCCCTAGTTATGAGCACATAATTTGATTTTTTTTTTTTTATTTCTTGCATTCGTATCCAGAGGCCATCTTCAAGAGTCTATTCCATTAACTTCCTTGGGATTAGTGAAAGGTAATAAAAGTGATGATACCATATGAACTGCTTTCATTCCTCATCAGGAACCGGGCGTGCAATTGTATGGTTATATTTCCATTATAAATTTCCTTCCCTTCTGCTTTTTTACAGCCACTTATTACTTGTTTCAGTAAATGCAATTGTCTATCAAAAGGGAGAACATAGGACAGAAATGGGAGGAGCTACATTGCAGTGTGCAGTAATGGTCTTTGCCCCTCATAAATATACAGACATACTTAAAGGGAGGAGTGAAAATCCTATATCCTCTGAGCTGTGCAGCTAGCACAGCTCAAGCCAAGAGGTCATAAAAAATCCTAGGACTGACTGCTATGCCAGCACAATATCTGGGAACCCTATTTAGAAAACTACAAGATGCACAGTTTTGAAAGTGTGTAGGCATGCAATTTCAGTGTTTGCATTAAAAAAAAAAGAAACATTAATTTTAATATCACCAACAAAATGTTTTATTCAGCTTTAAAGTGGTTGTAAAGGCTCAAGGTTTTTTACCTTCATGTGTTCTATGCATGAAGGAAGAAAAAACGTTCTCTGTGCAGCAGCCCCCCCCCCCCCCAGTCCGCCCTAATAAGCCCCCTCTTGATCCAGTGATGTGTACTGGAGTCTCAGCAATCCCAAGACTCCCTTCTCTTCATTGGCTGAGACAGCATCGGGAACCATTGGTTCCCGATGCTGTCAATCACAGGCAGTAAGCCAATGAGAAGAGTGAGAAGTGGGGCTGAGCCTTTGCTCCACGTGTGAATGGACACGTGGAGCAGAGGGTGTCCTAATAGCAAGGCTGCTTGCTGTGGGGGCACCTGACAGGAGGGAGGGGCCAGGAGAGCCAGCGGGGGACCCAAGAAGAGGAGGATCTGGGTGGCTCTGTGCAAAACCACTGCACATAGCAGGTAAGTATAGACATGTTTGTTATTTTTAGAGAAAAAAATAAGTCTTTCGTATTGCTTTAAATGTATGAAGAACAGCAGAGAGTGGCAGCAGTCTCTGTAAGATTTTTATTGCTATCTGTGTCCTTGTTGGAGAGATTTCCCCTCACTCTGTGTGTGTGTTCACCATGATTTAAAATGACATGCAATCTTTTGGATGTTGATACTACCAAGTATGTTGATACTACTAAGTATGAAAGTTAGATCCTCTGACATATTTTCATTAATACCTGTGTTCTTGTGCTTTGTATTGCTGTACATTGTTAACATTTCAATCAGATCTTAATGCGGACCTTCCATGTAAATGAAAGGTTAGCTTTACTGGCACCTTCCTAATGCACATAGTTTAAAAAATATAGTTTTTTTGCAGAATAAAAAAGTAAAAATTATAATCTCACCCCCCCTCCCACCTTTTGACATTCTGGGATGTTTGGGTGATGCCACTGTGCCTCGCCTCAAAGTAAAGTGCTCAAAATGCAGTGAAATGCATTCAAGTTAATGCAGGAGTGCATTCATGTAGAACTTCAAGTACTAACTTGTGGGAGGCAGCTGCGAGGCATAGTGACATTGCCTGCATTCTACTGAAGCATGGAACACTGGGACCAAGGTATTTTTTTTTTTAAGAAAAACTATCTGTGACTTTTTTTTTTTAAGTTATTTACCTTGGGGTGTGTAGCATTAAGTAAAGCAGACCTTTAATTTTCATAAGTTCACTTTACAGAGTAAACACTGTGGCCTTTCTGATCCTGTACATTTACCATTGCAGAACAAACAGGAATATCCATAATAATCTTAAATAATTAGATAATTATTGATCTATAATAGATTAATATTATTATATTTATTTATTTTTTTGCATGTTGACTACCACAACAAATGTTTAATGTTACAGAAATGCTTGTAGTGTTTACAGTAATGCCTCCCTCTGCATTACATTTTGTGTATCCAGTTTTAGTTACTTTTTTGTTACTTAAATAAATTATAGTTTTATCAATTTGTGTGTCTTGTTATATTTATTTTAGTATTCAGCTTGTAACCTCTTTATATGGAAATATTCAGATAACAGCAAATACAACCTTAAAAATGAAGATTATAAATTAACAAAATGTGGTTTCTTCACGTTTACAGCTAACAGTCCACAGATGCCTGATAAAAATGTTGCTTAAGTACAAGACACATCTTCCAGACATTACACACAGGTTCTGCATGCTCAGTGTCCTTCTTGAAGATTGAACTGCATTTAAAAACAAACAAAAATTTCCAGCTCACTTACCAGCTAGCCTGCTACAAATCCAAATTGACCCTGTCTAAAAGTTCATGTTAACATATATGTGTGACCCCATGTTAAAAACAAGGGGTCACACATATATGCAAATATATGTGTAAGTCGCAGGGGCCATGTCAAGGCACCCCAGCGTACTGTGGTCCTAACGAATTTTGATAGTTTCTCAAGTTGGAGCACATGTACTGGTGCATAGATTAAGGACAAGATTGCTTTGAAGGAGCCTATCCACCTCTTTAATTGCTACTACTTGAGAGACTCTCAAGTTAGGGCTTCAGTACAATGGGGTGCCTTGATGTGGCCACTCCGGCTTACACATATATTTGCAAATGTGTGCATCTAAACTTTTGTTTTTATTTAAAAAAAATTTTATTGAAAGTTTTCAAGAATACATTATGTAACATTTAAGGCAAGATATATTCTCATTACATAGAGCAATAAAGCTGGATCAAATCTGACCCCAATGCTGAAAACATGAAATCACATTATTCTACTCGTACATATGAATTTAGTGTGCAGTTTCAGATAAAAAGAAAAGTTTGCAGTTGCAAGTTAACCAAATGTAACCAACATTGGTGCAGCAATATATTAGCCATCAAATGTATCTATGAAAGAGTAATTCAAGTATTAAGTATCTTTCCTAAATGCTATCCAGAGAGCCCAGATTTTATAGAATCCATTAGGCCTATATTCTTTATAGGCCATGATCTGTTCTAGGGAATATGTATCTGCAACATGTTGGGGTTGTTCTGACTCAGCTACAAGACTATAAACTTTGTCTCCAGCGATGTATACAGCTATAAGATGTGGTGTTGAATGTATCTCTTGCATCGGGTCAGACAGTTTAACTCAATGAATAAACTCACATGTTGGGGAAGTCAGATGAGGAAGCCCATTTGAATGTTCTGTTTAATGGTGAATAATCATATTAAGAAAAACGTTAATGTTGTAAGCCCCATGGAAAGATGCATTCAGGAAGACAGGATACAGTGGAATGAATACAGAGAGAGGCAGGGGGGAGATGTATACACAAGTACAGTGAGAGAAAGAACTTGAACAGGAGAAGATAGCTTAAAGACACAGAGCAATGATAAACAAGTGATGGTCACAGAGAAATAATAATAAATCAAATAGTGTAACACAACACTCCCTGTCTGAAATCTTTAGATTTTATAACTTCAAAATATATATATTCAATAAGTCCAATTCTGATGAATGTCTTGGAATCTGTAACAAGAAACATGCAACCAGCAAACATAAACACAAGTTCAATTACATGACAGAAGACGTAGTAATCCAACATGGGACATCTTCAGAGAATACTAAAGTTCCAAGTAAAAAACCTATGGTTAGCAGCAATGCACTCCCCGCCGTGCAATAGCATAGCAGAGTGGTTGCATAAGTCAGTAACCTGGCAAAAGAAGTACTAAATCTGCAATTGATCGAGCAAAGGTTTATGTTGACCCTCCCTTGGTTACCTTGACCTCTACCTTCTGGACCTTGTCATCATCACTGGGCATAAAACTTTAGTAATAAGACCCATAGGTCATTCATTCCGACAAATGTCCTTGTTCTTTAGGAGAATGAAATCTCCAGCTCTCAGCAGCCTATTGGCGTCAACAACAGGGTTTATATTGAAGAGTGAACTGTTTTCGGACAATTCAGTTCCATTTCTGATTCTCTCAAATTCCACGTGATACACCTCTTGTTGCACACAATGGATAATTACCTCTTCTGCGTGTGCAATATCTGCTGCTGTGGAGCATCCAGAACAAATGTGCCAGCCATGACACTGATGTAGAATTCTTTGCAAAGCAACGAGCAATAGCTCTTACAGCAGATGACCAGGTAGAAAAATACTCAAAACAGTGTGACTGCAGTTACTGTTTTGTACTCAGAAGTGTAGAGTGAGGTGTTTACAGTTTTCATTTCCTTATCTTCAGGACTTACTAGTCCATAGGTGTCATCAATAAGGAGTAAGTAGGAGTTCTCAAACAAAAACCTTGGAAGTGAAAGCCAAAAGCTGTTCTGAAGAGCTGCTGGTGACACGGCTCTGGTCCCACAGTCAGCTGGGTGGAGTTCAGGGGGAACGTAATGTCATTGACTTGGTAGAGAGAACCTCTTTACATGTTCTACAGTTGCTGACGTATACAGTATGTAAAACTGTTTTGTTTGGTTGTATTTATTTTTTATTCCATAAAAGTTTATTAATGAAATACAGAATGACATAGGGAATATGCAAATGAAGTGGAGACAAGACATTTGGCAATGCATAAAACATAAAAGAAAGGAATGAAATGCAAAAATATGGATAGTATTAATATACTAGGCCGCGACAGGGTTATGCTAGTAATACTCAGGTGTTATTGTAAAGCGATTTGGAGGATTGTGGTGCCAGACCTCCTGTAAATATATCTCGATGTGTAGGTCTGTGAAGAAAGGGAAGATAGATGCGGAGCTTATATAAAAGGCATTGCTACAATCTTAAGATGATAGAGGTATCTGAATGCAAATGTAAATTGTCGTGAGGGTCGCTAATAAAAATAAGGGAGGTATGCTATCAACATGCCAAATGTTCCTTTAATGAGTATGTAAGATGTATAAGAGAATGTAAGAAGAGGAGAAGGAAAGATGGGAGCGAGAAAAGAAAAAAAAAAGGGGGGGGGAGGGGGGAGGGGAGCACAGGGAAGGGGTAAAGTAATAGAGGGGGCAATGTGCGGAGTTTGTATCATCGTCAATACAATAGGTCATAAGCGGATGAGATTATGATCTAAACTATCACCAGTGTCGAGCAGTTGGGAGTAGAACACTGAAGGGGAAATCATTGCCATCCGTACCATTAAGGGTAAAGGAGTATCACAAGCGGTAGGACTAAGTTAAATCAGATAGATTGATCCATGAGGGATCGATATGTAGGAGTAGTTTGAAAGTGAGTCCAGCAGGCCCATATATGGGAGAATTTAGTCGGGGTATCAAGTGCAGTCGCAATCAGTTCTTCCATCTCTGCCATTTTACCCACGCAGGTAAGCCAGTCACATATGGAGGGAGGGCAGGTGGAGCCCCATAGAACAGGAAGACAGAGTCTAGCTGCGTTGACCATATGCATGGCTAAGGATTTGAAATACTGTCTCTTGGTAAGGGAAGAATGATGGAGAAGGAGCTGAGCTGGAGCGAGATCTAGGGGTAAGGTAGTTACGGACACCACAAGCCGATGGACCTCTTGCCAGAATGGTTGAACGATCGGGCAAGACCACCAGATGTGGAGAAATGATCCATCTGAGGTCCAACATCTCCAACAGCTGTTGGGAAAGGAGGGGTTGAAACGATGAATTCTGGAAGGAGTTCAGTACCATCTAGAGGCCAGTTTGTAGCCGTTTTCCTGCGTCGAGACATTGAGGGAGCATTTATGGGAGTACATAAATATTAGGTCCCAGTCTGAATCCGACAAGTCAGCCTCCAGGTCACTGTTCCACGCACGGCATGAGGGAAGAGAGTTGTAGGTCCTGTTCTCCTCAAGGAGGTGGTAGATCTCCGAGATCAGATGTTTCGGTGGTTCAGCTTTAGAGCATATAGATTCAAAAGGAGTAAGAGGACGGGTCCAATTATGATGGAGTTTATGTGAAAGCAGGAAGTGTCTAATCTGGAAATAAGCCCAGAAAGGGAATTTGCGGATATCCAGGCTATCAAGCAGTTCATGGAGTGGTTTCACCTTGCCTTTGTGGAGAAAGTGTTTTACTAAGATCTGGTCGTGTGGCCAGTGTTTGGATAGGAAGTCTTTGTGCATGCCAGGGGGGAAGTCTGGATTGAGACTGATGGAGGTCAAGAGATTAGGTGTATCGGAGATAGATGCAGATTTATAAGCCAAGCGGAAAATTTTTAACGTGGGCCCCACCAGAGGGTGGGTGAGAAGAACTTGAGGCGTATGCTTCGGCAATAGCCATGGGATCGATGCCAGGGGTGAGGGTGAGAAGGCATTTTCTAAATGGACCCAGTCTTTGGAGGCAGTGTGGACGTGCCAATCAACTATACGGAAAAGATGACATGCCCAATAGTAACGGTGAAAGTCAGGGAGCCCAATTCCCCCTCTAAGTTTAGAAAGGGTCAGTTGAGAGAAAGCATTGCGTGGACGCCTATGGTTCCATAGGAATAGTGAGCACAGTTTTTTGCAAGAGGTAAAAAATGCAAGAGGTAGCTGAATTGGCAATGTTTGAAAGAGATAGATGAGACGGGGAAGTATATTCATTTTAATTATCGCTGCCCTTCCAAACCATGAAAAGCAAGGACAATGCCATTTATTGAGATCCTCCTGAATAGAACGAAGAGCAGGAAGAAAATTTTTGGCATAGAGGTCGTCAAGGTTACGGGTTAGCAGCACACCAAGATAAGGAAGGGCTTCCCTTTCCCATTGAAATGGGAAATGGGACTTACAGAAAGAGACTAGTTCAGGGGGAAGGGTGATGTTAAGGGCGAAGGACTTGGAAAAGTTGATTTTTAAATTTGACAAGAATCGAAAGAAAGCAAAATCTTTCAGTAGATTCGGCAAAGTGGTATGAGGATCAGCAAGGAACAGGAGTATATTGTTCGCGTAAGCAGCGAGCTTATATTCTTTGTCTGCTACCTTAATCCCTTTGATATCAGGATTTAAACAAATTTTCTGTAATAGAGGCTCAAGGGATAAGACAAAGAGGAGAAGGGGCAACCCTGACTAATTCTGTTTACTAGGTGGAAGGAGTTTGACAGATGTCTGTTAACCCGAACTCGGGCTGTTGGGCCAGAATATAGGGTCATTAGGAAGTTAAGCATCTTCTCACCCAAACCTAGTGCCATCAAAGACCCCTGCAAGTAATCCCATGCAATCCTATCAAAGGCCTTTTCTGCATCCAAAGAAAGGAAAAAGCCGGGAGTGTTAGATTTACGAAGCCAGTGGTGGAGATTAAGGGCCTTAATAGTATTGTCCCTTGCTTCTCTGCCAGCTGATAAATCCCACTTGATCCAAATTGATCAGGGAGGGAAGCAAGGGAAGAAGTCAGTTAGCAAGAATCTTCGCGAATAATTTAATGTCCACATTCAGCAGGGAAATGGGTATGTAATTGGAAACCTGGGTATTATCCTTATCGCTTTTGGGGATAACTGGTATGTGAGCCTCCAAAAGTCGATTTTGTGGCTGGGGAGCTTGAGAGAGTATTAAAAGCAGAAAAGAAGGGAGTACCCAGGATGTCTAGGAAAGATTTGTAATAAGCTACTATAAAACCATCAGGGCCCGGCCTCTTGCCCGGT
This sequence comes from Staurois parvus, assembly GCF_062004578.1. Lineage (NCBI taxonomy): Eukaryota > Metazoa > Chordata > Amphibia > Anura > Ranidae > Staurois > Staurois parvus. The sequence continues at coordinate 14,108,198 of NW_028317802.1, forward strand.
TTCATCTTCTTTACAACGCACTGCAGCTTATTCAAGGTCAGATCTTTTTCCAAAGAATGAACCAGATCCTCAGAGAAAGCATTTGGGCCGTAGAGATGGAGGAATTCAGAGATCAAGGAAGCTCTGGATTTGTCGGTATGCAGAGGGGGACGTTCAGGAGGGAGATTGTATAAGGATTTGTAAAAGTGTTCGAAATGGGAGACTATGTCCGGGTTAGATGTAGCCACAGTGCCGTCGGAGCCTCTTATTTTATGTACCATCATGTTAGATCGTTTCTCGCGGAGAGCTCTAGCTAGGAACTTCCCGCTCTTATTAGCGAATTCATAGTACAGCTTTTGTGAGAGAATAAATCTTTTTTTAACCACCTTACCCAGTTCTGTGAGAAGTTCTATGCGGGTGTTCATGAGTTCTGAAAGGGTCGACGCAGCCAGAGTCCGCTTATGTGCTCTCTCCTACCTGTAAGGAGTTTCAAGCGCTTCTGTCTGTCTCTTTTACGCCTCATCGCAGTAGCTATGAGAATACCACGGATAACACACTTATGGGCTTCCCACTGCGTGAGGGGAGAGGTGTCCGAAGAGCAATTCAAGGAGAAATATTCAGTCAGATTAGAGCGGATCTCTTGTTCAATAGCAATGTCCGCAAGGAGAGAGGCATCTAGGCGCCAAAATTTTGAGCTTGTGTATTTCTCGGGGAACCGTAATGTTATGGTGATAGGGTGGTGATTGGAAAGAATCATCGGCTCTATGGAGGCAGCGTGGAGGAGTGGGAGATTTGATTGCGACAAAAATAAGTAATCTATCCTAGAGTATTTATTATGTGGCGGGGAGAAAAATGTGTAGTCCTTAACAGTAGGGTAGAGGGTTCGCCAGGAGTCGTGTAGTTGCAAGTGTTGTAATTGTATCTGCCTAAGTGCCTTGCAAGGCAAAAAGGAGCTTCCCGAGGAGGAGTCCAGCAGTGGGCTTAAAGGGACATTCAAGTCACCCCCCAATATCAACACAACTGATTGGAAAGTGGCTAGGGCAGTAGTGAGTGAGCGCATGAAAGAAACCTGTTTGGTGATGGGAGCATAAATGTTAGCAAATGTTATGGGTCTGTTGGCAAAGGAGCCCTTTATAAACAGATATCTACCTTCAGGATCTGCAAGGGAGTCTGTAACATTGAAAGGGAGATGTCTGGCGAACAAGATGGCTACCCCCTTCGATTTGGCCAAGGGGTTGGTGGCATGGAGGACTGTGGGGAAGCGGAAGTTAAAAAGCTTGGGAATGGAATCTTGGCGAAAGTGCGTCTCTTGGAGAAAGACTACGTCCGCTTTTTGTTTATGCAAGTAAGAAAGCAGCATGGAACGCTTTTCGGGTGTGTTCAGACCCTTGACATTCAGTGAGAGAATTTTTAAGGACAATGGTCCCGAGGTGGAAGAGGGCATGACTACAGGTCAATATTGTGTGAATCCGAAGACGCAACGCACTAATGGTCAGGGTAGTGGGGAGGATAAGGAAAGAAAAAAAAACAAAGGGGAGGGGGGGAAGAAGTGGGGAGGGGGGAGGGAATGGGAGCACTCCCAAGAGAAAAAGTAGAAAGAGAAGGAAAGGTATTAGTAATAAAGGGCTTGAGGAGAAGTCCCGCTAGTCCACGTGAGGGAAGAAGAGACTAGAAAAGAGGATTAGAGTTAGGGAGAGAAGAGAAAAACGAAAAAAGGAGGGAAAAAAAGGTAAAGAAAAGAGATAATGATAGTAGCCGGAAATAAAGGTTCAGTAAGAGCTCGCAGAGCTCACTGTGTGGGGAACGAAGTAGGCGTTGAACCGAGAAGAGAGCAACTGCCTGTCGGTAGCCTCTTATGATGAGTTAAGGAGAGAAAATTAGGTTTTGGAGAGGAGGGGTTCGAGAGGGGCGGGTGTTGCAGAAAAACCTCAGGGCTGAATATATAGGATAGGTCACTGAACATCTCTGGAAAATAGCATGGCGTGTGGTGTTCAGGGGGTGCCAACGAGGAGAATGGGAAATGAGTGCAACATGAGTGATAGGATTCCAGGCATGGAGCACCTCTATTCGTTGTATGGAAGAAGTACCAGGGTGCAAATGAAACGAGTGTGTTTGTGAAGTCAGACTAAGCCGAGACGAGATCATGACAGGTAAGGGAGATATGTCTATAAATGGAGTTGTGGAAGGCCGTAGCGAGTATTACAGGCATACCGTATCAAAATGCAGAGGTATAATGAATCAACATAATAAATACAGGTGAAAATCGGTGCAAAAACAGGAAGAAAAACATTGAGCCCCAAATCTGCATACATTAACCGTCTAAGCTCCATAGGGTCAGAACCAAGCGTTATACCTATGAAAATGGACAAAGCTAAGTATTATATGTAAAGAGAAAAAAGAAGTGTCTAAGGCCCCTAAAGTAACAGAGCGGACGAGCATTACCTCTCGCATGTCTGAAAAGAAGGGGGGAACAAGGAGGTGGGGGGAAAGTATATGGGGAGTGTCGGAGGTGTGAAATACCCCGAGTTTACCTCCTCGGCAAGGTAGGTAAATGGAGACAGGCCAAGAAGAAGAAGACAACTCCATTCGGAGTGGTCTAGCAGGGAGTGGGGAGAGGTGATGCTCATTCACAAAGCTAGAATCATGGAAAAGTGATAGCTACATCAATCCCCTGAGGGCTTCCACAATTTTCTTTTATTCAATATCCCCGCCTCCCCATTCCCCCCCCCCCCCCAGGAAAGGCACAAGGCCCCCGTCACATTCCCACATATTTTATACTGTATGAAGTAGACAGAGGTCGCTTCCGAAGGATCAGGATGGGCGGAGAGATTCGAAGCAGGTGGAGGAGGAACAGAGTACGTCTGGACGTTCCAGTTTTGGTTGCATTTATAACCAAGTACCACCTTACTGTCTGTATAAAAGGTGGAAGAATCAGTCCTAGTGTCCATATCACTTTGTATGACTTTGGCAATTTCTACCACTAGCACAGCCACACAGAGTTGAGTTCAAGTCTTGGTATGGTATGTGCAGGTTTGGGAGTGAGTTTTGCCTTGCCTAGAATAAAATACAGTGTGATTCTCTATTAATTCCAGAGGTCTTTAAATAGGCTACTGCAGCAATAGCTTCAACTGATGCATCAGAGAAAATATGAATCTCTCTATGGTCAGCAGTTGAAATGGAAATTGGAACATAGCAATGTGAAATCTGAAGTTTTTTTAATGACCTCAAAGAACATCTCCACCTCTCCCACTTGTGCTGTTTCTCACTAGGTAAAGGAGTATCCCAGTCTGTGTTCTCAGTAGATAACTGTCTTAGTAGGATCTTAGTTTGAATGGTAACTAGAGCAATGAAACTTAGTGGATCATAGATGCTGTTCACCACCGACAAGACTCCTCTCTTAGTGAAGGGTTTGTCACAAGTTGACACTTGGAAGGTGAATGTGTCTTGTTTGATGTTCCACAGCAAATCCAAACTACGTTGTATGGTAGACATATCTGTACCTAAATCAAGGTTTTTTGGACATAGTCCTCAGAGGGAAAGGCATTCATAAGTTCCTGACTGTTAGATATAATCTTGTGAAGTCTAAGGTTTGCTACAGATAGCATTTCCTTTGTTCTGGTGAGAAGATTGATTGCTTCTTTAGCAGATGGAAAGGATGTGAGTGTGTCGTCAACGTAGAAGTTTCTTTCAACAATTTGGCTGGCATCAGATCCATATTCCTTTTCTCCAGCCTAGGCTGTTCTCCCAAGTCCATAAGTTGCCACTGCAGGGGGAAGGACTGTTACTGAAGACATGTACCTTCATTCGATAATCTATCACTTCCTTGTTGATGTCATTGTCTTTGTGCCATAGAAACCTGAGGTAATCTCTGTTGTCTTCTTTGACAACGGAGCAGTGAAACATTTGTTGAATGTCAGCCATTACTGCTATGGGCTCTTGTGTGAAGCGGATCAGGACTCCTCTTAGACTGTTCAGGTTGAGACCAGTAAAAAGCATGTTAAGAGAAACACCTTCATGCTGAATGCTGGAATCAAAGACAACTCTGATTAGGTCTGGTTTGCGTGGGTGATACACGTCAAAGGATGGAAAGTACCAGCATTCTTCTCCCTCCTTTACTAGGGGTGGAGGCTCTGCATGTTCTCTGTCAAATATATTTTGCATAAAGTCCACAAAGTGCCTTTGCATCTCTGGTTTCTTGCTTAAGTTGCGCTTTAAGGAGGAGAATCTACTGATGGCCTGCTGCAAGTTGTTGGGCAATCTCTCTCTTGGGAGACGAAAAGGTAAGGGTGCTACCCAGTAATTTTAGTTGTCTTGAAAGAATTCATTGCCCATTACTCTGATAAATTCTTTGTCTTCCATTGAAGGAGTCAGTATATCATCTTCACTGGTTGTATTAAACACTGTAGAGCCCAGGTCGTTGTCATGGGGAGAGAAAGGGCTTGTCTTATCTGGGACACTATGTCACAATTTGCAGCTGGCTATCTTCTCTTTCACCTAGTAGTGATGTGGGCATGGCTCACAGTAAGTGTTTCATCCATTTGGCAGAATATTTGTCTTTAATGATGAAACGTTGGTAGGTCGATTCATTTTGCCTACACAGACATTGCCTATGATGACCCAACCTAGATCTGTGCACTGGGCAAATGGGGCATCAGGGGCTCCACTGACTTGTCTGTATCTTGTGAACCCTTAGAATGTCTCTTCCTAACAGAGGAAGGATCTGAGCATCTTTGTCAAGTGGTGGTATCTCACTTGCTATTACCTTCAGGTGAGGGTGATGGGAGGCAGCAGCTGGTGTAGGGATTTCTACCCTGTTAGCAGGTATATGGTTGTACTCAACAAGTGTAGGTAGGAGTAATTGCAAGATGTTGGCTGAACGGTGCTGATTGTGGTATCTTTGACATCGCTGTTATAAGACACAGGGAAATATGGTGCAGCAGATGCATTCAGGCAAGTTTCTTGCTTGAAGTCAGTTGCTCAATTGGTACGTTTGAGGCTGTACTGATGACAGGAGATTGATGACTTGCTTGCAGCTTGCTCTGATGCTCTGTGACCTATGAAGGAAGATTAGGTAGATAGGCAGGAAAGGTGTTGGAGTAAATTTGCATGCAGGAAGTTGCTGGAACCTCTAACTTGATGCAGAAAAGAATTCTCTATATTGTCAGGAGCATTAGAGACGATAGAGTGTCCACTGCAGTGGCTTATAACATAGTCTGTAGTGCGTTTGAGGGGATCTTCCATATCCGCTATATTTACAGTTGCAAGAAAAAGTATGTGAACCCCTTGGGATTACGTGGAGTTTTGGATGAATTGGGCATAATATGTGCTCTGAACGTCATCTAAGTCACAACAATAGAAGAACACAGTCTGCTGAACATAATACTACACAAACATTAGATGCTGCCATGGTTTAATTGCACATAACATGTAAACATTCACAGTGCAGGGAGGAAAAAGTATGTGAGGCCCTAGCTTAATGACTTCTCCCAGAGCTAATTGGAGCCAGGAGTGAGCCAACCTTGACTCCAATCAGTGTGATGATATTGGATGTGTTGCTGACAGCTGTCCTGCCCTTAAAAAACACACACCTGTTTTGGGTTTACTGGTTTCAAGAAGCACTGTCTGATGTGAACCATGCCTCGCAGAAAAGAGCTCTCAGAAGACCTACGATCAAGAATTGTTGACTTGCATGAAGCTGGAAAGGGTTACAAAAGTATCTCCAAAAGCCTTGATGTTCATGTGTCCACGGTAAGACAGACTGTCTACAAATGGAGAAAGTTTAGTACTGTTGCTACTCTCCCTAGGCGTGGTCGTCTTGTAAAAATGACTGCAAGAGCACAGCGCAGAATGCTGCATGAGGTAAAGAAGAATCCCAGAGTGTCAGCTAAAGACCTACAGAAATCTCTGGCACATACTAACATTTTTGTTGACACATCTACAATAAGGAAAACATTAAACAAGAATGGAGTACATGGGAGGACACCACGGAGGAAGCCATTGCTGTCCAAAAAGAATATTGCAGCACGTTTGAAGTTTGCAAAAGAGCACCTGGATGTTCCACAGCACTACTGGCAAAATATACTGTGGACAGATGAAACCAGGATTGAGTTGTTTGGGAAGAACACACAACAATGTGTGGAGAAAAAAAGGCACAGCACACCAACATCAAAACCTCATCCCCACTGTAAAACATGGCGGAGGGAGCATCATGGTTTGGGGCTGCTTTGCTGCCTCAGGGCCTGGACGGATTGTTGTCATTGATGGGAAAATGAATTCCAGAGTTTATCAAGACATTTTGCAGGAAAACGTACCACCATCTGTCCGCCAACTGAAGCTCCGCAGAGGATGGGTGATGCAACAGGACAATAACCCAAAGCATACAAGTAATTCAACAAAACAATGGCTGCAACAGCACAGAATACGCCTTCTGGAGTGGCCCAGTCAGAGTCCTGACCTCAACCCGATTGAAATGCTGTGGCATGACCTTAAGAGAGCAATTCACACCAGACATCCCAAGAATATTGCTACACTGAAACAGTTTTGTGAAGAGGAGTGGTCCAAAATTACTCCAGATCGTTGTGCAGGTCTGATCTGCAACTACAGGAAACGTCTGGTTGAGGTTATTGCTGCCAAAGGAGGGTCAACCAGTTATTAAGTCCAAAGGTTCACATACTTTTTCCTCTCTGCACTGTGAATGTTTACATGTTATGTGCAATTAAACCATGGCAACATCTAATGTTTGTGTAGTATTACGTTCAGCAGACTGTGTTCTTCTATTGTTGTGGCTTAGATGACGTTCAGAGCACATTTTATGCCCAATTCATGCAAAACTCCACGTAATCCCAAGGGGTTCACATACTTTTTCTTGCAACTGTAGGTTAACGTGGTCTCTCACTTGCACTTCTGTCTGTACTGATAGCTTGTTCTAGGACCCTTAGTTTTGCCATAGCTGTATCATGTTTACACTGTTTAAAATTTATATTGCTGCTCTTTGGTGTGCTGACTGAGTTTCCAACTCTTTTTTGCATATGCAGTCTGCACCTTGCTGGCTTCCACTTCGGCGTGGGCACTAATAAGTTCCTCACTGAGTGTAGAGCATCTTGAACTATGGGATTTAGAGGACTTTAGATTGTCTTGTAGAACTGGATTTGTGAGATGCAGTGTCTTGTAGCAGCTTTATCTTTGCTTCTGCCTTTAATTTGGTTTCCTAGATAAAACTGTCTTTTTAGATTAAGAACCTGGAAGCTGTTTAATTCCTTTAATGAATCTTCCGTGTGCATACTTTGTAAAACATTATTGAACTTATTGCTGGTAAACCGATAAAGCTCATAAGAGGCAGAAAGTTGTTGGATGGTGCCCTGTAGTGGCCGTGTTCAACAGACAGTGTGTTCAATTGAGTAACAATCTTTTCCCATAATAACTTCAGGCTAGTTGTTAGTTCAGTTCTTAAAGTTTCATCATTTTCCAAGTTGGTTTAAATGAGCATAACTGCAGGGTAACACAGCTGGATCAAAGTCTTGTGCTTTGTCTGCTGTGTGTATCATCTCTTCACAGAGGGAGCCTTTGTGACTCAGGTTGACACAAAAAGATAATGACTAAGATAAGCAAGGGGGAAACTAGATGACCTGGGCTTAGTTATGCAGGCTTACATGGGCCGTCTTCTTGCTTTGCAATGAGAGCAATAAATCTTGTGTGTATCAGAACCGTCAACCAAGAATCTAGTAATTAGGCTGTAACTCCGTTTTTCTACTGTTCTGACTCAACTACAAGACAATAAACTTTGTCTCCAGAGATGTATACAGCTATATGATGTGGTGTTGAATTTATCTCTTGCATCGGGTCACACAGTTTAACTCAATGAATAAACTCACACGTTGAGGAAGTCAGATGAGGACACCCATTTGAATGTTCTGTTTAATAGAGAATAATCATTTGTGGAAAAACGGTAATGTTGTAAGCCTCATGGAAAGATGCATTCAGGAATTGTAGTATGGGGTGGTTGCCATTTGTTTGTCCAGTCAAAATTTGAGGCAGGTCTTAGTCCAGGTTGTATAAAATAAAAGCAGTTCAAAGTTGTGGCACCAGCACAGTGAAAAATCATCTTCCTGCTTATTCCTCATATGAGTTTCAAAAGAAATGTATATTGCTGTATAGTAGAGCCAGATTGGCTAGCACTCTGTAATTTATAAAATCCTCAAAAACTGTTGGATTATAAATCCTATATAATAATAATAATAACAATAATTAATAATAATAATAATAATAATAATAAAAACAACTTCTGGGCCTCTCTCTTCCAGTCTGTTGTGCTACTATACATATTACAGGAGCATGATGACAAGATGATACTTCAGTCAATGCAGAATCACTAGCTGGTCAATTTAGTTGACTATACTCTGAAATTTGGCTGGTTCAGCAGAGACCAGAAAAATGTCAATATGTAGGCAACCCTGCTCTAAAGAAATAGATCAGTGGATGGACTTCTTTTGAAGGGACACGCTGGAAAACGTCTGTCGATCAGCGGGTGCAGTCGCTGGTCGGTATTTTGAAATGTTTTTTTTTCGACCAAGTGTTTAAAAGATTTTTTGCTCATGTTTTATAATATTTGAAAAACTTAATGAATGATTTACACTATATAATGCATGACAGTTACAATGATGTAAAGTCAGATTTACATCAAAGTATTGTAGATATGCATTTTCAAATCCCTTAGCACAGGCCTTAAATTTCCACTCGCCTGCTCGCATTTGGCAAGTGGAAATAATGTGGGGGCGAGTCACTGGCAAAGCCGAAGCCACTATAAAGGCAGCACAGGCAGCTGGGTAGACAGACCCCGGCGTTCCATGTCCCAGACCTATGTAGCAATCACCCTCACTATTCCCCCATTCCTCTCCCCAATCACTTGCAGTGTTTTGCTCTCCTCCCTCAGCTTTGGATTCAAGTGTGTCTGGGTCTCTCACTAAGAGGAACATGTGCAGGCCGGCACTGTGTACAGGGTGTTGCCACACCAACTTCGACTCACTGACCAGCTGGTTCTCATCTGACAGGTTAGATCTCTTTGCTCTGGCTGCAGCTGCACTTTCTTCCCCGACAATCTCTCCCCTCTTCTCCAGTGTAGATGTTCTATTCTGCTTCAGTCTCCTTTTTTACTCCTCTCTGTCTTCTCGGCCAAGCCACACCTTTTCTCTGCTTTCCACTTTCCTTCCCCGCCATGCACAGTTCCAGCACAGCTGAAGGGCTCTTTCTGTAAGTGGGGACTCTGATGGTACAGGGGGACTCTGTTGGTACAGGGGGACATGGGATGGGGGAGATGGGACTGGAGAAGGAGAAAGACATGGGATAGAGGAGGTGTTTACATTGCTTTATTAATATTATTAAATGTGTTGTTGTTAATATTTATTCCGCATAAAACATTTCACAGTGTCATTTCATGTGAATTTATAAGGGCATGTTTAGGGGCGAAATTAGGGGCGGGGAAGGGTAGGGGTTGGGTGGGGCAACTGGTGGCGAGTAACTTTTAAGGCCTGGCTAGTAGCCAAGGACTTGAAACTTTAAGCCCTGCCTTAGCAGCTTTGGGAGCCACTATGAGTCTACATGTAGAAGATGATTTAAATGGTAATTCTGATACTGAGTCTGGTTAAATATATATTTGCTTGCACATGATTAGATGCTAATAGTCAAAAGAGCTTCCCCTAATTCGTTAAGGTAAGTGAATACCTGATATTTTAACAAATTAGAGAATCCTCAAATCCCTATTGTTGGGGGCACTTCTTCATTTAATTATGTCGCTTTACAAATGTTAAATAGATACACAAATGTATGACATTGCACACACTACCAGAAATTTAAAAAAAAAGTGAGATTACCGTAAAAGTGGGTCAGAAAACCACAACAGAGTTTACCCTTTTTGTTTTCATGAAAGTAAATGTCAAAAGTGTCTAGACTGACAAAATATCTTTCTATAAATAATTTTTACACCTTGTGCTATGTGCATTTAAATCTGAAAAAAAAACCTGAAGTGTAAATAATTTTACATTTTCAATAGACAACTGTGATGGTGTACACTATCTAGAGACCTGTAAATTTGACCTACAACTTCATAGAGCTAGAAGACAGGCAAACAGGACATACAAGATTGTTCATAAAGGTATTGTTCAAAGGTATGTGATTTTTTTGCCTTGCTATTAAAATTCTTACTTTTCCTCTGTCTTCTTGTATTGATGTTTCTATTTCATTGTTCTTTTATTAATTTTCTCGTAAACTTACCGGTAGTTAACCCTGTCATGAACAGGAAGCGATAAATGCCTAATCCTACTGTTCTGCTCAGACATTTATCAGGGGCATTTTCTGAATGCAGTGGCCACTGTGGACCTTCAACAAGGGAGATAAATACCACAGTCTAGCTTATGAAAGAACTTCATAAAATAATGACTACTTAGCATCTAGGCATGATAAAGTCATCTTCACATTAGGGCTCCCCCTTTACATCTGTGTCTCCTCTTATATCACAGTCTCCTTTTACATTAAAGTCCCTCCTTATTTTAGTCTCCTTTTACATCAAAGTATTGTCCCACATCAGAGTCTCCTCAGTTAAGAGTTCCACCTTAGCTCAAAAGTACCCACTTAGATCAGGTGCCCCCCTTTAGATCAGAATCCACCTGAGATAGAATCTCACCCAGATCAGATCCTCTCTTAGATCAGAATCCCCATTACATCATTATCATCCTTACATCAGTGCCCCCCTTAGATTAGAATCCCCCTTAGATCAATGTTCCTCCATACATTCGAGGCCTGAGTCGAGGTCTAGGGTCTAACAGACCCCAGATCTCTCCATAAAGAGGACCTGTCATAGCCCATGCAGTCACAAGGGATGTTGTTCATAGCAATAAAGTTGATCAAATAAAAATCAAAGATAGTGTAATTTTTTTTTCTAAATAAAATAAATAATACATTGGAAAAAAAAGCTAAAGTGCCCCCATCTGACCGTGCTGATGCTCAAATGTGTCTGTGTGCGCCGGTCTAACACGTATGCAGTAACTGCAATCACACCACATATATGAGATATTGCCATGAACGTCAGAGTGAGAGCAATAATTCTCACTTCAGACCTGCTGGGTAACCCTAAAATGGTAACCTGTATCGGCTTTTAAAGTGTTGCCTATTGGAATTTTTAGGTACTATAATTTGGCGTCATTCCACAGGCGGACGCAATTTTAAAGCATGACATATTTTGGAATCTATTTACTTGGCGTAACATCTTTTAAATCTTACAAAGCGATGGGTATTATATTGTGCTTTTGTGCATTAAAATTCATTAAAGTGTATTTAATTACCAAGATTTGGGCAATATATTGTGTTTTTAAGCATTAAAATTCAAAATGCATTTGCATAAGCATATGAAAAACTGCTGAACAAATACCATCTGACATAAAAATATGCAACACCCACCGTTTTATTCTCTATTGCCTCTGCTTAAGAAAATATTTAATGTTTGGGGGTTCTAAGTAGATTTATAGCAAAGAAAAATAATGATGATGTTTTATACATTTAGGGAGGAATGTAAAAATTGGCCCAGACTGGAAGTAGGTAAGATGCTTCTGCGGTGTCAGGCTCCTCTGTGTGGCTAGGCTGTGAAAAAATCTCACGTATGTGGTATCCCGATACTCAGGAGGCATAGCAGAATGTGTTTTGTTGTGTAATTGCAAGTATGTCTATGCTGTGTGAGAAAGCTTGTTAAAAGACAACTTTGTAAAAAAAAAACAAAAAAAAAAAACACATTTTATTTAATTTCTTCATTTTCCAAAAAACTGATAAAAAATTACAACTTCAAAAAACTCACCATGACTCATACTAAATACCTTGGAATGTCTACTCAGCAGTCAGTACGTCAGGACTGATCAGTTTTCAAATATACAGTATGTATCCTAATTTGTAGAATATAACTTTCACATAGACTAAATATACACTGTTTTGGGTTACTTTAAAAAAAAATCGTAGCAGAATACATTTTGGCCTAATTTTATGAAGAAAGATTGTTTATTTGCAAAATTTTATTAAAAAAACCCAAAGAAAAGTTTATCTAATTTTTTGGTATTCTTTTGTTTATATAGCAAAAAATAAAAAACCCAATGGTAAATAACCACTTGCCAACTGCGCTGTACCCGAATGACGGCTACAGTGTGGTTGTCCAGTTCTGGGAGGGCGTCATATGACGTCCTCCCAGAATGCGCCCTCCCGCGTGCCCCCGGTGATCTCCATGGTTGCTGTGTCTTACGGACACAGCTGATCACGTGATGTTGTAAAAGGCCAATCACAGCAGATCACCTGTAAATGCAGTTGCCGGTTATTGGCTGCACTTTCCTCATGCTGTCACAGCGATGACCAGCAATTGTCAGAGGATGCATCGGCCACCCACCAGTGCCGCCCAGCATTGCCACCCACCAGTTCCCAGCAGTGCTGCCAGTCAGTGCCACCTTATCAAACGCACATCAGTGAAGGAGAAAAATTACCTGTTTGCAAAATTTTATAGTAGAAACAAGGAAAAACTTTATTTTTCAAATTTTCTGCTTTTTTTGTTTATAGCGCACAAAATAAAACACCCAGTGGTGCTTAAATACCACCAAAAGAAAGCTCTACTTGTGAGAGAAAAAATTATAAAAATTTCATATGGGGACAGTGTTGCATGACCGCGCAATTGTCATTCAAAATGCGACAGCGCTGAAAGATGAAAATTGGCCTGGGCAGGAAGGGCATATAAGTGCCCAGTAGGCAAGTGGTTAATTACCACCAAGATAAAGCGCTATCTAAAAGAAAAAGATAAACATTTCATTTGGGTGCAGTGTTTCATGCCTGAGTAAGTGTCACTTATGAGAGTGGTGAAAGGTGAAAATTGTCCTGGACTGAGGAGCATGGCCAGATCTAGGGGGTACTGGGGTGGGCTATGCCCCCCCCCCATATTTCAGCTGCGCCCCCCCCCAGGCAATCCATGGACTTTGTCCTGCTGTCTGCCCTGCCCACACTCCAACTCCCTGCCAGTGCTGTGCCTAAGAAGATATGTGGGCGGGAAATTTGAAGCACTGCAGCCAACTACATGGTAGCTGCAGGATTGATTCCTTTGTCTGAGCCTGCAGAGACCATCCTAGGCGAGTGAGCTGAGCTCTGCACTACAGCTTAACTATCCCCATCTCCCTCCCTTCTATCTATCCCCCTTATCCCCCTCTATCTCACCCCCTTCTCTACCCCCCTACTCTCACCCCCTCTATCTCACCTCCCCCCCCCATCTCTCCCCCCTCTGTTTGTGTTAACACTCAGGGTCAACTTTAGTATTGTTGGGGATGGCTGACAATCTGAAGGCTGGATAGACTGATGGAGTTATTACTCACAAGTTTGTGATGCTTCTGTTTAACCCCTTCCTGTCCAGCCTCAGCATCCCTTTAGAGGCTTGTTCACATAAGCTTTGGTCTCTGAAGAGCAATCTGCATTCAAATCACTCTTCAGAGAGCAGTTGACAGGCAGTGCTGAGATGTAAAACCTTCTCACCACGTAGTTTAACCCCTAGAACCCCACACTAGTGCACTGAAACCACGTGCATTGCACACAGTTGTGGGTGTGCTTTCAGAGCAGTCTCATTCACTTGAATGGGTCACATTCAGCAGGCACTGCGCCCACAGAAAGCAACAGAGGATAGCATTTCTTCCACGGCCACAAAACATCACAGTGACAGTATGTGTACACCCCAACCATCCACAAATTTACAGACAGTTTGTATAAAACAGACACTTTTCTTCTATGCACAAGTGTTCATGGACAGGAGAAAAGTGCCCATAAAAAATCCTGATGCAAGGGGGGCACTCTGCCAGACTCTGATGCAAGGGGGGCACTCTGCCAGACTCTGATGCAAGGGGGGAACTCTGCCAGACTCTGATGCAAGGGGGGCACTCTGCCAGACTCTGATGCAAGGGGGGCACTCTGCCAGACTCTGATGCAAGGGGGGCACTCTGCCAGACTCTGCTAGATTCTGATTTAAGGGGGACTCTGCAGACTAATGTAAGGTGGTTTCACTCTGGGGACATTGATGAATGGGAGGACTCTGATGTGAATGTGGCTCTCATCCTGACTGATACACTCCATATGTTTTGTTTTTTACTTATTCTGACCCCTGTTCTCTGTACATTTTACATAGATATACAGTTGCAAGAAAAAGTATGTGAACCCCTTGGGATTACGTGGAGTTTTGCATGAATTGGGCATAAAATGTGCTCTGAACGTCATCTAAGCCACAACAATAGAAGAACACAGTCTGCTGAACGTAATACTACACAAACATTAGATGTTGCCATGGTTTAATTGCACATAACATGTAAACATTCACAGTGCAGAGAGGAAAAAGTATGTGAACCTTTGGACTTAATAACTGGTTGACCCTCCTTTGGCAGCAATAACCTCAACCAGACGTTTCCTGTAGTTGCAGATCAGACCTGCACAACGATCTGGAGTAATTTTGGACCACTCCTCTTCACAAAACTGTTTCAGTGTAGCAATATTCTTGGGATGTCTGGTGTGAATTGCTCTCTTAAGGTCATGCCACAGCATTTCAATCGGGTTGAGGTCAGGACTCTGACTGGGCCACTCCAGAAGGCGTATTCTGTGCTGTTGCAGCCATTGTTTTGTTGAATTACTTGTATGCTTTGGGTTATTGTCCTGTTGCATCACCCATCCTCTGCGGAGCTTCAGTTGGCGGACAGATGGTGGTACGTTTTCCTGCAAAATGTCTTGATAAACTCTGGAATTCATTTTCCCATCAATGACAACAATCCGTCCAGGCCCTGAGGCAGCAAAGCAGCCCCAAACCATGATGCTCCCTCCGCCATGTTTTACAGTGGGGATGAGGTTTTGATGTTGGTGTGCTGTGCCTTTTTTTCTCCACACATTGTTGTGTGTTCTTCCCAAACAACTCAATCCTGGTTTCATCTGTCCACAGTATATTTTGCCAGTAGTGCTGTGGAACATCCAGGTGCTCTTTTGCAAACTTCAAACGTGCTGCAATATTCTTTTTGGACAGCAATGGCTTCCTCCGTGGTGTCCTCCCATGTACTCCATTCTTGTTTAATGTTTTCCTTATTGTAGATGTGTCAACAAAAATGTTAGTATGTGCCAGAGATTTCTGTAGGTCTTTAGCTGACACTCTGGGATTCTTCTTTACCTCATGCAGCATTCTGCGCTGTGCTCTTGCAGTCATTTTTACAAGACGACCACGCCTAGGGAGAGTAGCAACAGTACTAAACTTTCTCCATTTGTAGACAGTCTGTCTTACCGTGGACACATGAACATCAAGGCTTTTGGAGATACTTTTGTAACCCTTTCCAGCTTCATGCAAGTCAACAATTCTTGATCGTAGGTCTTCTGAGAGCTCTTTTCTGCGAGGCATGGTTCACATCAGACAGTGCTTCTTGAAACCAGTAAACCCAAAACAGGTGTGTGTTTTTTAAGGGCAGGACAGCTGTCAGCAACACATCCAATATCATCACACTGATTGGAGTCAAGGTTGGCTCACTCCTGGCTCCAATTAGCTCTGGGAGAAGTCATTAAGCTAGGGCCTCACATACTTTTTCCTCCCTGCACTGTGAATGTTTACATGTTATGTGCAATTAAACCATGGCAGCATCTAATGTTTGTGTAGTATTATGTTCAGCAGACTGTGTTCTTCTATTGTTGTGACTTAGATGACGTTCAGAGCACATATTATGCCCAATTCATCCAAAACTCCACGTAATCCCAAGGGGTTCACATACTTTTTCTTGCAACTGTACATAGACCTGACTAAGGTGTTTATTTTCTCAACAGTTGCTGGCTTTAATGGAGTTCCTCTTTAAAGTAGGCTCAGTAAGACGGCCCAGACATTAGTGATATTTTTTCATTCAACAATATGTTGAAAAAAAACAAAAATTACTCGATTCTCTCATCCACAAATTCAATGTGGATGGAGAATCACTCCTGCTGAGGTAATGTTCTGACAGCAAAGAGACTTCAATGCCACCAGAATACACTGATCAGTGCTTCCAGATATAGTCGGTGGTGCTAATAGCACAGAACGTTTCCTAGAGGCTGATTGTACAGAAGTCGATTGGTTCCTACTGAAGCAGATGAATTTTGATCCAAGTAAAAATTTCCTTTGTGTGCATAAAAACATATGAAATGGAAACAATTAATAAAAAAAAAATGTTCCTTTCTCCTGAGGTTTATTTGTGTCTTTGAAACTGTTAGATGTGGCACAGTATTTAGTATTTTGTGGGTACGAGGACTGTGGTATAAGCGTGCATTGTATAAAGCAGGCACAGATTCTGTTCAAACCCACCCGCTGGCCAGCCACTGACCTTATTTCTCTGCTCTTTCCCAGGGTGTCCCATGTCTTTCATGATCCCAGTCTTGATCACATTTTGTAATGCGGCTTTGATTTTTTAATTGTAAAGTCAGTCACATTACTTGTTATGAGTATTGTAAATACTGCCCATGTTTACATATTGTTTATACTGTTTAGAAGCAAAGTTTACCTTTAAAAACATATTATATGGCCTGTGCACTGCTGACTGACTGTCCTCTGCCCCACTTTACACTGGCCTACAAACTGCTGATCCCTGAAATACACTACCATACTGACCCCTGTCCGCCACCCTGCACGTCCTCTGCCCTGCTGACCCCCAGTACACTCCGCTACTGATTCCTTTTTTTGTACACTGCCCTGCTGACCTATCCTTTGCCCCCCTGACATTTTTTGCACCCCATATCAGACTGGCATCTGGCTCTGCTGAAGAGGGTGAAAGTGTCCAAACTTGAAGTGGTTAAAGTAGTGTTATTTCTTGGTATTGTTTTGGCTCAGTAGATTTATAGAATTTAGTGTGGCAATTGATTGTTGTATCAGCTTGTCAAGCCTTATTAACATTTATAAAGGAGCCAGTGCTCCACAATCGCATGGGCATGTCAACATTGCTCTTGGGAAGGATTTTTTTCTTCACCATTTCACCTCAGCATCTTAGCCACTTCAAGTCCGGACACTTTCACCCCCTTCCACTCCAGGACAATTTTCAGCTTTCAGTGCTATCCCACTTTCTTATATTTCAATATGTTTATTAGGATTTTTAGAAACAGTACACAAAAAAAAGACAGAAAACGCAACCCGCCAACATGATGAGTTGTAGAACATTCAAGCACACAAGAACAAAATCGATCAATAATGTGGAATGAGGAAAAATATACTGATAGCATATTTAGATTTTCATCGATTAGCAACAAATTGCACCATAAGCGAATTGGTACAAAAATATCATTGACATAGTAGATAGGAGTAAAAAACAAAGAAAGAAAAAAAAAAGGAAAATGTGGAGAGAACTGAGAGAAGAAAAGTAGAGAGTAGAATAATGAAATGAAATAAGAGAGGGCCAGCCAAGAATCTGTTAAGTAACAAATATATCGAATACATGGATCGCAAGTGCTCTCAAATTTAGAAGTATTGTTATTAAGTATACCATTAATCATAATCCAATTAAGTTTATGTTTGACTAAGTACAGCGATATTGCTGGCCATTTTCAGTGTTTGGCTATCGCATCTCTCGCTGCCAACAGGATATAAAGAATCAATTTAACTGATTTCTTGGGAATATCAGTGTGTAATAGTTGAAATAGGGCCACTTCATGGGATCTACAAATGTAAACTCCCATTACTGAGTAAAGGAAATTAAATAAACAGATCCAAAACCTAGTCACTGCAGGGCATGTCCCCCAGATGTGGAGAATAGTACCCTCCTGTCCACAATGTCGAAAACAGATGGGTGACACGGATGGGTACATTTTAGCAAGACCTGTAGGGACTAAATACCAACGGAGAAGCGTTTTGTAGTTAGATTCAATGAGTGTAGTGTTAATCAAGAGTTTAGATAAAGCATTAGCCATATTCCACCAAGCGTCTAACTCCAGAGAAATATTTAAATTTTTTTCTCATTGCACCATATGAGAGTTTAACATTTCAATCAATAATGGAAGCATATATATTGGATAGACGACCTTTCACCGTTCCAGAAGCCCCACAGGAGACTTCAAGAGGGGTGAGCGTACAGGGTTCCATCAGTAATTTAAGCTTGCTAGTGATAAAAGACATAATGTGACTATAACAAAACAGTTTGCTAGAAGGCAGTTTGCACTTTGTCTGGAAATATTGGAAAGAATATTGACAAAGTCCTTCCAAATAATCCCCAATGTGTAAAAAGCCCTTATTGATCCACCATTGAAACACAGATGGTGTTAAACCAGGTGTGAATTCAGGGTTACAAAAGACTGGGGTCAGAGGGGTATGTAGGGAAAATAAAGGCCTATGGGCCTGCCACCTATCCCAGATCGCTAAAGAATATGATAATGTAGGGCAGAGGATGGGAGGATGCAACTGACTGGGAAGCCACATAAGGGAGCCAATAGCATACGGAAGACAAGATAGGGCCTCAATGTCAACCCATTGAGGTACATAGCCCCTGGCTGTAGTGTAGGAGAGCTGCATTATCTGAGCCTGCATGAAAATAAGTCACAAGATTAGGAAGTCCCAAAACCGCCATGCTTTTTCTGAGAATATAAAGTTGAATTATTGACCCGAGGATGTTTGCCTCCCCATATAAATTTAAAGACATCAGATTGTAAGCGTAAGATTTCTCCTCTCGGGACCGCAATCGTTAGAATCCAAAAATAATATAGCAGTCATGGCAAAAACGTCATTTTAATGGAATTGATTCTACCAAACCAGGATAAAGAGGGGGATAGTTAGCACGATATAGCATTGAAATAGAGCTCGTGAGATGGATCCCCAAATAAGGGAGGGAGCGAGGGGCCCACTGAAAATTAAAGTTGTCCCGAAGATATTGAACCTCCAAGGGGGGTAAAGAAATATTTAAAGAAGTTGTTTTAGAGGAATTCAGAGTGAGACCTGAGGCTATAGGGAATCGGTGAAGTAAATTGAGCAAATTAGGTAAGGACACTCGAGGAGCAGACACATGCATCAGCAAATAGGGCACATTTATGATCTTGTTGGCCACAATAGATACTGGAGATAGCAGGGTCAGAACGAATAACTATAGCAAGGGGTTCCATTGTTAATGCAAAAAGTAAAGGGGAAGGGGGCAACCCTGTCTAGTGCCTCTCCTAATAGGCAGAGGAGTCAATTTATATCCACAAATAGAGACCTGAGCTGATGGGTTACAATATAAAGCCCGTAAAAGAGTCAAGAAAAAGGAGCCGAACCCGAATGCACCTAACATCTGAAATAAGTAGTCCCAAGTCAGACTGTCAAACGCTTTATGGAGATCTAGAGACAACAGGATTTCCCTCAACAAGGAATTGTCCCAATTAGATTGTACAGCTGACAGTAGTGCCAAGGTTTGGCGAATTTGATGCAGTGTTTGACAACCGCTAATGAACCCTGATCGATCATCGTGAATATATTGAGCTAAAAACTTAAGGCATAAAGCTAGAACTTTAGTGAGAATCTTAAGATCACAATTAATCAAGGAGATAGGACGATAATTAGAGATGGCAGTAGTATCTTTATTAGGCTTAGGAAATACGCTAATGAAAGCTTTCTTTTCGTCAGAAGGTACCTCTCCACCGTCTTGTAAATAATTAAAATAATAGGACATATGTGGAATCAGAAGGTCAGGGAAAGCTTTATAATAAGCATGAGGAAGGCCGTTCGGTCCTGGGGAATTATGTGGAGCTAAAGTATAAGGCGTTCTGAATCTCCTCGCAAGTGATAGGCTGATCCATGAATTCTCTATGGGCTTCCTGAAGAGAAGGAAGAGTTAAAGAAGTCAGGAAACTTTTTACAGATGAGGTGTCCCATGGGGGTTGACGGTATAGATCAGTATAAAAGGAATGAAACTCCTTTAAGATTTTACCAGGATCCTGAGATAGAGCACCAGTGGACAGACGAATTTTAGGAAGGGCCACATGAGACCGTCTAGGAGACAGCTTGCGTGCTAGTAATGTCGTTGGTCTATTCCTCCAAGTGAAAAATGTATGATTGGCCCAACATAACTGTTTATCTGCTGTAGTAGTAAGGCATACATTAAGTTCCAATCGGGCCTGGTCAAGTTTAAGTAATAGAGCAGGATCAGGCGTCTTTTTATGTTGGGCGACAAGATCAGTATACGCTTTAGATTTAGTCAGAATCAGTTTGTTACGAGCCTTTTTAAGTCGAAGACAATTGAATAAGAAAACCCCAAACCGAGGCTTTATGAGCCGCCCTATTAATAGCCGGATTCATGTCATCCATCTTATTCATCTCAAAGTAGAATTTCAGATGTGTTGAAATATCAAGACAATAAGAAGCGGTACCTAAGAGGGATTCATTAAGGCACCAATGAGGAGAAGTCTTCCCATGTGTCCAAGACGAAAGCATTAAAAGAACCTGGTCATGGTCAAACCAAGGTGTAGAGACAATTTTGACTGTAATCAATCTAGAGAGTGAGTTCGTATGGAGGAATATATGGTTGATGCAGGAACAACAATTATGAGCTCTAGAGAAATGGGAATAATCTTGGGAAGTAGGATTATCCTCCCTCCAAGCATTGACGAGATCATAGCAAAATAAAAGCTGAGCAAACTTATGGCTCTGTCTAGAAGGGGATTTAAGCATGATGATACAGGATCAATCCAGCAGCTGGTCTAATGCTAAGTTAGAATATCCAGCCATAATACCATCGCACTCAAACTCAGAAGCCAAAGCACTCAATAAGGAGTGAAAAAACTCCACCTGATTGGTATTTGGAGCATAGAACACTAGAAAAGTAATTAAGTTTTCTCATAAGTGACCTTTCACCAAAAGATGGCGTCCCTCCCGATCCTTAATAATTTTAGATTCAGTAAAAGACAAACGACGGGATAAACAAAGGGCCACCCCCCTTTTCTTTTCTGTGGCATTAGCAAAAGAGCAAAGAGGATAATCTTGGTGGACATACCAAGGGGTACAAGAAGGTGGAAAATTTGTCTCCTGAAGGGCTACTACATCCGCACCAAGAGAGCGGTATGAAATAAAGGTTTTAATACCTTTGGAAGGGGAGCCGAGCCCCTGGACATTATGAGAGACCAACAAATAAATATAAAAGTACATTTACAGTGCCTATGATCACTTTAGCAACTTTACACATCTGCATACATATTATGATATCTCCAATAGCAACCTAACATCCTAATGATAATAACAGATCTGTGCAGTAGCATGCCCTGAATCCCTGGTGGTTACCCTAGGTCCCAGGTGCTGCAATCACCAACACCACAGCAGCATCTCCCTACCACTTGCCACCTGCATCAACAGTAAGACGGCAAATTTTGGAAGGCTGCCCCCCCCCCAGAGTTGCAAAATGTCCCAGATCTGCCAGGACAGTTCCATTTTCTACAAAGTTATCCTGAAATGGCTTTGTCCTGACCTATGTCCCAGAATCCAAGCCATGGGGATGCCCCTGAGGCTTCAGAAAAAGGGTTTGTGAAATCTGTCCTCAGTCAATTTCTCTGTCTCAAGTAGAACATCAGAGGTCTGTTTAGACCCCTAATATTTCACTAAAGCCCCCCAACAGGGCTCCTAAAAAGCTTTAAAAAATAAATAAAAATACTTTTCTGAAAAAAATTAAGTTATAAAAAAAAAATAAATTACTGACACCATCCACTGGCATACTGACATGTGCACTGAACTGCTGACACCATCCACTGCTCCACTGACACTGTCCACTGCTCTGCTGACACTGTCCACTGCCCTACTGACAAAGTCCATTGCTCTACTAACATCAACCTCTGCCCTACTGATACCGTCCTCTTTGGGGGAATGGGGGGGTGCCAAACTGAGTATTTGCCCCAGGTGAAATAATGTCTAGCATTGCCATTGGAGTCACAGCACAGTAAAAAAGTTGCAGCAAAACAGCAGGATCTTGGTGAAACACAATTGTGGTTTATTTATGAGGTCTGTGATCACAATTTGCAGGTATCAAAACAGAGAAATAAAAACAAACACAGGAAATAAACCCTTGCCACATTGGACATCTAACTGCAAACACAGGAACCCAACACAGCCTACTACTGCTCAGACACTTGGCTTTCACACAGAAAATTTCAGAGTCCGTAGTCACACAGACTTATGCCCCGTACACATGTTGAGAATATCGTACAAGTGATCTTTCAAATTTTTTTGCATGCTAGTCTCATATTGCATACACTAGTGATACTATCCATACGAAAAATCACGTACGATGAAATATAATGTGCCATGTGCGTAGCCACGTAGCAGTGTGGAATTGGAAGTGATGTACTGTACATATGACCCCTGAGTTTGCCATACCCAGGGTTCTGAGTGCCACCGCGTGATTGTTGTCTGCACACATAGCTTCTTTCGTGTACACAAGTGATTAATCGAAATGGACTTCTGCATTGACTGAACATTTCCAGTTGCTATGCTTGGAGTTCTGGCCATGTGCAATGTCAGGCAGAAAAAGAAGGGAAAACAAAAGATATGGTCAAAGCAATGGCTGCGAAATAGAGACCAATATTAGCACATCTCTTCTGCATGATTTGCAGGAAAATAACCATGATGATTTCAGGAACTAACTGCACATGGATGATGAATGCTTCCAAGCTTTATTTCACATTGTGACACCTGCTATACAGAAAGTAGATACTCCGGGGGGGGGGGGGCGTAGCCGGCAGTGGATGAAGACGGCTGCTCAGTGAGTGATCCACGGGACAAAGACAGCGTCAGGAGGCAGCAGGTATACCCGCCACTGACATAGTAAGCCCTCTAAGTGAGGGGGGCACACAGGAGGCTGCATGGAGAAAAGAAAAAATAAGGAGGGGCCCAGCAAATTGACTGAGTTTTTTACTCCGGCAGGCGGCCCCTCCCCCCAAGATGGCGCTGATCACTATCCCTCTGCCGAGATCCAGGGACATGTGAGGGGAGAGGGTCACAGTCCTCCCTTGCACACATCCAGCCCGGTAGTGACTGCAGGCTCTGCAATATCATCCCCATCAAACAGCCTACAGAAGCACAGACAACGCTGCTCTGCAGATGTGCATTCTATGAGTGAACAGATAAATACCAATTCATTCTCACATAATACTACCAGTGAATTCATCGAACACTTAGAAGATTACTCCACAGAGTCCTTACCCTTTACGGCCACAGTAATGAAAGATATGTTAATTACCCTCAAAGGTTCCCTGCATAAAGATATAATGGGATTTGTGGAGCAAGTTAACAAGGTTGTTGAATGTTTAGAGGAACGAGTCACGCATGTGGAAACTAAAATGGGTGAATTTGTTAAAGCACATAAGAAATTAGTTGACGCACATAATGAGGCAGAAGAAGATGTAAGAGCTCTAAAGGTGAAATTAGCAGACTTGGAGGACTGCTCTCACAGGAATAATTTGAAATTCAGGGGCATAGGCAAAAATATACCTGCTGCGGAACGCAAATATATCCAACAAATGATTTCTGCACTGCTACCACACACTCCGAATAGGGAAGTAGTGGTGGATAGGGCCCATAGACTGCCTAAGTCCTCATTTCTACCTGATCACATTCCTAGAGATATAATAGCGAGAATTCACTTTTATCACATCAAGGAGGAATTAATGCTATTTGCTCGGAAAAATACTCCACTTCCTGCCCCCTATGCTGGGATTTCATTATTCACCGATCTTTCACAACATAATATTTTGGCACACAAAAAATTGCTCTCCTTCACGAAATTACTACGCAATAACGACATCAAATACCAGTGGGGCTTCCCCAATAAATTAATTATCACTAAAGATAACCGGGTGCTTACGGTCAACTCTGAAGAAGAGGTATTCCAACTAGCCAAAAAATGGGGCCTTCTACCAACAGATGAAACGCCAGCGCCTAACAAAGCTTCACCCAAGAAAATAACACCTGACTTGGAACAAGTAGCAGGATGATGCGCCAGGTTGCTACTTCTCCATGCCTCCTACTTATTTGCTGTGTACCCACTGTGCTCTTGGACAGCAATTTAGTGAGCTGCGTTTCTCGGCTCTGAACCCCCCACTCACCGTAGAGATTGATTTCACACAAAGTTTCACGTTAACTGTTCTTTTTGTTTCGTTACACGTTTTCTTATCCTCTTTTCCAACCCTTTTTCCACAGAACATCCTGTTCAGTAAGATATGTAATAAACATACCCTGACTTTCTCCTCGCTGGATCACTTTGGGTCTTGTAAGTTTACCTGTTTGGATTGTCTATGCTACTATGCAGTTTCCTTCTGCACCACATGAGGATAACCTTTTATCATTTTTCCTGAAATCATCATGGTCTTGAAAATAATATCTATGAATGTCCATGGCCTTAATAGCCCATTTAAACGCCACTCTATGTGGAGAGAAGCAGAACAACTTGCTGGAGATGTGGTTTGTGTTCAGGAAACTCATTTCGCATCCACTAAAACTCCACATTGCTCACATCATATGTTTCTACATATTTTTATATCCAATGGTCCTGATAACAAATGTGGTGTTCTTATAGCTGTTCGCAATTCCGTTGCATTCTCGCTGTTGTCTGATAACAAAGGTAGATACCTAAATATTGTGTGTGAATTTAACGATATCACTTACACCATAGTCAACCTCTATGCTGCTAATGTGCACCAGATCCACTTTCTCAATTCTCAGCGGAAAAAAGTAGCTAAAATCCAGAAGGGCTTCTTATTATTTTGTGGAGACTTTAACGCTATTATAAATAATTCATTAGATGTTTCCCATCCCTCTCGCAGCCTGAGACACTCTTTAGCCAATGTGCTATCTGAAGCCAATTTGTAGGATCCTTGGAGATGTCTACATGCATCTGAAAGAGACTACAAGCACTACTCTACACCTCACAAATCTTACTCGAGAATAGATCTCTTCTTGACGGATATCCAATTATTGCAAAATATCTCCAGTGCTGAAATCCACCCATGACGTGGTCGGATCATGCATCTATTTCACTAAGCATTGAAGAGTCTTTAAAATTTTCTCCAGTGTTTTTATGGTGCAATGATATATCTATGTATTATAACCCTGCTTTTCGTTCTACCCTTACTACAGCTTTACAAGAATATTTTGACATTAACTCTTCTCCTACGACAAATGTATTTAGTACATGGTGCGCTCATAAAGCATTTTGTAGAGGTTTACTCTTAAAAATGGCCTCCCAAGCGAGGCGGGACAGGAACAAAAATTTTTTAGATTTGGTGGATAGGATATCCAGACTAGAACAAATCCATAAACAATCCTTATCTCCCACTGTATTGCAGGAACTTCAAAAAGCTAGACTTGAGCTTAGGACCCTTATGGCATGGCGACATGCTTTAAATCTAAAAAAAGCTAAGACAACCTTTTATATGCAAGGGAATAAAGCGGGGAAAATGCTTGCGAGATTTCTCGCTACTAGGCAATCTAAATCTAAATTAGCATCAATCCTGGACCCTGTGTCAAATAAACCTACCTATCATCCTAATAAAATAGCGGTCGCGTTCCGATCTTATTATTCCCAACTATATAATTTTAAAGAGGATCCTTCCACTCCACAGCCTACCCCAGAGCTGATCCATAAATTCCTACATAATCTACCACTTCCTAAATTATCACAGCAAAAATTGAAAGGGCTCAATCAACCTATTTTGGAAAACGAGATAAGTGCAGCTATCAAAGCTTTAGCTAAAGGGAAATCCCTGGGGGTGGATGGCTTTACTGCAGAATACTATAAGGAATTTCAATCAATTTTAGTACCTCACCTTAAAAGAACTTACGACGAAGCAGTGTCTACATCCACATTTCCACCTGAAATGTTGAGGGCTATTATCGTTACTCTACCCAAACCAGGAAAAGCGTCTGACTGCCCTCAAAATTTTAGACCAATCTCCCTACAGATCTTAAAATTTATGCTAAAATCTTAGCAAATTGTTTATTAAATATTACTCCTCTTCTCATTCAGGCTGACCAAGTGGGTTTTGTAAAAGGCCGGCAGGCTGCAGACAGGACCCGTAGGATTCTTAATTTGATGCATTTGGTTGAATCAAGGGGGCATCAGGTGGTGTTCTTGGAACTAGATGCCGAGAAGGCAGAGTCCACTGGCAATATCTGGATGCTACTCTAACTCAATTTGGTATCAACAGCTTCATAAAATCTGCCATTATGGCGTTATATACAGTCCCCTCAGCTCAGGAATTCACATCCAATGCTTTTTCTGATCCCTTTAATATCACAAATGGTACAAGACAGGGTTGCCCTCTGTCCTCTATCATCTTTTCGTTGGTGATGGAACCCCTAGCAACCGAGATTAGAAATAATCCACGGATCTTGGGCATTCAGGTAGCATCCGCATCTCATAAAATTGGTCTATTTGTGGATGATGTCATCCTAACTGTTACTGACCCAAGTGAACTCCCTCACAGCAATCTCAACTTCCCTGCAGTCTTTTAGTGAAGTATCTTATTACAAACTTAATATTACAAAATCTTGTGCCCTCCCAATTGCTATCCGAAAAAGTCCTCTGAGTTCCCTTAAGGACAAATTTCCCTATCATTGGACTAATAAGAAATTGGACTATCTGGGTATCTGTATTTCAGCTCCATCCTCACATACCTTTAAAAATAATTTAGAAAAATTGTACCAGTCCACTATATTGGAAATGCAAAGAATCGATAAATTTGAAATTTTGTGGGTTGGTAGAATAGCAGCATTCAAGATGCTGATCTTACCCAAAATATTATATTACTTTAGAACAATCCTGATTCTTATCCCTCAGAACTATTTCCATAAATTAGAGGTGGCCATAAAAAGATTCATCTGGCAAGGGAAGAAACCGCGTATTCCGTTTGTGTCACTGACTAAAAATAAATCCAAAGGAGGAAGAGGCCTTCCAGAAATCTCTATGTATTATTATGCAACAATTCTAGACCAACTTCTAGCCTGGTTTGCCCCTTCAGACAAATTATGGGTACAAATATAACAGAATGTGGTCCCTAATAAAGACCTATGGGCACTTCTTTTGGCTAGATCGGTTGCCTCTAAGATTTTACTTACTTCCTTACCGTCTATCACTGCAACATTGGAAGCCTGGATAATAGGTATAAATAAATTATCTGACTCGTCCCCCAAAATTCAAGTCAATATCCCACTTTCCGCATATGAATACTTTATTCTAAATCTTAATACTAAAACCCTAAGAGACCTTGGTTACAACACTTTTGCCGATATAGGAAATTATGTCCCGAATAAAGGATTACACCCTTTTTGGCAGATTAAGGGATATCTTGGTACTGGCTTGAAGACATGGCTGGAAATAGATTCTAAACTATGGCATACTATTACTAATCCCATTAGACTGAAAAAGGGAATCTCCTGGTTCTATAAATTTCTACATTACGATAATGACCTATCCACGCTAAGTTGTGTGGGAAAGTGGGAAAGGGATCTTCAAAGATCCTTTACACGAGATGAATGGGAGAATGCCATGGGTAGTAACTTGAGCATCACTAAATGTACCAATCACTGGGAATGATCCCTGAAATTACAGCATCGAAGCTACCTTACCCCATACAAACTATCTAAAATGTACCCCAACGTTTCTCCATTGTGTTCGAGAAATTGTGGTGGCGAAGGGAACATTCTCCATATTATGTGGAGGTGTCCTCGCTTACAGTTGTTTTGGCAAGAGGTCTTTGCTTTTATTTCAAAAGTGATGGGTACAACATCCACTCCGACACCTAGTTTAGCCTGACTTAGTATCAATTTGAACCTTTTCCCAGGCAAATATAGAACCATAATAGGTCATATCTTTATTGCCGCTAGACTGGCCATTACCAATAAATGGAAATCAACAAATATTCCTTCTATTTTAGAAGTGACTCACAGAGTACAGACACATTATGTATACGAGAGGGCCTTGGCAGTTACCCATCAGTCTATGGGGAAATTTGAAACAAAGTGGTCCGGTTGGACCGAGATATTTTCGTCAAACAACGGTAATGTTTAGAGTTGAGTGAGAGGCGGTCCCAAATAATTAATGTGAGCTCTGTTACCTCCTTCCCTTTAGGGTTGCTTTGGTTCTCACTTTCTTCTTTTTTCCCTTACCCCCTGGTACCTACTTTGTTTGATCTTCTCTTTTCCTCCTCATTTGTTATACATAATCTTCTCAAGAGATCTGGTTCAAATGGGCCCGTATATCCGGGTTAATTATGACTAATATTAGTAAAATACTATGCAATTACAGTATGCTATATGTGTATGCATTTGGATTGGACATGTAACCTCCACCTATTGCAACTTATAGTTGATGTATATTGTATTCATGGCCCTCAGGCCATCTTATGTCTGCTACAGCAATCTTAAGACTGTATTTGAGATGTGATGTTGAGCAAGAGATGTGTGTACCCAATTTCTAACCTGAACCTTGTATTTTTGCACTTTTATACAAAATTCTAATAAAAAGGATTTGAAAAGAAAGTAGATACTCCTATGCGGAAATCTATCAATCCAGAGCAAAGACTGATAGCAACGCTGCACTATCTGACAACAGGGAGAAGTCTGCAAGATCTCAAGTTCACTACAAGCCCTAGGAATAATACCTGAAACTTGCAAGGCTCTCATTGATGCGCTGAAGGAAGACCATATAAAGGTAAATTTACACCTACTTTATACAGTTAGGTCCATATATATTTGGACAGGCACAATTTTATTTTTTTCAGGTATTTACCAAAACATATTCAAACTATAGTTATATTATGGATATGGGCTGAAAGTGCACACTCTCAGGTTTAATTTGAGGGTATGTACATCCAAATTGGAGGAAGGATTTAGAAATTACAACTCCTAAGAGTAGCCATCTCCCCTTTTTCAAGGGACCAAAAGTAATTGGACATTTGAATCAAAAGCTGTTTCATGGCCAGGTGTGGGCTACTCCATTATTTCTTCATCATTTAAGCAGGTTAAAGGTCTGGAGTTGATTCTAAGTGTGGTATTTGCATTTGGAATCTATTGCTGTGAACCTACATCATGCGTTCAAAGGAGCTGTCCATAAAGGTAAAACAGGCCATTGTAAGGCTTCAAAAATTAAACAAATCCATCAGAGAGATAATAGCAACATTAGGAGTAGCCAAATGAATAGTTTGGTACAGTTTGGTACTGAGGAAAGAACGCACTGGTGAGCTCAGCAACATAAAAAGGCAAGGACGTCGACGCAAGACAACAGTGGTGGATGATATCGATCCTCTCTATGGTAAATAAAAACCCATTCACAACATCCAGACAAGTTAAAGGCACTCTCCAGGAGGTGGGCGTATCATTGTCAAAGTCTACAATCAAGAGAAGACTTCGCAAGAGCAAATACAGAGGGATCATCACAAGGTGCAATCCATTTATAATCGTGAAGACTTCGGAGGCTCAGAGCAGAAGCGGTGAAGGGGTAGTAGCCGTAATTCTGTTATGGCCAAGAAGACCATGGTTTTCTTTACTGACGCAGCTCAGCTTTCGGGATCCAGTTCCTCTCCCTCTCAAACTCCCTCTCTTAAAATTGCTTGCTTACTGAAATACTGTATGTCTGCCACTTCCTGCCTCATTCCTGAAAATTTGCTTGCAGCAGGTGTTGAAGACGGCATCACACTTGCATCTACGAATGGGAGGAACTTGTCATGCATGCCCATTGTTCACAAAGACAAATGAACGTGGAACATGTATGTCGTTCTGTATACTGGATTCATCCATCAGAACGTTGACCAGAAGAAACTCTGACAAGCAAGAAAAAAAAGTTAGCAAATGACCGAAAGTTAGTAGCCTTTTTACTTTTATATGCATGTTCAATCATAATATGTTATGTTATGTTTTATATCAGATATCTACTGCAATATTAGTTTTTGATAATGCAAACATACAAATGCAGTGACAGCTGTCAGAATAAATAGAGTAAATATCTCTATATTGTATATTGTCATGTCATATGTTGTCGAAGGTAGCTGAGCACTGTTTTTTTCCCCTTTCCAGCAATAATGACAGACAAGTTCACCTGCCTGGACTTCCTGCCACAGTTCATTGAAATGTACAGACAAATGCCATGCCTTTGGAAAATCAAATCCAAGGAATATTCTGGTGAGGCCCTAAAGAAACTTGCTTATTTATGTAAAGGAGTTTGCCCTAAACCCACTCTGGATTATGTCAGAAAAAATAGCTAACCTATGAACTGTGTTTAAAAAAATAATTAAACAAAATAGAGGAATTCAAAAAAGCAGGAGCTGGAACTGGTGACATTTATGTACTGCGACTATGGTACTTTGAAAATCTTTGGTTCTTGACAGAACAGGTTGATGCAAGAGCATCACCATGTACTCTGCCATCAACCTCTGCAGCCTCACAAGATTCTGATTATATTCTGTCCCTTTAACAGGATCCAGAAATCTCACATGAGGAACTATTGTCAGAGGGCAACACTGTTAATGAGGACTTGGTTCTTGCAACTCCACTGCCACGTGTGCCCAGAGGCAAGATGGGGATACATTTGGATGATGCTACCTCTGTGTTTCTGACAAAGGCAACTGCTGAATTGGAAAGGAAGCCAGTTGACGTTGATGGATTTGGAATAGTGCTGTCCAATAAACTGAAGAAGATGTCTTATGAGCAACGACAAATTGAGGAAATGCTGTTGCTTGAAGTGGTACATAAAGGTGTCACTGGATAACCGACAAAACAACCCACTTGACTGAACAAGAAGTTTTGCCATTGGGAACACTTTCTATACATCAAACATATGTGAAAGGATACATTGTTGCGCCTCGCAATAAATTATTTAAACCAATATTCACATCTCCATAAATAATAAGCGACACAAAAATACATTTTAAAAGTCAATATATCACAGACAGTGAATAAATAATAAAAAGTATTAAGAAATCTCCATGCATGTGATGTTAATTTCTTCTTCAATTATACCATGCAGCGTTCACTGCTTTCCACCTTTTTGTGATCCTCCACAAAAACATACATGGTGATACCCACCACCATTCACCACTGCGCTCACCTCCACAATTGGACCTGGCTCCCGCATGACTTCTGTTTGGAAGGCGCAGCAATATAGCCTTTCATATATGTTTGTTTCTATTGGTTGTGGGAATTGTTTGCTAGCAGCCACTCTATACAAATACATATATGGTTTATTGATAATATAATATTTGTACACATATTGGATTTAATTAGTTATATATATGTATTGATTTTTAATAATAGAGGTGCGGGGTACATTTATCTATCATTTGTCTACACCTTCTATGCATCCCTTTGTGTCCCAGCCATTACACCACCAGGACACAAATTAGCAGTATCCTTGAGCGGAAATGGCACATTCACAATAGCCAATGGATTTCAACTATACCCAACTATAGATCTTTGTTGTTTATTGCCCCTGCTGTCTGAGTTTTCAGTATAGCAAAAGTTACGTGTTGAAATGCAAATTACAAGTTCAATTAGTTGCACTTTTGTTATGCATTTAATCCTGTTTTTCCAAAAAGTATATTGGTGTTAAAAATTGATGCTTAATATATCTGTAATATATATTTTAAATGTTTTCAAGTTGTTTTAGCACAGTTTAATACAAATGTTATATTGCAAACATACACTTGTCTCCTTGTTAAGCTAGGGCCTCACATACTTTTTCCTCCCTGCACTGTGAATGTTTACATGTTATGTGCAATTAATCCATGGCAACATCTAATGTTTGTGTAGTATTATGTTCAGCAGACTGTGTTCTTCTATTGTTGTGACTTAGATGACGTTCAGAGCACATTTTATGCCCAATTCATGCAAAACTCCATGTAATCCCTAGGGGTTCACATACTTTTTCTTGCAACTGTATAAATGCAGCGCTAAAAGGTAACAATAAATAAATGATAAAAGACAATAATAAAAATGATAATAATACTAATGAAGTTAAATGAGATGGGCGCTATGAAGCGCTAAAAGGTGTTAAATAGTAAGTTGTCAAAAATGACGTATCCAACTAATACAGTCAACTGATGTAAAAGTGACTAAAGAGCGTTTTTTGATAACAAAGCAAACAAGTCCAGATATAACGGTTATCCGTGCTCTGTGCTGGTGATCTCTATGACGTGGACCAGTAATGTGAATGCACTCACCAGAAGAGCAAAAGATATGCGTGGAGTTTTGCATGAATTGGGCATAAAATGTGCTCTAAATATAAATATATTTATATTTAATATATATATATATAGATAAATATCCAAATGTGGTCATCTAGGCGAAGATGGTGGAATCGTCTCGCACACCATAGGTACACAAGGCAACTCCATTCACTCACAGGACACTCTCTGCTCCCAGGGACAACTCCAAGCAAACGTCAGACCACTGGATCAGTATCATCAAGAATTGGGGTAATATCCACCTTAAAGGCTGGATCAGCGCTTTTATCTCCAGGTCATACTTGACGATCCCCTGGTGACAGATCTCTACGTGGAGGATTTTAATGACACAAATAATGGCCTGATTCTATTTATTCATATGAGAAACTAAACTGAATTACTTTGGATAATAAATAATTATTCAAGTTCTGTGAAAGATATTTTTTACAATAAAAACTTTTGATTTCTTTGTTTATGTTATTTATTACATTTTATTTCCACTGATGTCCAGCATTTAGTTCACTATATACATACTCATATGTTCATAAACACATACAATAAAGATTTTTCTTTTCAAAAAATCATTGTTTAGATTTTTCATCTGGTTCCAGGTCATTAGTTGTTTCTGGTTATGCACTTGATT
Source organism: Staurois parvus (assembly GCF_062004578.1). NCBI lineage: Eukaryota > Metazoa > Chordata > Amphibia > Anura > Ranidae > Staurois > Staurois parvus. The sequence goes on from NW_028317802.1 coordinate 14,141,019, forward strand.
ACTATACTATTTATGCGACTAGCGTTCATTCTGTTCAAAAATGCTCAAAAATGTAATTCTTGTTCCTTCTGAAAAATTTGTAAGACTGGCCATAATAAGATGTACTAATGATTAGATTATTGCATGATCTTACCTAAAGCAGGTTTTTTTGTACAAACTTCTCATCGTGTGTACAGGGCATTAATCTTACCATACAAGTAAATGGCTGCTCTCCAGTCTGTCCTACACAGAGATCTGGTTCCAGGATGGAGGATCTTCCCTAAGCAACCTGTGAGTTTTAGAGAGCCCAGAGCACTCAACCTGCTACAGCAGAGCTTGTCAACCCCTCAGTGAGCCAAACAGGATAACTACACAGCACAAAAAGAAAAACAGTCTGTATATAGCACAAGTCTGGGATGAACATATCTCCCATCCTGAACACAACCCATAGGTTTTCCTGGCTTCCTGTCATAGTACATGTATATCAGTGCCTCCAAGATCTATACCACCAAATACCCATAGAAGGAACTACTTACAAATATTTGGGATGTCAAAGTTTGGGTTGATAAATTCAGTAATCTGAGATCAAAATGGTCTGACCATAGGACAGTCCCAGATCATATACATAATTTTCTACTCCCCTGACCCCTATGACAGATTTTGAAAAATCGTACTGGTGCGAAATAGACTATATGAATATAAGGACTTTCAACAAGTCTGTCTGTAGCAGAAATAACTGTGCTAAAATAAGATGCATAAACTTCACCCCAATCCTGGGTATTCATATTTGGGATATCTCTGTCTCATTGAGCCTTGACTTGGGAAGGAACAATACAAAGACACAGCTTATAACATTTCAAGGAAATGTAAATGGTGATGGCCTCATTAGCATGTAAAGATTTTCAATGGATAAGATTTGTAGCAGTGATACTTGTAGAAAACAACCACCTATATTTGGACTAATTTGGAGGCGTAATAATGTCTTAATAAGTTTGTGTCTGTTTGCCCCATGTTGGCATAGTTTCCAGGGTAGCATTTGCGTTGGCAGAGCAGAGTAGGACTGACCAAAAGGGATTACTTTGACACAGTTGGCCAGCTTAAAAATGTATTACAAAATGTGTGAACTAAAAATTCCTATTTTGTATTGAAAAGTTTACTGGAAAAGATATATAGCAGTGCGCAGAGGGTACTTACAGTCTGAATAGAACTGAGGTTTTGGTTGATCTTTCCCAGAAATCTCTTTTTCCTTTGACCCTCCCAGAATGACTAAACAAAAAGCATAAACTACACTATTCCACTGCGTCACTACCTGGTGCTGGGAAATTACCTGATTAGTCTAATAAACAGAAAGCACACTCTAATGGCAACAATATACAGAAATTATGCAAGAATTTAAATTCAGATACATGAACAAACATTGGCATTTATCAAGCTGCAAGTCCTTTGGGTCAAAACAAGCCTCCTTCATCATCCATGGCCTTTGCTGTATTTGCCGATTCTTCAAAAATGTTTTATGAGCTGGCAGAGTGGGACTTACTGCTTATGCACATATTTTCTCCATATGTCCTAATACAGAAAGCATATCCCTATAATCTGCAGTTAAAATGATGAATAATACAGTAAATACTGAAAGAAAGTTATCTAGCACAGGCTCCAAGAAGTGCAATCCTCTTCTTCTAATGACCCTGTTAGATGCTTTGTTGGAAATGTTGCTATAGTGGAATAATCTCATTTTAGTACAAATGCATTGTTTACTCTCCCTCTTTCAAGACAGTGGCTAAGGCAGGCCATAGATGGGTCGAAAATCGGCCGATTTTTCGACTGATTTTCGCACCATTAATGGGTTAATTGGTGGGCCATTTTTCTGGATTTTGGCACATTTTTTATCGGTAAAGTTGGAAAAAAATTGGCCGATTTTGCCGATCGGCTGATTTTTGCTGCAATGATGGGCAAATCGGCCGATCTTTTTACTGATACAAAATCTGCGCATGAGCCATGACCTGCAAGAAAAAGAAGAAAAAGAAGAAGAAGAAAAAGAAGAAAAGAAGAAAAAGAAGAAGAAAAAGAAGAAGAATAAGAATTACAGTCCGCTATTATATTTGACATGAAAAAGTATTGCGGTTGCAACAATGTATCTATTTGTATCCAAAGAAAAACATCTGTATCCAAAATGGATACAAATAGATACAATGTTGCAACCGCTATACTTTTTAATGTCAAATATAATAGTGGAGCTCTCTGCAGGGACAGAAGTAATTAAATGCCGGCCGTAGACGGGACGAAAATCGGCCGATTTTTTTTTACCGTTGGTGGTAACGTCGGCCTATTGAACGACCGATTTTTGTTTTTTTTGTTTTTTAAAAAAATGCCGGTTTTCAACCCATCTATGGCCTGCATTAGTTTAGTACTGCTTCAAGAGGGGAGGGAGAGTGCACTGTACATGCATGACACTTGAAGGAGGGAGAGAGCACGTCTAATGTATTGGCTATTCCAGATCACAGTCAGGAAAGCCTGGATCCTTGTGATTAGTAGGTTTTTCAGCCAGGCGGTGGGTAAGCAGCACTGGACCATTTAATTAAACTACAAATTGTAAAGCTACCCAGTGTTTTTAAAAGTATTGTGACCCTTGGCTGCATTTGATTACAAAGGTGAACTTAGCCTTTAATGATCATTGCTTGGTCATTAGAAACTATGTAAAAATGTTTGTTTAGACAAAATTTATTTAAAATACTTATTTTTCACAAATGTTGATAATGGTGGGTTTTCTAAACACATTATTTTTTTGTTTTTGTTGTTTATTTTACAGATGTAATTGAAGGCCACTTACACACCTTACAGTATCTAAAAGGAAGTGGCTTTCTTCCTCCTGCTACCACACATCATTATATAAATCATTATCAGTACAATGTGAACAAACACATAATAGCACGGACCACAAATCATCTTCCTACTCAGCAGTAATGCAATACATTCTCCTAATCAATTTTTGGTTCTTTATTTTTACATTTTTATCATTTTTTATTTCATCATGTGTAGGTAAGTATACAAAACACCTTTTAATTGTATAATATGCATGAATGATAATAGTTTGAAATTATAAGTGCAAGTATTCAATATAAAGTGAACATTACATTTTAGCTTCAAATGCCAAATCAATTTCAAAGAAATTTCTGTAATTTCAGTTAAGCTATAAAACTACTTGGCCCTTTTATCAAACAGAGATACACTGTAAAAGAATAGGTGAATGTTTTGAATTGGGTTATAGATATTATTTTAGGTTCTACTTGTTGCATACAGAGTGTATCATGGCTGTTACAGTTCTACAGTAGAATTCGAAAAAAAATAAATTGAAATTTACCAAATTAAAATGTAAGCTTAGGAGCTTATAAAAAAGAAAATAATTATTATTTTGCTATGGTTACTGTACTAGTAAAGAAATGTTAATGTTAAGTAATGTTACGCTTATGAAAAACAATTTATTAATATTACTATTAATTAAAATTAATTTCATATTACTATTTTGCAACGCATTTCAAATTCAAACTTTACATCATTTCATAATTTTTAAACTTATGAAGGTGCAACACTTTCCTTATCTTGAGATGAATTGTTTTACAAATATAGAACTTGTAATACAGACCATTTCAATTATTTCTAAATTGGGGAGTTTCAGAACATTTCTTATAACTATCAAGTATACAGGTCTCTATGTTTTTTAATTGTGTACATATATCATTTTTTCCAGGATTATTTCCCTTAGGATCAGATGTTCATATACAGTGCCCACCACCAGAAATGAATCAATCAATATCACTTACACTATTTTTCAGCACAAATGATGTAAAGAAAATCCTTTATAAGGACAGAATCTACCTAGTTATATCAGATTTTTCACATTTTAATAGTGAATCATATTCCTGTCCTTCTAAAACAGGACCTATAACACAGGAAATTGTAAACCGTGAGTATATTATTAGTTAAGGATGTGTGCAGACATATTATGCTAGTGTATGCTTAGTACAGTATCTTAACCTCAGTGGTTAAAGTTTTAATAAATAAACAGCATAAAACATATTAATAAAACAATAATGTATATTTGACATTTAACTAAAAAGTGGCTTATATATTACAAGAAAAGATTTTTTTGCCATGCTTAGATTCACTTTTGGGTCTACATAACTACAGTATTAAAAGTACAACTTTAAAAAATATATTGAATTGTGCAGTGTGGATTAGATATTTGTATATATTGATATTTGACATAAAGTAAAAGTTTAAATTTAATATAAAGTAACATTAAATATAAAGTAAAGATTTAATACACAAGATAATTTTTGTAAAAAAAAAAATATATATATATATTTACTATTTATTTATAGTTCATATATTTTGGACTATAATTTAAATGTTATAAATAATTTAAATGCTATTAAAATAATTCTAATTTTTATAATTATATAAATGTAATTTAATTCCTATCAATAGAAACATGTTTTTATTCATACTTATTATATTATTCATTTTTAGTGGATCACAGTTTCATATATCTAAAACAATAAAAAAATGAAATTTTCTTTGACACGGCACAAGTTAGTACATCAGTGCAGAAGTATCTATCTGTTCAAGGCACCAACACAATTGCAAAACTTATAGTTTGTAAAATAGCAGAATTAAATGAACTAAACCAATGGCATAATATATGTTGTATATTGCTGAATTTCAGGCATCATTTATACAATATATAAAATAGTGCTTTCAATTTGCTAGCCCAAAAACATGCAAATGAAATATTTATGGAGTCATTTCATTGTGACAAATATGAACACAATAATGACTTTTTTTTTAAAAAAAATGTTTTAAGCAACATCAGATTTTCATTTGGTTTAATTTAAAGGTTGAAACATATTTAAAACAAATATGCTTTGAATGCTATAAAGTGTGGATATGAAGCTATCAAGAGCATTATGTTCTGTAAATATTTACAGTTAATCCTCATCAATATTTGTTGTATCATTGTAATTTTCTATACTAACTATACCTTTGAAGTAATTAGTGGGCATACCATCCCCTTCTACATTTGTAGCATGGATTTAAAATGTTCCTAGATTATTTAAATGTGTTCACATTTATTCTACAATATATACTAACTGCAAATGGGTTGAATTTTCCCCTGCACCTTTTTCTAATTGGATATACCAACACAGGTGAAAACAGGAAAAATGTTGTCAATTTCTTAAAGAATGTAGCATGGCTCATGATTTAAATTTAATGCTGTATTTGTAAGTTGATCATTTCTACATTATATTATTCTTTATCTGTAGAAAGACTCAAAACAAGGATACCTAGACTATATAGTTTGCCATTGGAAGAGAGGTTTGGGTTTGGTGCTACCAAGGGTTAGAAATAAATACTGTTAGAAGTATCCAGTCCAGATGAATTTTTTACTAAATCTTGGTGGGCCAAATACACTGCATGGATAGCATGTGTTGTAGTAGTTTAGGGATAGATTTTAGTCTGTATAAAGAAATAAAGTTGCTATACAATGCTATAATGTGCACTATTGCTAAATTACTGTGGATTGCAGAGTGGTAGGTGGCATATTCCTTTGTACACCCCCATATTCACAGTTCAGATACCCAACAGCCCTTTTTATGACAATCATTTTTGTGTATGTCAGCAACATCCATAGTTGCTATTTAGCTGCTGGGTTACTCTTGCAGTCTTTTTATTGTTGTTTAATTTTGTTTCTCAATTTTCTTTTATTTCAAGCTCAGTCCATAATTTTCTAGGTAAAAATTGTGTTGGGGTTTCTTTTTTCAGGGTTTATTTTCTTTGGGGATTTTATATTACTTTTCTTTGCTAGGGCTTTTTTGCTGACACAGGCAAAGCTGCCTTTTGTTTGTAGCACATCACTACATACTTGTGCAGGAAAATATTGTGCACCTAGACACCGCATGTTTACTCCCTCTATTGCCACTTGAGGAGTAATGTACTACAGTGCAGTAGTCAGAAGTATGAACTGTGAACCACAATGAGGGGAATGGATCATCAACATTGGAGCAGAACAGAAAATAGAGCAGCTGCGCATGACAAGCAATCCACTTCTCTCTTTAGCTTGTTCAACCAATTTCCCCCCCCCCCCCCCCACTCCTCACTTAGAGCTTCCTGTTTGTGAAAGGCAGTGGTGTACTATGTGACAACAATAAAATTATGAAAACACATTTTAAAAATGTAAAGTGACAAAAAATTAAAAAAAAGTTTTTTCAGCTCTGCCTCCAAGTGTACAATATGCATATGCAGGTGCATATTTAGGGGCGCCTACATGCAAAAATGGCAGTTGCACTACACGTTATATATACTGTATCACTATACGCTACAGTGAAAGCAATAAATCTAGGACTGTTATTCTTGATTAACTCTAAATTGAGGACCCGTAAGAGTTTTTAAAACATAAACTATGGTCAGCTTTGGGTACCAAAGTTTTTCATAATTTCATTGGCATGTAAAATGTTATGGCTTGACATAAGAGTATCTATGTACTTGGTGCAATCTCTTATTTTATATTTTTAATATTATATTTACCATATTTTACAATAAATTGGGCAATATATTGCTTTGTGTGCAATAAAATTAATTTTAGTGTATTCTTTTACTAAAAATAGATGTTTGAAGCAAATACTACTATTTTATTCTCCAGGGTCCCTGCTTTAGAAAATATATTTCTTCTGGAGTTTTAACATATTTTCAGGTATAAAATGTGCATTTTACTGTGAGCAAAAAAATAAAAAAATGGATCATTATGGCAGCATAGGAGTTAATATATGGTCAGGCAAGGCTAGGAGGGAGGCAAAAGATTCTGCATGCAGAGGCAGTAGGCAGCAAACAGGTTTCATAGGACAATGCAGCTTGTGCACTCTGCTATCTATGGGCAGATTATGTCTGCATTTTCTATCCCTGTACTATACAGCCACAGCAAGTGGAGAAGGTAGCTGCGTGACTGACAAAGCCTTCCTCTTCTTCTTCCTCCTAGGTGAGGAGTAGTCAGTTGTCTGCAACTGCAACTAATATGCCCTCTTCTTGCTCCTCTTCTACTAATCCTGCCATAGCCCTGCAAACTGGCAATAAGGATTCAGCAGAAATATCTGATTACGCAATTACTGACTTGCCGAAGGAAGATAATCTGATCACGTGTGCATGCTCTGAGATAAATACTGTACAAGAGAGATTATATTACTGATTCCTGCCCCATTACAGCTCACCATTTTGATCATCTCTTCAGAGTGGCAAAATATCCTGAATAATGAGTCATTGGCAAGGTACAATGAACCCTAGCTCCCAACCCTAGCTCCCAAGAGCTTATACTATAATCACCCGGCACTCATTTATAGCACACAGTTGTTGGTGCAGCCTCAGCAATATAACTAAGTTGAGATCCAGCACACGGGGGTGTCACATATGACATAGCTGGGGTTGCATTTCTGCTAGGTAAAGAATATTGGCTGGGTGTGATTAGAGATGAGCTGAACTGGGATCAGTTTAAGTGTTGTTGGGTGCTCTTAAAAGAAGGTCAGATCTGGAACATGAAGCCCATTGTAACAAATGGGAGCCAAGCCTTTCAAATTAAAAATGCCCATTTTCTGAGCTCATAGGCAAGGGAGTGCCAGAAAATAGCAATTGGGAGGGGGACACTAGCCTGGGGAACATGTACTAATGTAAAAAAAAGTTTTAAAAAATCCAGTCAGGAATTTTACAGAGTGAAAATGCCAAATTCCCTAAATAACATGCCTGGGGAGTGACCTAATCCTGCCTATGAATGAGTGCATCCCTGTGATGTACAGAAAGTGATTTATTTAAAATTGTTGGCAAATGATATTTCATGGCCAGCTTCTAATTATGGAAAAAAAAAAAAAACAAAAGAAAACATCATGCAGACCCCTCCAAAAGTCTGCTAGGTGTTTTGGGCTGCCTTTGGAGGGTTCTGTGTTTTTTTGTTTTTTTGTTTTTGTAATAAGAGGCTGGCAAAAAATTCTCAACTTCAGCAATTTCAACTGTATAATCTTTATAAAAGGCACTTTTGCTGTAGCACTTCGTGCAGCAAGAATGAAAAAAAAATTTGAATAGACCCACCCTTCCTCCCCCGAATTAAATACCAGACCCTTGGAATCTATATCATGCAAATAAAAAAAATGCATGGGGTCCCCCAGGAAATCTATACCAGGCTCTTAATCTGAGCTTGTGCCTGGCTGGTCAGGGTAAGGGAGATGAAAAACATGCCCCCTGGAACTATATTAGGCCACATGCCCTCAACATAGGAGGGTACCTTATCACCATGTTGTAGGGGATGACTCCTGTCTCCCATGCATACAAGCTGCATCAGTTGAAAACAACTGGAAAGGAAGAAGAGGAAAGCATTCAAATACCTCCTACATGTCTCCTGGCTGTATAGCTCAGCCACTCTGAAACAGAAAGGGCAGATGTGGCATGACCAACACTGTCCTGTGAATTTGCTTTCACCTACTACCTCTGCATGCAGAACTGATACCTCCTGTTTTAGGTCTGCCTAAAATTTCTAATAAAGGAAATTGCCTTTGCCCTGGCAGCTGTGGCAGTAGAGAGATCACATATGCAATGCGCTGGTACACACTTCTTTACCACGCATACTTTATCACACATATATGTGCTGACATGCTGCAAACTAATAGGCACTTGTCCTATGTCAGCAGCAAGAGTGAACTGTGCAATCCAAGTTAAAAAAGGTCCTAGCAAAATAAAATTTACCGTACCAAAAGAAAGTAAAACCATAAACATAAACCAGCTTTTTTCATTTGGCCAAAAACAGAAAAAAAATTGGATGAACATGAAACAAAAGAAAAAAAAACAATAAAAGAAACTAAAACAAAACAAACAAAAAAAGACTGTAGGGGAAACTGGGCATAATCTAAATAGCAACTACAGCTGTTTCAGTTAGTGTTCAGATTTGACAGCTGGCCGGCTCCACAGTAACTTTGTCTTTTTATTTTTCAATAAATTTCCTCAAAATAGCCCTTTCATGCACTCTTTTGTCTGTTTCTATTTTCTGCACCAATCGGAATCTCCCTGATCATTGCAAGGCACTGCAGGATTGGTTACCGTGCATCCCACATGAAATGTTTTGATACTTATGGACTTTGTTCTTACTGAGAGATGAAATCTCCCCAGATCACTAAGAGGAAAATAAGGATCTGTGAAAATAATGGACAAAATAGACAATATGGTCATGCAAGTGTAAATATGCACAACTTTTGTGGAGTTTTTGAACTGTGAATTTAGGAATATGTAGCCCACCACACTGCAATCTACAGTGATTTAGTGCAATTATAGAACTGAATAACTGTTATATTTCACTACCCTGCTATTCAGCTCTCCCTAAACTACTCCACCACACACTGACAAATGGTGGAGCAGCCTTTTTAGTGAGGATGCTGGTACATAACAAAGCACTCATTTAGGCTCTTCTAAGTAGGCAGCATGAGCCTCAAACCCACAGTAGCAGCAAATCTCTTCTCTGGCCTAAAGATACAAGTTTATTGCCAACAGCAATGTCAAGCCAGCTGTTGTTGGGAAATATCTCTGCTCTCTGAGTCACGTGGACTAATGCATTTGTGTTCTTATTAGGACATTGACTAAATGCTCTATTTGCACAGTGTCTTGTTGGTAATAATTGTTTAAATTAGGATAGATTAGTTATCCTTGCTACATATTTTTTTTTTCAGCAGCAAAAGACAAAATATAATTTTCTTTCAATATGTTTTAAAACTTAATGTTTCCGCTTTATTATTTACATGTTACTTTATTTAAAAAGAGTTAGCAAATATGGATACATCGTAACACAGTACATAATAATAAATGCCTATATTATTGTCGTCTTTTGTTGATACTATTATTATTGATCTTAGCATCTTCTAGCAAAGAAGTAACTAAATTTCGTGTTGTTGGAGAAAGTTTGGTATTGTGCTTCAACTGTGCTGATGGAAATACAGTGAAGTGGAACTGGACTTCTTTTTTGGGGGAAACAGGACCCATAACTTTTATGCAGTCAAATGTCTTTATGTATAAACATTTCCTTAAGCGTGTCAGATATTCAAATTCAATGTACCTGCAAAATGGAATAACAATTTCTCCAGTAACTTTTGGAGATGCTGGCAAATATAATCTTTTAGCTTCTGGAAAAACCATTAATCTTATTACTATTCAAGGTATGTAATAACCTCTATATTCTGATTAGCAGGTTGAAATCAATTCTCAGACAATGCACTTATCCTTTACAAAGTGGTCCTTAATAAGCTATATTAGCTGTGCCTATTTTTGAATGGTGTAGTGAAAAAAAAAGTTATTTTTATATTTCATTTTTGCTGAAGTAAGGGACTAGTTATTTAGTAATAAAGATATTAGCTTAATGGATACAAGTATTTTCAAAAATTATATAACTGTTGGTCAGTGATAATAGCTTTTCAGTTGCTGGCCAGGCTGTCATAGTTGCCTTTATTTTTTTAAAAACTAAACACATATATCAAAGAAATTTATATTTCCACTGCGTACATATGTATATATTATGATATAGGGGAATTCGCACTGATTGTTATTAAAACAGGAGAACATATTAAGAGCACATGATTTGATTTGTTACCAGTCAGTTTTTTACCTTTCATTTTATGGAAAAATTATATTTTCATTGGTTGGTTTGGGGAACAATTTAAAGTTTTATTCTTCCTTTGTTTTTCTTAGTTTAAACAAATCAAGAAATTATGAGTCTGCTGTGTGTTCCCATTTAAAATCTCAAATCTTTTTGTTTTCAGTATAATATATGAGATAGGGTGTTGTACCTATGTCAGCATGCCAACATCGCCATTTAAAAACTACTACTCATTTTTTTTTTTTCAATCAATTCTTTTTTGGAGCTCTTTAAACTTTGTCTTTGGTAGTGGTTCTTTCATAGGATCTGCTATCATCTTTACAGCATTTAAGCACATTCACATTTAGTTCCACAAGGTCTTGGAGGTAATGGTGTCTTATATCAATGTGCTTGTTTGTGGCATTAAATTTTTTCACTCCAAGCTTTACACATCCTTGATTGTTCCCATAAAAAATTGTTGGCTAAGACAACAGTAGCTGCTAAAACAAAATCACTTCTTGATTAGCATAAGCTGCTGAGATGTATTCATCTTCAATAGAAAATAATGCCACTGAGATTTGCTTTTTGCTGGACCAGGATATTAGGCTGCTACCTCTGAATATCACTGCATACACTACGTTGCTTAAAGTATTGGGACGCCTGCCTCATAACGCACATGAACTGTAATGGCATTCCAGTCTTAGTCCGTAGGGTTCAATATTGAGTTGGCCCACCCTTTGAATTTCACTCAGTGATGTAAGGCTTGGATGCAGCTGCTCAGCCATGGAAACCCATTTTGTAAAGCTCTCTACACACAAAGTTTGGAGGTCTTTAGTTATTGATTCTGCAGACACTTGGTCATTTTACAGGGCCTATCAGTTCATGGCTGAGTTGATGTTGTTCTCAGTTACTTCCAATTTGTTATAATACCACTAACAGTTGACTGTGGAATATTTAGTAGCAAGGAAATTTCATGTATGGACTTATTGCACATTTGGCAAGCTATCACAGTGCCACACTTGGATTTACTGAGCTCCTGAGAGCGATTCATTCTTTCACAAATGTTTGTAGAATCAGTCTGCCTAGGTGCTTGATTGTGGCCATGGAGGTGATTGGAACACCTGAATCCAATGATTTGGAGGGGTGTCCCAATACTTTTGGCAATATAGTGTATCCTTGCTTGTTGGGCTTCTTAAATGATAATAGGTTTATTTCAAGAATAGGAACTTTTAGTACATCTTTTATAGGTATCTTTCTAGTTACTGTTTGGCAAAGAGGGCGGTTTAGATAACCTTCCTCTGCTTCTTCTGAGGCCATGTACTCTGCATTAGCTGTTGTAATGTTTCCTGTCTTGCTTTGATTAATCTGGGTGAATAAAGGTTTATCATTGGTCATATGGCTTTCAAAGTCAATGCTCCAGATGAAATAATGACACATACTCTTTGGACTGAAAGAGCTCTCAGTATCTGAGTCTTCTATTTCTTCATGAATGCTTTTGATGTTTAACTTTTGATGATTCATTTCAACTTTCCAAATTCTGCAGTTTGCCTTTACGTGACTTATCTTTTTGGACACAAAACATTCATGTGCTTCATGCTGCATATTCTTATTATTGTGGACATACAGTAGGTTCACAGTGCAGATTCTGCCATAGGAACATTTTCGCTGTTTGCACGTTCTGTTTTTTGCTTATATTCATCCATAAATTTGCCTTTAACATATTCCAGGGTAAACTCATCAATGGGGTAACCATAAAGGGCTGTAACAAGCGTTTCATAGCTCTCAGAGAAACTATTGAGTAATAAATTTATTTTTCTATGGCTTTCAGCCATTCAACCTTTTCATTTTATATAGTCCAGCTGACCTTACATTAGCTTAGCCAAGTAAAGATTTTAATTTAGTACAGTTGTTTTTGCTAAGATTTGCTCTCTCATGTACTTTCTGTACCACTTCCCATATTTATTTTACTGCTTCACATTTGTATATGTGCACCATTAGATCATCATTTGTGCTTGAGGGTATATTACTTTAAGCTTTATGATCTTATTTTGCTCACTTATCTGTAGGTCTCTTGTATACACTTCCATGTACACTCTCTTATCATTAAAATCTTCATTTCAAACTTCCAGGACTGGTAGTTCTAGTTTATCAGACTGGTAGTTCTGCTAGTAGCCATCAGATATACTTTCTGACTTTTTTATTTTTCACAAACTGTTTTCCTTTAACTCTGAGCTGTATCATTATCTGAAGCAGTATTTAGTACTTTAGCTGTAGCTGGGTCCATATCCTGTTGTAAAGCTTCTGCAGATATCACTCTTACCAGTCAAAATGGTGCATAACTACTATTCACTTCATTAAATATGAGAATGGTTGCACCCACGTATGTCTGTATAAACAGCATGCTAACAATGGAGGCTCAGACATAGTGGAGCATCTGTCTGAATTATTTTGTCCTGACTCTTTTACTTTGGTCTTTTTCATTCCTCATCTCTGTCTGCTAGGACCTTCTGTCTCATTTTTATCTCGTATTGGCTTTGGCTTTCAGTCCTATTTTTTTTGTTGTTGTTATTTCTGACCCTATTTGTCTGTCTGTGATTCTTGTTGTGCTTGGTTATTACTTTGGCTTTTCCTGAATGTCTGCAGCTCTCCAGCTAGGTAATATTATATGTCTCCTACAATTTTTGTGTCCTGCTGAACAAGTTTATTTATACTTTCAACTACTCTGGCAAAGACCTTATTGCTGCACCATGGTGAGAGTTCTTTAATATCAGCTCACAATACAGTATTTTGTAGTATTTGTATCCTGGCCCTGTACTTATGTGTCTGCACTATGCTCGGATTTAATTTCTCTCTACCCTGGATTTCTTCTGTGCTCCTGTCATTAAGTTCCTTCACTCCTAAAGTTCCCACATTTCCTAGGTATGGCCAGCAATCTCCCCACTATCTGTAGCATTATTATAGCAAGAGTAGTATTAACACTTACATTATTTAAGCAGTAATTTCTGTTAATATAGCAATAAGGTTTAATCAACAAACATTGAGTGGATAATAACAAGGCTTTGCAAATGTAATATTTTCTTTCTCTTGTTTTAATTTAGTGACTGCTTTTCCATCTACTAGAATTCACATTGGCTCCAATGTCCAGCTAACGTGCTTAGTGTCTCACGTACTGGCTGATGTGGCAATGGCATTGATTTGGACAAAATATACTGGCTATACCTCCCTTCATGTAAAGACCCAAAAACTGGATCATACCATCATAGAAAATAGTATCTTAATTGAAAACATAAAGATGGAAGAAAAAACATATTGGGCATGCCTAGTGTTTAATAAAGGCCATCTTGTTGCAACAGCTCCAATAGTCCTGGATTACATAAAACCTATAGAATCAAACATTACAAATAATTATGAGACTGCTACCTCTGCCACAACTTCCAAGATTACATTCATAAATAACACAACAGGTATGGTTACTTTGTGAACTTAATATCAAGTGTTCTGCAAAATAACCTTCAACTCATTTTCAGCAAAGCCTGTTTCAAAGCCATTTACTGTAACTGTTCATGTAGCTATATATTTATGTGCAATTTTAAAATATAACTTAATAGCTGTTTATTAGAAATCATGTTTTAATATTATTATTAATAATATTGCTGATTTACTTTATTTGGCATGTCAAAAAAGTTAAAAGAAAACAAATGCATTTTAATCAACTACTGAAGGACAAACATATGTTAAACATTGATTTAAAATATTGCTAAATTTTGATCCTAGACTCAGTTGAGGAAGATCTGCCTGAGGAACTCCAAATTGGACATATTTTACTTATTAGCTGTATTTTCATCATTTTGCTGACACTCACTGTTTTCTGTATTTTTCAAATGCTGCAGCGATTAGAGAAGTGTACTGGTAAGTAAACATATATGTAGTGTTAATTATTAAAAAATTCAGTTTGAGAACATGAGGACAGAAATAGCAAAAGGTTTTTTTACCAGGGGTGTTGCTAGATTTCTTAATGACTGGTTGCACTGCAGGTAGATACTTCCAGATAATAATAATCACAGACAAACCGACGGGCGGTACCTTGATGACGTCGGTGTGACGAAACCGGTTGGGCGTAGCCTACTCGATGTGGACGTTAGAGAGCCCTGCTGTTCTGTGCTGTATGGGAGAGATCCGCGGTGAGCGTTAACTGTATCTCAACCCTTTTTTGCGATTGAAGCTGGTGTCTGTTGGATACCTTGTTTGTGAGTTTCCTTATACCTTTTTTATTAAAGAGATAAATTAAAAAAACGTATTGCACCATTATGTTCTCTTTTTTGTCCCTGAGTGTACTGCATGCTCTCATGGAGGTATGAGAAAGAGAGTGGAGAAATTCATCATAAGAGCTTGGGCTGCAAAGTTGTTTGTCTGTGATTATTATTATCTGGAAGTATCTGAAACATCACCATATCTATTTGGACATCAGGTTCATTGCTCCCAGAGCACAAGCGCTGTTGCTGGTTTATAATCTGACCAGCCATTAGCTCTGGTGAGTTCATTTAATCTCCTTTGGTGGTGGATTTTTCACAATTGGTTCAAGTCACTGAAGATATATATATATTTTTTGGACACTAATTTATGTTTGGACACTATAATTATTTATTTAAAACACTAATGTTTTTTGGATGATGATATACACTTTTGTATAAGTTTGTTATTAGCGCATACCTTTTAGAGTAGGCGATAGCCTGATAGATTGGGGTAGGGAGTTCCAGAGGATGGGTGAAGCCTTTGAGAAATCCTGGAGATGAGCATGGGAGGAGGAGACAAGGGAGCTAGAGAGTAGGAGGTCTTGCGAGGAGCGGAGAGTACGGTTTGGGTGGTATTTAGAGACAAGGTCAGTGATGTAATTTGGGGCAGTGTTATGAACGGCTTTATACGTCAGTGTTAGTGTTTTGAATTTTATCCGTTGGGCAATTGGAAGCCAGTGGAGGGATTGGCAGAGAGGGGTGGCAGATACAGAGCGGTTAGAAAGGTGAATGAGTCTGACAGCAGCATTCTTGATGGACTGGAGTGGGGATAGCCTGCGATGAGGTAGACCAGTGAGGAGGGAGTTACAGTAGTCAAGGCGTGATATATTAAGGGAGTGAATAAGTTGCTTAGTGGTTTCCAAGGTTAGGAATGGTTGTATCTTGGAGATGTTGTGGAGGTGAAGTCTACAAGATTTTGACAGTGATTGGATTTGGGGCTGAAAGGACAGATTGGAGTCTAGGATGACACCTAGTACCCTGGCATGAGGGGTGGGACTGATGATAGTGTTGTTGATCTTGATGGAGAAGTCGGGGGGGCCACGGGCTGGGGAGAATACTAGGAGCTCAGTTTTGGAAAGGTTGAGTTTGAGGAAGTGGAGTGACATCCAGTCTGATGTGTCACTTGGTAGGCTGGTGATGCTATTGGAGACTGAGGGGGTGAGGTGAGGGGTAGAGATATAGATTTGTGTGTCGTTAGCATAGAAATGGTAGTTGAAGCCGTGGGTGGGTGCAGGTGGAGAAGGGCCCGCTCCAGTTCCCTCCTTCAGGTGTGGGTAGGGATGTGCGAGGTTCCTTTAGGCTGCAGGCTCACAGCTGCTCGGGTGACAGGGGAGTGTACCGTGGTGCGCCGCGATGGTCCTTAAAGCCTGCAGGCTGCAGGCTCACTGCTGGATGGATTTCAAGGGGAATGTGCTGTGGTAGGCTGTGGCAGGCCCCGCCAGGCCGGGTGCTGCAGTCGCCTCGGAGGGGGGAGTCTAGGTGACACTGCTCCCCTTCTCCAGGTGCAGGTAGGGTTGGGGAGGCCTTCGGAGCTCACCCTCCACCGCTAATCGGGCGGCAGCAGACTGGTGGTCAGCCGAATTGATTGCTGTAGGCCACAGACTTGACTGTTGTAGGCCGCAGCAGGCCCTGCCAGGTCGGGCGCTGCGGCGGAGTTCCTGGCCCGTAGCTACTCCTTTGTTATGTGGGCCGTGTGCTTAAGGTCATTTTCCTTAAGCACACACAAAAGATGAACTGTTGCCCCAGTCTGAGGTCTAGAGCGCTCTGGAACAGGTTTTCATCAGTCATCTCCCTGTACATTGATGCATTCATCTTTCCTTCAATCCTGACTAGTCTCCCAGTTCCTGCAGCTGTAAAACATCCCCACAGCATGATGATGCCACCACCATGCTTCACTGTAGGGATGATATTGGCCAGGTGGTGAACGGTGCCTGCTTTCCTTTAGACATGACGTTTGGCATTCAGGAGAAGAGTTCAATCTTTGTTTCATCAGACCAGAGAGTTTTGTTTCTCATGGTCTGAAAGTCCCTCAGGTGCCTTTTGGCAAACTCCAGGTGGGCTGCCATTTGCCTTTTACTGAGGAGTGGCTTCTGTCTGGCCACTCTACCATGCAGGCCTGATTGGTGGAGTGCTGCATAGATGGTTGTTCTTCTGGAAGATAAATAGAAACAATGCTGCGCTGTCATACATAAATCAAATAAATAAAATTAGTAAACAAAATGTGAATAAGAGTGTGGTGATACAAATCAATATGATAAATGTCCATGAACCAAGTCCATAGTATGTGAAATAATCAGTGTATTACAGACAATCCAACTCTTCACAGCTCATCTGCTTCTTCATATGCTCAAACCCACACCATCAGATCAGTGCTATAAACATGCAGACAGTGTCACCTCAGTGCTCACAGAACTCTAACCTCCGAGCAATCAAATTGTGCTTTATAATGCGAAATCGACAAGGATTCATTCACTCTCTCAATCATTAACCGTGTAGAAGTAATACAGCATCTTTTAACTTTTAAAACAACATCGATGCAGATATGGGATCTGGCCCGTTTAAGAGGAGGGGGGGTGGGAGTGAATACTTTCTGGATGTACGGTATGCTGACTAGTGGCAACTTTACTGATTTTCATCTCCCTAGGGATCAATGCTCACCAATACTATAAAAAAAAAAAAAAGCTACCTGTGTTCAATGTCTTCCCTGGCTAGCCACTCACTACTTCTCTCACATGGAGGGAAGATGCAGTAGGTCAACAGCTTTCAGTAATCTACCAGGACAGGAGACCCTTTCAACACACAACCCCTGTTCCCTGTAGATCACAAAAACACAACAAATCCTCACTGGCTACAGCAGGGTGCCTACACTAAGCGGAAGAATATAATTAGCTAATCATATATAAATGTTACCCGTTTAATAATAATACCCATCCATTAATGAGAATATATATTTTATATATCACACCTATATTCCTTATAGTGACTGGACATAGCCATAGTTATTGTCCCCATACAAGTTTACTTTTCAGAATGGAAACTGTTGTGTAGTACCAAAAAACTGGGCCCAGCTTCTTCTACACTTACACTCTGTCATCGAACTTTAATCACATGATCACATTTTTCCACAGGGCACATGTGTTGTCACTTTGAGAAGTAGTTCTGCGTGGAGAAGCTTTTTGAGTAATGGCTGCTACTATGTCTAATCACATTAGGAAATACTGGCAATAATTCTACATTTTATGAAAAATTATCACAAAGGTGGTGTTGAAAGCCCAGGTCCAGGGGCAGTTGAGAGGAGATCTGAGGCACCTTGCCTGGAAATAGCAAAGCTTGTGAACTTTGCTAAATGTTTATATTGTTGAAAGATCTATGAGAAAATGTTGCTTTTTATTACAAAGACTAAAATTAAATAGGAGGAAAATAATTTGTCTAATAGCCTCAGTTCAAAATCGTTTTATCAGCTATAACTTTTAATATATTATTCCTAGAGTAAACATAAGAGTTTTTTGCACAATCTAACATTCAACTCCAGGTTTTTGAAAAACAAAATGTCATTGCCTGACAGATGTAAAAAATAAAAAAAAAAAGCTTTTGCTACAATACTTAACTTCTTTCTTGTGTTGCCCCTCGATACTCCACTAAGTCATACAATGCTGGTTGTCTTCTGGGCCATATGATGTATCAGGTTCCACTTTAAAGAACTAGGCACTATCTGCACGTCAGCTAATTAAACAACATCGAAGAAAGTCAACATTTTCTGTGAAAAAAGGAGTGAGCAGTAGCCTCTCTGCAGCACAAAAACAATACATTAATATGATTGTATAATAGAAGATCAACCAGTTTCACATATCGAAACAAAATATTTATTATATTTAGAAAGCTAAACCTTTCTGGCACAGGATTATCGAAGGTTTGTGTTTAGACCAGCATCCTTAAATTAATTTTTCTGTATTTGTTCTTTCTAGCTCTCAGATTATATGATTTTACAATCTGTTTCCTATGGTGTCCAAACAGGTGGTAAAAATATGGAAGTACAGACAAACATTCTGCTGTCTGCAGAGGTGCAGTATGCTTCTGTGAGGTTTTACAAGCAACCAGCAGGTAAATGTACTACACTGAATGTCAACATAAAAAATATGCACCAATAAGATATGTACAGAGAAACATTGTATTTTAGCAATATATGCACCTTCAAACATACGTTAGCAGAAAAAAAAAAACAATTCATATTGAATGATTCAAAAAAGGTTTATATTGCCATCTACCTACTGCATATTCTTTTAAACAATATACAGGTTTATTAATAACTCTACTGTATATAAAATAAAACACTAATGGATAAAGCACACAGGCTAGAAATTTCTGAGATTCCCACACCAAACCTACACAGCTTCTATAACATATATAGTTATATAAAACTGACACATATTTATTATACTAATATCTATAGATACAGTAAATATATGTTATGGGAACTGTGTTAGCTTGGTAAAGGATCTGCATTAATTACTATCCTACCTGTTTTATCCATATATTTTTGTCATATTGTGCTTATTTTATATTAGTAACAAATAAAGCTGTATGATGTTTTAGAGAATATAGCTGGATTACTATATAAAATAACCAAAATAAATCCACCACTACTTTTTGTGTATACTAATCAAGTGAGTCATATACATAAAATTACTATGGTCAAAATAAACATCTCTAAAAGCAAAGAAATTATCAGTCCAAATCAAAAAAAGTGCAGTCCAAAAAGTGACCAAATCAATTTGTGTCACATATCTAGGATGTAATCAAAGATCTAACAGCACATTACTGAGGTCCCAGGCAGCATTTCATCTTCAGATGTGCAAGCATCATAGTACATTGGCACATCAAGGGTAAACAGGAGATATCCTCATGCATCTCCCACGTAAAAGCTTTGAAACCACTCGATCACATGCTTAGGTATGTCTCAGTTCCACTTTAAAATACCAAACTTTTGATCATTGGGTTTAGGGTCTCCACTTATCTCAGGGTGCCAAAAAAGGCTGCAGGGGTGAACTGCATAAGAATGCTCTGTTAAAACTCCTATAACATAAAGAGGTCTGCAGAGGTGTGAGTCTGGGCTGGCACTTGGTGGAAGATTTTGCACATTTGGTTTGGACACACAGTATACATCTTTAATTTGTGACACAGATTTATTTGGGCACTTTTTGGACTGCACTTGTATATATGGCCTGCTAAGACTTGTACTGCCACTCTTAGCAAATAAGGGGAATGTATAGAGTACTGCTGGTAATTAGGAATGGGGTGCTGGCTGAATATATCATATCCAGTAGTGTGTTAGAAAAATCGCTGCTCAACCCAATCCAATCTATGTGGCTAATGTGTAAGATGGCCTCAGCCTTGTATCACTATACAACCCATGCCCTCTGACATGTTTCACCCCACCCACCAGAGCTTAGTCATAGAGGTCTCTCCATAGAGAGTGCTTTATTTTGCTGGCAGCTTTATTTCAGTTGATATCGGAGTTTATTTTTAAGTGCTGTGCACGAGCAGTTTTTTCAAACACTTGCGGAATGTACTGCAGATGTCCGTACAGACACAGCGTCATACAAGTACATTGCTGGCCTCTTCCAGGTACAGGGCACGCCCCCACCCACCAACTCCTGCTGTGATTGTACACATGAAATGATTCATAGCCGAGACCTGCTGATCGGCTGTGTTCAATCACAGTCCAGAGCCTTGTGTTGACAATCAAGGGCTGTGTACAGAAGGAACAATCTCTCTGTTTCTTATTCCTGTAAAGCAGAGAAGAGAAAAAAAATATATTTAGTTAAAAGCAGAACACATTACACAAATTAACACTTGTTAGGCACACATTTAACCTCTTGATTACCTGAGATGTTAACTCCTTCCCAACCAGTGTCATTAGTACCGTGACAATGTATATCCAGTGCTACCCTCTTGAGGGCCGCTGGATTTTGGTTGGGTCTCCCTAAGCTCTGCACAGCCAGGTAAAATGCATTTTCCACACTTTTTCTCAGAGTCAGTAAAACAGTACTTGCGCTTGTTTTTATTGTTTTTATTAAAGGATTAACAACTTGGATGGGGTCTAGGGGTATATGGGATGCCCAAGGAACTGTAAAAAAGGAAAACTTCTTAGCAACGTTGTACAAAATGTTAAAAAAAATTATAACAATTTCATATGGGAACAATGTTGACATGACCGCGCAATTGTCACTCAAAGTGCAACAGCACTGAAAGCTGAAAATTGGCCTCGGCAGGAAGGGGGTATAAGTGCCTGGTAGGCAAGTGGTTAATGGCTGCTCTTAGCCACCATGCCTGCCACCACCTCCTGCTTGGGGATTGGCCAAGTTCCCCTAAACATTCAAATGGAGGCTTCCTCCCCTCCCTCTTCTAGAAAGTTCCCTCCGTTTCTATAAGGGTGGGAGGGCTCTAGAAGCCCTGACCTGTAGAACATTTCAGCCTATTCTGAGGTAACCTCTCTACCTCACTCCCAGGCTGACGCATCCCAGACTTCTAGCAAGCCTCTGTCTAAAAAAACCCAAATCCTATCTAGCAAAACCTAGTGGGCACTACATATAGTATTATCACTGATCACTAGTACAAGTAGTACTAGTACTAGTGTCATTGGTGATGTCAGTGTCAGTCAGTTCCCACCCAGTTTCAGTTAATGTCAAATTGCTAGCCACACTATTACAGTCCCACTATAAGTTGCCGATGACCGCCATTACTAGTATTAACAAAAAAATTCCAGTATACATACCAACTTTGTATATGCTATAACTTGCACACAAACCAATCAATATATTGTACACTTATTGGGATTTTTTCTTCACCAAAGACATGTAGCAGAATACATTTTCGAAATTTATGAAGAAAATAGGTTTTTTATTTAATTGGATATGTTTTATAGCAGAAAGTAAAATATATTGTTTTTGTTTTTTAAATTGATTGGTCTTTTTTTCATTAAGATAATTAAAAAAAACACTGGTGATCAAATACCACCAAAAGAAAGCTCTATTTGTGTGAAAAAATTGTCTAAATTTAGCTTGGGTACAGTGTTGCATGACCAATCAATTGTCAGTTAAAGTAGCACAGTGCTAAATAGAAAAAAATGGCCAGGTCATGAAGGGGATAAAACCCTCAGAAGCTGAAGTGGTTAATGCAATCTTCGGTGACTATATAACTTTACTGAATCATTCCCTATAAAAAAGTATTTACAAAGGTACAGGTCTTCACCACTTTATGTTGAAAAGATCATATATTGGCACATTTATATCCAATCAATGAGGAGTCATATACAGTATACGTTCTTTGACAATAAAGAAATAAATCTATGGAAATCTAATTTAAAAAATGATTACTTTACTAATAAGTCATGAAATAAATATGAGAGGATTGCATCACAATATTCTTTATGGCATCTAAATGCTTTCAGTGAATATAATAAAATCTGTGGGACCATTCACCCCACAATGCCCTGAGCCATGTGCTTTTTCATTAATTGAGGTGCATTTTGATGATCACATCATGCCTTAGGCAGCCCGCTCAAAATGAATGTAAACGTAAAACATAATGAATGTAAAAATAGGACTTGCTGCATTCTTTTGCAGTGCACCACAATGCACATATGTCCATTTCAGCATGGGAGCATTGGAGTGACATCCATATGAATTGGTTTTGTTTTGTTTCGTTTCATTTCGATTCGTTATTTTACTTATTTAGTTTTGTTTGATTCGTTAAATAAGTTTCATACATTGTCAGAATTTGTTTTGATTTTTTTCATTTGAATTTGACCGAATTCGAAATTTTAAACGGATTAGAAAAGAATTCTAAAGGATTGGAAACTTTTTTCACAGATTCAATAATAATTCTAATGTTACAATCCATAATCCACAATCCATATGTGTTTTTGATGGTATATGGGCTATATAAAGAGTTGCTCGACTATATTGGAAATTTTTATTTTTCACTACTCATGTCACCATAACGCAGCTCATAGTTTTTATTTTTTTGTCAAGTATTCAATTATTTTCTATTCTACTCTTTTATTTTCTATCTTATTCTATTATTTTATATTCTATGCTAATGTATTCTATTTGAATTCAAATTCATTCTTTCGAATTTCGAAAGACAGTTAGTTATATTCTATTTTACTCTATTATATTATTTTCTATTCTATTCTTTTCTATTCTATTTTTTCTATTCTATTCTAATCTTTTCTATTCTGTTCTAATTGAGTCTATTCCTTTCTATTCTATTCCTTTATTTTCTATTCTATTTTGTTCTGTTTTACTTTATTCTTTTCTTTCATATTCTCTTCTATTATTTTATTTTATATTCTGTTATTTTTTCCTCTACTCTTTTCTATTCTATTCTAATGTATTCTATTCAAATTCATTCTATTTGAAATTCAAATTTTTTTTTCGAATTATATTTTTACTTTTTCATTTGATTCTATTGTTTTTATATTCTATTTTTTTATATTCCATTCTATTGTTTTTATATTCTTTTCTATTAGTTTATATTCTGTTTTGTTCTGTTTTACTCTATTCTTTTCTATTCTATTCTTTTCTTTTGTATTCTATTCTATTATTTTCTTTTCTATTTTATTCTATCCTTGTTTAGTTCAGATCCAAATTTGTTTTTTAATTACATTTTTTTCCTTATTTTGGATTTGTTTAAATTTGTTACTATTGTAATTTGGATAATTGTACATCCGAATTTCTGGATAATAGAAAATTTGTCCGAATTCTGATTTGGAACAAAACAAACTGCACATGTCTAGTGAGTCATTGCAATGACCTGCTGTGCTTAAAGCGGAGTTCCAGTTGAATAAAAAAAAAATAAAAGTCAGCAGCTACAAAAACTGCTGACTTTTAAAATATTATTATTATACAGTATTTTTATAGCGCCAAAGGGTTTGCTCAGCGCTGTACAATAGCAAGAGGGACAGAACATGAGACAAAACAGTAACAGTACAATACACGAGGTGTTCGAGGGCCCTGCTCTTTCGAGCTCACAATCTAGGAGGGAGGGGAAGTGGTAGAGGAGGAAGTGGCTGTGGGGGATGGAGTAGTGGGAGAAGTGGAGGAGATCGGTTGTTAGGTGAGGGTGGGGTAGGCTTCCCTGAAGAGATGGGTTTTCAGGGTGAGCCTGAAGGTGAGGAGGGTAGGTGACAGTCTGATGGATTGGGGTAGGGAGTTCCAGAGGATGGGGGAAGTCCTGGAGAAGTCCTGCAGTCGGGCGTGCGATGAGGAGACCAGGGAGCTAGAGAGTAGGAGGTCCTGTGAGGAGCGAAGGGCACGGGTAGGGTGGTATTTGGGTATCAGGTTAGTTAGGTAGCTTGGGGCGGCGTTGTGAGTGGCTTTGTAGGTCAGAGTTAGTAATTTGAATTTGATGCGCTGGGCAATTGGGAACCAGTGAAGGGATTGGCAGAGGGGGGTGGCAGATGTGGAGCGGTTGGTGAGGTGGATGAGTCTAGCCGCTGAATTCAGGATAGACTGGAGTGGGGATAGCGTTTGTTTGGGTAGGCCAGTGAGAAAGGAGTTGCAGTAGTCCAGGCATGAGATAATGAGGGAGTGTACGAGTTGTTTAGTAGTGTCTGGGGTGAGGAATGTACGTATCTTGAAGATGTTGCGGAGGTGGAGCCTGCATGACCTTGATAGTGATTGGACATGAAGTTGGAAGGAAAGGTTTGAGTCCAGGGTGGGCGCAGGCTGGGGGGAAAACCAGGAGCTCGGTTTTGGACAGGTTTAACTTGAGGAAATGGAGTGACATCCAGTCTGATATGTCGTTTAGGAGGTGGGCGATGCCGGCGGAGAGTGAGGGGGTGGGGTGGAGAGGTAAATTTGTGTGTCGCCGGCATAGAAGTGATAGTTGAAGCCATGGGAGTGTATCAGTTTGCCAAGGGAGGAGGTGTAGATGGAGAAGAGGAGGGGTCCGAGGACAGAGCCTTGGGGGATTCCAACAGAGAGGGGGAGAGGGGGAGGTGGCAGTGTTATAGGTGACGCTGAAGGAGCGTTGGGATAGGTAGGAGGAGAACCAGGAGAGAGCAGCATCCCTGATGCCAAGGGAGTGCAGTTTTGTAAGGAGGAGGGGGTGGTCGACTGTGTCGAAGGCCGTGGAGAGGTCGAGGAGCAGGAGGACTGAGTAGTGGCCATTAGCTTTGGTGGTTAGCAGGTCATTAGTGATTTTAAGTAGGGTGGTTTCGGTGGAGTGTAGGGGACGGAAGCCAGATTGTAGTGGGTCAAGGAGGTTGTTATCAGTGAGGTGGGCGCTTAGGCGATTGTAGGCCAAGCACTCAAGGAGCTTGGAAGTGAATGGTAGCAGGGAGATGGGTCTAAGGTTGTTTGGGTCAGTGGGGTCAAGGGAGGGTTTTTTGAGTATGGGGGTGATGTCTGCGTGCTTTAGGGGGGAGGGGAATGTGCCAGTGGAGAGGGAGATATTGAAGATGTGGGTGAGGGAGTGAATGATGTAGGAGGGGGGTGAATGGAGGAGCTGTGAGGGGATAGGGTCCAGGGGGCAAGTGGTGAGGCGGGCTTCAGTGAAGACCTTAGTGACCTCCTCAGTGGTAGCTGGGCTAAACGAGAGGAGCGTTGGGGAGGTGATAGTGTGCGGGGTGTTAGGTATGGTGGGGGGCAGTGCGGGTATGAAGTCGGGGGAGGGGAGAGTTGAGGGGGTGATGGGGGGGGCAAGGTGGAGAGGTAGATTGTGAGTTGACAATGTCCTTACGGATTGCGTCAATCTTGTTTTGGAAATGATTGGCGATCTCATGGGCGGTGAGTGAGGTACTGAGTGAAGGTGGGGGGGGAGAGAGCAGGGATTTGAAAGTGGAGAAGAGCCAGCGAGGACAGGTGGAGAGAGTGTTGATGAGGTTAACGAAATAGGCTTGCTTGGCGGCATGGAGGGAGGTGGTGTAGGTGAGGAAGGCGGATTTGTAGAGGGAGAACGCACGAGGGGATCTGGTTTTGCGCCATAATCGCTCCAGCGCGTGACTGCGTCGTTTGAGACATTTTGTGTGGTCGTTCTGCCAGGGTTGAAGCGGTCGGGGTCTGACGTTATGTGTGGTTAGGGGTGCCAGGGAGTCGAGGGCAGCCGACAGTGAGTCTTTGTACGCAGTAGTGGCCAGGTCAGGGCATGACAGAGGAAGGATACTATCGTACAGACAGTCAGCTGTCGGGTGGAGATGGGCTGGGTTCAGGTTGCGGAGGTTACGGCTGGTGATAGTTTGACGCTTTGGGGGGGGGAGTTAGAGGAGGGGGAGATGGAAAATGTGAGGAGGTGGTGGTCAGAGAGGGGGAAGGGGGTGTTAGTGGAGTCGTGGGGGGTGCAGAGGTGGGAGAAAACGAGGTCCAGGGTGTTTCCATTGGTGTGGGTGGAGGACTGTGTGTGCTGTGTGAGCGCGAAGGAGGAGGTTAGGAGAAGGAGTTGGAAAGTAGCCGGGTTGTTGGCGTTGATGGGGATGTTGAAATCCCCGAGGATGATGGTCGGTAGCTCAGAGGAGAGAAGAAGGGAAGCCAGGCGGCAAAGTCATCCAGGAAGAGGGATATGGATCCAGGAGGCTGATAGATTACTGCAATCCTCAGGGGGGGTGGGAGAGAAGAGCCAGATGCAGTGGGCCTCGAAGGAGGAGAAGGTTAGGGCGGGGGGGTTAGGGAGGACCTGGAAGGTACTCAGTGGTGACAGGAGCATGCCGACTCCGCCGCCTCTGCGACCACTCGGTCTGGGTGAGTGGGTCCAGACGAGGCCTCCATAGGTGAGTGCTGCAAGGGAGGTGGAGTCGGTGGGTTGGATCCAGGTTTCGGTGACCGCTAGGAGGTTGGGGGAGTGGGAGACAAAGAGGTCATGGATGGCGGTGAGCTTGTTGCAAACCGAGCGGGCGTTCAGGAGTGCAACCGAGAGAGGAGGGGTGGATGCGGGGAGGAGGGGGACGGGTATGAGGTTGAGGGGGTTGCGGCAGCTGGCGGGAGCAGGAGGGTGCCTAGAGGGGAAGTGGGGAGGTGAGGGGCCAGGGTTCGGGGAGATGTCACTGGTGGTTAGGAGAAGGGTGAGGAAGGTGGCATGGGAACGGGATGTGCAGGAGCGAGTGGATTTGTTAGTGGTGGCGTGAGGGTCGGTGGGAGAGTGGAGTATTAGGAGGAGGTGGTGAGAGCCGTAGTGGGGAGAAGGAAGAAGTGAAGGAGCAATGTAGAGCTGTTTTGGGGGAGTAGGGGGGTAGGGGGAAGCAATTTTGGGAATGGAGGAGAGTAATATGAGGAGGAGGAGTGCAGGTGGCATGTTAGAGTAAGCGGAGTGCTGGTCAGATCGGGGAGGTGAGAGGTTTCATATCAGGGCATGATGATGCGGAGAGTCTGTCACGTCGTGGCGGAGGTCATCTGTGTCCATCTGTAGGAGGAGAGTGAGAGTGGTGGGCGGCTGGGTCAGCAGCTGGCAAGTTGCAGTCCGTGGGTGCTGTAGGCCGGAGGCCCTGAGTGCTGTGGCACGGCGTCTGGGGATGATGCAGGGCACGGCGTCTGGGGATGATGCAGGGCACGGCGTCTGGGGATGATGCAGGGCACGGCGTCTGGGGATGATGCAGGGCACGGCATCTGGGGATGATGCTGGGCACGGCGTCTGGGGATGATGCAGGGTACGGCGTCTGGGGATGATGCAGGGCACGGCGTCTGGAGATGATGCATTGCACGGCGTCTGGAGATGATGCAAGGCTCGGCGTCAGGAGATGATGCAGGGCACAGCGTCTGGAGTTGATGTAGAGCACGGTGTCTGGAGTCGGTGTAGAGCACGGGGTCTGGTGATCCCTGGCGGGATGGTGGCTGGCGATCCCTGGCGGGATGGTGGCTGGCGATCCCTGGCGGGGTGGTGGGCTTGCGATCCCTGGCGGGATGGTGGGCTTGCGATCTCTGGCGGGATGGTGGGCTTGCGGTCCCTGGCGGGATGGTGGGCTTGCGGTCCCTGGCGGGACAGCCACTTACCTGTCCCTCGATCCAGCGGTGTCCTCACCATGGCTGGTTTCACTGGCCATCTTCCCTCCCCGCTGCTGGCATCCTTAGTGTGCGGCATCACAGCCGGGTGCCCACTGCACATGCGTGAGTAGTGCTACGCTTTGTGAATGGTCCTGTAGTCTTCTGGTACCTGCCACATATCCCAGAAGACTACGGGGAGGGAGGGGAGAGGACAAATTCTGCTTCTGTTTGCCACCAGAAGTGGGAGTGGGTACCTGTCAAATTTGGGTACCCGTTCCCCCCTTCTCCCCAAAGCTGCAAGAGGTGGACAAAGCATTAAAGTAGAATGTCCCCATTTGGGTGGAGCTCTGCTTTAAGACCCTAGGGGGAAATATATCTAACTAGTAACTTAGCCATTCCAGGTTATATTAGAAGGTAGTAGATATGAAATATTTATATGCATCATTTGTATTTATCAAATTAAGAACACATGCTGAATGTTTTAATGTAGAAGAAAGTCAGCACTCACAATTAATTATATGCTCTTTGTGTCAAGAGGCAAACATCCAATGTTTAGGGATTTCAGGTCTGCTATTTCAAGGCTATGACCTGCAAGTCTTGAAGACACCAGTTGTCTGCTTTATGAGGTATAATAGCATAAACATACAAGTGGAGTGCTGGCATCCTTCTATATTTGTTTTCTTAAGGCACCACTGCACTTAGGCCCCTGATGTATATGTGCAGTATATACAGTATGGATATATATGGAATATATATTTTTGTAGACACATACACACATGCCCTTTATATATATATATATATATATATATATATATATATATATATACACATATACAGTATATATGGTACATACACACACAAAGTGTATATATATATATATATATATACAGTTGTGTTCAAAATAATAGCAGTGTGTTGAAAATAGTGAATAGAGCTCAAAATCCTTCTAATAGCTTTTATTTCCGTACACAGAAATGCATTGGGAACACTACACATTCTATTCCAAATCATAACATGAAGAAAAATATATCAAATTTGTGTTGTTTCTCTAAAAAAATTTAATAAAAGTGAATATTAGACTGTTGAAAAAAAAATAGCAGTGTTTGTATTCTTCTTTACAAACTCAAACATTCACTATATAAACTGAACAATGTTTGAAGATTTTGCATTCCTTTGAATCACTTAATTAATATGTAGTTGTATAAGCACTGTTTCTGAGAACTGCTGTACATCTGTGTTGCATGGAGTCAACCAATTTCTGGCACCTGTGAACAGGTATTCCAGCCCAGGATGATTGGACTACGATCCACAGTTCTTCTCGATTTCTTGGTTTTGCCTCAGAAACTGCATTTTTGATGTCACCCCACAGGTTTTCTATTAGATTAAGATCCGGGGATTGGGCTGGCCACTCCATAATGTCGATCTTGTTGATCTGGAACCAAGATGTTGCACGTTTACTGGTGTGTTTGGGGTCATTGTCTTGTTGAAACACCCATTTCAAGGGCATTTCCTCTTCAGCAGGGGCGGACTGACAACTCATGGGGCCCCCGGGCAATAGGGGATCATGGGGCCCCTGTGTCCTTGCCCAAACTCATAAAAGCCAATGAAAAAGGTACCAGGGGCATCTCATAGGGCCCCCTACTGACCCCGGGCCCTCAGGCAGTGCCTGAGTTTCCAAATGGTCAGTTCACCCCTGCTCTTCAGCATAAGGCAGCATGACCTCTTCAAGTATTCTGATGTATTCAAACTGATCCATGATCTCTGGTATGCGATAAATAGGCCCAACACCGTAGTATGAGAAACATCCCCATATGATACTAGCGCAACCATGCTTCACTGTCTTCACAGTGTACTGTGGCTTGAATTCAGTGTTTGGGGGTCGTCTGACAAACTGTCTCCTGCCACTAGACCCAAAAAGAACAATCTTACTTTCATCAGTCCACAAAATGTTGCGCCATTTCTCTTTAGGCCAGTCAATGTGCTCTTTGGCAAATTGTAACCTCTTCAGCACATGTCTTTTTTTCAACAGTGGGACTTTGCAGGGGCTTCTTGCAGATAGCTTGGCTTCACATAGGCGTCTTCTAATTGTAACAGTACTCACAGGTAACTTTAGACCTTCTTTGATCTTCCTGGAGCTGATTGTTGGCTGAGTCCTTGCCATTTTGGCTATTCTTCTATCCATTTGAAAGGTAGTTTTTTGCTTTCTTCCACGTCTTTCAGGTTTTGGTTGCCATTTTAAAGCATTTGCGATCATTTTAGCTGAGCAGCCTATCATTTTCTGCACTTCTTTATATGTTTTCCCCTCTCCAATCAACTTTTTAATCAAGGTACACTGTTCTTCTGAACAATGTCTGGAACGACCCATTTTCCTCAGAATTTCAGAGAGAAATGCACTGTAACCAGCATGTACAACATTTGCTGCCTTCCTTCCTTAAATAAGGGCAATAATTGCCACCTGTTTTTCAAAGAATGAATGACCTCACTAATAGAACTCCACGCTGCTATTATTTTGAACATGCCCCTTTCAATTACTGGTTCAATTACACAGAATCAGCAGCATGCATGTCATGGCTGTGGGTCTGTAGGATTTCTATTACTCTACTACACCTGCTAGTAAATTATTTGCCATGTAGAAATATAATTTCTACCAAAAACAGTGATTGATCAGGTTAGCGATGTCTGACTGAACACAACTATATATATATATATATATATATATAGATATATATACACAATGCTCAGCATAAATGAGTACACTCCTTTTGAAAAGTAAGATTTTAATCAATATCTCAATGGACACAAAAACAATTTCCAAAATTTTGACAAAACTCAGTTTTATAGAACATTTGTTTAGCTCATAACATGAAAGTAAAGTTAATAATATAACTTAGGTTACAAAATCTTCAGTTTTAGTTGATGCAAAAATGAATTCACCTCACAACAAAAACCTACTCTAGTATTTTGTATGACCTCCATAATTTGTAAGGACAGCACCAAGTCTTCTTGGCATGGAATGAACACGTTGGTTACATATTACAACATCTATCTTTTTCCATTCTTCAAGAGCGACCTCTTTTAGACCCTGGATGCTGGATGGAGAGTGATGCTCAACTTGTCTCTTCAGAATTCCCCATAGTTGTTCGATTGGGTTCAGATCAGGAGACATACTTAGCCACTCAATCACTTTCACCCTATTTTCTTCCGAAATGCAACAGTGGCTTTAGATGTGTGTTTTGGATCATTGTCATGTTGGAAAAGTGCACGAAAACCAAGGGATCTTTCCATATAGAGCAGTACATCTGTGCATTTATGATACCATCAATGAAATGCAGCTCCCCGACACCATCAGCACTCATGCAGCCCCACAGAAGGATACTGCCACCACCATGTTTCACTGTAGGCACCATGCATTTTTCTTTGTATTCCTCACCTTTGCAACGCCATACAGTTTTGAAGCCATCAGTTTCAAAAACATTTATCTTGGTCTCATGACTCCAGAGTACAGAGTCCCAGTAGTCCTGGAAAATTCTAGGTGGGAATTTTTGTGTATGGACTTTAGGAGAGGCTTCCATTTTGGATGACACCCATGCATGCCATTCCTCTGCAGTCTACGCTGTATTGTGTCATGGGAAACAATCACCCCAGTTTGGCTTTCTACTTCTTTAGCTAACAGCTGCAGTGAACTTAAATGGCAATTTTCTTCAACCTTTCTCATCAGAAGACACTCCTATCACGGTGTTAACTTCCGAGGATGGCCTGGATGCCTCTGTGAGATGGTTGCAGTCCCATCTTTGTTACATTTTTGTATCACTTTTGCTACAGTATTCTGACTGATAAGTAAAGCTTTGATGAACGTCTTTAAGCCTTTACCGTTCTTGTGTAAAGAAATGATTTTCTTTCTCAGGCTTTGTGACATTTCTCTTCTATGTAGTACCATTACTGACAGCACAAAATGGGAAGGGGATTTCTTTGTAATGTAGTTTTATAATCAACTGTCTGCTGGACACCTGTTTAATGAATAATTAGACTCACCTGTAGTTGGATTCTTCTTATTTATGATTTTATTGTCTAAAAATTTAGCTTTGCTCCTACGAGTTTCATTGGGGTGTATGTTTGGTCTTGAATGAATTTGTTAGGAAAAATACTTTTTTGTGTATGCACAATAACAAATCTTGTTTGCAATCAATGGCCTGCATTTGTGGGAGTATTTTGTAGTATAGTGTCCCATATAAAAAGTTGATTCTGAAAGGAAAGTAAAGGTTTTCAGACAAATCTGTTGGGGTATACTCATTTATGTTGACCACTGTATATCCACTATATTGCCAAAATTATTGGACACCCCTACAAATCATTGGATTCAGGTGTTCCAATCACCTCCAATGCCACAGGTGTATAAAATAAAGCACCTAGGCATTTAGACTGCTTCTACAGACATTTGTGATAGAATAGGTCACTCTCAGGTGCTCAGTGAATTCAAGCATAGTACTGTGGTAGGTTGCTACTTGTGCAATAAGTCCATCCCTGAAATTTCCTTGCTACTAAATATTCCATAGTCAAATGTTAGTGATAATATAACAAAGTGGAATCAACCGGGAACAGCAGAAACTCAGCCACAAATTGGTAGGCCGCGTAAAATGACAGAGCGGGTTAGCGCATACTGAAGCACACAGTGAGCAGAAGTCGCCAACTGTCTGCGGAGTCAATAGCTAAAGACCTCCAAACTTCATGTGGCCTTCATATTAGCATGACAACAGTGCGTATAGAGCTTCATGGAATGGGTTTCCATGGCCGAGCAGCTGCATCCAAGCTTTACATCACCAAATGTAATGCAAAGCATCGGATTCAGAGGTGTAAAGCTTGTCGCCACTGGACTCTAGAGCAGTGGAGATGTGTTCTCTGGAGTGACAACGATGCGTCTCTGTCTGGCAATCTGATGGATGTGTCTGGGTTTGGCATTTGCCAGGAGAACAGTACTTGCCAGACTGCATTGTGGCAAGTATAAAGATTGGTAGAGGGGGATTATGGTGTGGGGTTGTTTATCAGGGCTTGGGCTTGGCCCTTTAGTTCCAGTGAAGGGAACACTAAGTTGTCAGCAAAACAAGACATTTTGGACAATTTCATGCTCCCAACTTTGTAGGAAGAGTTTGGGGATGGCCCCTTCCTGTTCCAACATGACTGCACACCAGTGCACAAAGCAAGGTCCATAAAGACATGGATGAGTAAGTTTAGGGTGGAGGAACTTGAATGTCCTGCACCTGTTGAGTCCTGACCTCAACCCGATAGAACACCTGTGGGATGAATTAGAGCGGAGACTGCGAGCCAGGCTTTCTCAGCGGACATCAGTGCCTGACCTCAAAAATGCGCTTCTGGGATAATGGTCAAACATTCCCATAGACACACTCCTAAACCTTGTGGACAGCTTTCCCAGAAGAGTTGAAGCTGTTATAGCTGCAAAGGATGGGCCAACTCAATATTGAACCCTATGGACTAAGGGCTTTTTTCGGTGGGAACGCGGGGGAACGCAGTTCTGGCACCTCCAGTAGTGAATGTATGTAATGGCAAGGGATGCTGGGGTGTGATGAAGGGTCTATTGATGCTGGCTTCTGGGGGAGATATTGTTTCTGGACAGGATCTATTTTTGCATGGCAGTCTATTTTTGCTGATGGGGAAGGGGCTGGGGTAAATTGTTGCTGGAAGGGATCTACTGTTGAGGGATGGATCTATTGTTGCTGGCTGCTGGAGAGTCTGTTAATGCTGGCTGATGGGAGATCTATTGTTGCTGGGTAGCTATTTTGTTGCAAGGTCCACTGATGCTGGAAGGGGGGGGGGATCTCTATTGTTGCTGGGGTGTGTCTATTGCTGCTGGATGTAGGGATCTATTTTACTGCTTTCTTGTTATCAATAACAAATTCCATCCAAATTACCTAGCACCAGAAAATGATACTTGGCTCTATATTCTCTAAAAGTTGCAGTACTGAGAGCTGGACAGGGCATGGAAACAAGGGATGGTGCTCGGAGGTGGGTAAGGAGCGTAGACAAGAAGTGTCTCAGAAGGGAGGAGTTCCTGCACCTATTCTTTGAGAAAAAAAAAGCCCTGTGCGTATGTGTATATATATATATATATATATATATATATATATATATATATATATAGGAAACAGTTAACTTGACAGTTTTGGGAATAGTTGAAGTCCATTCCTTGTAAATGCCTATATTATTATTAATATGATTATTTATATTTATTACTGGTGTATTTTCAGAACTTCAGACAAATGCTACCATAAATCACAATCAGGAATATGTAAGTATACCACAGTATATAAAACTAGTGAAATTAACATGAAATGATAACACAGAATTGATACATTTTATGGAAATTAATTGATCTATGGAAATAATATACCAGAAAAATACGCTGGGTGATTTGTAGAAAACAAAGCATGAAATACTGTATTGTATAAATATAAAAAAACAACTCTGACCGTGTATTAACCAAAGTCTACACCAAAATTAAATTATACTTAAAGGACAAGTTCAGAATTTGCAGCCTTCTGAGCTATCTGAAGCCCAGCCAGTAAAAATACAGTGTCCCATAGACTTGAATAGGGCATAGGTCCTTCAGTAAGGGTATGTCCCATTCAAGAATTAAAAACAAAATAAAAACAGCAGTTTGAAAGATCATGAAGCCCAAATAAACTTTCAGTTTAAATTGGCTAAATCCCTAGCACTAAAATACAAGGTATGTGAAGTCTAAGAGTTTGTTTCCTTTAGAAAGGAGCCACATCCTGATTAGAAAAGCCTGTCTTTTGCCAGTATACTGTAAAGGACCCTTGCTCTCTCTTGATTCAATGGTCTTTCTGCAGAAGCCAGACACACCCCTAGCTCCCAACTGTCCATGATTTTGAGGGACTGTCTCTCATTTGGAAATAAATCCCTCTGTCCTTCTTTCCTCCTAGTTTGTGTCTCATTTTGGTCTGTAATCTATATAGCTGTATATAAAATGCATTATTTATCTATCAAATTTAGTTTTACAGTGATAAAGCTTTCTTCCAATTTCTAAACTTCTGCATTTTTAAACTTCAAAAGCCAAAGTAAAGGAATATAATAAATAAATCACTACCAATACCTAAATATTCAATACTCAATCCCCTTAAAGCATAATCTCCACCTCCACCCTTGGAGATGCAAACAATATTAAAGTAAATATGCTAAATAAATAATCAAATAAATCATCAATCAATAATAAATATACAATCCCCCTACCCTAAATTACAAACATAATAAATTCCAATTAAAGTCCAAAAAGAAAAAAATCCCAAGATGATAATAATATACCACACAAATAAATCAAATGTCCTTTTTGTGAAATAAATTACTGCATCCAACATTAGGTCCAAGTGTATAGAGTCTCCCAACGACTTGCACAGGCTGGATTACCTCAAAATAAAAATAAAAACAATACATAGTGCATTATCCTTTAGCAAATCATAATAACATGTGAGGTCACTCTGTTATTATGTGACAAAAAGTGAAAAAAAAAAAAAAATTAACTTGTCTGATTATCACCAGAGTGACCTCACATGTTATTATGATTTGCTAAAGGATAATGCACTATGTATTGTTTTTATTTTTATTTTGAGGTAATCCAGCCTGTGCAAGTCGTTGGGAGACTCTATACACTTGGACCTAATTTTGGATGCACTAATTTATTTCACAAAAAGGACATTTGATTTACTTGTGTGGTATATTATTATCATCTTGGGATTTTTTTCTTTTTGGACTTTAATTGGAATTTATTATGTTTGTGATTTAGGGTAGGGGGATTGTATATTTATTATTGATTGATGATTTATTTGATTATTTATTTAGCATATTTACTTTAATAAAGTAAAGGAATAGTAGTGCTAAAAAAAATACTTGTGGGTTTAATCAATCATTTTTTTGTATTATTCTACTTTAAGGGAGAGTGGCGGGGGCTGTGTCCTATGCCTGCATTTTTTTGCTAATAGATGTCCCTCATTCCCAGAAAGTTGGGAGGTATGCACACCTTCTGCTGAGGCAGAGATAGGGCTCTCCATTCACAGAAGCTCATGTTTCCTGCACCCAACACTAATACGACAAAGCTGAACTCTGAGGCACATGACTGCATGAAATTTGTTATCCCCAATTGCAGCAACAATTCCTTTGCCAATCCAGATATTACCTTGTGTACATAGCAGTGACATCATCACTTTGCTGAACATAGCCTGTGCAAAGTGTACAGCTGTGTGTGGTCTTTAAGCAGATCCACCCACTACATACTTCTTGCAGGAAACTACAGGGGGGAGATATAAGAACAGCCACCCAGTAATCCATATTTTATTACAGGCAGCTTCTACACAGAGGCAAAGTTCAGGAGTTGTTCATGCTGGGTTACTTCACATATCTGGGAGAAATACACAAAGTTTTTAGTGTCCAATGTCCATCTAGCAGGAGTCCAGCATGCTGTCCTGCTCTCATAGCCTTCGTTTGCAAAATCCTGGACTTAGAGGTAGTGCACCAGCTC
Organism: Staurois parvus; assembly: GCF_062004578.1. NCBI lineage: Eukaryota > Metazoa > Chordata > Amphibia > Anura > Ranidae > Staurois > Staurois parvus. Next base: position 14,177,463 of record NW_028317802.1, read on the forward strand.
TGCATAGACTCCATCTTGATATGAACACTGTGAGCCTATATAAAAGGGTGGACAGTAACTTGTAGACAGCTATGTCAAAAGTTATGTTATCATGCAACCCTGACAGCGCTCTGTAGATGGAGGTCCACATGATAACTGTGCAGCTAACTGTCTGCAAGCAACTCCCCTCGAGTCAGGAGGAACATAGTGACAGGGAATAGAGGTTCAGTTAATACGATCCAACACTCATGGAAGGTAGGATTGCTATTAACTTTGAAAAACACCTAACTATTAAAAGAAAAAAATAGTTAAAAATATTAGTGATACATCTATTTACTATTTTTACACAAGAGCTGTTTTTGTGTTATTAATTTCCCAACATTTCATTTCAGGATTCTGAAGTGGTGTATACTGTTATCCAGCCAAATAAATAATTTCCAAGAGAAGGATCCTTATGCTTGTATATAAGATAATGCAAATGTATATCAATATTGAATCTACAGCAAAGTGTAAAACAATTACCTTTAGATATGCCAAAAGAGCCTATATTATAATGCACAATGTTCAATTTTGTTGTTTGGCAATCATTTCAGACTAATATTTGCTATAATTATGCTTTAACTTTCACCTGCTATATCAAAAGCTCATCAGTGTAATAAAGATTTTTTGCTAAAACATTTACATTGTTTTTATTTATATAATGCATATACATTTTCAGTTTATCAAGCATGTTCACTATTAAGAAAGAGTTGCAGAATTGAGATGAAGGTTAAATCCAGTGGCAGAAATACTGCCTGTGTATATGTAATAGGTCTACCTTAGGTTTGGGGCCCACAGCTTTGGTTAATTCAATGTTACATAAACCATTAATGACGGGCTGCATGTTCGAGTTGAACTTAAGTTCGACTCGAACATGGGCTGTTTGTGCGTTTGGTGAACACACTAATGGTACGGGAATTTGGCAGGCCCTCCGCGGCCCACAATGACAATGTATTGTGATTTGCCAAAGCATTGCACTTGACCACAGGTCAGGTGCAATGCTTTGGCCAATCACAGGGCATGATGATGTCACAAGCCCCCTTGTGACGTCATCAACTTATTTAACCACTTGTCTTCCAGAGGATTTACCCCCCCCCCTCCTGACCAGACCACTTTTTGTGATACGGAGCTGCGTTACTTTAACTGACAAATGCGCGGTAATGCAATGCTGTACATAAATTACATTTATCTCCTTTTTTCACACAAATAGAGCTTTCTTTCGGTGGTATTTGATCTCTGCTGTGCAGAGAAATACAAAGCAGCATGTCTTTGCTGCCAGGAGAAAAATCTATGTTGTTTACACACAAGTCTCTCCTCTGTCTGCTTTACATGGCGATCGCTGGGTGCTGGCAGAGAATTTCAATCCGGGACTTGGTGCATGACTTGGTTACTTCAATAGTTGTGATGATATTTACATGCCCTTAACAAGGCTTGATTGGAACATACTGCAATTATTTGGGGTAACTCCAATTCCCACCAATATACTCAAGAACTGTCTAAGTAGAAACTATACTTAATTATCCAAGTAGAATCTCTCATTTCAGGGGATTTATGTAATAGTAACAAGGGCATGACTACAGATCTTGAGACTCCCATAGGGACATTTTGATGGTGCCCTCATGGTGGTCTCTCTATGTAGCAGCATCTACTTTTATTTATCTTAACATAAAGTATAGCAGGTGCTAAAATAAGTGATTTAGTATTCAGTATTAATATCAATTTAAAGAGTCACAGATGTGGAAAACTTACCTTTAATTGCCATTTTAACCTGTGTATGTCACCTTGTGTGTCTGTACCAAGGCCAAGAATTCCAGGGTATGTAAACTTTTGATCAGAGCCATTTGTGTAATTTCTGCTATCATTATGGTTTAAAAAGGAACAAAACAACTATGTGATATTAAATGGTTTCATGTGATCACTATACTTAAAAAATAATTGTTTTTTGGCATGACCAGTTATATTTTTAATATCAATGCCAAAATGTCACAATTTCTGCCAGGGTATGCAATCTTTTGAGCACAGCTGCAACTAGACTCCTGAGTCATATTTGAAATAATAAATTAGGTCCCATTCACACCTGAGCATTTTGTATCTTGAAACACACCGCTATTAAACTTCTACACTGGTAGCTTGGATATGAGCACTTGGGCATCTGTAGCTCAATGATTGATCCTCGAAAAGCTTTATGCGTTATTTTTGAGGCAAAAATGGGCATTTGTAGACTTGACTAAAAGCTTTGTCAACTTTTTTTTACCCAGGAGGTCTAGCTCCTAAGAAAGACACCAAAAACCAACCAAGTGGAAACACCATACCCCAGGTGGGCCCCCATGTTTTGTAACAATTCAAGTATTTACTGATCCCCCAAAGACCCCCTGACCCACCTAGCTGCAGTGACATTTTTTTTTTAATACCTCCCCATCAGTGGCTTACAATGATCCACAACACTAGGGCAGATGCGAGGACAAACTTCTTCTCCTGAACTTTCTGGAATGAATACCGAGCATTCTTCACATGAACAACCTGTTTTGTGCTTAAAACCCCTAGCAGCAGCGATTACACTACAGCTGTAGACAAAAGGATTTCAAGTTATCATTATTTGCAGACAATATTTTGCTAATCATTACTGATCCCCATACTTACCTGCCAGTTTTACTTAAGCTCCTTCAAACCTTCAGTGTTCCATTGGGCTTTAAAAGTAATACTTCTAAACCTGAAGCTCTTCATCTTAATGTTTCTTCAGAACAGCTTGCTCTTCTCCAGCATATTTACCATTACCACTGATGCTCCAGCTCTACAAAATATTTTGGTACCCACATTACACTAGTATACTCATCTCTATTTGATGCTAATTTTGTACCCTTAGTTAATTATATACAAAACTCATTGAAACAATGGGATACTTATGATATATCCTTTCTAGGCAGAATTATTATATTGAAAATGTCCATAATGCCAAAGTTATTATATTTGTTTGATAGATTACCGATTCAAGTACCTATGGTTCAACTAAACTCCCTACACAAAGCATTCCTCAATTTCATATATGCACAATAAAATACAGATATCTTGCTCTGTCCTTCTTTCACCTTGCTCTAAAGGAGGATTGAAAGCTACAGACATGATAAAACATTACCTGGCCTCTCATTTACGACATATTCTATCTTGGTCAGTTAGACCGCAGTATAATAGATATGCCAGCTTTTCCCTATATATCTGTCTTTGTTGATTTGGTCCACTAATGATGTGTCTAATCCCCTTTCCCACACCCAACTGTTGAACCTTGTTATTTACAGTATAGATCTGGTGCATCTGCAATGAAAAATACAATTTAGCTCCATCATGCTCCTGATTGACTAATGTGCTATATATACTCTACTCTATATACTATAATGTACCCTGCTCTACCTGATAGCCTGACTTATACTCAAATGCTCCCTTAGGCCCAGGCTGGCATATTTCAACTGTGCCACTTAATCCAAGCGGCAACTCGAAAATATTTCTCCTTCAAGGAAATATGGCGAGGAAAAAAATCTATACCTCCTAAGGTTTTTTACATATGTCTACAATTTAGACATTTTTCTCCACCCTATTGCCCTTATTATCCTACTAGATTGTCCTACTGGTTTTGAACATACAGAAGTAACCCATTTGTATATGCAAAAATGGGCCGAGGCCCTTCAAGCCCTACTCCATTAACTTGTTCGCATAAAATATGGGAAATGGCTTCTAAAATACCTTGCTATGTTACACATACAGTAAATAAAACATCTATACATTTTGATGCTCTAGTATAAAACTCCCACTGTCTGACACTTTTAGCATGGCAGTCCCGGACACTTGTTGGACATGTATGGGGGTTGAGGGAACGCTAGCTGACATTTTCTGGTTTTGCTCTCAAATCCAGGGATTTTGTTCTTTGGTCCAGAATGTCCTGGAACTAGTTCTGGAGTTATCTCTACCATTGGATCCCCTTTGCTATCTTTTGAGACTGCCATTTACTGGAATATCTAAAAGCTCTAAAATACTCAGTGCTCACATACTAACAGCAGCCAGGAGATTGATTACTCATTACTGGAGATACACCCACAGAGTTAGCTTTTAATCAGCTATAGCGGAGGTAAGAGTAATCAAATATTGGACAGCTATCTTGAGTAACAGTATCAAACATTTTCAGAAAGTGTTCTATCTTTGGATCACCTACCTGTTGTGCCACTTCTCTTTGCAAACCTTAGTCATCCTCCTTGCCTAGTTGAAAGTGCAGGTCACCCCTCCCCCATACACTGTACAATGTTAGGTATCTTTTCATATACCTAGCTCCTTTCTGTTCTATATGTCAATTATTGTATATGTCAAATTTGGTAGATTAACCCATGATATATCTTGTTATAACATTTCAGGTATTGGATCTACTAGATGCTTTATGACGCAATTTATTTTCAAAAATCTGGTTTACTCAATTTAAGTTTACTGATGTATATAGGTGTTACCTATTAGTTGGTCCATGTAATGTTTATTGAAATGCATACATTTTGTTTCCACCATTGTTATTCTCTTTTCATCCATTGTTTGGCTTTTATTTCTGTAACTGTCAAAACTTTAATCGAACAATAATAATAATAATAATAATAAAAAAATGCATAAAAAAGCAATGCACATTGCAGGATATTAAAAAAGGGAAATAAATTAAAGGAAAATAAAAGTGGGAATAAAAAAATAACAATCAGAAATAGTAATCAAAAACTTATAGTGAAAAAGTATTGATTGCTATGGAAATTAGTTAAAATTCTGAATGGATTGAGGGTGGTGCCTGCTGCTGAAGGAGATGGCAGCATTGTGACTGAGCTCCACGACAGTCGCAATCTTAAGCAACCCACAGCAATCCTGAGTGCACAGAGAGCTACACTGGAGGTGTAGCCCTCCCCCACAACAGGGAAGAGAAAGAACAGAGAGGGACCCCGTAACTGGGAGAATTCATCAGCCCAGCCAGGACCCCAGAGAATCAACATGGAGCTGGCTCCAGCATGTCCTCTCACGCAGGCATGGCTGCAACAGGGAGCAGAGGAGAGGAAAAATATGAGGGCACTCACAGAAATGGAGGTCAGAGCTCTAAAGCTGATTTTCACAGCCCAGTTAAGCAAAGAAGAAGCCTGATGAATGCAGGGGGAGATGTAAGGGATTTTAATGATGACTGTGATTATATATCTGAAAGTACTGAGTATGGAGGGAAACTAGATGCTTTCCCAACTTCAGGGCAGCCTGTTATGGATACTACACTAAAGGAGATGTTAGTATCTCTTCAAGGAGCTTTGCAGCAAGACATAAAGGATTTCATGTGACATACTAAACAAGAAATGGAGCAATAAGGAGACAGAGTTGATTACATTGAGCACAAGATGGGTGACTTTACCAATGCACATAAAGATTTTGTAGATTATCATATTGGTATGGAAGAGGAACTTAAGCAACTTAAAGCCAAACTTGTAGATATGGAGGACAGATCATGTAGAACAATGTGAAATTTAGAGGTATACCTGAAACAGGTAAACCATCTGAGCTTAAGCAATTTATTGCCCGCATGATTACTGAATTGCTCCCTTCAATTACTCCTTAAGAAATTATTGACAGAGCACACAGGCTGCCAAAACCTGCGCACATATCAGTAAAACTACCCAGAGATACCCTGCAAAGAATACACCTTTTCCATGTGAAGGATCAATTAATGGGGTATTCTCACAAACACTCTCCACTTCCTGATCCGTGCACTGGAATAATTTTATTCTCTGACCTCTCCCAAGCAACAATGCTGGCCCACAAAAATCTGAATACAATTATAAATATTCTTTGTAATCACAACATTGTCTCTAAATGAGGCTTTCCTACTAAAATTCTAGTGTACTACAACGTCTTCTATTCTATCACCTCCCTAGAAGAAGGTTTGAAACTACTGAAAAGTAAAAGAGAGGAAGGCGCCTCTAAGTGCAGTATTGACAATTTATTTAGTAAACAATGGATAAATTGCACTTGCAAGATAAATAGTTAAAAAGACTCATCTTGTGGTAATTAGATCCAGGTGGGACATCCAGCCGTCCAGCAGCAAACGCTGTCTATAGGATCAGGAAGTAGAGTTCAGGATGTGCCTGTGCATCAAAATGAAGCTAGGAGAGCAGAGACGAATGTAGGAGGTGAAGGGGGCAGTAATGCATTTCGGAGCATGCTCAATAGGCTCCTTCTTCAGACCTGAGCCCCAGTAGAACCCTGACATTTTTATAGTGTGAAGGGAATGGGAGGGAGGCAAGTAGTTCCTGGGTCCTAAGGACCCCCTTCACCTCCTTCATCCTACTCTGCTCTCCTAGCTTCATTTTGATGCACAGGCACATCCTGGATTCTACCTCTTGATCTTATAAACAGAGTTTGCTGCTGGACGGCTGGATGTCCCACCTGGATCTAATTATCACACAATGAGTCTTTTTAACTATTTATCTTGAAAGTGCAATTTATCCATTGTTTACTAAATAAATTGTCAATACTGCACTTAGAGGCGCCTTCCTCTCTTTTACTTTTCAGTAGTTTCAAACCTTCTTCTAGGGAGGTGATAGAATAGGAGACGTTGTGGGACATCCAGCCGTCCAGCAGCAAACTCTGTTTATAAGATCAAGAGGTAGAATCCAGGATGTGCCTGTGCATCAAAATGAAGCTAGGAGAGCAGAGTAGGATGAAGGAGGTGAAGGGGGTCCTTAGGACCCAGGAACTACTTGCCTCCCTCCCATTCCCTTCACACTATAAAAATGTCAGGGTTCTACTGGGGCTCAGGTCTGAAGAAGGAGCCTATTGAGCATGCTCTGAAATGCATTACTGCCCCCTTCACCTCCTACATTCGTCTCTGCTCTCCTAGCTTCATTTTGATGCACAGGCACATCCTGAACTCTACTTCCTGATCCTATAGACAGCGTTTGCTGCTGGACGGCTGGATGTCCCACCTGGATCTAATTACCACAAGATGAGTCTTTTTAACTATTTATCTTGCAAGTGCAATTTATCCATTGTTTACTAAATAAATTGTCAATACTGCACTTAGAGGCGCCTTCCTCTCTTTTTCTTGTTACTGCATTAGAGCCTTGCTTCCAATTTAAGAAGAGCTGCCTCAGTGTTACTGCTCCCATCCATCCATCCCTAATATCCATCTGGCACCATTATCCTACAGCTACAGATGTTGGGCTCCAACAAGCTTGCCCAATATAATATACATTTTCTTGAAACTACTAAAAACATGGGGAATTCTGCCTAAAAATGAAGGAGACTTTCTTGTAAAGCATGCATCTATAAGAATCTCTCCTCAATGGCAAACAAGTAATGGCAAGAGCACTGTCTACTGGTGCAAATTGTGTTTGCACTTATAGGATGTAATAACAGGAAGATGGTTTTATTTTGGATCTCAAACTCAAGATCTCTTTTAAGCACCCATGAATCTCATATTTACCTGGTTCTTTTGTCCTACTCCTAGAAATTTAGTACAGAATGTTCTGTACACTAGAGTTGGTTCAAGACTCCTTTTTTTAACTTCTAGTTAAGTTCTGATGTTTATTTTTTTTCATGTCTACTATACATGACCTATACTGGCCTGTTTTCCAAGCAGAAATTTGTTATTGTCACATTGTTTTTCTTAATCCTATAGGATATGCAATGCATATATGCAATATATTGCACCAAAACCCATAACAAGTTTTGCTTATACTACATTATGTAATTAAAATATTTTCTTTGAATGCTAAAGGGCTCAATTGTGATTATTGGATTTATTTCAGTTCATTTTAATCTCCCCAATGTCTGTAGTCCTAATTGGTGTCTTCTCATGGTATTTGATGATATTGAACTGACTGCTACAGCTAAACGATTCTTATGAATATTGCATATTACGCTGGGTAGACCATTGCATTATACTGGATACATTCTGACAACCTGCACATTGCTTTGTGGAAATGTTTAATTAACCAGAACCTCCCAGTTTATAAGCTAACGTATGAGGCAAGAGGGTGTCCAGGGAAGTTTACTAGACTCTGGGGACCCTGGCTGGACACATAAGACACCAGTAACTCTCTTCTACATTTGGTTTCTGACCCCATACTTTAGTTACCCTCTGTTTTAAGTTGAACACTTCCCTCTGTTCCTGCTACTACTCTTGTTTGGGATGGAAGTGTTATTATGATTTTTGGGACAACTACTAACATTATGCCCTTCTCTTTCTTTTTCCTTTAGTAACTTTTTATGGTGCTGGGCACCTGGGAGGACACACTCAGCCTAATAACATACATGTGTGCAATATTCTTATGTCCGATTGCTTACCCTGAGCTTTTTTTTTTCTCTCTTTTTTTGTTACTCGTTTAATGTAGGTTTTTTTCTTCTTGTTTGATTCTTCTGATTGTGCATATACATGGATGTACCAATCTGTTGTATGGGAGTAATTTATAGGCTTTGACACTCCAGAGCTGTGACAATTCACTTTGTATTCACTGTTTGCTGGATAGTACTTTGCCACTGCTTTGGCTTAAAAAGTATATTTGTATGTGCATTTTTTTTTCAATAAACTAAGTTAAAAAAAAATATATATATAATTATTATTATTATTATTAATCAGCTGTTCTTATAAAACACTGAAATATCTCTCCTGGTGAGGGAAAAGAATTTTCAGCCAATAAGCCAATAAATTAGAGTGGCTTCTGGTCACAGCACAAAAATCTAGAACTGAAATTGTGTGTGTCAAAGAAACAAATTTCTCACTGGATAAAACTCCAAGGTGTTCACACCCAAAATTTCCTTATATTTTTCTATCAGTGATCAAAAAGAAGAAAAAGGAGTTATGATAGCAATCAAAGATTCTATTAACTTTCAGTTATTAAAATCTCATGAGGACCATTTTGGCAGATATTTTACACTAGTATTTTCTATCAACAATATTTCTTATACACTAGTAAATATATATGCCCCTAACAAATATCCATGAGATTTTTTAAAAATTAAGAAAGGCCAGGAAGGTACAAAAAGGCCATATGCTTGTTTGTGGAGATTTTAATGCTCTTATTGACCCTTCTATGGACACTTCAAGAACATCACAGACTGGAAGACAAGGAACCAACACCATACTCCTTCAAGATGAACTCTACAACATACTCAAGGATTGACTATTTCTTAACGGACAAATATTTACTACAAAAGGTTACAGATACCAGTATACATAACATAACTTGGTCCGACCATGCCCTTATCACCTTAGATATTAAGCTTGAATGGACATGTACTAGAACTAACCTCTAACCACCCAAAAATCAGAATTGCCACCTCTATACCAGATTACCAGGATCTCTAAGCAAAAGAGAACAAAAGTACTTGAAAACACACTATATATAAGGTAACTCCAAGGCTCCACTGCCACTTTCCAAACACATCCAATCAATCCAAGATTCACAAGAATATGTTAGTATAGTAATATACAGTAGGTGTTTGCACACCTTTTGTATTTATTTAATATTTGTAAATCCTTGCATCTGGAGGATTGGGTACAGCATTTTTCTATTGCACCTACTGCATAACAACATTGGGATTAAACTGTATAGCTCACTAGAGAGTAATTATTTAGATTAGGTAGACTGGAGGGGAGGCTCAAATTGCTAAAATGTAACAATCACAAGATACTACTAATTCTATCTATTTAACCCTATATTCTATCCCTTTATTTAGCCCTCTAGGGGCTAATGTGTTTATGGTTTAAATACAAAAAGTTTCCCTTTGGCACAGTTTTTCAAATCTTTCGGCAACCCATCCACATTTTGGAGTGGCCTCAATCGCCCTGACTGTTAAGCCCTATTAAGTGGATGTATTTTGTTTAAGGGCAAAATGTGTGAGTTAGTCTATCCTCCTCAATTATCCTGCGTTGTTCACCAAATCTTCACTGTACGGTTCTGATTGTCCTATCAACATAAAATAGACCACAGGGGCAGGAGAGGCAATATACAGCAAAATCTGAGGCATGGCTGTAATAGGCAGTAACATTATATATCCTTTTTCAGTGTCATTGGTGAATGTTTTTTGTCTGCGTTGTACATATTTGCACATGAGGCATTTTAGCTTTCTACATGATACACACATGGTTGAAAAAGGAAGCAAGTGGACTTTTAGAAGATTTTTACTGTTGTCCAACATTTTATTTTACTAGGAGCTATCTTGTTTATTTTAGGAGCCTTTTAATATACATATTTCATTTTTTTGTGGTAAAACCTCATTTAGGATCCTGCATTAAAGATCTACATATGTCCCAATGTTTCCTGATGATATTTCCATGTATCTGTATCTACAATCAAATTGAGTGATGAACCTGATTTGGAATGGGATTCATCCTTATGAGTATTCATGCTAGGTGGTGATGTAAAAGATCCTAATTGCACCTCCTTTAGGGCCTCCCTCCTGTAATCTTTATCCAAGAACATATCTATAAGAACCTTACTTTGCATAATGTAGTCCTAAACTCTGGTTCAATTCCTCCTGAGGGGCAAATTGGCTTGTTGGTATATTTTTAATCCAGTTTGGATGGCGGCAACTTTTGGAGTGAAGATAGGAATTTCCGGAGGATGGTTTAAAGTATTTTGTGAGATGATTTTGCCATCAAAAGTTCAAGGTCTAAAAAATATGAGTGTGTTAGAATTCCATACATGGATAAAGAAAATGGCCATTAAGTTTCATTACAATACTGTACAAATGGCTCTGTGGATGAAGAATGGTCATCCCAGATGAAAATTATGTTTTCAATACACTTCCATAATAGACGATGTGCAACACAATTTGTTGTTTTGCTAGATACACAGTTGTTTCCATAGGCTCATGGTAAGATTTAGCATAACTCGGTGCAAAACTTGCACTCATGGCTGTGTTGTGAATTTGCAGATAGTATTTATCATTATACACGATATAAATATGCTCTAGACAGAATAGGGTACTGCATGGAACAAACTGAGCCTGTGTATGATGTAATCCTGATTGCTTGGCAAGAAAATGATTAAGGGATCTTTGACCAGTCTTGTGGAGAATGGACGTGTAGTGAGAATTAACATCAAGGGAAAGCCATATGTATGTTGAATGCCAAGTTTGGCTCTGCAGAATCTCTAAAAACTTTGAATATAGGATGGGAGGCACTGAGCTGTTAGAGAAAATATTAAATATAATGAGACAGTCTTTTTGTTATCCTGTAAATTGAGGCCATAATAGGCCTCTCAGGTGGATTATTGGATTTTTATGAATCTTTGGTAAATGGTAAGAATATGTGAATTTAACACATTCTTTTTATAGAAAGGCATATCCCCCTTTGTCTATAACTTTATTAGGCAATGCTTCATTCACAAAAGATTTGAATTCACATGCATGGCCTCCCAAAAATAAGTGGATTTGCTTAAAAGTATACTGCTGGATACCCACATTGCAAAAATGTTTAAAATATTACATGGGCAGGAGCAAGAAATGGGGCTGAAATTCTGTTGTAGAGTACTATTGAATACATCTTGGATACATTCTTGTTCTTTGCAGATTACTTTTTTCAACAGGATAATTGTAGAACAGTTTCCATTATCCATTTATGAAAGATTCTTACTTGCCAATTGATGTTTTTGCTGTGACAAGAAGCCATGCTGGTTTATTGGCGTTTTGGCTGAAAATTCTGTTCCCTCACCTGGAAGGATATTTCAGTGTTTTATAAAGAAAAGCTGAATAATAATAATAATATATATAATAATAAGGAACTTGTAACTGTGAGGTTTATCAGTTTCTTTTTTTCCATAATAATATACTTCTAATTTTGGTTATGTGCAGAAGAAAGATCCAGTTGTTTGTTTTATGTGATGTGTGAATATTATTTGTTGACTTGGTTTTTCTCTGCTGCAGTTAAGTTATGCTTTTTGGCCTTATCCCTTCGCACCCTGTGACTAGACCGTAGCACAATCACATTTAGGTGCTTATATTTCTTTGTATCCATGGAAGCTTGTATGCTCTTCCAAGAAGTGTTCTCAGTATCGGTGTAGCCATCTAAGATCTCCACCATCTCCCTGTGTATTTGGCTACTGAAGTTAAGAGCACTTGCAGCTCCCTTCTCCCAGCATATTGGCATAGAAGTGTTCAGACAGACATGGGAGGAGCACTCTAGCTGCAGGATGAGTTGAAGCTTGGGCCATTCCATCTTGTTGATTGTTACAGGCACGCTGACATTTTGAGCATGTGAGTGCATTCATGTTTTATCTTCATACTTAATAAAGAGATTAATTGCACTATGATATGCCAGCAATGGTGTTTGGTCTTTGGTCATCGTGGTCACATGATGGTGCTGACCAATGAGAATCACTTCTTTATTTCAGAAAGTAATTCTCATTCACTGTACTCTATGAAATACACCCTGTAATACCATAATTAGGGTGTGCCACAAAGAGGGTACATTCATATTGTTTGAGTGATAAGTCCTTGAGGAATATCTCACGTTAAAGATTCTCCATGGCATGTACCCTTGATGGTGTACTTATTCAAAACTGGTTTGCAATACATATGTCTGTACTTAGTTGTACTATTACAGCTTATATGTGGCACTGGAATTTACTAAATAAAGAATTAAAAAAGGAGAGCTACTAAGAAACTATACTAATCTGCATTTTCATAAAATCTATGTATTTCACAATATGAAATGCAGTATAAATATTTTTTTCTTTCAGTGAAGGGAATGCCTAGGCCTTAGAGAATCACTTTGGGAGTATGATGCCATCTGTTTGCTCCAGCCCAGAGGAAAACTTGTTCAGTTTTAGTCTCCTCTAGTGATCATAACTAAGACCATGACCTTTTTGCAAGTCACAAGATGGGAGGCAGCAGTAAAGTGTGTCAATAGATGTGAAATAACATGTACTTACAGCCACAAATAAAAATAAACTATATGCACTGTTGCGTATTGACCAGAACCTCAGTCTAGTAAGCAAGCCTGACTCATTCCTTAACAAAGAAGTATAACATGTATTATGTTTCAAATATAGGTTGCCATAGAAAACTGCACTATATATTTTCAATTAGGTAAGCTCGAAAGACTGTCCCACCACTTTACTATGAAAGTGAAATTAAATGTTTTGGATGGATGTTTTTTAAATGTCGCTTTGTCCTAACATAAATGTTTTAAAATAGCAGCTCACATCTGCGGTAGATAAAAGCACTTTCTAAGTGGTAGTCCTAATTTATTTCTGATTGCAAACTCTAATGAGTGTTTCTCTATCAGCTTCAAGCTATGATCCAGTTATTGATTATGGTGTCACAAACCAAAATAACACTGCCTGATTTTTGGCACTACAACGTGCTTGGTGTCACTGATAATATGTGTAAATTGCAGGAGCTGGCAGGTATCATCCAGTAGTAAGCCAGGTGCTAAGTCATGCAAATAAATAATGGAACAGAAAGAACGAATATGCTGCAGGATCAAAGCCAAAATTTTTTATGTCCTGGGAGTAATTATTATATCAAGACTTACAGCCGTTTCAAACCCATTCAGCCGAAAACAAACATTATGTTATCTTACTGCACTTCTGCTAAAGACCCACATGAATGCCATTTTATATCATTCAAAAAATAGACTTAACGACTAATATAGCAGCAGTGCATTGCAGTTAACAAAATAATATTTTACCAAGTTCAGATACATTAAAAATATAATAAATTTAAATCACTACTACTACCCAATTACTTTCAAGCACACTTCACCTCTACCCTTAGAGGTGCACAGATATTAACATAAATATGCTAAGTGATAAATAAATACAAAAATCCCCCTTCCTTAAATTATAAGCATTATAAATTCCAAATAAAGTAAAAAATAAAAATGTAAAAATATCAAAAATATCCAATGTTTCTTTTGAAAAATAAATAAATGAATACGTGTGTCCAAAATTCAATCCAAGTGAAAAACTCTCAGCCTCTTGCATGAACTTGATTACCTCAAAAGCAAAAACACAAAATATACTGTACATAGTGCATTATCCTTTATAAATCAAATAACATGTGAGATCACTCTAGTGATATTCACCCAGGTGACAAAAAGAAAATATATAAATATATACAGTTGCAAGAAAAAGTATGTGAACCCCTTGGGATTACATGGAGTTTTGCATGAATTGGGCATACAATGTGCTCTGAACGTCATCTAAGTCACAACAATAGAAGAACACAGTCTGCTGAACATAATACTACACAAACATTAGATGTTGCCATGGTTTAATTGCACATAACATGTAAACATTCACAGTGTAGGGAGGAAAAAGTATGTGAACCTTTGGACTTAATAACTGGTTGACCCTCCTTTGGCAGCAATAACCTCAACCAAACGTTTCCTGTAGTTGCAGATCAGACCTGCACAACGATCTGGAGTAATTTTGGACCACTCCTCTTCACAAAACTGTTTCAGTGTAGCAATATTCTTGGGATGTCTGGTGTGAATCGCTCTCTTAAGGTCATGCCACAGCATTTCAATTGGGTTGAGGTCAGGACTCTGACTGGGCCACTCCAGAAGGCGTATTCTGTGCTGTTTCAGCCATTGTTTTGTTGAATTACTTGTATGCTTTGGGTCATTGTCCTGTTGCATCCCCCATCCTCTGCGGAGCTTCAGTTGGCAGACAGATGGCCATACGTTTTCCTGCAAAATGTCTTGATAAACTCTGGAATTCAATTTCCCATCAATGACAACAATCCGTCCAGGCCCTAAGGCAGCAAAGCAGCCCCAAACCATGATGCTCCCTCCGCCATGTTTTACAGTGGGGATGAGGTTTTGATGTTGGTGTGCTGTGCCTTTTTTCTCCACACATAGTGTTGTGTGTTCTTCCCAAACAACTCAATCTTGGTTTCATCTGTCCACAGTATATTTTGCCAGTAGTGCTGTGGAACATCCAGGTGCTCTTTTGCAAACTTCAAACGTGTTGCAATATTCTTTTTGGACAGCAATGGCTTCCTCTGTGGTGTCCTCCCATGTACTCTATTCTTGTTTAATGTTTTCCTCATTGTAGATGTGTCAACAAAAATGTTAGCATGTGCCAGAGATTTCTGTAGGTCTTTAGCTGACAC
Source organism: Staurois parvus (assembly GCF_062004578.1). Taxonomy (NCBI): domain Eukaryota; kingdom Metazoa; phylum Chordata; class Amphibia; order Anura; family Ranidae; genus Staurois; species Staurois parvus. The sequence goes on from NW_028317802.1 coordinate 14,192,598, forward strand.
TCTGGGATTCTTCTTTACCTCATGCAGCATTCTGCGCTGTGCTCTTGTAGTCATTTTTACAAGATGACCACGCCTAGGGAGAGTAGCAACAGTGCTAAACTTTCTCCATTTGTAGACATTCTGTCTTACCGTGGACACATGAACATCAAGGCTTTTGGAGATACTTTTGTAACCCTTTCCAGCTTCATGCAAGTCAACAATTCTTGATCGTAGGTCTTCTGAGAGCTCTTTTCTGCGAGGCATGGTTCACATCAGACCGTGCTGCTTGAAACCAGTAAACCCAAAACAGGTGTGTGTTTTTTAAGAGCAGGACAGCTGTCAGCAACACATCCAATATCATCACACTGATTGGAGTCAAGGTTGGCTCACTCCTGGCTCCAATTAGCTCTGGGAGAAGTCATTAAGTTAGGGCCTCACATACTTTTTCCTCCCTGCACTGTGAATGTTTACATGTTATATGCAATTAAACCATTGCCACATCTAATGTTTGTGTAGTATTATGTTCAGCATACTGTGTTCTTCTATTGTTGTGACTTAGATTACGTTCCGTTCAGAGCACATTTTAAGCCCAATTCATGCAAAACTCCACGTAATCCCAAGGGGTTCACATACTTTTTCTTCCAACTGTATCTGTTTGCTAGATAGTGTCCTCCTTCAAGTTTGTTAGTTCTGGGTATCCCAAGGCTTTCCCCAACCCCTACCCTAGTTCTACAAAGCAAAAAAAAACACAAAAATACATTATCTTCCTGATCATTGTGTAGAGAACTAAGTGAAACTTTATGCCCCTGGTTGAACATACCCTGTGACTGGTTGTTTGCACCAAATTGGGATCAGAACCTGGGCTGAAAAGTGGGACCAGTCAGAAGGTCTAAGCTACATATGGACATTTGCTGAATATTCACACTTGTGCGCAGATAATCACATACATAAGTTTTGTTTGTTTCTCAAATAAAGAGAGAGGTGATATTGATTAGCGATTTCCAGTTTGAACAGTTTTTCTTTTAATCCCTTCACACCGGTGCCTCTCGGCCCTTTAAGAGTTTCAGAAGCTGGGAGGCGGGGCGGGACTTAGAGTCATGTGACCGCCGCGATGCGCCGTCACATGATCAGGAAAGGTCTCAATTGAAAGAGGAGAACAGGATCTTTCCATGAGTACCGGACATGTGTGCAGGGAGCGTGCAGGGTGTGCGCTCTCAGCACATATGTTCTTTTTTAATGGAACGCAAATGTGCGGCCGCTCGGCGTCTAGGCCCAGATGCTGGGAGGCCGCGCATTTGCGTTCGGCCGGCGTGAAGAGGTTAAATTTGGAATGAGATTCTGTGTTTTTCTCTCTGTGAAGGGAAGCTTGGTAACTAAAGATGCCACATATGTACTGTAATTTTCAAGAGTAAGGTTTATGCAGAAGAGAGATAGTATCTAGGAAGATTTTTTTTTTCTGGCGACCAACTTTTAAGTGTTCAGAGATGGTTAAATCCAGTTGAATGACATTTAAATTCGAACATACTCAAATCAGAGATAACTCTTACTAGGGGTGTTAGTCAGCACTCTGCTCCATCTGCTTTCTCCCCTTACTGTGATGGTACCTCAAAGGGTTAGGGAATTCTCCTGAACCACGGTTCAGTTCTTTATTTTGGGAACTATAGCCTGTGATCTGCACTCTTTTAACCACTTGCCCCCTTTTACCCCATTCCTGCCCAGGTCAATTTTCAGCTTTCAACACTATTCCACTTTGAATAACAATTGCGTAGCTATGCAACTCTGTACCAATATTACATTTTTATCATTTTTTTTACACAAAGTTTTCTTTTGGTGGTATTTAATCACCATTGGGCTTTTTTTTTATTGTTTGCTAAAACAAACAGAAAAAAGACAGAAACTAAAAATACATATTTTGTTTTACTATTATAAAATTTTGCAAACAGATACCTTTTCTCCTTCACTGATGGGCACTGATAGGCTGCACTGGTGGACACTGATGGGATCTGATTGGCAGCACTGGTGGGCACTGATGAGGAGGCACTGATAGGTGGCAATGACGGGCACTGATTGGCAGCACTAATGGATACTGACTGGCAGCACTGATGGGCTCTGACTGGCAGTACTGATAGGCACTGGCTACAGCACTGATGGACACTGATTGGCAGCACTGTTGGGTCTGCACTGATAATCACAGCACTGATAATCAGTGCCCTGATTGTCAGTATGACACTGTGACAGCGTGAGGAAAGTACTGCCGATAACTGGCAAGTGTATTTACGTTGTGATCAGCTGGGATTTAACACAGTTGACCACATGGTAAAAGGCTGCTGTGAATTGTGATCAGCTGTGTCCAAAGGACACAGAGATCACAGAAAGCGCTGGAGTGTTCCACAGTGGATGCAAGGTTCTGGGAGGACAGCAATAGATGCCCTCCCAGAACTGTAGCTGCCATTTGGCTATAGTGCAGTTGGCAAGTGGTTAAAGTGGAACTATAGTTCATTTGAGCACCACAAACCAAAAATGCTTTTTCATTTATTTTATTATTCGAAGCAAACTCACGCATCCATCCATGTCACCATTCTTTATTTTGTTGAGAAATCACTTTCTTGTTTATAAACTTTTTTATTGAAAAGGCAGAATACAAAGACTGTGCCTCATAAAATCTAGCACAATGAACAATGAGAAAGGAACAAAAAGGTAATTTTCATTGACAGAAAGATAATCACAAAATAAAAATCAAGTACATGAAATAAGCATATAACAATGCTGGCATATCAATGGCACATCTAATAAAAATTGAAGACAGAGCTAGTTTAGATAAGCATTCAATCTAACAGCAAATACCGATGTATCCTCCAACCATCCCATTTATTGTTGAATAAATGAATCCTATCTAATAAAGTGTAATGGATATGTTCCATGAGCATGACCATATCAATTGTCCGTAAAACAGAAGCTAATGGGACTACATGTGATTTCCAATGCAGGGCTATGGCCCATAGGGTGGAAATGCAGTTGGTATGATTCAGCCTCATGCAACTGGCAGGAACCCCTGGAATGGGTGAACCCAATAAACAAATCTGTAGTGATAGAACAACCGGAAAAACCAACAAAGTGGAGGCGACCTCCGATATCCTACGCTATATCAGGGAGATGCCAGGACAGGCCCAAAACATGTGCATGAGAGTTCCAGCGAGGCCGCAACCCCTAAAACAGAGGTGCGAAACTCCTGGAAACATAACATGTAGTCTGGAAGGGATATAGTATCAACATGTAGGAACCTTAAGGGCCGTCTCTCGAACTGAAAGGGATCTAGATCCCCTGCATATGTTATCCGACATGGAGTCCCAGTCATCATCCGAAAATGTGACATTACAGTCAAGCTCCCATTTCAATCCATAAGGAGGGAAAGAGGTATAAGAAGCATCCAGGAAAAAGCAAAATAGGTCTGAAATAAGGCCTTTACCTCTAGGGGAGTCACGGCAGATACGTTCAAAATAGGTAATTGATAGAGTCGGTGTTAGACTGAAACGGGAAGTAAAAAAGTGACGTATTTGTAGGTAACGATAATGTTCCCAAAGTGGGACATCAAAGAGGGTGCGCAACAGGTCAAAAGAGATAAACAACCCTCTTCTTTGGAAGTCCGTCAGTCTAATCGGGGCTCAGTCGTACCACCACTGATATGCCAGTGGACATGAGAAAGCCGTGGTAAAATTTGGATCCCAAAAAAATTATGACCCCAGAGGGGCAGAGGAAACTAGGCCCAATTTAGATTTGTATCAGGACCAAAGTGTCAACGTTTGAAACACTAAGCTGACAAGGAGAGTGTTAGGATATTAGTCCATAACAAACCCGTAAGGTAAAATGGGCATATCGATTGAGATTCAAATCTAACCCAAGGGATTGGGGATTTAATAACAGCCCATTGCGCAACTTGGGAAAAGAGAGCGGATAAATAGTATAGCCAAAAATTAGGGAGGCCCAGGCCCCCTGCCCGTTGCGATTGGTATAAAACTAGGAGAGGTAAAACGAGGACGTCGAATCTGCCAATTAAAATTATTAACCACCCACTGGAAGTGATCAGGAAATGATTTAGAAACCGGTATTGGGAGCGCCCTAAATAAATAGAGGAGTTTAGGCAAAATGTTAATTTTCACCACCATACCCAAAAACAAAAGGGGGTACTTATGCCAAATTTTTAGCAAGGTATGAAGACAGGACACACATGGTGTGTAATTGGCCAAAAACAGTCCAGATTCCCTGGGCGTAATATAAACACCTAAATATGGAATCCGGTCCGTTGCCCAAGGAAATGGAGCAGAGCCACAGAGGGACTCACCGAAGGACTGAGCAATATTGATGGGCATAGCTACTGATTTGGAGAAGTTAACAGTAAGACCTGATATGGATGTAAAATCATTCAGCAAGGAACATAAATTAGGCAATGAAACCAATGGAGAAAAATTAATAATAGCGCCTATGGTCAAAATTGTATAACTTACTAATAGTGTACCAGCTGCAAAAAAAAAACACCATATATAAAGTGTACCAATTAATAAATAATTTGCGCTAGTAAATATATATAAATATATGTAAAGAAATCATCAAATCATAAGTCCAGAAAAATATATATATATACCAATACCACAGAAAAATATAAAAAACTTTTTAGGTGCAAAAAAACTTTTGTGCAAAAGGAGTGTCTCAATATAAAAAAAGTGTCTCAATATAAAAAAATTTTTTAAAAAGTTTTTTGCTTGTGATGGCAAATATATTGGATATATTGTATACTTTTTGTGGACTTCTGTCATCCTTGGGGCGGCTTGCTTTGCTTGATTCCCCATTGATGTCAGCTGTTCGTTTCCTGTGAGTGTATATTTAATGAGGGTGAGACGTCTCACATCTATCCACTCCGTGAGGACGTCGATGACGAAACGCGTAGGGTGGAGCTTGATTAATGTGATGTCATTACGTTTTTGACTGCCAGCTATTGCACATGTGCTGAGTAGTCAGGCTCATTTATGTGATTGCTGTTGATGCTGTTGATGCTGGTGTCGGCTGGGACACCTCTTGAGTAAGTGCAATGAGTATCTAATAAAGGAATTGGTTTTTATAATATTGCACCATGAAGTCTTTCTGTTTCTCTCGAGTGCTTGGCATTTCCCCCCATGGATACGTTTGAAGGTGGTCCTTTTTCTATTGGAGAAGTGGATTTTCGATTAACTACAAAGTTTTTCGTCCTGTTATTTCGATCGATGAGGATCGGTGTGTTGGAGAGCTTCCGTTTCTGAAGATATTTTTATGGATGATCTGCCATTATATTATCAAGGTTTTTTGGTGAAATTTTTTTATATTGAGACACTTTTTTTATATTGAGACACTCCTTTTGCACAAAAGTTTTTTTGCACCTAAAAAGTTTTTTATATTTTTCTGTGGTATTGGTATATATATATATTTTTCTGGACTTATGATTTGATGATTTCTTTACATATATTTATATATATTTACTAGCGCAAATTATTTATTAAATGAAACCAATGGGTTAGTGAGAAAGAGCATAACATCATCAGCATATATACATAATTTTAATTGAGAGACTAAAAGTGGGTATCCCGAAATATCAGGATGTGACCTTATGGCAATGGCCAGAGGCTCCAAAATGAATGCAAATAGTAGGGTTGAAAGTGGGCAAACCTGGTGGGTGCCCCTACCCGGGGTACAAAAATCAGAATTGCAACCAGGCAGTCTAATCCTAGTTTGAGGGAGTTATATAATGCCTGTACACCTGAAATAAACTCATTATAGAATCCCATATGCTGTAGAAACGAAAACAGAAAAGGCCAAAGGACACTGTCAAACACTTTATTAATATCTAGACTAAGTAATAAGACTTCTTTGGACTGCAAATTAGCGTCTTGTATGACATTCAAAGTATGTCATGTATTATCCGTAATGAGCCTATTTGGAATAAACCCGGTCTGGTCAGGCGAAACTAAGGAAGAGATTATAGGGGCCAATCTGCCAAAATACGACTAAAATTCTTTGAATCATTATTTATAACAGAGATAGGTCTATAATTTTGTGGAAAAAGGTGATCTTTTAAGGGCTTGGGCAACAAAAACATGTTAGATAAGAGCATCTCATCAGGGATCCTATCCCCCTGCAAAACCCCATTAAACATTGCAACCAAAAACAGGGCAAGGAGAGGGGCAAAATGTTTATAATAGCTAGCTGAGAACCCGTCAAGGCCTGGGGCTATGGACCGTTTCAAAGTATTAATTACCCTAAGGATGTCCTCCAGTGTACATGTGGCATTAAGAGCTGAGGCCTGAGAAGGAGTGAGAGAGGGGAGCAGTATAGAATCAAACCAGGATTCAGCCGCGGAAGATACAACCTTATGGGGAGGGGCTAATAGGGAGGAATAGAAATCTTTAAAAATATCCAAAACTTCATGGGGCAATGAGGAAATAATACCTTTTTTATTACGTAATTTATATACATGAGGGGGACGAAGTGATTGATTAAGTTTACGCGCAAACATCGTAGAGGCCGAATTATTATGTAATAAGAAGGATGCCTTAGACCAATGCAGTGCCTTCTCAGTTTTCTGGGACAGTAGGGTATTAAGCTCAAGGCGCTTTTGGGCTATCAAGGTGGAAGAACCACCTTGTACGCCCACCATAGTATGGCTGAGGAAGTGTCAGAAGTGTTGTTTAGCTGAAATTACTTCTGAATCAATGTAGGTACTTCCTGATGCAAGTCGGGGTCGGCAAGCATATAATCATTCAGCTGCCAGGAGTAGGAGGTCTCTAGGCCTATAAAAGTGATGGACAATGATACTACACTATGATTAAACCAAGGACACAGATGGATACCAGCATCTGTGGAGTTGGCCATGACAATTGGAGAGCAATAAATATAATCCAGTCTAGCATAGGAATCCTGAAGGTGAGAATAAAAAGTATAGTCCTTGGCCCCAACATTATGCGCCCTCCAGGAATCTGTCAATTGGAACAAATCTAGGCGTTTTGTAAGGGATTTCGGGAAAGCTAGGGAGAGAGATGAAGAGGTACTCCTATCCAGCAACGAATTGGCCACCAGATTAAAGTCACCACCCACCAACAAATGAGAGGACAGATACTTATCAAGAATGTTGATAAAGTATGAAAAAAAAGGTTGCCTTGGCTGAATTCAGGGCATAAACATTAGCTATCGTAAGTTCACGGCCTAAAAGGGTGCCCTTGATAATAATGAACCTACTCTCCAGATCTCGGTAGACCTACGGAACTCCCAAGAGGAAAGAAATGTGGAGGAAGGTTGCCACCCCCTTTCATTTAGAGGAGTGCAATGTGTAGAAAGCCTGTTTGTATGCTTTATGAAAGAAAGTAGCCTGGAATATACCTGTCCTTAGCTCAGGCATACAGGCAGGAGGGTGGGCTTAGCTGAGGACACCCCTCCTGAAGACTTCTGAGGTGTATGACATCATACGTAAAAAAAAAATTTAATGCAAGTAAATATGATATACTTATATCTCTATCTATTTACTAATACTAGCAGCATAAAGATTAAAAATAGATAATGTTGATTGTGAGAGTAAAGTTCCACATTAATCACTTGGCAACCGTGCTATAGCCAAATGATGTCCTCTCAGAATACGCCCTCCTGCGCGCCCCCAGCAGCACGCACCCAGTGATCTCCAGGTAAAAGGTCCGTCACAGCAGCCTTTTACCACGTGATCAGCTGTGTCCAATGACACAGTAGATCACCTGGTAAATACAGTTGCCAGCGTGAGGAAAGTACTGCCGATAACCAGCAATTGTCAGAAAATAGACTGGCACTGATGATCAGTGCCCTGATGATCAGTGTCCAGCAGAGCAACCCACCAGTGTCACCCACCTGTGCCCAGCAGTGTCACCCACAAGTGCCAAGCAGTGCTACCCACCTGTGCCCATCTGTGTCCAGCAATGCCACTCTCCTGTTCCCATCAGTGCCTAGCTGCGCCATCCACCTGTGCCCAGCAGTGCCACCCACCAGTGCCCCCCCATCAGTGCCACCCATAAGTGCTGCCCAGCAATGCTACCCATCAGTGCCCAGCAGTACCGCCAGTCAGTGTCACCCATCAGTTCTGCCCATCAGTGTCCATCAGTGTCACCCATTAGTGCCCATTATTGCTGCACATGAGTGCAGCATCATCAATGCCAGCTCATCAGTGCCGCCTATCAGTGCCCATCAGTGCTGCCTATCCATGCCACCTCATCAGTGCTGCCTAATAGTGCCCATCAGTGCTGCCTAATAGTGCCCATCAGTGCAGCCTCATCAATGCACATCAGTGAAGGAGAAAAATTACCTGTTTGCAAAATGTTATAATAGAAAAAAACAAAAACTTTTTTTCTCCAAATTTGTTGCTCTTTTTTTTGTTTATAGCGCAAAAAATAAAACACTCAGTGGCAATTAAATTTCACCAAAAGAAAATGATTAAAATTCCACCCACCTGTGCCTAGCAGTGTCCCCCATCAGTGCCCTCCATCAGTGTTGCCCAGCAGTGCCGCCCATCAGTGCCCAGAAGTGCTGCCAGTCAGTGCCCAGCAGTGCCCCCAGTCAGTGCCGCCCATCAGTGCCCATCATTGCTGCATATCAGTGCAGCATCATCAGTGCCAGCTCATCAGTGCCACCTGTCAATTCTGCCTACCAGTGCCCATCAGTGCTGACTATCCATGCCACCTCATCAGTGCCCATCAGTGCTGCCTATCAGTGCTCATCAGTGCTACCTATTCGTGCCACCTCATCAGTGCCCATCAGTGCTGCCTATCAGTACTGCCTTGGCCTGGGCAAGAAGGGGTTATAAGTACCCGGTAGGCAAGTGGTTAAATCATAAAGTGTATTTCCACCTTTGCAGCCAAATTGGGATAACAGTTACTTTATATTTGTTACATGTTCCTATTCACATAGCAAAACTTAAAAAAAACGCTGACGCTTACTATTTTACTTGATGAAAAGTCTTATCTACCTTTCCCCCTTCTATCTAATGTTAAGGTGGGGGCTAGGAAGATATGTTTACTATAGTTAACCCTACCACTACGTGCTGACAGATCTTCATTATCAGTTGTACATTAAATGTTCACACTGTTCTTTATAACTTAGAGTTAGAGATAACAGAGATTGGATGGTACATTGTATGCTAATACTGTTTTAAACCAATCTGTCCATAAGGTGCCCCTAATCATCTCTTCCCAGATTTTTATGAACAACACAAGCTGCCTATATATAAATCTGCCCCAAAAAAACAATTAGAATTTTAGGTAATCTCTTTTTAATTATTTTTAGGTATGTTGTGTGAAATGGAATACATAAACATATAGTGCAAATTTCAATTTTGACTGCAAATGTGAAAATACACATTTATTGAAACCCAAAAACAAAGTTGTAATGTAGTGCAGCTTAATAGAACTTAGATATTATGGCAGCAATACATTTCTTTTTTTTCAGTCTTTTTTTCTTTTTTGTTCAACTGGTCATTCTGACCTTGGGTGACAACTCTCTCTATACTGAAGTAGAAACAGGATGGAAACTTTACATTCACTTCTTCTTCATAACATAGAGAAGTCTAGTTCTGTAGTTCTCAGAGGTAACAAGAACAAAGCAACTAAAGAAGCACTTTCAATGGAATATGTAACAGTCCAAACAAGACCAAATAATAGAAGTTCTTTGTTAGGGTTGACATAATGTTTAAGCCTTATTTAACCGAATGGCCCAACTGTAAAGGACAAGTTGCATAAACAGGAATTTTTAAGGGTCTAAACGTTAGGGGGCAATATCAATAAGGTCAAACATTGACTCCTCAAACTTCAGAAAAACTAAACTAAAAAGATGCAACTATCCTTGCAAAGTGAACAGCCTATTTCCCTTTAGTGAATCAACGCCATAGTCTCTCTATACCCAAAGCTGTGCAGGTAGATTGATACAATAATTCAGGTTATCAACATACTCACCTTTAATGTGTGTTTTAGCTAGCCACACATGTTACAAACAGATTATACAATCAAACATTAATTTGAATATTATAGTCAAAATTTACAAAATTTGATTGAAGGAAGACATTGTAAGAGATATTTCCTCTGCTAAAATGGACAAACACATTACAGTCTCTATGCAATCTCATTTAAACTAAAACCACAAATGTATTACGATGACCTACTTAAACAATGCATTAAATGCGTGCTCAGTCATGTAAACTTTCTTAGAACATTGCATAAACAGATTAAAAGATGTATGGGCAGCTTTAAAATCCGCGTAGTCCTAAGAAAAATATTCCATGGTATACTATTAGTGTACCATATAACTTTGTTCAAATTGTATTACAGCATTTTACCTACTGTGAGCCCACATACCCACATACAGTACCCACCCTATATTTTCTATACTTCTAAATAAACTCATTAGATGGCATAATACATTTGTAAGGTTTATTACCAAATATTTTGGACTTTACCAGAAAATTGAAATCCCAATTCAAAATAACTTAATGGCACCATAAATGTCTAATCAGGGAATGCATGCACGCTATTATAATGTATGCACAGAGCTTGTCAGGGACCCCAGTGGTTGCTGCGATCGCGTGCGGGTCTGCACACTCGCGATCGCGGGCGCGAGCCTGGCACCAATCAGGGCGCAGGGCGCCCTATTTAAAACAGGATTAGGCTGCAGTAAATTGGCATATGGGCTCACCTGTTTCCTGAGTTCCTGATTAGCAGATTGTCTTGTTGCCGACCCTGCCTGATCCTGATTTGCTGTCTGTCTCCTGCTCTGATCCCTGGCTTGTCTGACCATTCTTCTGCTTAATCCTGCACGTTCTGATCTCCTGTTAACGAACCCGGCTTGTGACCTGTTTATCCCTCTGTCTGCTGACTTTGTACTACGCCGCCACCACTGTTACCGACCCAGCCTGCCCGACGCTGCTCTTGCTACCTCCTCACATCAGACTCTCACCTGCTAAACACCTCCAACGGTGCTTCTACCACAGCTGGGTGAACCCAGGGGCCGTGACCTGATCTCGGCCTGCTTTAAGTCCATCCCCACCATCAGGGGCCCTGGTGAACAAGCAGGTCGGAGCTTAGATACCGCGCCCTGGGGGAGTCCGGTCTGTGGAGTGCTAAAGGCTACCGCTGTAGGATCCCTGACAGAGCTTATTTATTTGTGCTGTTCTTCCTTGTTAAGACATTCACCACAAAAAGTCCAAACCACATTTTCTCTAAATCTAAAACAAAGAAAATAATAAATAGTACATGCTCACACATATACAAACTGATAAATGCAATTTTTTTACCACAATGCCACAAATGTAATTTGTGGTACAGGTCAATCTAATGGAAAGCAACATAATATTTATGAGGGGACTTCACTATGCATTTATAGAGACAAGTGAAATGAAAGAGGTTGTAAACCTTTGCTTATACCCAGACTGGCCTCAGGTGATACACGTAGTTACAGTATCTCACAGAAGTGAGTACACCCCTCACATGTTTGTAAATATTGTATAATATCTTTTCATGTGACAACACTGAAGAAATGACACTTTGCTACAATGTAAAGTAGTGAGTGTACAGCTTGTATAACAGTGTAAATTTGATGTCTCCTGAAAATAACTCAACACACAGCCATTAATGTCTAAACCGCTGGCAACAAAAGTTAGGTTGAGGCATGCAGTATTTAGGGAATGTGTACAGGTTGTTAAGGAGTAGGTGGCTGCCAGCATCCTTAACAACTAATGAGTCATCAGCTGTCAGCAGGGTTCCTTGCTGACAGCTGAATGTAAAAAAAAAAAAGAATTGCCAAAAATGAAAAATTAGGAAAAAAAATGGTGTGGAGTCCTCAAAATCCATACCAGGATACATGGGCAGCTGCCCAAGAAGCCACACATCAATCACATAACGACCTGAAATTTCATAAATTCAACAACAAGCCGGGCAAGTTGTTAGCAAGACTATGTAAAAAACCATTCACACCTACTCTCTTTACGTCTCTAAGAGATGCACAGGGAACACTAAAAAATGATCCTCTAGACATTATTTCCACTTTAGAAAACTTCTACCAAACTCTCTATGGCTCTGATCCTATAGACACCACTAAAGCCACCTCCTTCCTGGACCATATCTCATTGCCACGGTTAGACCCAACTTCACTTCAAGCCTTAAACACTCCCATTACTCTGGCGGATGTATCTCTAGCCATTAAATCGCTCACGAACGGTAAAGCCCCAGGCCCTGATGGCTATACAGCCAAATTTTCCAAACTCATGGCCGAAACCCTCTCCCCTACATTACAATTGGTGTTCCAAGCAATTCAGGCAGGAGGAGATTACCTTCCCTCCGGATTCCAAGCCCACATTAAATTGATTGCCAAAAAAGATAAAGACCCGACAGAACCTGGTTCGTATCGTCCCATATCCCAGCTGAATCTCGATGCAAAACTCCTGTAAAAAATTATCGCCTCTCGCCTAGCAACTATTTTACCCACTCTTATTCATCCTTCTCAAGCGGGTTTTGTGCAGGGACGCTCAGCAGTTTCGAATATTCGGAAGGTGATATCCGCCTTGAGTCAAGCCTCAAACGGCACACTCCAAGATGCAGCAATAATCTCATTAGACGCCGAAAAGGCTTTTGACAATGTTCATTTTGAATGGCTTTTCTTAGCGCTAAGAAAGTTTGGATTTGAAGGCCCGTTTATGCATCTGATCCAAACCATGTATTCATCTCCAACAGCCCGAGTCATAGCAGCAGGTTAAATAACTAATCCTATTCAACTCCACAAAGGCACTAGACAGGGTTGCCCTTTGTACCCATTAGTTTTTAACTTGGCCCTAGAACCATTAGCACGCTTCCTATTATTTCACTCTGACCTCCATGGCATCACAATCGGGCAACAAGAGCTGAGGCTTGCCTTGTTTGCAGACGACATTTTAATTTTTACCTCGCACCCATCCCTCGACCTCCCCTATATCCAACATATTTTCTCCTCCTTCCGCCTTTGCTCAGGACTTTGCATAAATTTCTCTAAAAGTGAGGTGCTTCCATTATTCCACTCCAACCTCCCGGTATGGACTCAAAACTCGACATTCAAAATTGCTACTAAATATATCAAATATTTAGGCATAAATATACGAAAACTAGCTTCATCTTTATATACGCTAAATTATATGCCCACGATTGCCAAAATTATTGGGAACTGGAAATATGGAAAGACTTACCGCTTTCCCTTCTGGGCAGATCCCACCTTTTTAAGATGGTAAGTTTTCCGAAACTTCTATACCCGTTCCAAACCATACCTCTCCTGCTTAAATACAGCGACATAACGAGGCTAAATCGGGCAATATCAACATTTTTATGGAAAGGCAAATGTCCCCGCATAGCACTTGCTAAATTATTCCTACCAAGATGCGAGGGAGGCTCCGGTCTCCCGAACGTTTGAATTTATAATTTCTCATGCTTGCTCCGTATAGGCCTAGACTGGCTCACCCAATCCTCCAACTATTCCAATTATCACTTGGAATCTGCACTAGCACATCCCTATGATCTCTCAGCCTTATTACACTCCAATGTCAACTCTCTGCCACCCCACCTAAAACATAACCCACTCATCCACAATACCCTTATTACATGGAGGGAAGTCAGGCGTAAACTAGGGGTCTCTCCGTGACTTTCACGCTTTCTTCCTATTCACCATAACCCTTCTTTTCCTCCTCCACAATCTTACTATGCCTATGACACCTGGCAAGTTCAAAACCTAACTTTGGTACAACAATTATACGACACCTCTACGGGTTCCCCAAAACCTCTTAACAGTGTCCTACAAACCTTCCAGCACACCACTTCTTCTATATACTCCAAGTAAGGAACTTTGTCAACACCGTTGCACCCACCAAATCTACTAGTTTTCAGTTGACATTTATTGATGTCTTGGCGAACTCTCGAAAATGCAACATCTCAAACATATATACTGTAGATCGCTGAACCTTCTATATGCCTTTCGAGACATTCAACGCTGCGAAATCCTGGGTCAAAGACTTCAATAACGCAATCACAGCTGACCAGTTATTATCAGGCTTCAATTCCACATGTGCCTTCAATCGCAATGAATTCTGGAGTGAACAACAGCTTAAGATTCTCCACCGCGCCTACATGCCCTGTCTCTATTCCGAAACGGACCCAGTTCTGTCTTCCTGCCCTCTATGCGGAACTCAAAAACCATCAACACAACACAGATTCTGGCTTTGCTCTGCTATTTCTACATTCTGGAAGCAAGTGGTCAATTTCATATCCGTTATCACTACTTTCCAACTACCCATCCACCCGCTCCCATTACTCTTCGGCTTTATGGAACAGACAGTCATAGGTCTCTTCTCCACATAAACGTCATCCTTCAGAAATAATAAATCTTGGATATCAACATGTCTCCTAATAGCAAGACGGGTCATTCTCTGAAAATGGGTCTCCAACTGCCCTCCAACTATGATGGACATCAAACAAGAGCTCAACTCTCTTCTACGTTTGGACAGGCTCCACCTAATCACCTCCCCGACTGCTTCAAACGAATCCCATTATTTCCGAAAGTGGAACTCCTATATTACAGGATCCCTATCCATACAGGAGCAGGCCTTCTTTACCCAGAATTCTAACCTGTTAACTTGTCCAATGAAATCTCCCCATGAAATCGGTGGTTCTGGAACTATCATCTAGCTGACTAGCTTACTATAGTTAGTCGTATGCACTGTTTATCTGTCATTGACCTTCTCTTAGTTTCTCATTTACTCCCTCTCCACCCTCACTGAATCTTGACCCTCTAATTACTTTCTTGACTTAGGTCTATTTACACACTTGACATTGTCATCACACCACAGACCCACATTAGCCAATTAGAGGGTGACACTTCCTCCACACCACTCATGGTGGAACCCGTAATTACTAATTTCTAATTACTAATTACCAATTTCTAATTAGGAATCACTGATTTTCATCTTCTTGTTCTTCTTCCCCCTTAGTCTCTCAGTCTTTCATCTCTCGCCATTCTACCTACGCTCCCGGGTAAAATCCTCCCTACTTCTGTGTGTTCCATGATTCCAGCTGACATACCATCTTATCATCATTCTACAACAATCTCATCTACGCTGATTACTTCATCTAAACACAATTTCCCCCCTCTCCTACTTTCTCTTTTCTTAATTAACCCCGTCTTTATCATTACCACTTACTCCCAACACCCACATTCTCAGATACTTTCTTTCTTTCTCTTTACCGTATTTTGGACAAGCTAATTTCTACTGGCTACTATCTTCCCCCTATCTACACACAAACCTCTTGTCTACCACTTCCTCACATCACTTTCTTTGTTATTCATTCACGCAACCTTTATACCTTAGTATCATATCAACACCCTTTCCTAACTGCTACCATTACGCTAAGGTCATTCTATTTTTATTTGCCGCAACATTATACCTTTGATTAGAAATGATGTAACATGGATGTCATAACTGCCTCACCATTTGACTCTTGCTGTAACCTGTTAAAACCCAATAAATAGTCTTTTAAAAAAAAAATCCATACCAGGCCTCAAGGGCCTAGTATAGTTTTGAGAGGAACACCCCACGCCAATTAAAAAAAAATGGCTGGGGCCTCCCTAAAATCTATACCAGACCCTTATCTGAGCACTCAGGCTGGCAGGTCAGGAAAGTGGGGGGCGAGTGCTCCCCCTGAACCATACCAGGCCACATTCCTTTAACATGGGGGAGTGTGTGGGGCAGGGGGCTCCGCACCCCCAAAGCACCTTTTCCTTATGTGGCTGGGGACAAGAGCCTCTTCCCCACAACCCTGGCCATTTGTTGTTGGGTTCCGGGCAGAAACTTATTGGAATTTGTAAGCCTCTTTAACAAGGGGACCCCAGATCATGGCCTCCCCCCATGTGAATGAGTATGGGGTACATGGTACCCCTACTCATTCACGAATAAAAGGGTAGTATAAAAAAAAATACAGGATGCAGTTTTTAACAAACAGTTAATTTAAAAAAAAGCATCCCCTGATGTAGATCCATTGTCAATCACGATACCCGCCACCACCATCGACCTGATAAAAAAAAAACTCCATTCCAAACAAAGACTCCTGACGTCCTACATCTGACAGCTCTACCTCTCACCTAAATAGGCTAAGGGGCTCTGCCATCCGGTGACTTCACTGACCCAACACTACTTTTTTTTGGTTAATGAGTAGGATTACCATGTACCCCATACTCCTTCTCGAAGGATCCTTCAGATTCCGATAAGCCCCCCACCTGCAGACCCCCACAACCACTGGCCAGGGTTGTAGGGAAGAAGCTCCTTGTCTTCATCAACATGGGGACAAGGTGCTTTGGGGGGAACAGAAAACCCCCAATGTTGAGGGCATGTAGCTTGGTATGGTTTAGGAGGGGGGGGGGCGCTGGCTTATCCGCCCCTTTCCTGACCTGTCATGCTGCATGCTCAAATAAGGGTCTGGTATGGATTTTGGGGGGGAACTCAGCACCATTATCTAAAAAAATTTTGACATGGGGGTTCCCCTTAAAATCTATACCAGATCCGAAGGGCTGATGACAGCTGATGATTCATTGGTTGTTAAGGATGCGGTGGCCGCCTGCTCATTAACAACCATGACAGTTACTGGTTGTTAAGGACACACATGGTCTCCTGCTTCCTAACAATGCAGTATTTACTACTATTAATAAATACACCGGCTACCACCAGGCATTATATTACCGCATGTTTTCACTACTAAAATACTGCATGACTTCATAAAATAACGTGCAGTATTTTAGTAATCTTTTTAAGTGAATGCCAAAAAACTTTTTGAAAACACTGTGCGGTATCCTACCACATACTTGGATGCGGTAAGATATCGCTTAGTGAATGGAGTCCAATACCTTCCTCATAATATTGAAACTTTTTAGATGCTGTAAATAAATAAAGTTGATCTATTAAAATATTACATATCTAATTTTATTTGATACAAAAGGTTAAAAGAGCATATACAATATACACAAAGATTTATGCAGGTATACCTATATGTAAGGGACCGCCCGGCGGTACCACTAGCACTCCACTGAATAGGCGTCCCCAGCACATGGAATCTAAGTCCCAGGGTGCTTGTTCACCAGGGCCCCTGATGGACTTGGAGCCCCCCGAGACCAGGTCGTGACTACTGGGTACGTCCGTCAGTGGTAGTGGTATGCGCCAAGGGCTCCCACGGGAAAGAGTCTGATATGAGGAGGTCCGAAGACCCCTCTGCGAGGGATGGACGGATGGATGAGCAAGGTCAGACAGGCCGGGTCGGTAACAGAGAGGACGGTAAGGTACAAGGTAGCGAGCAGAGAATGGTCGGGTCACACGCCAGGTCAGCAACAGCAGGTCAAATCCAATAGGGGGCATCCAGGAGAGAGGTCAGGCAAAGCAAGGGTCAGGACAGGAGAAATTGGCAAGGTCAGGTACAATCCGGGTCAATAACTTACAGGGCACAGGTTCGCAGAATCACAGGATGCAGGAAAGACCAGAAGGCACTGAATGACAGCTCAGGGCCATTTAAATATCCCGCCCTGCGCTGCCATTGGTGCCCAGCGGGCGGCCGCGGCTTCTACTGCGCATGCGCGAACTCGAACGCCGCGGCCGGCCCGGACCTAGTGCCCGTGTCCCTGCACAGGGCGGTGCACTGCGCCTGCGCCGGGACCATCGCGGCGGGGATCGAGGAGATCCCTGACATTGCCCCCCCCACGGGCAACCTCCGGATGCCCACCCGATCTCTCCACCACGGGTGATCGCGAAAAAACCTCCGGACAAGTCTGGGTGCATGGACATTATGGGCTGGTTCCCAAGAATTGTCCTCAGGGCCATAGCCCTTCCATTTGATAAGGAATTGGGTCTGGCCCCCCCTCCTTCGGCACTTCAGAATTGTTTCTACCTCAAATTCTTCTTCTCCTTCGACCGTTATGGCCTCCGGGGGTCTAGATTCTTGTTCAGGGAAGGCATCTGGGATCACTGGCTTCAGCAGGGACACATGGAAGACTGGGTGCATCTTGAGTGTGTCAGGGAGGACGAGTTCATAGGCCACTTCGTTGACCATCCGCTTAATGCAAAAGGGGCCTATAAATTTGGGTCCCAATTTCTTCGAAGGGCAAAGCATCTTTAAATTGGATGTTGCTAACCAAACCTTCTCCCCAGGCTGCAACACCAGATCTCCCCTCCGTTTCCTGTTGAATGCCTTCTTGTAGTCTTCCTGGGCCCTACTGATGGCCTCTTGAAGTTTCTTGTTGTTCGAGGAGAAAAATGTTACTACAGCTTGCGTTGCTGGAACTGGGCATTCCGGGACCAAATCCGGGAGGAAGACGGGGTGAAACCCATAGTTGGCAAAGAACGGGGACTGCCCCGTTGCTGAATGGCAAGCGTTGTTGTACGCGAATTCCGCCAGGGGTAGAAGTGGCATCCAGTCATCTTGAGTAAAAGATGTGTAGCATCGTAAGTATTGCTCCAGGGTCTGGTTGGTCCTTTCGGTTTGTCCGTTAGTTTGTGGGTGGAACGCAGAAGAGAGGGACAATTTGATGTCCAGGGCTTTGCACAGTGCTCTCCAAAATCTTGACGTAAACTGGACCCCCCGGTCCGAGACAATGTCTTCGGGGACCCCATGCAGCCTTACCACCTCACGGATGAAGAATCGCGCAGTCTCGGCTGCCGAGGGAGTTTTCTTCAACGGAATGAAGTGGGCCATTTTGGATAAACGGTCCACAACCACAAGGATTGCCGTGTGGTCTAGCGATGGCGGAAGCTCGACTATAAAATCTAGCGTGATCTTTTGCCAAGGTCGTTCAGGAATCGGTAAGGGTCGCAGCAGACCCCAAACTTTGTTCCTTGATGGCTTGTTCTTCTGGCAGGTGATACAGGATCTTACATAGCCCTTACAATCTTTAGCCATGTCCGGCCACTAGAAGGAGCGTCGGAGATGTTCCAGGGTCTTTTCTGGGCCAAAGTGCCCCGCCATCGGGTGGTCATGGCAATGCCCTAAGACCAGGGTTTGGGCTTCCTCCGGCACCACAATCCGATCTTCCCTCCATAGGAGTCCCCCCTTGTTCTGGAGAGGCCCTCCGACTGGGGTAGAGACGGTTGTGGACTCTTCCATTATCTTGGAACGAAGGTCCGACTGAAGGGCCAAGAAGTTACCCGAGGACAGGATAGTGTCAGGCACTGGGATCTCCTTGGCGTCCTCGTACATACGGGATAACGCATCTGGCTTTGTGTTCTTTGATCCAGGCCTGTACGTAATGTGGAAGTTAAATCTCGAAAAGAATAATGCCCATCTTGCCTGTCGTGGGCGTAGACGCTTGGCGGTCCTCAGATATTCCAGATTTTTGTGATCAGTAAATATCAAGATGGGGTGCACGGTGCCTTCCAGCAGGTACCTCCATTCCTCTAATGCCGTCTTGATTGCTAGTAGTTCTCGATCACCGATATCATAGTTCTTCTCCGCTGGGGTAAGCTTCCGTGAGAAAAAAGCTACAAGATGGAGCAATTCCTTGGTGCCTTTCCGCTGGGAAAGAATGGAACCTACTGCTTTCTCCGATGCATCCACCTCTAAGATGTAGGGCAGGGCGGCGTCTGGGTGACCCAAAATGGGTGCCGAGGTGAACAGCTTCTTCAAGGCTTCGAAAGCTTCCTGAGCCTCTGGTGTCCATCTGAACCGAGTTCCAAGCTTGGTTAGCTGAGTAATGGGGGAGACCAGACCCGAGAAGTTCTTGATGAACTTCCGGTAAAAGTTTGCAAAACCGATAAATCGTTGGACGCCTTTCCTGTCCGTGGGTTCAGGCCAATCCAGTATTGCAGCGACCTTCTGAGGGTCCTTCGCGACCCCCGCGGTGGAGATAATCAGGCCCAAGAAAGTAATGCTGGATTGTTCGAAGCAACATTTCTCTGTCTTGGCGTACAACCCATGCTGCCGCAATCGCCCCAATACCCTTGCTACATGTATTCTGTGTTCCCCCAAAGAAGGGGAGAAAATCAAAATGTCGTCTAAATAGACTATAACGAAGACGTCCAGGAAGTCCCTAAAAATATCATTCACAAAGTGTTGAAAAGTGGCCGGAGCATTGCACAACCCGAACGGCATGACCAAATATTCAAAGTGGCCGAAGCGGGTGCGGAATGCCGTCTTCCACTCGTCCTCCTCCCTTATGCGAACTAAGTTGTACGCTCCCCTCAAATCCAGCTTTGTAAAAACCACTGCTGCTTTTAAACTTTGGAACAACTCCGGTACCAATGGCAGTGGGTAACGGTTTTTTATTGTGACCCTGTTCAACTCCCGGTAATCGATACCTTTTTTTCAACAAAGAAAATACCCGCCCCTGCCGGAGAAGTGGAGGGGCGGATGAACCCCTTCTGGAGGCTGCCCTCGATGTATTCCTTCAGGACCCCCAATTCGAGCTCCGAAAGGGGGAAGATTCGCCCAAAAGGGATCTCTGAGCCGGGTAACAGGTCAACAGGACAGTCATATGGGCGGTGGGGGGGTAGAGTTTCGGCTCCCCGTTTGCTGAACACATCCAGAAACTCATGGTAGGCTGCAGGGATTACCTGTTTTAAATCGGCATCTCCCTCAGAGCACAGGAGGAACTGGGGGACCTCCGGGCCCGAAGTGCGGCAGTGTACCCGACAGTATGGGGAAGGGAACAAGATTACTCCGGTCTCCCAGTCAATTTGGGGGTTATGGGCCCGTAACCATGGGAGCCCCAAAATGACTGGGAAAAGGGGTGAAGCTATAGCATCCAGGCGGAGGAGTTCCTGGTGCTGGCCGGCAATGACAGTGGCGATGGAGGGGGTTTCCTGGTTAACTACCCCCGATTTTATCCGGGAACCGTCGACCAAAAATATATTGAACCCTTTTTGTTTTAATTGGAGGGGAATACCCTGCTGGTGAGCAAAATTAATGTCCAAGAAGCAGCTGCATGCCCCCGAATCAACTATGGCCGTCACCTCCACGGTCCTTTCTGGAAGCTGAAAGGAAAGGGGCACCACTAAGTACTGGGATGGACTAACATTGCCAATGGACAAGGAAGAAGAAGAGGTGCACTTACTCAGTTTCTGCGGACAGGATCGTACCATATGACCAACTTCACCGCAGTAGAGGCACAGGTTCTGGGATCGTCTGCGCTGGTGTTCCTCTGGAGATAGCTTAGGCCGTGCCAGGCCGAGCTGCATGGGTTCAGGGATATCTCCAGGTGGCCGGTTCTGGATGTTTGGCCTAGTTGCTTGGCTGGGACCTTGAAATGACCCCCAGGGATTTCCATGACCCTGACCGGACCTCTCAAACCTGCGTTCCCGCAGTCTACGGTCAATCGTAATGGTCAGCGCAATTAAGTCCTCTAAAGTCTCAGACACCTCTACCCGGGCGAGCTCATCTTTCAGGGCTTCTGATAGGCCTATACGGAACTGATGCAGAAGTGCAAACTCGTTCCAGCGTGTGTCCCCCATCCAACGCCTAAACTCAGATGCGTACTCCTCCGCCGCTCGACGGCCTTGCCGGAGCGTGTATAAAGTAGCTTCAGCAGAGGCTGCCCGCTGTGGGTCGTCGTATAAGATAGCCATTGCGTCAAAGAAATTGTCAACTGAGCTTAGGTGAGGGTCATTCTTTCCCCGCAGTCGGTGGGCCCAGTCTTGGGGTTCACCCTGCAGGAGGGAGATGACGAACCCCACCTTCACGGATTCAGTCACAAAGGTCCGTGGTTGTAATTCGAAATAGAGAAGGCAGGACTGACGGAACGACCTGAAGCATGTGCGGTCCCCGTGGAAACGTTCTGGTAAGGGTACTCGGGGTTCGGCTGCCGGGAGTGGTGCGGAAGCCCCAGGGGCTCCTACGGCCGGGGGTGCGGGAACCGCGGCCTGTGGGGCAGGGACGGATATAGTGCAGGTCTGGAACTGGTTCTCAATCTGCAGACATCTGTCCTGCAGGGCCGATACGGCCTGTGTCAAATTAGATAGGTGCCTGCAAATCTCCTCAAGCGGAGAGGGCCCTCCACTAGACTCAGTCATGGCCTTCTGGTACTGTAAGGGACCGCCCGGCGGTACCACTAGCACTCCACTGAATAGGCGTCCCCAGCGCACGGAATCTAAGTCCCAGGGTGCTTGTTCACCAGGGCCCCTGATGGTGGGGATGGACTTGGAGCCCCCCGAGACCAGGTCGTGACTACTGGGTATGTCCGTCAGTGGTAGTGGTATGCGCCAAGGGCTCCCACGGGAAAGAGTCTGATATGAGGAGGTCCGAAGACCCCTCTGCGAGGGATGGACGGATGGATGAGCAAGGTCAGACAGGCCGGGTCGGTAACAGAGAGGACGGTAAGGTACAAGGCAGCGGGCAGAGAATGGTCAGGTCACATGCTAGATCAGCAACAGCAGGTCAAATCCAATAGGGGGCATCCAGGAGAGAGGTCAGGCAAAGCAAGGGTCAGGACAGGAGAAATTGGCAAGGTCAGGTACAATCCGGGTCAATAACTTACAGGGCACAGGTTCGCAGAATCACAGGATGCAGGAAAGACCAGAAGGCACTGAATGACAGCTCAGGGCCATTTAAATATCCTGCGCTGCTCTGCCATTGGTGCCCAGCGGGCGGCTTCTACTGCGCATGCGCGAACTCGAACGCCGCGGCCGGCCCGGACCTAGTGCCCGTGTCCCTGCACAGGGCGGTGCACTGCGCCTGCGCCGGGACCATCGCGGCGGGGATCGAGGAGATCCCTGACACTATCATTCAAGGGTACATCACTATAACTCTAAACAAGTGCTTCCATTTCCCCTGAAGATGTTATTTTTAATGAAACATATCAGGCAGGGCACATAATCTGACATCATCATGTTACCGATCTTGATCACGCCTAAATGACCTCTCACTGAAACTTCACATTTATACAGATGATATCACTTGCAATGACTACTGTATTGATCACACATTTCAACCTAGGTGAAAAAAATATTATGATATAATAGGTCAACCCACAATAGCCACCTGAGCATATGGGAAAGGTAGAAAAGCAATTTACTGTGTTGGCATCTTCTAACCATCGTACACCAAAAATATAGAAAATAAAAGCCACACTCTAAAACATAGCTCTTTTTACTTGTCAAAAAAAGACTGCATACAATCATGTCTCCACCCAAAAATAGCCTTGACATGTTTCACCACTGCTGGATTACTCACAAGAATATGGAGCTCCCCTTATGCTTGTGAGCAAGCCATCAGTGATGAAACTCGTCAAGGTTTTTTTTTGGGTGGAGACATGATTGTCAAAAAAGACTACATACAACCATTAAAATGACAATAAACTTTAATTTTTTTTGTTTACTAAAATAACAAACATGCTATTCTTACCTGCTCTGTGCAATGGTGTTACACAGAGCAGTCCAGATCCTCCTTCTGGGGTCCCATGCCGGTGCTCAAGGCTCCTCTTCTTTGGCATGTGCCCTTATGGAATGCTTTGTACCGTGGGGGCTCGCTCCTGAGCTGCCCTGTCTACGTCCATTGACACAGAGTGGGGGGCTCGGCCTCGCCCCCCTCTGGCTCTGAGCAGCATTTGATTCACAGCAGCAAGAGACAGGGAAACAGAGGTGAGAGCCACTGCTCTCATGCACATCACGAGAGCAGTGGCTTTGGCATGTGCCCACATGGAATGCTGTGTACTGTAGGGGCTCACTCCCGGGCTGCCCTGTCTACATCCATTGACACAGAGTGGCCCCACCCCAACCCCCCCCTTGGCTCGGCGCAGCATTTGATTAACAGCAGCAAGAGCCAGGAAAACAGCGGTGAGAGTCACTGCTCTCGTGCACATGGCTGGGTCAGATCGGGCTTAGGTAAGTATAAGGGATGGCTAGGGGTATCCTGCAAGGCAGAAGGTTTTTCAATTTAATGCATAGAATGCATTATGGTGAAAAACCTTAAAGCTTCAAAACCAATTTAAATACAAGTAAGAAGAGATCAGTTTTGAAGTGTGGTTTATATTTTCTATATTTCTGATGAAAAGTGGAGGCGGCCGTGATAGTCAGTACCCAGTTTTTCCATTAACAATGGAGCGAGGGTTGAGCGGAGCATAGGTTTGGGTATGTTCTCATCCTACATCAGCGCTAGTGAAGCCACAGTTACATCCAAGTTGCATCCAAGTTCAACTACAGGACTTGCCTCAGACCACTTCTTAGCCTATCCAATCCATGAAGGGTCCAACAGTCTTAAATCATACAAAAAATCTGCATGCTAGCCTCCCTGCTATAGTTATGCCTAAACAAATGTAGTTTGGTGCATGGTGTTGTAGGAAACATACATGGAATGGGAATAATTTGCAATTAATTTGCCTTTATCAAAATCAAGATAATCTATGGTCTGAAGTAATGTGCAGAAGCTTTGAAACTGAAATTCTACCATCCAGTTTTGTGGTGAAACCTTTGATATTACAGTTGACACAAAAAGGCTAACCACATAGTTTGTCATCCCCCACAAAATTTCCATCTGAAACCTGTTTTTTTCTTCACAGACTATAAGCCAACATTCATTTGAAAACTAAAGAATACTTAAAAATAGGTCATTTTTAAAAACGAAAGTATTAGATGTCCATGTACAATGTAAAATCATTTTATATAAACTTTGTCCCTTTGATGATTAATTTTGTCAGACCATGTAAATAGTATGTAGCCAATATTAATGTAGTTGATTAACTATTTGAGGACTAGTTTTTTTTTTTTTTACCTCTTATGAACCAGACCTTTTTCTACATATCAACTATGAGCAATAACTTTGTTATTACTTCTAAAACTCTAGTGATACTTTCATTGTTTTTAGTGGCTGTCGGTATGACGTTAAGGCACCAGCACAATGCTTGGATTCCAATGTGTTCAAGGGAATTCTGTAGGCATGTGCTTGGGATTTGCTAATGGTGCATTCTGTGTGGACAGATGTATCATTCTTTAAAGGCAACCTGTAAGGATATAAAATATGTGAAGTGCTACTTTTGACTTGTTTGTAAAATGGGTAAGCTCTGGGGTTATTGTTCTTATCATTACAATACTACTTGTAAAAGCTACTCACTCAGACCAACTATTTAGGTCAGAATCCTTAAAGAATATGTAAACCCAACATTTCATATTCCTGATATGTGCCTGCTGTACCATGTACTTGTATGAAAAAGTATCCTGTTCTCTCTGTATTGCTTCTTTGTGTGAAATCCCTGGTGTTCCTGACAGTCCTCCTGCTTTCCTAATAAAAACTCACCACACTAGGCATGAGAGCACAGAATTGTCAGTTCTCTATCTGTCCTGACATGCCTCCCCACGCACAGCCTTTCATTGGGAGGCTCAGTGTGCTTCTGTTTTTCTAACAGTTTTTCTCCCCCAGATCTTATACACCTGAGAACAGAGGGTATGTGATCACTTACAAAAAGGAGAAAAATGTATGTAATACCCCCTAGTTTAGCTAGAATTTTTTTGCTGTGAGTCAGAGGCTTATTAGAAGCCTGCAATGAGTCAGCCTGGGAGTGAGGCAGTGAGGTTATCTTAGTGCAGCCTGGGTGGCTCTACAAGTCAGGGCTTCTGGAGCCCTCCCACCCTTCTAGAAACTGGAGGAACTTTCTAGAAGAGGGATGGAGGCGAGGAGACCTAGATTTACATTTTTAAGGGAACTTGTCCAATCCCGAGGAAAGAGGCCTGGCATGGTGGCTAAGAGCAACCCTTAAATGTAATAGAGCCTGTGCAGCAGGGGGAGTTGTGTTTGGGTGGAAGATGGACTAAGGAGGGTGCTAGAGCATGGAGCCTGGGAGGGGGGCCCAGGGAGGGGGGCCTGCCTACAGGCTGGAGCATACAGAAGGATTTCCACTGCCCTACAGTCTCCTAGGGAGGACAACCTGTCAGCAGGGAAGAAGCCAGCCCAGCGTAAGGCCTGCAAGCAGCTACAACCTATTAAGCTACATGATAGAGTGAGTACTTCTACACCCCTTGGGCCACAGAAGGGAGAGGACGGTCAGGTGCAATACACAATTAGTCCTCATCTGGGACTGCTTTACAGTGGTTTTTGGAATCCCTTGCCCAGGGATACCCTCAGGACAGCTGGGTGGATGAGTAGAGTTTCATCTGGGGTCTGAGGAGGTACTCCAAAGGAGGCTCAGTGCTCCTTAAAGAGACAGTTGCTGATTTCCACATTTTTGTACAGTCCACATTGGTGGTCCACATTTTTGTACAGTTTTGCTGAAAAAATGTCTTCAAGTTTTACAGTTCCTTTGGCATCCCATTAACCCCTAGACCCCATCCAAGTTGTTATCCCTTAATAAAAACAACAAAAATAAGCTCAAGGACTGTTTTACTGACTCTGAAGAAATTATTTATTTATTTCAGGTATTTAAATAGTGCTGTCAATTTACACAGCTCTTTAGATATACAGGTGAAACTCAAAAAATTAGAATATCGTGCAAAAGTTCATTTATTTCAGTAATGCAACTTAAAAGGTCAAACTAATATATGAGATAGACTCATTACATGCAAAGCAAGATAGTTCAAGCCGTGATTTGTCATAATTGTAATGATTATGGCTTACAGCTCATGAAAACCCCAAATCCACAATCTCAGAAAATTAGAATGTTGTGAAAAGGTGCAATATTCTAGACTCAAAGGGGTATATTTACTAAAGCTGGAGAGTCCAAAATCAGACTCCCTTCTGCATAGAAACCAATCAGCTTCTAACCTCAGCTTGTTCAATGAAGCTTTGGCAATGAAACCTGGAAGCTGATTGGTTTCTATGCAGAAGGGAGTCTGATTTTGGACTCTCCAGCTTTAGTAAATAAACCCCAAAGTGTCCCACTCTAATCAGCTAATTAAGCCATAACACCTGCAAAGGGTTCCTGAGCCTTTAAATTGTCTCTCAGTCTGGTTCAGTAGGAATCACAAACATGGTTTTCTGCACAACTGTCAGGTCAGCAGTCTTTCCCATCATTGACACCCTCCATAAGGAGAGAAAGCCTCAAAAGGTAATTGCAAAAGAAGTTGGATGTTCCCAAAGTGCTGTATTAAAGCACATTAATAGAAAGTTATGTGGAAGGGAAAAGTGTGGAAGAAAAAGGTACACAACCAGCAGGGATGACCGCAGCCTTGAGAGGATTGTCAGGAAAAGGCCATTCAAAAGTGTTGGGGACTTTCACAAGGAGTGGACTGAGGCTGGAGTCAGTGCATCAAGAGCCACCACACACATATGGATCCTGGACATGGGCTTCAAATGTCATATTCCTCTTGCCAAGCCGCTCCTGAACAACAAACAACGTCAGAAGCGTCTTACCTGGGCTAAAGAAAAACAGACCTGGTCTGTCGCTCAGTGGTCCAAAGTCCTCTTTTCTGATGAGAGCAACTTTTGCATCTCATTTGGAAACTAAGGACCCAGAGTATGGAGGAAGAATGGGGAGGCACACACTGCAAGATGCTTGAAGTCCAGTGTGAAGTTTCCACAGGCTGTGTTGATTTGGGGAGCCATGTCATCTGCTGGTGTTGGTCCACTGTGCTTCATTAAGTCCAGGGTCAACGCAGCCATCTACCAGGAGATTTTGAAGCACTTCATGCTTCCTTCCACAGATGAGCTTTATGGGGATGCTGACTTCATTTTCCAGCAGGACTTGGCACCTGCCCACACTGCCAAAAGCATCAAAACCTGGTTCAATGACCGTGGGATTACTGTGCTTGATTGGCCAGCAAACTCGCCTGACCTGAACCCCATAGAGAATCTATGGGGCATTGCCAAGAGAAAGATGAGAGACATGAGACCAAACAATGCAGAAGAGCTGAAGGCCGCTATTGAAGCATCCTGGTCTTTCATAACACCTCAGCAGTGCCACAGGCTGATAGCTTCCATGCCACGCCTCATTGAGGCAGTAATTGCTGCAAAAAGGGGCCCAAACCAAGTACTGAGTACATATGCATGCTTATACTTTTCAGAGGTCCGATATTGTTCTATGTACAATCCTTGTTTTTTTGATTGCATGTAATATTCTAATTTTCTGAGATTGTGGATTTGGGGTTTTCATGAGCTATAAGCCATAATCATCACAATTATGACAAATCACGTCTTGAACTATCTTGCTTTGCATGTAATGAGTCTATCTCATATATTAGTTTGACCTTTTAAGTTGCATTACTGAAATAAATGAACTTTTGCACAATATTCTAATTTTCCGAGTTTCACCTGTATATTGTACATTCACATTAGTCCTTAACCCTCATGGAAAAGTGCGTGTTGCCTGGCTGTGACCCAAAAACTCAGCGGCCCTCAATAGGGTAGCTCTACGGGTATTTATAATTTTTTTTTTTTTATCTGTACACAAGTGTTTTGCCTTTCATTTATATTTTAAACTTAGTGGGTTGTTGTAAAAGGTGAGGGTTTACAATTACTTTAACTTTACTGCCTTACTTCTGGTTTGTCTTTAAGACATCTGCGCCATTGACAATTCATCTTTTGCATGCAGCAGAGGATAGAGGGAGAAATTCACCAAAAAAGTAAGCAAAATTATACAGTATAGTTAAATTAACTATAACACAGGTGGAAATAATATTTTAATGGCATTTTATTGTCTCCTGAAAATGAAGAGGTGGAATTAAATTTTAAACTCATTCAGATCTGTAAATAAAGCAACATTATACAGTTATTACCAGATACTGTATTCCATAAAAAAAAATATTCAAAACGACTGAAACTTCCATATGATGAATAGAAACCATCTGATAATTACCTTCAAGAAAAAAGAATGCAATGTTAAGAAGTTCAACTGTTCTCCACATTTACCTCCATAACTTTATAAATGAAAATAAATTCCTCAGCTGCTAATGATGATTTTATATCCTTGGTAAGTGCCGGCTTTATAGTTACTGAAACTGCTGAGGGAGCCATTTCAGCCTATAAAGTTTACTTGCCCTTCTGTTTAAAGAACAAATTGTTCTCCAGTTGCCACTTAACCAGAAACAGTTACATTGCTAGTCAACTAAACATAAAAGATGAAAGAATAAAAAAAAAATTTGTTGCTATGACTTAAGTTAAACTAAATATATGTACAGGGTGGTGTGGATATGTGTAAAAATGACTGGTGGTCATTAACAAAATAAGTCTCTGTTAGCAAATTATTACTGGCAAAACAAAGAGTAATAATAATCATTTTATTACCAGAGTGGTTCAGTTTTATATTATGTGCTGGGAGGAGGGAGTTAAAGCTCAACTGCTGGATACTGCAGCTCAGACTGCAGTACTCAACTTCTTTCAAAAGCTGTCCCTCACATTTATGCAGAAGCCAGAAGACTAAGGACAAGGTGTCATGGACCAACCCCCTTAAGTAGATGCTAACCAAGAAACCTTGCAACTTACAGTGTAATGATGAGCAATTGCCATCTGGAGAAGATCAAAGAGGAAGTAGACTAGGGTTGCCAACTCTCCATTATTTTTTTTTATTGACAAAACATGGGACATTTACTGACAAGTTGCATTTTCTACTGAAAACCTGAAATAGGACAGGAGCTCCTATTAAAAATAAAGACAATTGACATTTAAACCATATGTAAACATTAATGCTTAGCTTTTCAATGGCAAAGAGTTGCTATGACCAGAACCTAAGCCTAGTCGATGTATACTGTGCGTGCCTATGCTCCCTTCATGTCCAAGCCAATTTTCAGCTTTCAACGCTGTCACACTTTGAATGACAATTGCACGGTCATGCAACACTGTACCCAAACAAAATGTTTATCATTTTTTTGAGGCAGATAGAGCTTTCTTTGGTGATATTTAATCACCACTGACCACTGGGGTTTTTATTTTTTGCTAAACAAACTAAAAAATACTGAACATTTTGAAAAAAAAAAAGGTTTCTCTTAGTTTCTATTATAAACTTTTGTAAATAAGAAATTGTTCTCCTTTACTGATGTGCACTAATGAGGCTGCAGTGATGGGCACTGATAAGCAGCACTGATAGGCAGCACTGATAGGCGGCACTGATGAGGAGGCACTGATAGGTGGCGCTGATGGTCATGGACAGGCATCACTTGTGGGCATTGACAGGCACCTTTGACAGGCACTGAAAGGCAGCACTAACTGGCACTAATAGTTGGCACTGATTGGAACTGTTAGGTGGCACTGTTGGAACTGTTAGGCGGCACTGACAGGCACTGATAGGCAGCACTGATAGGCGGCACTGAAAGGCAGCTCTGATGGGCACTGATATGTAGCATTGATGTGCACTGGTAGGCACTGATATGTGACATTGATGTGCAATGATGAGCACTGGTATGTGGCATTGATGGGCACTTACAGGTGGCATTGATGGGCACTGACAGGTGACACTGATGGGGCTACACTAATCATCCAGTTAAAAAATTAATTTCTTCGTAGATTTAGGCCAAAATGTATTCTGCTATTGTACATATCTTTGCTAAAAATAAATCCCAATAAGTATATAATAATTGGTTTACGTAAAGTTAGAGCACCTACACATGGCGGTATATATACTGGAACTTTATTTATTTTTTATACTAGCAATGGCGGTGATTAGTGACTTATATAGGGACTGCGGCAGGCATTTTGACATTGGGTGGGAACTGACTAACTGCCACTGATATCCCCAGTGACACTAATACAGTGATCGGTGCTGATAAAAAGCACTGACACAGTACTAATGACACTGAGCAGGAAGGGGTTAACATCTGGGGCGATCAAAGCGTTAACTGTGTGCTGTGTGTGTTTTACTATGGAGACATGCTGCCTTATATTTCTCTGCTGTGCAGGAAAATAAAAAGCAGCATGTCCTTGCTGACAGGAGAGAGACCTGTGTTGTTCACACACAGGTCTCTCCCCTGTCACCTCTGCCGATGATCACTGATTCCCGGCCAAGAATCGCCGGCTGGGACCTGGTGATTAACATCCTCAGCCACCAATAACGGCCCGGGTAGGGCGGTGAGCGTCCCCTACCCGGAAGTGCATATCACGTACATTTACGTGCCTTTGCACAGCCCTGCCGTCCTGTAGCAGTACCAATAGAACTACACTTGTTTCAGAGATATAGCTTGAATCAGCTCCAGCCATGTTCACATATCTCTATTTCACCCTTTTGTTAGAAGAAATTGAACGAGAAGCATACAGTTTAACATCTGCTGCTAAATTATTGGGCAACTGCTGGAATGGCACTGAACTCTCATAAATAGTGTAAAATGATGTGCAGAGTCATAAGTGATAAACTGAGCTATAAAGCTCGACACGATTAATCAAAAGGCTACTATTTTGTCAAATGCAACCCTGCCAAATGAGCAGATGGAGCTTCAGATTACTTTTAGAATAAAAGATTTATCAGCAAAGATTAAATACATTTTAAATGGATAGACGTGGTTCTCTGCTGTCCAAATACAGATGAAAGCACCTGTATATCCTTAATTAACATTCTCAAGCTTAAAAGGCTTGCAGTTATCAAATTAAGCTGAATTATTGTATAATTTCAATTTAAAAACATATGGTAAATACTGTATATCTGATGTGCAAGAATTCCAAGGTTATGCTTTATTTGAGACAGAGATCTGACATGTACAAATCATTAGTAAGACCTCATACCTCATCAGGAACATGAAGTTCAATTTTGGGCACCAGTTCAAAAGCGGATTTCGGGGAACTGGAGAAAGTGCAGAGAAGGGCAACCAAACGGATTCAAGACGTGGAGGAGCTCAGCCATGAGGTAAGGTTAGCAGAGCTGAACTTATTCTCTCTTGAGAAGAGGCAGTTATTTGGGAAGTGGGAGGAGTACCGTGTAAAATACCTAAGTGGTCCACATTAGTCAGCTGGGTGTTGAGTTATTCCCTTTAAGGCTAAAGGGGAGAAATTATTTACAGCTGGAGGAAAACAGATCTAATCTCCATATATGGAAAGGTTTCTGTACAATGGAATAGACTCTGACTAGTTCAGACCAGCTCAGTAGTTTTAAAAAAAGCTGGATGCAGTCAAAATTGCACAAAATATAACATTAACATCTATAAGTAATGATACTAGAAATTGTTGATCCAGGGACATATCTGATTGCCTCCTAAAGGAATTTTTCCTCCACTGGATCAGGATGGATTACGCCCCCCCAACCTGGAGCAAATTTTACCCTGCTTTATCGGGTTTTTCTTCTTCTTCCTCTGGACCAAATGTGTGTATAGGGCCGTATATATATGAAGGTTTTCTATGTATTTATTTATTCTATTAGTTGTACTAAATGGACTTTTATCTTTTTTTTTTTGACCTATCGATGTAACTATGCACATATGATTTGACTTGATCTCAGGGAACAGAGAAATATTCATGGTTTGCTATTGCTGAAATCTTATTTTGGAAATAAATATTTATTGGCTGTTATGCTGACCCATATGCCTCAATACATTCTGAGCCACTGATCTAGAGCAAGTATGCAGTTTAGCAGTTCTGATTTCACGTAACCTTTTGGTGTCAGCGGCTTTGTGACACTTTTAGGGTTCTAAAAGCAGGAAGGTGGAGGAGGGTATTTGGGTTATGTGACAGCTATGATTGGCTGTCACAGCAGTCACATGATCAGAAAGCTCCCAATCGAAACTATGCATTGAGAATTTACCGATCCCCGCCAGCTACCATGCTGGCAGAATGCAGGGAGCATGCTCTCAGCTCAGTAAATAGTTTTACCTGCAGAGCGGCCGCATATATGTATACTGCCGGCGCCAAGAGGTTAAAAAATGCAAGATACATGCTCATTAGTAGTCCCACATTCTCCTTCTATAAAAACTTTAAAAAAAAGTAAAAAAGAGAAAGACACTAACCTTACATCTTGGCTTTCATCCTGCTCACATAGACACCAAAGATGTGCACTGTTCTGCTAGTTCATTCCTCCCCCGAATAAAATAACACCAACAGTGAGTAAAAATGAAGAAAATTACCTATTAAAAAATACTTATTTAGACCCTGACTGGCCTAATGTCAAGGTCCTACCTTTCCTCAGAGCTTGCTGCTCCATGTGCTGGCATCCATCTTAGGTTTCTGCAAAGCAAGGTGGGAGCCTTTATGCTTTCAGGCCTCTGCGGCTTCTCCTTATCCCTTTACATTCCTTTACATGACCTCCCGTTGCTGAACCCGGCCCGTGACCTGAGTATTCTTGCCTACCGTCTTGTACTGTCTGTTCCACTGTTATCGACCCGGCCTGTCCGACCACGTTATATGTCTTCCCATCTGGCTCCCACTAGCTATACGCCATTGACCGCAGCCGTTACCGCAGCTGGGGTTACTCGGGGGTCGCGACCTGGTCTCAGGCTGCGTCAAGTCCATCCCCACCATCAGGGGCCCTGGTGCAAGGCAGCCTGGGGCTTAGACTCCGCGCCCTGAGGGACTCCGGTCTGTGGGTGGTGGCTGTCGTCAGTCAGTGCGTGACCTTACCATAAAGCCTGCCTGTCTATTCCCCCGCTACGGTCCTGACACCTAAGCACCCAAAGATTTAAACTAATTTTGAGAATATGCTCCTGAGCTATGTTATTTTTTCAATTATTTTACTGTTTATACGTGGGTGGGGAGGTGCTAAAAAAAGCAGGGCTGTATTTTGAGACAGAACTCCACAAAAAAATAATACAACAAATCCTCCTTTTTGCTGCAATAATCAGCTTCAATATAGATGTCCTCAATCTGAGGGACAGCCTCTGTCAATCTACTTCCTCTGAGCCCAAATCTTCCTGGTCCCATCACTAGGCTATGACTGGACAATGAACCGAGATCCAGAACAAGCTCATCTCTCTGTGACTTTGCCAACTCCTATCAGCATGTTTTTTTTGTCAGCATATGAGCTGATTGGCTGTTTGTATTGTTTCTTCCTCTGACACTCCATCTCTGCTGTACAGGGACTGCAAGAGGCTGAAACCAGGTAATGTAGATTCTTAAAATGCTTGTATTTACAAAATACATTTAATGTTATAATAAAGTCAAACTATACTCATCTTGGCTACAGCAATGCGGCATCCCACTCTTCCCTGCCCGTCTGCTGACATCGGTCTTGATTGCAGGGTGCTGTCATTGTACTGTGGTGGACATGTATGGGGATACCATATGTGTGAGACTTTTTCACAGCCTAGTCACATAGAGAGGCTTAACATCCAAGTAGCACCTGAAGGCATTCTATAGAAAAAATTACACCTCTAACTTCCTGACTACCTATCACACTTTTGAAGGCCCTGGAGTAGCAGGACAGTGGAAACACCAACAAAATGACAACATTTTGGAACACAAATACCACAACATATTTTCTAAAAGGCATAATTAGTCTTTTGAACATTTTATTTTTGCCACAAATATGGAAAAATGTGGAAAGAAAGTGAAAATGTATTTTTTTTTAAAACAAAGTCGTCAATCTACAAGATATTTCTAACAAACACAATAGACATTCCAAGAATTAGACCCCAAAATACATTATTCTACTCATCCCGATTATGGGGATACCACAAGTGTAAGACCTTTTCAACGTCTAAACAGATTATGTACCCAACATTGCAACCCGTGTAACACAAAAAAAAACAACAAAAACTATATAGTAAACAAAAGATTTGATTTGATGAGAGCATTGGTCCAGGAAGCAAGCAGAGACATGGTCAAAAAAAAGCCAAAGGAATCATCCAGGCAACAGGTAGGAATATGGTCCATAAACATGTCAGGTTCAGTACAGGCAGCAGGCGTGAAAAAGGTCCATAAAAAGTGTGGGGTCAGTACAGGCAGCAGGCAGAGATATGGTCAGCACATCCAAAGTATTTGTCCAGACAGCAGGTAGGAACATGGCCCATAAAAAGTCCTGGGTCAGTGCAGGCAGCAGGCAGAGATATAGTCAGCACAACCAAAGTAATGGTCCAGACAGGAGGCAGGAATGTGGTCCATAAAACTTCCTGGGTCATTACAGGCAACAGGCAGAGATATGGTCAGCACAGCCAAAGTATTTGTCCAGGCAGCAGGCAGAAACATGTCCCATAAAAAGTCCTGGGTCGGTACAGGTAGTAGGCAGTCAGAGATATGATCAGCACAGCCAAAGTATTTGTCTAGGTAGAAGGCAGGAACATGGCACATAAAAGGTCCTGGGTCAGTACAGGCAATAGGCAGAGATATGGTCAGCACAGTCAAAGTATTGGTCCAGGCAGCAGGCAGGAAAATCAGGCTTAGGGCCATGGTCAGGTAGGACCTAGGCACAGGGGTAGAGGCTTCATCTCACCCAATCTCTTTGAAACCACCAGATTAACAGACCGTGTTCTGGGAATTATAAAACCTGAAGAAAACCAAAGTCTGGTTTTCTCTGCTCGGAACACTACTCTGAAGTCCCTCATATACGTGAGACCCCTGTGTTATCTTGAATCCCACTACTACAGTAGCAGGACATAAGGTCAATCCAAGCGGCAGGCAAAAAAACATGGTTGATTAACAGGCCAAGGTCAGTGCAGGAAGAAGGCAGAAATATGCTTGATAAACAGGCCAGGGTCAATTAAGTTGGAAGGCAGGGGTACGGTTAGTTGAGGCAGCAGGCAAATGATCAGCAGATATCAAAAACGGGCAATTGACAGGCTGTTAGAAATATGGGCTATTATTTTAGTGACGTGTGTAAACATCGGAAACAGTCTCTGATACATATGCCAGGTTGGGAGGGACACGTGTCTTTTCTAATTCCCCCTCTGGTGCATACCCCACATGTTTTTTGGCATCCTCGGGCCTGCTTCTGTTGGTAAAATGCTCTCAGGGAAATGGTGCTCATGAAGTCTGCTCACAGAATTGAATGTTTTCTGGGGGGATCCTTGCTGTTAGATAGGGACATGATGACTTCTTCTATAACTTTTAGGTAGCTGGTGGGTCTCTCCATGAATTTGGTGTAGGCGACATAGGCATTATAAATAGGCAAATTATTAAGTTAAATTGCAACATTTTTATACCAGAAATGGGACCTGTTTGTTGCTAAATAGGGCTGTAGTATCTCATCTTTGAAATCCACCCCCCATGAAGAGATTATAATCTTGGATGCATGCAGCCTTTTGGATGGGGTTGTGTATTTTGGGAATTTCAGCCAAGGTGTCATTGTGGATAGTGGACAGGACATAAACATCTCTCTTATCCTTCGACTTCAAGGCCAGCAATTTGCTGTTCTCATATTTTCTGATTTCCCCTTTGTAACCTTGCATTCACTAAACTTTGTGGGAAGCCCTTCCTGTTTTTTGGGGAGGTACCACAGACCAAGGTTTTCTCATGGTACAGGTAGTGGAAAATAGCAGACTGTATAGAAATTGTCTAGGTAGATGTGATAAGCTTTTTGGAAAAGTGGAAAAGCCAGGTCCCAGACAATGATTTCACTTGTGGTGATGTACTGTAGGTTAGGCATTCAGGGGACTAGAGCTGGGAATCTTTGCCTTCGTTCATGTGTAATGCATACAAATATCCATGGCTCTTTCATAAAGCGTGTTGAGCTTTACTCCGTATCTGGCCCTTTTGCTTGGAATGTATTGCTTGATTCCCAGCCTGCCAGTGAAGTGGACAAGGAAGCACCCTGGGGACGATCTATTGGTTGAAGCTAGTTGAGGGCCTGTGGCGCAAGTTCTGCTGATGTCACTTCTGGGATTTGAGACACATGCTGGAATACGGCAGCCATCTTAATTCCCATTCATAATATACAAAGCTGAATACACCTAGTGCCAAGAAAGGCACTTTTTATGTGAGTGGCAGTTCTATTGTTTGACCCCATTTTATACAGTTTTACACTATGGGATGTCTGGTTTTGTTTTGATTTATGCTGAAAATATGAAATACTGCCTGTAGAGGAAAAGAGTTGCCTAACATTGATGCAGATCTAGTGGAAAGTTATTGGTTACTATCAGCAACCATGGTTATAAGGGTGAAGGAATATCTGCCATCAGGACCGGATTGCAAACTGGGATAGTCCCAAAGAGCAAGTGTGACTTACCTAGAGATAGGTGGTCATGAAATGATGGTGAGTTTACATCTATGTGGGGGACCAGTGTGAAGCACTTGCTATTTCAATATGGAGTATCACCGTTAAAGATACAGCACCATTGCACCAATTATTCACATGTTGGGGCTGAATATTAATATTGTATTTGTATTTTGCTCAGTGCTATCACTTTAAAGATTGCACAGTTTATTTTGTCTATTTTTGACCTTAGCGTGGTCCATTTTTGAAATATATTTACCAGACTTAGTACCCCTTTTCATGTTATTAGATATTAGATGCTGGCCAAGTCCTTTTAAGTCTGACTGAGCAATCTGCATTTTATCACCCTTGCAAGTTTGCAAATTACCTCCTTTGAAATTTAACAAGTTTGCCTCCAAGTGCCAAGGTGATCTTGCATAAAATTAGCATAGCAAAGAGTCCTTGGCTATGCTTTTGTTGTTTAAAATACATCTACTTAAGTCAGCTGCTGGCCTGGTCAGTAACGTGATTTCTGATCGTGAGCTCTGATGAAGAAGGCATGGCCTTCTAAACGCGTCAGCTGTACTGAGT
This sequence comes from Staurois parvus, assembly GCF_062004578.1. NCBI lineage: Eukaryota > Metazoa > Chordata > Amphibia > Anura > Ranidae > Staurois > Staurois parvus. The sequence continues at coordinate 14,230,140 of NW_028317802.1, forward strand.
GACTACCCCCATGATGAGATTCGCTCTGGCTTCTTGTCTCTGAAGTCCCGTGGAGGACTTACATGCCTGATTTTATTCGCTGTTTGTGAGTACCATTCCTTTATCAATACATTTTGGTTACTGAGGTAATGCGCAAGGTTGTGCGCTTCTCGTTTTTTGTTTCATTCTGCAGTATTGGTCAGGCTTCCGCAGCCTTGTGTGGAGCTGCACAACCTTTCATGCACTGGTGGTCATTTTTTCTGGTTTTGGTTCCATCCATTTGCCACCGGCCTGAGTCCTGGAGCGCAGAAGAAATTGTATTTTGTACAATATATATATATATCGTTGGTTCAAATCCCAACCAAGGCTCCACCTGCCTGGAGTTTGCATGTTCTCCCTGTGCCTGCGTGGGTTTCTTCCGAGTACTCCGGTTTCTTCCCAAACTCCAAAGACATGCTAGTAGGTTAATTGGCTCCTGTCTAAATTGGACCTAGTATGTGTATGTATGAATGTGAGTTAGGGACTTTAGATCGTACGCCCCTTCAGGGTTAGGGACTGATGTGAATGTACAATATATATATGTAAAGCGCTGCGTAAATTGATGGCAGTGTACAACATTGTTAAGAAGTTTCCAGCCCATGGCCATGTATCTAATCTCCCTGGACATGGCTGAAAAGAGAAAAACTTAATCAAAGATTGCAATGTAGGATTTTTCAAATGGTGGCTAAAGAACCTCGGTCAACTTCCAGACAAATTCAATCTGACTTTGAGGCACAGGGTACAACTGTTTAATTAAAAGTGAAAAAGCGCCAAACCAAAAAACAAAACAAAATATACAATAAACTATTTTGTGAAATAAGCATGAATCTAAGCAGCTGCCCATTTAGGTGCAAATTACACCTACTACATATGTGACATAAATAAAAGTAGTCACTAGCCAAATATAATGTGATATCAATTAAAAAATATTCCCATGTAGAATGACACATATGAAAACAAATTAATAAATATTGTATAGTCCAAAATAGTGAAGTAAAAAAGCCTCAAACACCAAATTGATGTGACAGTAGAACTTATAACCGAATCTTTTTGCAACTTCCACTGTGTTCCATCACCGTATATGGCCAAAATATGCACTCGCCATATTAACTCAGCCAAAAAGTAGCCAGCAAGCAGCAAGTTTTCATTAAAGGTATTTAAAAATTAATGAATCTTAAGCACTCACAAGTTATTGATGCCACACAGAACACCAACCCAAAAAGCTCACCAGGGGGACCCCTCTCCTCACACCACAGCTAATCCCATGACCGGTGTACATTCCAGGAACGGGATATGACATCAGGGGAAACCAAAAGTGATGTGTGTGGCTCAAGCCTCAATGCATTTGGCGCTGAGCATGTCCTCAGGAATCTTCTATGTCAACTTTCACTATACGTCACCATCTGAATGAAAAGGGACATTATGGTAGGAGACCAAGGAGGACCCCACTGCGGACACAGAAACACAAAAAAGCCAGAATGGAGTTTGCCAAAACTTACCTGAAGAAGCCAAAATCCTTATGGGAGAATGTGCTGTAGAGAGATTAATCAAAATTACAGCTTTTTGGTAAAGCCCATCATTCTACTGTTTTCAGAAAAAGCAATGAGGCCTTTAAAGAAAAAATACATTCCCTACAGTCAAACATGGTGGAGGTTCACTGGGTTGCTTTGCTGCTTCAGGCACTGGATGTCTTAACTGTGTGCATGGCATTATGAAATCTGAAGACTATCAAAGAATTCTGGGATGCAATGTAGGGCCCAGTGTCAGAAAGTTGGGTCTTACAGTAGGACAATGACCCAAAGCACACTTCAAAAAGCACTGAACAAGCCAGCTGTCACGTACCTGGATAGCGAGCCTGATGTGGAGAGGCAATCCTCCTGTACAACTCCGGCTCAAGGGCTGCTGATAGTGGAACAGCGGCCACAGGGGCATGGTGGGGTATGAGTGCCTGTGATCAGTCCAGTAGGTAATGTTCCAGCAGTAGCCGGTAGGCAGATGAAGCCGCAGGGCAGGCTAAAGGCAGAGAGCAGGATCTGGGTGCAGCCATGCTGGATGGATGGATCACTGGGGAGCAAGGTTGAGGATGCAGGGTCATACGGACAGGTTGGTAGCAGTCTGGCAGATCAGTCAGGAGGAAGTGTAGTCGGGTCACGGGCCAAGTCAGCAGCAGAGGATCAATCAGACAGGAGCAGGAGACAGAAGGGTAATCCAAGACAAGCCAGAGGTCAGGGCAGGTAGCAGACAAGTGGAGGTTAGGAACAAGCTGGTTCAGTATCAGGAGTCAAGCATGAGGATCAGGAAACACAAGCAGGGATAAAGACCAAACAGCAATGAGACATTACTGCAGCCAGTTTAAATAGTCCTTTTGGTGCCAGCATTAGTGACAGGTGCGCGTCTGGATGCATGAATGCGCAAGTACGCGTGCCCATGCCCAAGTATCTGCACATCTGCACGTCATAGTTCTGCGCATGCGCATATTTGTGCGCCTAGAATCTTCACCTGTACTATGGGCAGGCCTTTCCTGACACCAGCAATGAGTCCACATCTCAATCCCATAGAGGAGATGTGGAGAGATCTCAAAACAGCAGCTGGGAAAAGGAGCCCTTCCAATTTGAGAGACCTTGAGCAATTGGCTAAAGAAGAGTGGTCCAAAATTCCAGTAGAGAGGTGTAAGAAACTCATTGATGGTTATAGGAAGTGGTTGATTTCAGTTATTTTTTCCAAGAGGTGTGCTATCAAATATTAAATTGAGGGTGCCAATAATTTTGTCCATTCCATTTCTGGGGGTTTTGCATGGAATGTGTCAGATTTGGCTTTTTGTTTCAAACAAAATAAATAAACATGAGAATGCCTAAACATTTGTAATTGCAACAATTTTCTGGGCAAAGTGGTGCATTATCTGACAGAAATGTAGGAGTGCTAACATTTTGGGCCATGACTGTACATATTGCACACACAGCCATTAGTTCCACTACCAGAATGCCCTCAGTTTAGACATAATAGGGTTGATTTACTAAAGCAAATAGGCTGTTAACTTTGCAAGGGAATGTTACCCAGAGCTTAGTGAATGTGGTGAAATTTAAATTTGCAAAGAATACCCAATCACAAACAAGGAAAATAAAAAAAAACGCATTTTTGCTTACACATGGTTGGATGCTGGAAGTCAACAGAGCTTCTCCTCATTCTCTAGGCCCTGGGGAAAATTATTTTGCAAAGTGAACAGCCTGTTTGCCTTTAGCAAATTGACCTCAATATAACAGATACATGTACAGTATAACCTTAGTTGCCAGGTATCTATAAAAGTGGAACTGCAATGGCATCTGTGCTTGGTGGTGACTTGCTGCAGCTTACAAAGATATGCATATGCTATATCCACTGAGGGGAACAAAAAACGAAAAACGAAAAAAGGGCGCACTCTCATCGTGCATTACTGTGGTGTACCACGTATTTATTGTATAATCAAATAGATATATACTCACAAACCAAAGCATAATAAAAGCAGTATGAATAGTCAGAGCTTTGAGGAAGGGGGTTTGTCTCCCGAAATGTGTCAGCTTATCCCCAATTGGGGCACAGCATTGCATTGACAACCATTGCGGACTATTCATACTGCTTTTATTATCCTTTGGTTTGTGAGTATATATCTATTTGATTATACAATAAATACGTGGTACACCACGGTAATGCACGATGAGAGTGCGCCCTTTTTTTGTTTTTTGTTCATCAGTACCCGGATTTCCCGATCTTTGAAGGGCTGCACCTCTTTGTTTGCCATTGTGAATTCCTCTTGGTCTGCAAGGATATTTGAGCGCTGGTTTCATTTGTTTGTCTTTGGAATCCACTAAGGGGAATCTGCTCTAATGACGAATAAATACAAACAGGGCTTCATTGGTGTGGGCGTAGGGACAGCTGCTCCCTTGGCCCTATTATTGAGGAGCCCTTGCTGTTGGTCCATACTCATAGTAAATCATAGTATATCACTAATAAAGAATAGAAATGTGACTCATGGTAGTGAGTGGTGAGGGAGTATTAATGGGAGAGATTTGTTTCATTCTGGTACTGAAACTAAGCAGTGCTAAAACAGCGCGTTCTAAATCAATTGACAGATTGCAAAAGATAGCAGGACCAACTCCAAAAAATTCTCCAAATATATTAATAGTAAAAAGGTCCAGTCCGAGCATGTAGGCCCTTTACAAAATAATCTAGAGTGGGTGACTGGGGACAAAGAGAAGACAAATTTATTTAATACTTTATTCAGCTCTGTGTATACCAAGGAGCACGGGGGAGCTCTTGTCCATAATGGGTATGGTATTGACACAGCTCCAGATGATCCACATTGGCTCACAATTGATATGATCCAAAAATATTTAGACAGTATAAAGGTCAATAAAGCACCTGGACCGGATGGCATACACCCACGAGTCCTTCAAGAATTGAGCTCTGTCATTTCAAAGCCATTGTTTCTAATTTTTAGGGATTTTTTAATGATTGGCATATGGTACCATTGGATTGGCGTAAGGCCAACGTGGTGTCAATATTTAAAAAGGGGTCAAAATCTTTACCAAGTAATTATAGACCTGTTATTTTAACTTCTATAGTTGGGAAAATATTGGAGAGTTTAATAAAAGACCACATAGATAAGTTCTTGCTGGAAAAAAATATTTTAAGTAACAGACAGCATGAATTCATGAAAGACAGAAGTTGTCAAACAAATCTGATTTCCTTTTATGAGGGGGTGAGCAAAACCTTGGACAGAGGGGTGGCGGTGGATGTGGTATTCTTGGATTTTGCAAAAGCGTTTGACACAGTTCCCCCCACATGGCTAATGTGTAAGGTAAAGTCTACAGGCTTGGAAAAATCCGTATGTAAATGGATAGAAAACTGGCTAAAATATCGTATTCAGAGAGTAGTGGTTAATGATTCATACTCTGAATGGTCTAGGGTTGCCAGTGGTGTACCCCAAGGTTCAGTGTTGGGACCCTTACTTTTTAATATATTTATAAACAATATAGGGTATGAGAATAAAAATCACATTTCAGTCTTTGCAGATGACACCAAGCTGTGCAGTGGAATAACATCCTTTCAGGATGTCTCCAACTTACAAGCTGTGAGGTCAGTGCAGTGTTTAATTGGGCAACTACGTGGCAAATGAGGTTTAATGTTGATAAATGTAAGGTTATGCACTTGGGGGCTAAGGAAATGCATGCATCATACATACTAGGGGGGGTACAACTGGGGGAATCAATGGTAGAGAAGGATCTGGGAGTTCTGGTAGATCACAAGCTTAATAATGGCATGCAATGCCAAGCTGCAGTTTCTAAAGTGAGCAAAATCCTCTCTTGTATTAAAAGAGGCATAGACTCCAGAGCGATATATCATTTTACCCCGGTACAAATCATTAGTAAGACCTCATCTGGAATATGCAGTTCAGTTTTGGGCACCAATTCACAAAAAGAACATTGGGGAACTTGAGAAAGTACAGAGAAGGGCAACCAAACTGATAAGAGGCATGGAGGAGATCAGCTATGAGGAAAGATTAGAGGAACTGAATTTATTCTCTCTTGAGAAGAGGAGATTAAGGGGGGATATGATCAACATGTATAAATACATCAGTGGTTTATATAGTGAACTCGGTGTAGAGCTATTTACCCTGAGGTCATCACAGAGGACAAAGGGGCACTCTCTACGTCTGGAGGAAAAGAAATGTAATCTCTAAATACGGAAAGGTTTCTTCACAGTGAGAGCTGTAAAAATGTGGAATATTATTATTATTATACAGGATTTATATAGCGCCAACAGTTTGCGCAGCGCTTTACAATATAAGGGAGACAGTACAATTACAATACATTTCAGTACAGAAGGAATAGGAGGGCCCTGCTCGTAGAGCTTACAATCTAAAGGAAGGGGGAGGTGATACAAAATGTGATAGCTGAGGGGGATGATCTGGCGGAGGTGATTCAAGTACTGTTCTTAGGTGGAGGTGGGGTAGGTTTCTCTGAAGAAGTGAGTTTTTAAAGATCGCCTAAAGGCAGACAAGGTGGGGGCTGACTGAACATGCTGTGGTAGGGAGTTCCAGAGGATGGGAGAGGCTCTGGAGAAGTCCTGGAGGCGAGTGTGGGAGAAGGTGATGAGTGAGCTAGAGAGGAGGAGCGGAGTGGGCGATTTGGGCGGTATCTGTGGATGAGGTTGGTGATGTAGCTAGGGGCAGTGTTGTGGATGGCTTTGTAAGTTGTGGTTAGTATTTAGAATTTTATACCTTGGGTTAGTGGAAGCCAGTGAAGGGATTGGCAGAGAGGAGCAGCAGTCGTTGATCGGTTGGTAAGGTGTATGAGTCTAGCAGCAGCATTCATAATAGACTGAAGGGGGCTAGTCTGTGTAACGGTAGACCAGTGAGGAGGGAGTTGCAGTAATCGAGGCTGGATATAACCAAGGCTTGGATAAGTTGTTTTGTGGTGTCATTGATCAGGAAGGGGTGGATTTTGGAAATGTTTTGGAGGTTGAGGCGGCAGGATTTAGCCAGTGAGTGGATGTGGGGCCCAAAGGAGAGGTCAGAGTTTAGGATTACGCCTAGCACCCTGGCATGAGGGGCCATGAGTTCGGGATCAGGGAGGAGGAAATATTACAAGCTCAGTTTTTGAAAGATTGAGTTTAAGGTAGTGATGTGACATCCATGCTGATATGTCACTTAGCAGATTTGTGATACGTGAGGAGATTGAGGGGGTGAGCTGGGGAGTGGAGAGATAGATCTGGGTGTCATCAGCATAGAGGTGGTATTGGAAGCCATGGGAGGTTATCAGTTGGCCCAGGGAGGAGGTATACAGAGAGAAAAGGAGGGGCCCGAGAACAGAACCTTGGGGAACCCCAACAGAAAGAGGAAGTGGAGCGGAGGAGGAGGAGTTGTATGTGACACTGAAAGTGCGCTGAGAAAGGTAAGAGGATAACCAGGAGAGAGCAGAGTCACAGAGGCCAATGGAGTGGAGTTTACTGAATAGACTCCCTCAAGAGTTGGTTCTGGCCAGCTCAGTGGATTGCTTCAAAAAAGGCCTGGATTCTTTGTTAGATACACAGAATATAACTGGATACTAACATTTATAGGTAAAGTTGATCCAGGGAATATCTGATTGCCTCTCGGGGGATCAGGAAGGAATTTTTTTCCCAGCAGGAGCAAATTGGATCATGCTTTGCTGTTTTTTTTGCCTTCCTCTGGATCAACTGTGGGTATAGGATTATAACTTTTTTTTTTTCTATGGTTGAACTGGATGGACTTTTGTCTATTTTCAGCCAGACTAACTATGTAACTATGTAACTATGTAAGCCATGGCGGAACATAACATTAGTTAGCGGTTGCATTGTACCCTAATGCCTTCCCATGATGCCAGCTATGTGTACATTTTCTAAAGAGCACAACATTTGCATATCAGCTTTTGCCTCATATAGGAAAGTGGTGAAAAAGACAATAACCAACACAATCATTAATCAAATATACAGGTATGAACAATGTTGCCCCATGAGAAATTGCTCAACTAAAGCCATGTTTTTACTGAATGACAGTCTGCATCTAATGAGACCTGTGAGCATGTATTGTCTAAAATTACAGCATAGTTTTAGATTTGTTATTGTTCTAGAGAAGTAATTAGGTGGTGAAAATGGCATGTGCGCAAGATGTATGTCAGGATAAAAATAAGAGCTGGTAGGTAGGCCAGGTCCCTGGGGTGCATTTACATCCAAAAATGTCATGTCTGTTAATGTTTTGAAGACACAAGCTTGATGCATGAAAAAACTTACAGTACTCCAAACCTTACACAAACTAAGATTTTATCCTGTGTACCCTGTGCAAGCCAAAGTCACAGGATACATCTACACTGTCGGTTTTTGTGGACAAATCCTATTTATCTTTACTCATTAACCACTTCTTGACCACACTATAGCCGAATGACAGCTCCAGCTCGGTTGTCCAGTTCTGGGAGGGCATCATATGACATCCTTTGGACAAAGCTGATCATATGACACGGCGAAGGGCCAATCACGGCGGCCTTTTACCAAGTGATCAGCTTTATCCAATCACAGCTGATCACCATGAAAATACGCTTGCTGGTTAGCGGCAGTACTTTCCTCACGCTGTGACAGTATGAGGAAAGTACTGCCGATAACTGCCAACTATGAAAGGAGACATCTACACTGATAATCAGAGCACTGATTATCACTGCAGCCCCAAAAGTGCCCATCAGTGCCCAACAGTGCTGCCTTTCAGTGCCCAGCAGTGCTGCAAATCTGTGCCAGTCAGAGCTGCCAGTCAGTGCCCTTCAGTGCTGCCTATTAGTGCTGATCAATACCACCTATCAGTGCCCATAATTGCACCCATCAGTGAAGGATAAAAATTACCTGTTTGCAAATATTATAATAGAAACTATCATCAATGCCCACCAGTGCCACCTCAACAGTGCAGTCTATCAGTGCCAATCAGTACTGCCAATCAGTGCCTATCAGTGCAGCCTCATCAACGCACATCAGTGAAGAAGAAAAACTACCTGTCTGCAAAATTTTATAATAGAAATAAGGAAAAAAATTTTTCCCAAATTTTTCTGAATTTTTTTATTATGGTGGTATTTTTTTTTATTATGATTAAATACCACCAAAAGAAAGCTCTATTTGTGTGAAACAAAAATGATAAAAATGTCATATGGGTACAGTGTTGCGTGACCAAGCAATTGTCACAATTGCGACAGAGTGATCTGAAAGTTGAAAATAGGCTTGGGCAGGAAGGGGGTAAAAGTGCCCAGTAGGCAATGGTTAAATAGGTTCAGTAAAATAAATGGCAATGCGCAAAAACAAATGTATCTGGAAGTTTTGCACAGTTTTAACTCACCTGCATCCATACTTCCCTATTCTGAACGTTTTCCCCTCACTTTCCGTAATTAGTGAACAACAACGTGCCATTTAAAAAACATGGATATCACATTTAGTTGTATGTGCCAAAAACACTCATCAGTGCATATGCATAGGGCCCAGAACACCTGACCTTTTCTAAATAAGAACTGAAATTATGTCTTTTTCATGTATTAAAATGTTGAAAATTGTTGTTCCAAGCCTACCAACTAAGAGTTAACCTATTACAGTGAATAATGGAAACAAGATAACTCAACCAGTGAAATTTTCTAAAAAATAACCCATGAAAACTTCATTTCTCAATCTGAGGCAAGAACAGCTATAGCGGCCCCTTTTTTAAGCACTGTATTTGTAAAGGCAATTTGATTTACAATATGTAATAAAACATCAATCTGTAATCTATCACCAGGGAAAGAGAAGGCAGCTGACTGCTTTATCTGTGAATGTCACACAAATTTAAAAGACTGGATAAACTGTTCTATGTGTCCCTGGCAGTTTTAAAATGATTAAATATAGAGGTATGGAATAGAAACTGGAGAAATACAGCTAAAAACAAAAACAAGCTAGGCAGCATGAGATGTATTTGTCACTGTAGATGGAGTCTTTATTCTTCTGCTAAAGCTATTAAGACTGAGAACTGACCAATGTTTACTTAAAGGGACTCTGCAGCTCTGCAGGAATAATAATGTTATTTAACCACTTCCCGACCGCCCTATAGCAGAACTACTGCTATAGGGTGGCAAGGCTGTACAAAATCACGGCTACAGCTGTTGACCACTGGGTCCCGGCTGGAGATTCTCCGCCGGCACCCGACGATTGCCGCAGAACACTGACAGGGGAGAGCGCTGTATGTAAACAATACAGATACGGATCTCTCCTCTGTCAGCTCCAGCATAGCAGAGCAATACAAAGTAGCACGCCTCCCACAGTGAAACGCACACAGCACACAGTTAACCCTTTGATTGTCCCAGATATTAACCCCTTCCTGCCCAGTTTCATTAGTACAGTATCAGTGTTTTTTATTAGCATTGACCACTGTATTAGTGTCACTGGGGATGTCAGTGACAGTCAGCCCCCCCAGTGTCAGAATGCCTGCCGCAGTCCCGCAGTCTCGCTATAAGTCACTGATCACCGCCATTATTAGTATAACATTTTTTAAAAAATTCAAATATACTGTATATACCGCAATTTGTAGATGCTATAACTTTCACGTAAACCAATTAATTTACACGTATTGGGATTTTTGTTAGCAAAGATATGTAGCAGAATACATTTTGGCCTAAATTTATGACGAAATTAGATTTTTTAAATTTTTTACAGGATATGCTTTATAGCAAAAAGTCAAAAATATTTTTTCAAAATTGTTGGCCTTTTTTTGTTTATAGCGCAAAAAAAAAAAAACGTAGAGATGATCAAATACCACCGAAAGAAAGCTCCATTTGTGGGAGGAAAGAACAAAAATTGAATTTGGGTGCAGCATTGCATGACTGCGCAATTGTCAGTTAAAGTAATGCAGCACGATATCACAAAAAATGGCCTGGTCAGGAATGGGCGTAAATCCTCTGGAGGGCAACTGGTTAAAGGCAAAGTTTAATTAATTTGTGTTAAATAGCACCAAGGATGGTCCTTACATTGAATGAGAAGTGTTCTTTGTTCTGATGGCTGCTCTTTTAGTTGATACCTTCTGCCCCCCCGATGCAGGTGTTTCAGAGGTTAAGACAAGCCACTGGAACTGTCCTAGGCACTCATCAAGAGTGCTGACAAAGCCCACCCTTTCCCTCACCCTCCTTCATTCATAGAAGCTGTACTATAGCTTCCAGCATTGAAAAGTGCTCTAGGACTGGAGGATGGGTGGACAAATGAAGAGTTCACCTCCTCCATTCATAAAGCATGCAAGTCCAGGGTAACTCTGGGAACACAGGCTAACAGCTGGAGGGATTCCAGGCCCATGGACAAGGGGGTAGGTTTCAGTACCCCTCTAGAATGACAGTACTTTGGTAGCAATTGGGGAGATGCTCCCCACAGTAGCTGGGTATTCTGAAGAAACTGTATACTATTAGAGACCTGCCAGACTGTCAGCATGCCAGTCCTGAGAGTGGAGTGCCTCTCGCTTGGCTCCAGATCTCTTTCCCAGCCTCATCAGGTGTGGCCTCTCTTGGCAACCCAGGTAGTTTTGGTAAAAGGAGTTAGGCCTTGAACTTGTATTAGAACAATGTGGACAAAAAGATTTTAAAAAGCATTTGCAGAACTTTCAGCAAACTTTGGGAGTTCTGTCTGTCATTTTAAACATGCTGTTAGCAGGCTTTAGCACTACTTGAAGCTTGGTGAAAGCCTGCTAGCAGCTTGTTTAAAATGACAACCGGAACTCCCATCAGGATACCTAAATAACATTTAGAAATTGAAGCTGAATGGTACTTTAAAAGCTTCAGCAAAGCTTCTTGCATGCACTGAAAATGTTTTGTCAAAGTGTGCTGTTCACACTCCTCTTATACAAGCTGAAGCCTGTGTGAAATAGGCCTTAAAAGGGACCTACATTCAAGCATGGTGAATGAAAAAGCCTGGGACATCACTGGGCCTGTTTGCTGGTTTTTGCTCCATGGCACGATCAAGCTTGGTTGGAGGGGCTGGCAAGTTCCTATAAACAAGGAAAATTACTATATTAGTGGTCTGATCACTATGCCCTTCATAAGAGTTATACATAATAACTTTATTTTTTTCCCTTTATTTTTGCAAAGAGTAGGTAAGGTCTAGAACATCTGTCATTCTGTTTTACTGCTGTCTGTGTCTAAGTTGGAGAGTCTTTTCCTCACTTCCTGTTAGGGTGACAATTTTCTTGGTAAGCAGAAGTGAAGGAAATTTTCTCATTGAGTATTATGGAATAAATATGAAATATTAATTCACATTTTAAGCATAATAAGCAACATTTAAAAAAAATTAAGAATCCAAACTATAGACTGACAGCACATAAATAACTTCAATTTAGAGGAAAATAACTCTACTCAGCAATCCTTACAATTCTGATGCTTAAAAAAAACTAGTGCTATAATATCTACCATTTCTGAAGAAATAGGTTTTATGGGCTCCTGTGGTGGCAGATTCCACACAATTTGCCAAAAAGAAGTTTAGAGACTGACATTTCAGCAGAACCAACCAACTAATCAATGGATCTGTCTTAGCTCTAGGCTCAGGGGATTGGCCTTCAGGAAGAACTAGCAGATCACTGACTCTGTCTTACTGCAAATACTCCTCTTGAACAGAAAGAGGGAGCAGAGAAATTGGTCTAACCAGGGATTTGGGGGAAAATTACGTCCAATCATGGTGAGTAAATGGGCACTCTACCCAACGCTTCACTGGGTCATCACTGGGTCTGTCTGTTAACCTTTGCTCCATAGCAAAATTAAGTTTGGTGGGAGGGCCTGACAGTCTTCTGTAAATATTACAGCTCCTTTCCTCAACGTTATATAAAAGAACACATCCCTGGCACCCTTTGGACATGCAAAGAACTTAAACTTATAGTTTTACATAATGCAGCATCATCCACATATGTAAGACACCCATCATTGGCGGTAATTTATTATTACAAAGCAAATACATATTTTCACACTGGTACTGACTTTCATTCTTTCATGTTCCATTGTTTCTTCTCTCCCTCAGTTTTTCTCCCTCATTCAGATAATATGGCATCCTGTTTGAAAAAGGCTGTTCTAGACTATTCTTAACTGCTGTACTTGAAAAGCCTGCCCCTTAAATAACTCAATCAAGCTCAAATTAACACATGCATCTGTAACTTTGTGACATCTGTAACTTTGTGACTAACTCCCCCACCTGCTCTGTTCTAACAATGGGAGACAGGGAGATAGTTTGAAAGCCAACAATTTCTACTGTGCTCTCTTTTCGAGAAATCCATCATGCTTTTTCATCAATTCTTATCAGTATCTCTTAATAAAGTGAACATCTTGTGTTTATGTAACATTTGTAATTATCTGTGTAAGTAGGGACAGCCCCTTGAATAATTTTGCTCAAATAACTGCTGATTAAGAACAACAGAAATGACTGATACATGTAATCAAGACTACCTATGTTGGGAAATGGGGAATAACAATTTTATTACTGTTCGTGGGGAAACAAACAGTAAAGTAAAATATTATACACAGACAAGGTATAAAATGATGCTAACATAAAAAAAAACCTATAAATAAAAGGAGTAATTACAACTCCTTGATAGGTAATTCACAGATGTAATATGTATAATAATTATAGTCTAAATATTTAGATTGTTTAATATTCCCAATAGTGAATAGTGCTCCCTAAAGCATATCTAAATCCAAGAGCAAAAATGTAATATATTGCAGTTTACGAATCCTTAGAATATAGACCATAAACCCCTTCTTAAGTGTGTGTGTGTAAGATCAATTGGTTTTTATTGTGCTAATTGAACCTACAGTATATAACAAAATGCTTTTAATGGTATATTTAACAGACCTAAATGAAAAAAAAAACTGTTAAGATTTCCAAAAACATTAGTGTGTACCTTACACTCCTTGCATGGTCCATTTATTGACCAAGGACATCTCCCCACTCATACCAAAACAAAAATGCCAAAAAAAGCCCCTGTGAAAGAAAAAAAAGACTAATGTATATTCATAACTTTACCCTCTGGCTTCTGTACTGGGGGGGTCATCACTATCTTCCGACTATATGCAAGGGAACGTTGAGTACCCCAAATCGCACAGGACACTACAGCACCATGCAGTAGTAATTTCTAATAAGATTTGGGCTACTTCAGATTCCATGAGTCCTTGCTGGAAGAATAGTGATGCCCCACCTACTCCTAGTTGCTATGAGTGGAAGTGGGGTTAAGTATAGTATTTAATTTGCTTTCCTCCTCATTTTTTTGTCATTTGTCTTTAGTATTTAGAGATAGTGGAGGGGGCCCTCAGCGAACATGTGGACATTGCTATTATAACGAAAAGTCTGCTTATACTCTTAAAGGGAAAACAGGCGTTAATAACATCTTTCTTGAAGAAATTGATGCTGTGGGCTTCCTGTGGTTGGTCATTCTTTGCATAGGAGGAGTATTTGCACTAAGACAAAGTAAGAGATTAGCTGGTTCTTCCTGGATTCCAGACCCCTGAGCCTAATACTAAGATTGAGCCATTGATTAGTTAGTTGGTTCTACTGAAAGGGTAAAGAGGAACAAGGAGTCCTGAAAGTGATGGGTTGGCCTCCACAAAACCCTGATCTCAACATCATGGAGTCTAGAAGTACATGAAGAGACAGAAGGATTTGAGGCAGCCTACATCCACAGAAGATCTGTGGTTAGTTTTCCAAGATGTTCTTTTAAAAACTTTGCAAGTGTACTTAGAAGAATTGATGCTACTTTGAAGGCAAAGTGTGGTCACACCAAATGTTGATTTGATTTGGATTTCTCTTCTGTTCATGTACTTTCTATTTTGTTAATATAAAAATAAACTATTAACACTTCTATTGCTGAAAGCATTTTTAACCACTTGCCCTCCTGAAGATTTACCCCCCTTCCTGACTAGGCCATTTTTTGCGTTATGGCTCTGTGTTATATTATCTGACAATTGCACGGTCATGCAATGCTGCACCCAAATGAAATTGGTGAAATTTGGTGTTATTTGATCGCTTGTGCGTTTTTAATTGTTTGCGCTATTAAAAAAAGACAGACAATTTTGAGAAAAAAAATTATATTTTTGACTTTTTGCTATTAAACATGTCCAGTAAAAAAATTTAAAAAATCAAATTTCATCATAAATTTAGGCCAAAATGCATTCTGCTAAATGTCTTTGCTAAAAAAATCCCAATACGTGTAAATTAATTGGTTTACGTGAAAGTTATACAAATACAAACTACAAGTGGCGGTATACAGTATATACTGGGATTTCTTTTTTAAACTAGCAATGGCGGCAATCAGCGACTTTTAGCAGGACTGCAGTGGACATTCTGACACTGGGGGGAACTGACATCCCTAGTGACACCAATACAGTGATCAGTGCTAAAAAAAAGCACTGACACTGTACTAATGGCACTGGGCAAGAAGAGGTTCACATGAGGGGCAATCAAAGGGTTAACTGTGTGCAGGGAGTGTGCACAGCCATCCAAAGCAGTGTGCCCGGGCTGACAGGGAGGAGAACTGTCAGTAATCAAAACAGTCCTCCTCCCCATTGGAGATCCTCGGTAATCACCGGGCACCAGAGTGTAAACCCCATCCGAGACCTGGTGATTGACAGCCGTGGTTGCGAATGGCGGCGCGTGCCCCCTACCCGGAAATGAAAAATCACATATATATATGTGATTTTGTGCACCTGTGCCACCCTGTAGCAGTATTTCTATAGGGCAGTCGGAAAACGGTTAATTTACACCTTTTTTTCTGCAGCTCAGAGAAGTGCTCCAGCAGGAGTTTGAGCTGTTTTGAGCTTTTATGTTTCTTTGCCTGTGAACTCCCTTCCATGTTAGCCTATGTGTCCATGCACACTATAGGTATTTTCAGGAGTTTATTGGCAGGGGAGTTTACGGGCAGAAACAAAGCATCACTTGTGCATTCTGGAGAGGAATTTTTAAGCATAAAAAATGTGCGTTAGCGTGGGTTAACGCTAGGCACATTAATGTGCGTTACCACATTGATGTATTCTAATGGCCAGAATTCTGGCAAATAGAATGTATTAATGCCAGATGCTGGAATGTGCATGCAAAAACATGTTTTTTTTACCACATTTTTTATTATGAAAACTCCTGTAGGGGAAAAACGTTTTTGAGCTTCACAGTGTGCATGAGTCCTAAAAGCTTTTGCACAGTACTGTATATGGTGGAGTTGTCCTAAAATACAGATATTTTGGAAAAGAATGGTCGATAAATATTTATAAAATAGCAGGAATGTGCCTGCCCATGGAGCCAAGAACTTGCCTATTCTAAGCACTGACACCTCAGTATCATAATACAAGAGATCATTAATACCTTATTAAATGCAGCTAAAGGGCTTAATCCAAAATATTGGCATTCACAGGATATTCCCACAATGAAATAGTGGATCAGAAAAGTAGATTATTTATGTTTAATGGAAGAATTAATGGACTTGCACAAAGATTCTGTTGATTTATTTTTTCAAACGTGGGGAATTTGGATGACTTTTAAGAGGTCAGAAATTTATGGGGATCTTATAATTGAAAATTAGGAGAATACGTGTAGTATATGAAAAAGGCGGTAGATAGGCTTGTGATGGGGATGAAGATATTTTATGGGGTCTCAATGACTGTGAAGGAATTATAAGGAGGGACAAGATGGTGACTTTTGTTAACCAAACTCCGCTGAGACACTAGAAAGGGAGAGATCTATAGTATTTGGTTGAGGGAGTGGAGTAGATAATGAGCCTAAAATAGTAATATCAATCAATGGTATGGGGTGCAAAGTTAAAGGGTAAAAGTTCTAGGAGTAGTGTCTTAGTGGCGAGGGGGAAGATTAGAGTAAAGTGGACATATTAAAATGCATGTGATTGAGAGAGGGGTTATTATTTATTTTTGGAGATATGTATTGGGATAATGGAGGGGAGTCTGTAAATAATGTTGTATGTTGATAAGTTGAAAATAATAAAGAGCCAACAAAAAAATGAAAAAATAAAATGTTGCTAATTTTATTTAAAATGTGAATTAAATGGGATCCCTGACTAAACCTTTTCTTTAGATGGAGTAGTTAATGTTTAGAATAGATTTCATTTTTTTTCCTTAGTATTCATTGAGAAGATTTTCCTCACATCTGCCTGCCCAGAAAAGGTTTCACCCTAACAGGAAGTGAGGGAAAGTCTCCCCAGATTACACACAGACAGCAGTAAATGTAAATAAATAAATCTTACAGATGTTTTAGCCCTCACCTACTTTATCCAAAAATAAAGTGAAATAAATAATTTTAATTCTGTATAACTCATATGAAGGGCATAGTGACCACCATTTATTTTACATACTACATGCAGAATAACATTTCTTCTGTTTGAGCTCAGTGATCACAAATATAAACAGATTTTAATGTCACTCAAAAAGCTTTACTTCCAAACCTGTTAAGCCTCAAATAAACATTAGGCGGATACAATTTATATGATTAAATATTTACCCAGTTAAATGCAGTCCAAACGTCTGTAATAAATCCAGTCCAAATAAATATACGTTTTCACCATATTTGTCAAGAATAATCAAAACCCACTAATCGTGTGAGTGTTCAAGCAGATATGAAAGCAGACTGAAACATGTGGATTATAGTACCTAATCAGACCAGCCCAGTTGTATGTCTGAATGCTGTCCATAAATTTAGTATAAACCCTGTAATACAGTATATCAAACACACTTGACATTCATGTAATACATTATACTGCTGATAAATTTGCACAAAATTACAATCCCTTATTGCAGTGTATGTCAAGGCAATATAAAATAAATATATAGTACATCAGGGGTGCTCATCCTGTTTGGCCCTCGGAGCCCTTTGATGTGGCCTTTGTCTTCAAACCAGGAAAGCGCACTTGAATGCAGGAGTTTTGGTGCGCTTTCAGAA
The DNA here is from genome assembly GCF_062004578.1 of Staurois parvus. Classification (NCBI taxonomy): domain Eukaryota; kingdom Metazoa; phylum Chordata; class Amphibia; order Anura; family Ranidae; genus Staurois; species Staurois parvus. The sequence continues at coordinate 14,247,606 of NW_028317802.1, forward strand.
AGTGCACCACACCCACAAAATATAATAGAAGTCTATGGCAAAGCTCTGCTAACCTGCAGAAAAGCCTCAGGTGCACTGCACCACACTCGCATTGTGGGAAAAACCACAGCACATCAGTGTGAAAGCAGCCTTTTAGGGTGCTCGGAAGAGTAAAGGCTTGGTTACATTTGTGGTTTGGGCGGAGGTAAAACCCCATAGTGGAGACATGTTTTTACCATACCCCCAACCAGTGGTGTATCAAGTGTTGCAACGGTGTCCCCATCCCATGCTCCAGGGGGCCCTGTGTGGCCTCTCTTTCACGTTCTGTTTTATACTTGGACAGGAGGGGCGGCATATATCGGAATGATCATCTCCATTTTCCTCCTGCAACTGCTGAAAGCCGACTTCTTCTCCTCTCCCTCCTACTGGTATTCAGCAGCCGCAAGAGAAAAATGTTTATTATTCTATTCAAAATAAAAAATTCTAAATTCTGAACCATTTCATTTCATTGTGGCCCATGACTGGTTACTAAATCACTTAAGTGGCCCTCGCTCTTCAAAAGGTTGAGCACCCCTGTAGTATATCTTTGCAATACATGCACATTTCCCTATGTTTTTCCCTTTAACCCCTTCCAGTCTGCCCATACTGTAGTCTATAGACGGTGGACAGGAAGCTTTGCTAATTCGGGCTTACTAACTTGTACATTAGTTTGCATCAGCGGCTCCTGTCAGGCTGCATGTACACTCATAGACCGCAGCGCCAGCCACCCCAGTGTCCCTGATCACTGCTCCATTGTAATCCTAAAAAATAATGCAGGAAACCCCTGTCACCTGTCCCAGTACTCCCAATATCATATACCAATGTCCAGTTCACTGTTATATGCCATACCAGCACCCTGATCCTCACCATACACCATACCAGCATCCTGATCACCCCATATGCCATACCAGCATCCTGATCACCACCATACCCCATACCAGCATCTTGATCACCGCCATACTCTATACCAGCATCCTGATCACTCCATATGCCATACCAGCATTCTGATCACTGCAATACCAGTGTCCTGATTACTGCCAAAACTCATACTAACATCCTGATCACCACCATACCCCATATCAGATGTATGATATGCATTTGTAATGGCATTCACAAGAACCCGATAAAAAGTTTTTGTTCAAATGCTACCGGTAGATCATTTGACATTCAGTCTACTATTACGTGCTACAGCTCCTATGTTGTCTACCTTCTGGAATGTAGTTGTGGGAAGCAATATGTCGGTAGAACGACAAGGAGACTGCGAGACAGGCTGAGGGAACACCTGGTCAATATTAAGAAAGGTTACAAGGAGCACTCCTTGTCTATGCATTACCGCCAGCGACACAATAAGAATCCACACTCCCTGCGATTTGTGGGTATAGATATCATCAAAAGTAACTGGAGAGGTACCCACAAAAAACGCGCGGTCTCTATGCTTGAGACCAAGTGGATTTATCTTCTACAGTCCCAAGCTCCACAAGGACTAAATGTAGAATTAGATATCAATTGTTTTATCGATACCAGCTGATCGATCTTTAAGCACTTTTCATGATCTCACTTCTTAATCAGATTACTTTTACTTTGCCTTTATCTGTATTCCCATCTGAGTGTCTAGATCGTTTTTAAAAAAGTCGATGCACCTTTATCTCTTGATCGCTTTAACATATTCGATGCACCATAATCTCAGTACATTTGGTTTTATAATTGTATATTTTATGGGTATTACTTTTAACCAGATGTTTTTTAATCCACATGTTTGTCATATTTGATGTATTTGGTTTTTATTCAGTGCCAGAATCACTTCATATATGAGATCCCACTCATTTATATTTTTATAACCTTGCCTTTCACCAGGCCGTTTTTTGCTACAAGGGGGCACACAGTATGGTCCACGCATTACTATACTTGCCCCGTGCGTTTTTAGGATTGCAGCATCTTATTCCCAGTAAGATCACTGCAGAACCAACACCTGTATGTCCATACATTCATAATGGCCGCCGCGGACGCTACTGCGCATGCGCGAACGGCCGATCGCTACTGCGCATGCGCGAACCGGCAATAACGGTGCCGCCGCATTGCGGTGTTTTTGGCGCCTTTTTAGGTTTAAAACACCACACTTAACACTGGCACAGTCCCCTCTGATGATGTGTACTTACACGATACGCGTTAGGGAAGTGCCAAGCTTTGTTTTATCTTATGCACATGTACCTCCGGTCTGGCCGTTTATAAGCAGCTGTACCTTTGCTAAGTAAGTTCTTTTCTGATTGTTCAATTTTAAATAAACATTATCACACTATTTGAGGCCTTTTTCCACGGGCTCTTTATTTCTGGGGAGCCTGTAAATCCAGTAGGTCCTGGGATTGTGCCTAACAAGAACACATCTGCAGTGACATCCCTGGATCCGTGATACAGCTTCTCCTGGAACCGATGACATCTAGTGGTCACCCTACAGACAACACCCACCTGATCCATCAACACAGTGGCTGGACACAGCTTCCATCCGGACAGATGACATCTAGTGGTCACCCTATAGATGACACCGCCTTGCTCCAGTGATACAGTGGCTGAGTACCAGGGACAGGTCTTAAATGTCCCATGCGCTTTAACTTGCGCTATCTGGTCAGTGCATTACTTGGCTTTTCTTTATCATTGCTGATATCTACTATCCCTGGCTCTTCAAGTGTTGGAGACTGTATACGTATTTAGCACATCTGATGAACTGACGCCGTCTTTTTTGCCGATCCACATTCATATGGGATCTATCTTATGTGTAATCATTGTTTAAGTTAGCGCTGCACTTTCATATTTTACCATTAGTCTGCCCATACTGTAGTCTATAGACGGTGGACAGGAAGCTTTGCTAATTCGGGCTTACTAACTTGTACATTAGTTTGCATCAGCGGCTCCTGTCAGGCTGCATGTACACTCATAGACCGCAGTGCCAGCCACCCCAGTGTCCCTGATCACTGCTCCATTGTAATCCTAAAAAATAATGCAGGAAACCCCTGTCACCTGTCCCAGTACTCCCAATATCATATACCAATGTCCAGTTCACTGTTATATGCCATACCAGCACCCTGATCCTCACCATACACCATACCAGCATCCTGATCACCCCATATGCCATACCAGCATCCTGATCACCACCATACCCCATACCAGCATCTTGATCACCGCCATACTCTATACCAGCATCCTGATCACTCCATATGCCATACCAGCATTCTGATCACTGCAATACCAGTGTCCTGATTACTGCCAAAACTCATACTAACATCCTGATCACCACCATACCCCATACCAGTGTCCTGATCACTGCCATACATCATACCAGCGTCCCGCATTTTAGGGTCTCAGCTGATCAATTTTCAGATATATATCCCATAGTTTGTAGACTCTATAGCTTTCACACAGACTAAATAATACGCACTGTTTTGGGTTATTTCCCCCCCCCAAAAAAAAAAAATATAGCAGAATACATTTTGACCTAAATTTATGAAGAAACAATATTATTTATTTGCACAATTTTAAAACAAAAACTAAACAAAACACATTTTTTTTTTTAAATTCTGTATTTTTTTCATTTATATAGCAAAAATTAAATAACATCAAAATAAAGCTCTATCTGTCTCAAAAAAAGACAAAAGTTTCATGTGGGTACAGTGTTGCATGACTGAGTAATTGTCACTCAAAGTGTGATAGTGCTGAAAGCTGAAAATTGGGCCTGGACTGGAAGGGGGTGAAAGTGTTCATACTGAACTGGTTAAAGCCTGCAGGTACAGAAAAATATCTGTTACTCCAGTTGAAGAAATATTTTCCACTCCTAATTTCCTGTTGCAGGCTGATAACACACTCATTTTCTGGCCTTAAATAGCAAAAATGGTGTAAGACCTATTCAATTGTCTTTTCTTAAATTACCTAAAAAAACCTTCATCTATAACACAACACTTTCAGTTGATTAAAAGAGAGCATTGTTAGGGTTCACATATGTTTTATGTATCAGCTCAAATTGTAGACCTGTCAGTCAGCAATCAGATATAAAGTAGCATTATAATGCATTAATTGGTCCAAAAATGCAAGGATCTACTTTACGTTTTATAAACTTGAAATTAATTGTGCCATATATTGGTGTATAAATCAGTGATTAAACACTCTTTCCACATTCCACAGTGCAGAGTAGAAGAACTTGCCACAGAGATACAGAGGTATTGTGGGAATAACCTCAGTTCCATGGGTATACAGTATAAATCAATATCTGTACCAAAAAAAGGAAAACATTGTGAACTGAATATTAAACAAAAAAAATGTCAAAAAAAATCAAAAATTCCACAAACCTCAAGTTGATTATCAATATATCACAAGTTTAATTGTATAGCATGTAATAGAAAAAAAAAAGCCATGGTCAGTGTTAATCTACCTTGCATCTCTATTATGACCCACCTCCATATAACTCCGTCCAAACAAATACTGCAGTAGGTTAAAGTATAATATATGCCTATAATGTCAACCTCATTGGAAATATAAAGAATGTAACACATAATATTTCGAAAATAAATAGCTTCACAACAGGCATCTTAAATACAGCATAAGGCAGCTAAAGATGAGAAGTTCCAAATAAAGGTGTAAAGTGCCTGAAAATAAGCTAATATGGTGGATACAAACAACATTATGGTTGGCACCTGTCCAGGATTTACCCAGACAGTTTGGACAGTTTGAAGCATGCATTCGGGTTTCAGTGTCCTGGAACACGGACACATCAGTGGCAGCCACATTGCACCAGTCCTCCGTGGCTCCCCTGCTGGCTTCTGCTCCTCTTCACCCCTGTTGGCTTGAAGTGCTGTAGGGGAGTCACAGAGGATTGATCCCCCCGGATGCTCCAACCCCCTTTGTACTGTGCTATCTCCATAATCAATCCCTTTTGCCCTCTGCCTACAGTGTTTTCAGCTGGCTTCCCCTCCCCCCTCTTGCTGGCTGCTGGGGCAGGAGATCAGTATGGGTGCCATGTTCAAGATAGAGACCGATCTCTATCTTGTCATGTCATGTTTATCAGCCCCTTCCTGAAAGAACACAGTAAACAGTTAGTATTGATCGTTCCTGTGTTCATTCGTCACTGAAGCTGTATTTACTATGCTTCAGTTTATGAGTGAATAGAAAGTCTCTGTATAATTCATATGTAGTGCAGCTGAGGCTGCAGAGAAGGGGAAAGAGGACCCTTTCTTTGTCTCTGTTTAGACCCCTGATGTTTCATCAAAGCCCAACCCACCCAAACAAGTAAAAAATATGAAAAAAAAAATTAAATATATAAAACAAAAATAGTAAGGCATCATTCACATGGGGCATATTACAGCTCACACAATTGTGAATCCGTGTTTACCCACAGATGTTCCATGCATTCCCGTGCAGGCAGCCCCATTGATGTCAGTTGGACATCGTGCAGCCGCTGTATCCCAACTGATATTTATAGAACTGCTTGCACAGGGCTGCGTAAACATAGCCCTCATATGGCGCACACTTTAGTATGCCTCTTATGACTAAGGCCTTACTAGGAATTTATTAGGAATTTTTGTAAGTCATGTTGTGTTTTATTTTTTGTGTGATAATAATGATTTTAGTATATTTTTAGTGAAAACGGTGATTTGGTAAACAATTCCGCAAATGATGTGAGGTCTAAAAAAATCAACTATTTTTGGGTTTGTACTGGGGGGTCTATTTCCCATTACAATCCTCCTAGGTCAGTCTGACTGATCTTGGAAAGATTGTACTGGGAGGAAGACTAACGTGGGGGGGGGTTTACTGGGGGACAGATTGACATGGAGGCATATTAGGATTATACTGGGGGATACACTGACCTTGGGGGATTATGCTTGGAGACAGATTGAGCTGGGGGGGGGGTAAGGATTATACTGGGCAACATACTGCCCTGGGGGTTGTACTGTGGGACAGACTGACCTTGGAGGATTACACTGGGAAACGGATTGACCTGGGGAGGGGATGAATTATATTGAGGGAATGACTGATCTAGTGTGGATTATATTGTGGGAACAGACTGACCTGGGTGGGGATATTGTACTGGGGGACAGACTGGCCTTGTTTGATTCAACTATGCCCCTTAATCTCCACCTATCACAATTTGTCCACACCCACTGTTCATGCAGTGCATTACTACTCTCCATGGGGTACCCAAAGGTATACCAGGTCTTTTACAATCTATAGTGCATAATCCAAAAAAACAAAAAACAAAAAAAAACACATTGCTGTGCCACTAAAGTGTTTGCGCTTGGCAACCATAAACAACATGTACCTCCAATTCTTGATAAAGTCCCAAGAAGATAACATGCAAAGGTCACAAGTGGTAGGTATCTGCCAAAACAAGTGTTCCATGGCAACTTCAAATGTGTCATTATGTATATTGGGATTTTGGGATGCAAGGGAAATAAGTGGGGTACATCAACTTGCAGTGCATACTAGTACCTTTGCTTATCCTTTTTGTGTGCCCAGAGAGCAACTGGATCCCAGGTGCAGACTATGCACAGTGCCTTGACTTTTAAGAAAGACATAGCACTAAGTTTTGTCCCCATCATTTAGCGGGTCTATGATGCACCTCTGGTATAGACTCTGGCACCAGATTGTTAAATGATAAGGAGAGTACAGGTACAAGAAGGAGAGGATATACTGTACATTAGCCCTGTTATGCCTTACAAGACACATGTACTCGCTATTCCTAACAAACTGAAACTATTGAAGAAGCATGGTCGGAGTAGATTACATAATCAGTGTTTTGCAAAATATCCTCTATAAGTGTGCTGTTTGCTTGTTTTAATTGAAGAGTCATTATGGACTTTGGAACTATTCCAGACAATTGCTCAATATTGAAACTAGCAGAATGTTTCCTTGTGAAACATTAACTTTCACTTTCACTTCCATTAAATCAACCTTTTCACTGCCACAGTCGTTTCTGCGTGTTTAAAAAATCATTTTAAGCCTGAAGATTACTTAAAACCCTGAAAAACATTATATATTTTCTGAAAGAAAACACCCGAGAAAATATGACTTATACCACAATGGTTTATCCAGGGAAGTTTCTAATACGAGGCAAATGAGGCGTTTGCCTTGGGCGGCATTTTACAAGGGGGGGCAGAGCTCTCCCCATGCAGAAGGGACACTGTGGGTGTCAGTGGCAGGGCCAACCAAGCTAAGCCCACACACAAGCAGGGGTCAAGGCTGGGGCATGCTGTCAGTGTGCGCCGTCCTGTGCAGGCTGGGTGAGGCTAGGAGGTGCCAGCAGAGCACCTGTGGAGGAAGAAGAGGACTAGGTCAGGTGGGAGGAGCCCACCGTTCTTTGTTGCAGTTGCCGCTATAGATTCTGGTGGAGATGGGACACATGCTCGGCTACCGATCCTGTCACCATCTGCATAAGCCTCTGCTGGACAGGTAAGAGCTTGAGCAGGTAGGCAGTGAATGTGAATGAGGAGCCAACAAATTCAACACACCTCCCCACAAATAGTTAATTAGAAGAGCTTCCAAGCTCTATAAGGAGTAGGAATAAAATAACAGGTTCAAGTGAGCTAGGTCAAGGTTACAGGAGGTTTGACTTTACAAGACAAACACTAAGAAGGAACTCAATTACCTCCCAGCAGCCAGTATCAGGTAGAAATTCATTACTGGGCTCTGCTGGCTCCTGGGAGACACTTGCTGGTGGACACCAGGACTATACCCTTAAGTGCCATCAGCAGGTGCTTCAGTTTCTAACAATGCCTTCTTAAGGTTTATCTGAAATCATGAAAAATGAACTAGAACTCCACACACAGCCATGCAAAAGGAAGAACCTTCAAAATGCCTATATGCCTGTTCAGCTTTCCAGTTAAATACATGCGGAGTCTCTAAATCCAGGGGACCCTGGTATACCCATTCTAGCCAATTCCCACCACTCGTCCTTTCTTTCACTGTTGGTTCATCACTGTAAGAAGTGTTTTCACTAGCCACCAGAGGGAGAGGAGAAGGATGCAGAGCTAGTCAGGCTCTTAAAAAGAGAATGCTGTTACAGGATAGACCCCCTTAAAGAAGATCTATTATGATAATTTTTTTGTTGCAGGTCTGTCTCTTTTGGGGCAGAGTACATGGTACATATAGAACTTTGATAACCACCCCCCACCCCCACCCCATCACAGTGTGTAGCAAGAGGAACTTGTAAGAGCACAACACTTGACTCCGTTTTTTTAAATCTTCTTTTGGGGACATCGGGAATATCATTTAGAAATTCCTAAAGTGGCCTTCCTCTTTATTTTACAGGATTTATATAGCGCCAACAGTTTACAATTTAAGGGAGACAGTACAATTACAATACATTGCAGTACAGAAGGAATATGAGGTCCCTGCTCGTTAAGCTTACTCCAGCACTGTCACATGCTGTTCCATACCCAGAAGCACTAGATGTTGTCACCACCTTGTGACAAAGGCAGAAATATTGAGGAAGAAGTGATAAGGTGAGTATTAATGGAGCAGGGGGTCAGGAATGGAAGGAAGCCTTTACAGAGGTACTGTTGCTATGCCCAGAATGGGGTAGGTAACAGTGTCTTGAGTGTAGTGAGGATAGTTATTTTTTTTTAAATGAAACTAGTCTATAATGCCTTTACACACTTAGGTAGATTCAGTAATCTCCCCTTTCTTTCTCCAGCCAGTGGTTATTGGGAAATAACCTGAGGGAGATGTACTGAGTGTTCAGTGGATATTTTGGCTTAAGAAAAAAATAGATTTTGTTTACATACTTACCTTTAAAATCCATTTCTTGCAGTACATCATGTGACACAGAGCAGGCTATTCATGACAATGTGGGTTATATGCAACCTTGATATACTCCAAGAAATGGATTTTACAGGTAAGTATGTAGAAATGTTCTTAGTCATACATCACAGGACACAGAACAGGCTATTCATGAAAATGTGGTATGCTGTATGTGACAAGCTAAGGCCAAAAGTAGAATCTTCTGTGGCTCTACCATCCACCTGGTAAAACCTTTTGGATGTATGAACCAAAAACCATTTAGCGGCCTTGCAAACCTGAGCCATTGACACCTGATGGCGGATAGCCTAAGATGCTCCCACACTCTTCGTAGAGTGCGCACTCACCCGAAAAAGGTGGGACCTTATTGTTCAAAATATAGGCTTGAATGATTAACTGGGCCCTTCTGGCAGCACAAACCAAGATTCCCTACCTATACCACCAAACTCAAGTAAATTCTGACCACCCATTCAGAGTATGCAGCGTTCTTTTCTCTGCCGACTGTGGTCTAGGAAAAAAGAAAGGCAAGACACTGTCCTGATTCAAGTGAAAACTAGAGATCACTCTAGGCAAGAAGATGGATGAGGACGCAACATCACCTTATCATGAAGCAAGACTAAGAACGGCTCCTTACATGAAAGAGCCGCCAGCTCTGACACTCTTCCTGCCAAAGTGATAGTAATCAAAGAAGCCACTTTCTGAGTCAAAGCATTAAGTTTCTTTAATTGGTTCAAAAAGACCAAGTTCAAGTCCCAAGGACACAAGGGTGGCCCGACAGACGAGAATCTCTATGTTACACCCTGCACGAAATACGGATCAAAGAGTGGGAAACAACAATCTCTCGTAAAAAATGGATATAGCCAAAATTTGACCCTTAATGGTACTCAAGGTCAATTTAATTTCTCATTCCAATTGGAAAAGACAAAAACCTTTCAATTACACATTTCTGCGGGTGCCACTTGCTGGCTTCACACCAGACAAATAAAATTTCCAGGTCCCGTAATGGAAGCTCCGTGAAGTCGGCTTCCTGTCTCTCAATAGTGCGGAGAAAACAGGACTCAAGACTCACCGAACTATCTAGACCAGGGCTTCAATAGCCAAGTCTTCAATCCTAGTGATCGTAAAGCAGGATACATTATTGGACCCAAGACAATAGGTCTGGGTGGACTAGAAGTGTCCATAGAGCGTCCCCTACACTATACACTATGTCGGTGTACCAAGCCCTCCTTGGCTAGGCCGGGTTACCATTATTATCAGTGTTACTGCTTCTCAGATCCTGCGCAAAAGACACCACAAAAATTTAATTGGGGGAAAGCATAGAAGAGGGGTAACTGGTCCCTAAGGTGTTACCCCTATTGCCAATGGGACTCTCGTCTTGGACACAACCTGTCTAACCTGTTGTAGAACCTGGAAGACAGTAGATCCAGAGTTCCCCAATGCTCACAGATTGCCGAGAACAACTCTGGATGCAGGGCCTCTCTCCCAGTATCAGTCGTTGACCTCTGGGGGAAAAAAACCTCCTGCCAGTTTTCTATACCTGGAATATGCACTGCTGACAGAGACGGCACATGCTGTTCTACCACAGATAAAATGTGGTTTACCTTTTACTGAACCGCACAACTCCTAGTGCCACCCTTGTTGATATGACCACAAACCTGTGCAACTGGTTTGTCCAATAATCCAGAGCAAGGTGTACTGCCCGAAATTCAAAGAAATTGATGGGCAGTATTCTCTCCCGTGGGGACCAAGTCCTCTGAACTGTAGCCACCTCCAAACCAGTCTTCCAACCAGAGAGACTAGCATCAGTGGTTACTATCTTCCATATCACTAGAAGGAAAATTACCCCTTTTCCAGATTCCAAACAAATAACCACCAATTCGGACTCTGAAATACCCCGAGGACAAAGCCCTCCAGTAATTCAATGCTTGGATATTCATGATCCAGACAGACACAATGTTCCTCTACAAAAGACAGCACCGAACAGCATGTAGAAACCACTGTAGCATAGATACCATTTCCTCATGCAAAGAAATATTGAAGGATACTTTTTTCTTCTTTTATTTATTTTTAAACTTTTTAAACTTGGAACCGACTGCTCACTGAGCAAAGGAACATTAAGGTATTTTGAGATTGACACTCCCTGTCAGGGAAGAACTGCCCGTAGTACAGGTGAAGCTCCACGGCGCAAGCCGAGCAGATGTGTGGGCGCCTATACAGAGGCGCACGCAGTTGCGCTCACGCATGCGCACTCGCACACGTGGGCGCGCACCTGTCAATAATGCTGGCGCCAAGAGAACTATTTAAACTGACTGCTGTGGTTGTCTCATTGCCGTATGGTCTTTTCCCCCTGCTCGTGTTTCCTGACTTCTGTGATTGATTCCTGTTGCCAAACCAGCCTGTTCCTGACTCCTGCTTTTTCGCCTCCTGCCCTGACTTCTGGCCTGTCCTCGGATTATTCTTCTGCCTCCTCCTATCTGATTGACCTCCTGTTACTGAACCCGACCTGTGACCCGACTATTTTCCTGCCTGCCGTTTAAGCCTGATCTGTCTCGCCAATATCGAACCCGGCTCGTCTGACTGCTTCTTCAGCACACGGTGCTCCAGCATCCATCCATCCTGCATGGATACATCTGCACCCTGCTTTGGCCTGCTACTCATCAGCCCAACAGCTGCTACCAGACAGATCTCAGGCCCTCATACCCCACCGAGCTCCTGCGATCGCTGTCCCACTATCAGCAGTCCCTGAGCTGGAGTTGTACGAGAGGTCTGCCTCTTCACGTCAGGCTCACTACCCAGGTACGTGACACCCCCCTGTGTCCTCAGCAAGCCCAGTGCTGGGGCTAGCAGCCCTGTGAACACTTGGGGGGCTGTGGCCATCCCACAGGGCATTGCCCAAAACAAAAAATTGCAATTCTTTACTGCAAATTGCAGAAACCCTAGATGACGCTGCAAAAATTGGCACACAAACATGTGCATCATTGAGGACTATGGGAATCTGAAAACTATCTCTTGCAGAAAGGCCATCACTGATCATGCTGATTCCATCCGAAACAGAAAGACATCTAGACTTATGTTTGGTGCCTTGAGATCTAAGATAGACCTCACGCCTCTGTTTGGTGTTGTTTGGTGTTGGGCCTACGAAGCTGTTGAGTGTCTCGAACCACCGCACAGACAGCCCTAGCATCCTCTGCCTGAGATCTTCTCAAAACACAGCTGTCTCAGACTCCAGAGGGGAAAAGCTAACAACATCTGGTATTCCCAGGCAGTCTTCCCTCCATGTGCTAACCAGGACTGACCCTGCTTAGCTTCCAGATTCAGAAGAGATCAGGCGTGTTCTGGGTAATGCAGTCATAGTCCATTGCAGCTTTGCCACCAGGAATAGCTGCAATGCCTGACAAACACAGTGGCCACCACTGGTCTATTGTGACATGCAAATTATCCCCTCCCCAGTCCACTGGACCTGAGGGTGGTGCACCTGCCTCTCCACTGCCTCCCCTTTTTGGGACCCTTTAAGTCAATAATGTAGCAACTATATTGCCACTTAACTATGCAGTCCCGCAGGGATGAAGATCCATACCCATGAGGGTCCACAGCTATGCAATCATGCAGGCAAGCAAGCATGCAGCTATGCAGATACTCACATATGTAGTTATGTAGGTACATATGTATGCAGTTATGCCAGTATACAAGTATGCATTTATGCAGTTGAGTTTATGCAAGTATACAGGTATTCAGCTACACATTCATACACAAACTAGGGCCAATTTAAACAGGAGCCAATTAACCTACTAATATGTCTTTGGAATCTGGGAGCAAACCGGAGTACCTGGAGGAAACCCACACAGGCACAGGGAGAACATGCAAACTACAGGTAAGTAGTGTTTTGGTTAGGATTCGAATCGATGGCCCTAGAGCTGCTAGGTGGAATTGCACTATGTTCCCCCACATTGAGCCCAAATGTATCTATACACAGGGGCATGGACCATATTTGATTTGTTTTGCATAATATTAAAATTAACATTACCTGCAGCAGCTAATAGCTCAATGTATCAGCATTTGTTTGTTTAATTGGTTCTAAGAATGTCACTGTTTGACAGCTAAACCCGGCAGAGCCTGGAAGCTACACTTGCTAGATGTATTTATGTATTAATAAAATACGCATAGCAAGTCCTTTAACAGATATTTCAAGCAAATAATCTGACTATATGTACAGTCATGGCCGAAATTGTTGGCACCCTTGATATTTTTCCTGAAAATCAAGTATTTCACACAAAAAAGGTATTGCATTAACACATGTTTTGCTATACACATGTTTATTCCCTTTGTATGTATTGGAACAAATATAAAACAGAGGCAGAAAAGCAAATATGACATAATGTCACACAAAACCCCAAAAATGGGCTGGACAAAAGTATTGGCACCCTTAACTTAATATTTGGTTGCACACCCTTTGGAAAACATAACTGAAATCAGTCGCTTCCTATAACCATCAATAAGCTTCTGACACCTCTCACCCGGAATTTTGGACCACTCTTCCTTTGCAAACAGCTCCAGGTCTCTCTTATTGGAAGGACACCTTTTCCCAACAGCATTTTTAAGATCTCTCCACAGGTGTTCAATGGGATTTAGATCTGGGCTCATTGCTGGCCACTTCAGAACTCTCCAGCGCTTCTTTGCCATCCATTTCTGAGTGCTTTTTGACGTATGTTTGGTTTCATTGTCCTGCTGGAAGACCCAGGATCTTGGACGCAAACCCAGCTTTCTGACACTGGGCCCTACAGTGCGACCCAAAATCCTTTGGTAATCCTCAGATTTCATGATGCCTTGCACACAGTCAAGGCACCCAGTGCCAGAGGCAGCAAAACAACCCCAAAACATCATTGAACCTCCACCATATTTTACCGTAGGTACTGTGTTTTGTTCTTTGTAGGCCTCATTCCGTTTTCGGTAAACAGTAGAATGATGTGCTTTACCGAAAAGCTCTATCTTGGTCTCATCTGTCCACAAGACGTTTTCCCAGAAGGCTTTTGGCTTACTCAAGTACATTTTGGCAAACTGTAGTCTTGCTTTTTTATGTCTCTGTGTCAGCAGTGGGGTCCTCCTGGGTCTCCTGCCATAGCGTTTCATTTCATTTAAATGTCGACGGATAGTTCGCGCTGACACTGATGCTCCCTGAGCCTGCAGGACAGCTTGAATGTCTTTGGAACATGTTTGGGGCTGCTTATCCACCATCCGGACTATTCTGCGTTGCAATCTTTCATCAATTTTCCTCATCCGTCCACGACCAGGGAGATTAGCTACAGTGCCATGGGTTGCAAACTTCTTGATAATGTTGCGCACTGTGGACAAAGGCAAATCTAGTTCTCTGGAGATGGACTTGTAACCTTGAGATTGTTGATATTTTGCCACAATTTTGGTTCTCAGGTCCTCAGACAGTTCTCGTCTCCTCTTTCTGTTGTCCATGCTTAGTGTGGCACAGACAGACACACAATGCAAAGGTTAAGTGAACGTCTCTCCTTTTTATCTGCTTTCAGGTGTGATTTCTATATTGCCCACACCTGTTACTTGCCCCAGGTGAGTTTACAGGAGCATCACATGCTTGTAACATTCTTATTTATCCGCAGTTGTGAAAGGGTGCCAATACTTTTGTCCAGCCCATTTTTGGAGGTTTGTGTGACATTATGTCGAATTTGCTTTCTTTCCTCCCTTTTTTTGTTTTGTCCCAATACACACAAAGGGAATAAACATGTGTATAGCAAAACATGTGTTAATGCAATACGTTTCGTGAGAAATACATGATTTCCTGGAGAAATATCAAGGGTGCCAACAATTTCGGCCATGACTGTAAGTACAAAAAAGTTCTATACAGATCAGAGTTTTTTTTTCCCTTCTTGCCTTCTTCCTACAGTGCATCCTGGTGCCATTTCTTATCCAGTTAAGCTATGCAAACATACCCCACCATCCACATAATGGAAATTTAATGTCTATTGCTCTGTGGTCCAGTTCTGATGCTCGTGTGTCCATTGTAGTGTCTTTTGGTTATGGGCAGAGGTCAGCCTGATCACCCTCATAGAACAGTGTAAATATTTGCCAGCACACCAGATATCTTCAGATGAAGTCCAGATGGTATTTTATTGAAAAATAATCACATCACAGCAGAGAAGTGCAACATTTTGTAGCTATGCAAGACCCCCCCGATGTGGTATGGCATTATAGATTTTGCCAAAATGTTCTAGTAAGCATAGACAACATATTAGGTAATACACATGCTGCCATGTTCACAGAGATTTCCAAAAATAGAATACTCTGTATGGACCAGGATGGGCACCCTAACCGGTCTGCAGCTACACGGCCCAATGTACAACAAACTGCAATGCACTGTTTTCTGACACCTTTCTGTTGGAACCAGTGTAGTGGATTGTGATTGACAGTCCACGTTTTATTAGATGATCAGTAAAATGACAATTTTATAGTCTTGCTACATTCTGTTTCTTGCTCTTTAAATTCCTTCCTCTCTTAAGTAAACAATCAGATATAGGTTGACAGAACAATGATGATAATTAAGATGGTGCCTTCATCCGGAGTCTCACCCGAGGCGACTCATTAGGAGAAAAGTATCTTTTAATGTAAACAACCCCCATAAAAGGGAATGAGTCTCTTTGGGGACAATGATTGGAAGATATCAACATGGATGGATGAACACGCAGAAACCCAGTGGACTTTTCACCCAATCAATGTATATGCTTTGCCTGCATCATATGCCCTATAAATGATACTGTTAGTTCCTCAATAAAACAGAATTTTAGGAAGTTGGCAAACTGCGAAGTGTCAGTGTCTTACTTCCACGTGCACGTATTCTCACATTAATTTGGCTCACTGGTAGATCACGGTAAATGGTCTGTAAGTGACCGAGTCCACAACATTTTGGCGCCCAACATGGGGCCCGGGTTCTGAACACGGGATCAGCCAACCCAGAGTGGATGAGGGGGACCGTGGAGCATTCCAGACGCGGAGACTGATCACCTCCGAAAGCGGTAAGTGAATTTTTATGTCTAATAATTCCTTACCTGCGTAGTCTGGAATTGCCCAGCGGGACTACTCACCCGTCTGGCTGTCCGTTGATCAGCAAAGTGACAGGTATACTTGCCCGGGGCTCCTTTGAACCCACCTGTCAGTGTAACGTCATCTACCAGTGTGATATGTCTTGTCTTTTGTGTTGTCTGTGTGTACCAGTGTGATTGGTTGGGTTGTTGTTGATGCGCCTGTGAGGGAGGGGAGAATTACGGCAAAATATTCCTCGTCAGGAGTGGACAGGATACACCCTGATTTGAGAGAGGGTGCCGGGAACTCGCAGTCGTAGTGATGGTGACTGACGAGGGGATCTCGTAGTCGCAGTAATGGCGACACGGGGGAAAAAACCACAGCCAGGGATTGGCTTGTGGGGGAAAAAAGAAAATTAAAAAAAAAAAAAACAAAACATTTTACTCCCGACAGGCGTGTCTGAAATACTATGTCATGATCACACTGTGTATGTGGATTAATGTTTGGTGTACACCACGAAAGAGTGAGGATTGTTGAAAGTAGTACAGTGACAATCGTAGCTTCTGATATATTGGTTTACAGGGTTAATGTACATTATTCTCAGTGTAGCAGGAAAATAGGGAAGTTACTGGAGGAGAAGCAGGGGGGGAAGTGCTGCGTGCTGTCCGTGGGTTCTGTTTACACTGTCTCACGACACAGCACTTTTAGAACAGAGTGACGGCTTTGGGGACCACCTTAGGGTCCCCGGGACGGAAGTAAAACAAAATGGGACAGAAACTTATAAAGCCAGGGAACAGTTCATTTGCTTGTGAACTGGTGGAGGAAACCTGAATCAGGACGGGGGGAGTTGTATATGTATATTACAGGAAAGGAGATGCGCCCGGCAAGGCACCGCCCCCCTATGATGATGGCCCATCCTGGAGGTGCGAGGCATGTGGAAATACAGGAAGGCCCCACCCCGAGAGTCCAGATTTTTGCATACTGTGTAGTCAGAACCTGCGGATATGTAAGGGGTGTTCAGTTAAGAATCCGGGGTGGGAGGAGATTTGCAAGGGATGTGACCGGAAGCTGACTATGCAACATCCGATGCTTCCAATTCAGTCACCTCCATTTCCGCCTCTGGCCCCGCCCCTTCCGCTTCCGCCCTCTTCAAAGATGGCGGCGCCCAGTGAGGCCACTGGAAGCCATGTTGACTCTGGGCTTAGTACACCGATACACCATACACACCTCATACCAGCTGCCCCCCTTTTTGGCTAGTGCTTACTGTCTCTGGCTCCCAACCACCTTCGGCCCTCCACGCACCCCTAATGCCTGTAGTACCACCACCACCAAAACAAACAGAGGCTTCAGACCAAGTTGAACTGAAGACACTCACAGAATGGCCGGGCTGGAATTTTACAGATGTGGTAACCCCTACCTCTCTGCCAGACAGAAGAGGATGGGCTCAAGAAAAGACAGTGGCCGCGGCAGTCCGCCAGGGTACCCGAGAGGATGATGCTGTTTCCATTTGTTCCCAACGGAATGATCCGTTCTTAGAAGGCCATGGTCCAGAAAGCAAACCACTCGTTCAACTTCCCCCAACCACACAACCCCATCGTCAAAAATTATCTATGTATGAGTCTGGAATGGGAGCAGACTCAGCACCTCATCCCTTTTCTTCCACTTACCACAATCCTGTCTATCGCCCCCAAGGATCTGAAGAAGACCATCTCCGCCCGGTGCCCAACCTACCTGATGCTCCTATCATGTATGTGGCCTTCACTCCATCCCAAGCTTCCGCACTAGTCACTACTCTCTCTGACCCGGAGAAACACCCGATGCCTTTCTACCGGCGCATAGCCCAGATCCACAAGACCTATTCCACAGTCTGGAGGGGTTTGGTCAGTCTGTGTGAGAGTAAGACTGGGGATGCATATTGGCCTATAATGGAAAAGGACCTCACCAGAGTAAAGCCAAATGAGGACACCACTTATGTCTCAGGAATTTCTTTCTGTGACCAGTTGCAGCAGTGGGCCAGAGAGAGACTGGCGGACCAGGCCACCACGTTACAGGACATTACCCAAGACAAGACTGGTCGGTGGAAAAGTTCCATACCAGACTAACACAGGTGTTTACAGACCTGGGATTCAGTGTCCATAACAAGGTACATACTCAAATGCTGGCCTCTGCATTTGTATCAGGACTAAAGGAGTCTGTTCGCAAGGGTTTGATCACTGCCCGTCCAGAGTACCGTACCCTCCACCTGGATATACTGCTATTAGTGGCAAAAGGTCTGGAGACCTCCCAGGTGGCCCGGAAGCCGACAACACTCATGTTGTCGGCTGGAGAGCAGGTCTCCAGAAGAAACCCACTTATTTGCTTCAACTGTGGAAAACCAGGACATTTCAGAAGGGAATGCAGAGCTCCCAGACATTCACGATGACTCAATGACTACAACTCAGGGTGGGAAGAGTCTGCAATGCCACCACCTCCACCGCTTCCAGGACCAACACGCACAGGTCCTACCCAAGAACATTTGAACCTTCTCCAATAGGACAGGGGCAAGCCTGTGTCCACTCTCCTTATGACAGTTTCTTCTCATGGATATGGTGCTAGTGGGCCCCTAGCAAAGGTCACTGTTCCCATTGAGGGACATCCTCCGGAAGTTTCAGGCCGCCCCTTGCCAGACCATGTAGAACAGGCCTTACAGGAGCTGCCACTCACTCTTTGGTCCACCGGCCCTGAGGATATTGGCCATCTGAAAGTTGCTCCAGTGTTAGTCCAGCTTAAGCCTGGAGCACCATTGCCACGGAAGCCTCAATACCCTCTGAAGCAAGCCCAGATGGACGCCATCTCCAAACAAGTCAATATACTTCTGGAAAACGGGGCATTAATTCCCTGTGTGTCCCCATGCAATACACCCCTTTTCCCAGTGAAGAAAAGAACTCCAAAGGGTGAGCCCACCAAATATCGCATGGTTCAAGATCTGAGAGCAGTCAATGAGGCAACTATTTTGGAAACCCCCATTGTACCAAACCCCCACACCCTGCTTGCAGGGGTACCTCCCACAGCCCAAGTGTTCACAGTTATTGACTTGGCAAATGCCTTCTTCAGTGTTCCGCTGGACCCCTCTTGTATGTATCTCTTCGCCTTTACCCATGCTGGCCGACAGTATACCTGGAGAGTTATGCCCCAAGGGGCCAAAAATTCGCCAAGCCAATTTACAAAGGCCATGACAACTATCCTCAGCACCTGGCAACAGTCACACCCGGAAGTCATAGTGCTCCAATATGTGGATGACTTGCTCCTATGTGCCACCAACCATTCTGAAGGAAAAATTGCCTCTCTGAGCCTCCTCCACCACCTGGCTGAACAGGCTGCAAGGTTTCTAAGGACAAGTTACAGTGGTGCCAAACGTCTGTCATTTTCTTGGGACATTGCATTTCCCAAGCCACTCGTCACCTCACACCGGATAGAGTACGGGCTATCCAGAATGTCCCAATACCTCAGGGACCAAAAACCCTGCATGCTTTTCTAGGGTTGGTTTCCTATTGTCGTTCCTGGATCCCAGAAGCCTCCATCTTGATGCAATCCCTTTATGATGCCCTGAAATCTGAACCCTTTTCCCTGACAGAAGAAGCTGTACTTGATTTCCATCGCCTGAAAAAAGCCATCTCCACTGCAACTGCATTAGGTCTACCAGATTATGATGAGCCCTTCAAATTTTTTGTGGCTGAGAGACAGAGTCATGCAACAGGAGTTCTGGCACAACGCCATGGGGGTCGCCTCCGGCCTCTGGGTTATTACTCCTGCAGGCTAGACCCGGTTGCACGAGGTGGTCCCTCCTGTCTGAGGGCTGTTTTTGCTGCTCATCTTCTTCTGGATAAAACGGCAGATTTGGTCTTAGGACATCCACTCACACTTCTGGCCCCCCATGACATTACCGCAATACTGAACCAAACCCAACCAAAACATCTATCTGCCGCCAGGCATCTGCGACTGCAAGGCTCCCTTCTTTTACCTGATCATGTCACTCTGGTCAGATGCATCCAGATAAACCCTGCAACTCTTCTCCCTCTTCCAGGGGGGGGGTAGACGAAGAAGAAACAGAAGACACCGAAGACATGGCACCAGAGGATATGGCACATGACTGTTTGGAACTTATGCAGGCAGAAACTACACACCTACCAACAGTCCATGATACGCCCCTATCAAATCCTGACCTAATACTCTTTGTGGATGGATCCCGCTTTGCAGATAATGCTGGCACCTACCACACTGGATATGCTGTGACTACCGACACAATGGTACTGCAAGCTAGACCTCTTCCACCTTTTATGTCTGCACAAGAGGCTGAACTAAGGGCCCTCACCAAAGCCTGTGAATTAACAAAAGGACAGACAGCTAACATTTACACGGACTC
Source organism: Staurois parvus (assembly GCF_062004578.1). Lineage (NCBI taxonomy): Eukaryota > Metazoa > Chordata > Amphibia > Anura > Ranidae > Staurois > Staurois parvus. The sequence continues at coordinate 14,267,845 of NW_028317802.1, forward strand.
CAGATATGCACTGGGGGTTGCACTTGATTTTGGCCTAATCTGGAAAATGAGGGGCTTTCTCACGGCAGCTGGGACTCCTGTAAAGCATGGAAAGGCGATCAACCGCCTTATGGAAGCACTCTTACTACCAGCCCAAGTGGCCATACTGAAGGTGAAGGCCCACGGTAAATTGACCACTATGGAAGCAAAAGGAAATCATCTGGCAGACATGGCTGCTAAGCAAGCTGCGGTCAGGGAGCAGGAAGAGGATGAAGAGATATGCAGTGAGGTGATGCCTGTGCTATTTCATCAGCCCAAGGACAACCAACTCCAGGAAGCCCAAGATAATGCTTCAGAAGAAGAAAGGAAGGAATGGATGCAGAAAGGAGCAGTTGAGGACAAAGGATTGTGGGTGGTGGGGAAGAAGGTTTTGCTTCCCAGATCCTTATATCCGGCAACAGTGCAGTGGGCACATGGAGCGTCACATCTGTCCAAGATGCTAATGAACTCTTTGATCAGTAAATACTATGTGGCACCCGGAATTATGGCTTACACAGACAGATTCTGTAAGTCTTGTGTTGTATGTGCCAAGTGCAATCCTGGAAGACCTGAGAAACCTCCAAGCAAACATCTGGCCAGGGCACTATATCCATTTCAGAGGATCCAGATAGATCATATCCAGATGCCAAAAAGTGGACGATTTGAATATGCCCTAGTGGTGGTGGATATGTTCTCAGGATGGCCAGAGGCGTTCGCAGTAACCAACCAGACGGCAAGAACCACTGCCAAGAAGCTACTCACGGAGATAGTCTGCAGATATGGAGTGCCTGAGGTGGTTGAAAGCGATCAGGGACCGGCTTTTACTGCCAATGTCACAAAAGAGATCTGGAAGGCTCTGGGGGTCACACATGCGTTTCACACACCCTATCATCCCCAGAGTAGTGGGAAGGTAGAGCGCCTAAATGGGGTCCTGAAGTCAAGAATATTAAAAATGGCCCAAGAGGTAGGCATGGGATGGCCGGACAGCTTGCCTATTGCTCTTTTCAGCGGTAGATACACACCAAGGGGAAGTCATGGGTTGTCTCCCTATGAGATTTTGTTTGGGTCCGCCCCTAGACTGGGTACCTACTATCCTCAACAATTACAATTGCAGTCTGACTCATTGACAAAGTATGTGATATCTTTGACACGTGTGTTGACTAATATCCATTTGCAAGTATTCTCCTCCATTCCAGATCCTGAGGCGGACATAGGAACACACACTTTACAACCTGGAGACTGGGTCTTGGTCAAAAAGTTTCTGCGAAAACATACATTGGAACCCAGATATGACGGTCCTTTCCAGGTGCTCCTGGTGACTGCCACATCAGTGAAGTTGGAGGGAAAGTCCACCTGGATACACGCCTCACATTGCAAGAAGGTTCCAGCTCCAGAGGATGAGGCCCTGTCCGTGTCACCCACACCACAATGATTGTGTTGCATATCCTTTTTTGGTGGAAATGGGAGGGGGCCAACAGGTGGCCATGACTCACAAGGGTGACTCCACCCAGGTTTGGTATAATTCACCCAACACACAAGTAGAAACATTTTTCTTCAATCATAGCCTGTGCAAGAACACACCTGTCCCCATTGCCTCCACAATATATATATGTGTTACAGATAATTCTTGGGGAGCAGATTGTGGCTACTGGGGATCAGTGGGATGGAACACGAGACCGGATTGGGGGTATAAGCCACAAAGTGCAGTAGAGCGGAAAGACCGGTATGGAAAATCTCTAATTTCCCGAATGACACTCACTTACCACCCCTAAGGTAGATAGGTGATCCACAAAAATGAACAAGCAATTCACTGTAGCCATCCCCCTTACTCTGACCATAGAGAGTCCGGGAGATCAGGGAACTTACCTTCTAGGGGTGTTATATCCCAGAGGTGGCACAATCCACCATTGTGAGTTCCAACTGAAAGATATATACCTTTCAAAAGAGTGGTTGGCCCCCCTTAATCATTCTCTCCCTTCTCCCAATCCCCACGCCTCCATGCCATAATGCCATTGCACATCCTCTCAGATCCATTACTTAAGGTGCCTCCCAAACCCCCCCATGCAACCAAGCACAAACGAAGTGCCCCGCAAGGGAGTTTTGACCCCCATGTCTATATACATGCGATAGGAGTCCCAAAGGGGGTACCCGATGAATTCAAGGCCAGAGACCAGGTGGCCGCGGGATTTGAATCCCTATTCCTCTTCATCACTGAGAACAAGAATGTAGATTGGATAAACTACATCTACTATAATCAACAACGGTTTGTAAATTACACACGAGATGCCCTAAAGGGGATAGAAGAGCAGTTGGAGGCTACTTCTAACATGGTCTTTCAAAATCGTATGACACCCGATATGTTATTAGCTGAAAAAGGGGGGGTCTGTAAAATGATACCAAAGACCACGACCTGCTGTACGTATATCCCAGATAACACAGGCCCAAATGGGAAGGTGACACTGGCCATCAAGAGGTTGGAGGACCTGTCAAATGAACTTAAGGAAAACTCTGGTATTACACATCCCTGGGATCAGTGGTTTGGATGGCTGAGTAGCTGGCAGAAAGCCCTCGCCCAAGCAGGGGTGGTTATCCTGGGTATTATCATTCTAATGGCAATAGTCGCCTGCTGTGTGATCCCTTGCATTAAGAGGCTAATAGGGAAAGCTGTGAATGAGATCTCCCCTACATTCCTGAACTATAACAATGTTGAACTCCCCCGTGAAGAAAGGGAATCCTATACTCCCTTACAGACTATGGCCCCTGATCATCATATTTCAGACTTATAAAAAAAAAAAAAGGGGAATGCTACAAATTTCCCCCCCCTAACAGACAACTATAAGCAGGGAAAGACAGTGCCTGACTGTGGCCTTCTCAGGGCGTATCGAGACTCTAGGGATGGATTAGCCACTCAGGGGCTCTATATGCGTCTTAAAAGAGTTCCAGAGGGAGGGCCACCAGGCAGTTAGGACATCAGAAGATATAGGGACAGTCAGGAATAAAATAGCCATTTTAAGGGGGGATTGTAGTGGATTGTGATTGACAGTCCACGTTTTATTAGATGATCAGTAAAATGACAATTTTATAGTCTTGCTACATTCTGTTTCTTGGTCTTTAAATTCCTTCCTCTCTTAAGTAAACAATCAGATATAGGTTGACAGAACAATGATGATAATTAAGATGGCGCCTTCATCCGGAGTCTCACCCGAGGTGACTCATTAGGAGAAAAGTATCTTTTAATGTAAACAACCCCCATAAAAGGGAATGAGTCTCTTTGGGGACAATGATTGGAAGATATCAACACGGATGGATGAACACGCAGAAACCCAGTGGACTTTTCACCCAATCAATGTATATGCTTTGCCTGCATCATATGCCCTATAAATGATACTGTTAGTTCCTCAATAAAACAGAATTTTAGGAAGTTGGCAAACTGCGAAGTGTCAGTGTCTTACTTCCACGTGCACGTATTCTCATATTAATTTGGCTCACTGGTAGATCACGGTAAATGGTCTGTAAGTGACCGAGTCCACAACACCAGCATTAACTTTTTCAGCAATTTGGTCTGTAGTAGCTCTCCTATTGGATCATACTACACGTGTCAGCCTACACTCCCCACATATGTCAGTGAGTCTTTGCCACCCATGACCCTGATGCCAAATTTCCTTTCTTGGACCACATTTGGTAGGTTCTGACCACTGCAGATTGAGCTGCACTTTTGGAGTTGCTCTGATCCTGTTGTCCAGCCATTACATTGTGGCCCTTGTCTCACAGCTGGAACCCAGCACTGTATACTGTATGTAGCTGTAGTTACATACTGTATAGTTTATACAGCGCTTAGAGCCAGTGCAGCACTTCGTGAACTAAATAGTTTGTTTGGACCAGCTTGCTCCAAACAAACTATTTATGCATTTGCCCACCATCCTCGAGAACTACTGCCACAGGGCAGCAGGGCTGCGCAAAATCACGTATATATACGTGATTTGCACTTCCAGGTAGGGGGCGCATAAGCCGACCTACCCGAGCTGCCATTGGCGACTATGGATGTCAATCACTGGGTCCCGGCTGGAGATTTCCCACCGGTACCTGGCGATCGCCGAGTAAAACTGAAAATGGGGAGACCTGTGTGTAAACAACACAGGTCTCTCTCCTGCCAGCAAGGACATGCTGCTGTGTATTTCCCTGCATAGCAGAGACATAAAAAGCAGCTTGTTTCCTTAGTAAAATACACACAGCACACAATGTAAAACACACACAGCACACAGTTAACCCTTTGATCGCCCTAGTGTCATATAGTACAGTGTCAGTGCTTTTTATTAGAACTGATCACTGTATTAGTGTCATTGGGATGTCAGTGATAATTAGTCTGTTCCCACCCAGTGTCAGAATGTCCGCCACAGTCCCACTATAATTCGCTGATCACCGCCATTACTAGTATAAAAATAAAAATTCCAGTATATATGCTTTATATATGCATTTGTAGACACTATAACTTTCATGTAAACCAATTATTTATATGTATTGGGATTTTTCTTTAGCAAAGACATGTAGCAGAATACATTTTGGCCTAAATTTATGAAGAAATATGATTTTTAAAATGTTTTTACTGGATATGTTTTATAGCAAAAAGTCAAAAACATTGCTTTTTTTTCAAAATTGTTAGCCTTTTTTTTTTATATAGCGCAAAAAATAAAAAAAGCACAGGTGATCAAATACCACAGAAAAAAAGCTCTATTTGTGGGAAAAAAAGGACATAAATTTAATTTCTGTACATCATTGCATGATCTCACAATTGTCAGTTAAAGTAATGCAGCACCGTATCGCAAAAAATGCCCTGCTCAGGAAAGGAGGGTAAATCCTCTGGAGGGCAAGTTTAAAGTGACAGGAAACCTGGAGATCAGCATTAAAGTTCACCACTCACCAGACAACACAAAGTGCTTGTTGGCAAACTGAATGGAATTTAAACTGGTCTGCTGGTCTCTCTGTAGTGAGAGTATGCCCACCTCACCATCTGCAGAGTAAGTAACCAGACCAGCAATATAACCAGACCTGCTGACCTCTCGTTCTGAACATGCTAATTGCCTGATTATCATGGTATTGCAGCTTACTGGTCTCTACACAAGGTAGTTAAATTCGTTTTTCATACTTTTTCCTTTATTTTTACCTGATAATAACTTACCTAGTGACAGAAAATGTTTTTTCGCTTTCAGCTCCACTCACAGGATGTGACAAGGACACAGCATTTCTGGCAAGATCAGCAGGTATTTCCTGTGGTTGCTAAAAGAATGCTTAACCTGAAAAAGAAGCCTAACGCAGCCACCAGCAGAAATGGTAAGCTACCGCATATTAGATGCTTGTTCTGGGTTTAGTTATACTTAAAAATATGGGAATACAGAACTTTCCCACTTACTGACCCAGAACAAGTATGAAGATAAAGAATTGAATTTGGCTTTACCCTTTCTTTACTCTTACAAAGCATTGATGCCAGAGATAACCATGTAACTAGCATTTTCAAACAAAAGTCAACAAAAAAACTCTTACACTTTAGTCACATCGTTTACCTGTAATGAAGTATGTCCCACATTGTGCAGGCAGCTGCATCGTGGAAAAATCTTTATGCAGGGATACCAGTCCTCTTCCTGCTTCTAAACATCCGGTGCTGCTTTGGAACATGTTATATGTTCACCTTTGGAACATGTTACATGTTCCACCAGTATTTAAGGTGGAACATGTAACATGTTTCATCTCCTTCCCCCTCGTCCCCTGACCCTGTGACAGCAGGCCGGGGGTTCTTCTCCCTGTACCTGCTGTCAGTTTTTAAAAACAGTGAGGTTGTGCAGAGCCCCGACCACACAGCTGTGTCATCATTCACAGATTCCTATGAATACATAAAGTATAAGTACCATCTGTCACTGTAGCAGTCAGACTTTCAATAGTTTAAATCAGGGTGCTGATGAGCACTCTCGTAGTCCACTGATATGTCCTCCGGCTTTCAAACAGAAAGAGGTATGGGTTGAAAGGCATGTCTGCAGGTGCAATGTTTTCCAGGCACTTTTAGGAAAAAATAAATGCACTTTATTTTCTTCAAAAATAATTAGATTTTTTTCTACATACTTACCTGTAAAATCCATTTCTTGGAGTACATCATGCGACACAGAGCAGGCTATTCATGACTATGTTGGTTATAGGCCATCTATAGGTGAATGGACACTGGCCGACTAATCAGAGAGGAGGTCCTCCCCTATATAACCCCTACTATACATGAAGTACCTTTGTTTTTTCGCCACTGTCTGTAAGGTGAATGGTCACTGAAAGTGCTGCTGTGCTCTTGAAGCATACCTGAAAGTCCAGAACGGTTCCATTAGAGAATCAGGGACTTTAATCAGATCCATTCGGAAGGCTATGAGCTAAAATGGATGGTACCCGAGCCTCACTGGATAAGTAGAAGAATCTTTGAGGTTTTTCATGTAATGCAGCCTTACAGCACTGGACCCCAGGCAGATGGAACCCTGTGCAGTTTTAAATCTGATCAAGGCATTTCCAGAGGGGTACTGTACAGTTTTTGTAGCAAGTAATGCCATTCCAGAAAGAGGGGTGGGCCCTCTGTGTACCATGATGTACTCCAAGAAATGCATTTTACAGGTAGAGAACATGTACATGTAGAAAAAAATTCTATTTTCTTATCGTACATCATGGTACACAAAGCAGGCTATTCATGACTATGTGGGATGTCCAAAAGCAAAAAGAAATTCGAGGGGAGGGTGACACCATGATAGCCATCGTCAATAATCTCTCAGGACCTACCAGCCGTCCATAAAACACTGCGGCCAAAAGCAGAATCCTCTGCGGATCTGACATCCACCTGGTAGAACCTTGTGAATGTGTGAACCGAAGAGCATGTAGCGGCCTTACAAACCTGAGCCACTGACGCCTGATGTCACAGGTGCCTGCCTGGAGGCAGAAATACCTTAGCCCAAACCGTGTCTAGGGCCATGCCCAAATACTCCAGGCTCTGCACTAGTTCCAGGGCTGACTTCTTGAGGTTGAGCACCCAGCCCAGCTGTTCCAGGATCTGGAAATGCTGAGCCCCTACCGCAAACTGCAGAAATCTTTGGTGAGGAATGAATATTGGTACATGCAGGTATGCATCCTGGATGTCTATGGACGCTAAAAAATCTCCCTCCTGTAGGAAGGCCACTAATGACTGAACTGATTCCATACAAAAGGATCAGACATTTAGGAACTGATTTAGCCCCTTGAGGTCCAAAATGGGTTTTACATCCCTATTTGGTTTTGGGACTGTAAACAGGTTTGAATAAAACCCCTGAATCCTTTTTCCTGCTGTAACCTCCTTGATTACTCCTTGAGCCAATAGACAATCGAGTGCCTGAAATAAAGCTCTTCTTTTCTCTGGATTTATTTGTATCTTAGAAACTGGGGAGAGGGAAATATCTGAAATTCCAGTCTGTACCCCACAGAAATGGTGGAAATGACCCATTTGTCTTGGGTTAGTGCCCTCCATGCGGCCACAAAATTCAAAAGCCTCCCCCCCACCTGAACAAGTGGGGGCACCCCTTCATAAGGAGGCAGACTTTGGATATGTCTTAGACAATGTTTGCACCCAGGGTCTCCTTGGGTTTTGATTCTGAGATTTACCCCTGGAGGCTGGGACCTGTGTGAGGCGAAACGACTGCCTGGTAGATGAGAGCCCAGCAACTGAAGCCCCTGACACCTTACAAGAAGAGTATTTGGATTTCCTCTTAGAGGGTAGAAGAGTACTTTTACCCCTTGAAATCTTTTCGATATATTTGTCCAAGTCTTCCCCAAATAACCGTTCCCCATGAAAGAGAAAACCTGCCAACAATTTTCTGCATGGCAGTTCTGCTGAGCAACTCTTCAGCCACAAAACACTGTGCATGTGCACTGATAAGAGGGCCAAGCGAGAAATTTGCTGCGCTGAATCCTTAAGAGCATCAACCTTGAAACACAAAGCATGTGGAACATCCTCCAAATCCTTGGTTGAGCATTCCCCCTGCACTGATGGTCTTCCAATCCATTGCTTGACACAGTCAGAAAGACTCTGGCAAATGCCAATAGCTGCCACAGATGGCTGTGCGGTAGAACCTGCCAGGGAGAAGAAGGCCTTAAGGAGAGACTGCAGCTTCTTATCCGCTGGGTCCTTGAAAACCTGTACATTATCAACAGGACAAGTTAAAGAATTATTCTCGGATGAAACAACTGCATCCCCTATAGGCAACCCCCATTTCTTAAACTTTTGTTCCATGGGGTACAATACAGAAAACCTCTTTGGTGGAACAAATACCATATCTGTGTGATCCCAGTCAGCATAGATAATTTGCTCCAAAAGAGGATGTACTAGAAAGGCCTCAGTACTCCGAGAAAGCTTCAAAGAGCCCAGGGAAGAATAAGTAACCTCAGAGATTTCTGTTGGAGGTAGCCTGAATCAAGACTGTACCTTATCAGTGAGGTCTTGGACTACAAATCTCTGAGACTGAGAGACAGAGACCTCCTACTTCTCCTCAGGCTGTGACTCCTCAGACAGAAATTCTACTGCCTGACCTTCCTCCAGCTCTTCCTCATCCTCAGGCTGCACCCATTCCTATTCCAGGATAGGTGGTTCTAGTGACTAGGATCTATCGTGCTTATTAGTCCCCTGAGAAATGGATGCAATCATCCCAGTGATCTTATCTAAACCCACTAAGGCTGAAGCAAGATCATCCTTGCTTACATATGCTGAGGCAGAAGCCCCAGTAATAGCCACAATGCCAGATAGACGCAGCAGCTCAGACTACCCAGTCACATCTGGCCTGTCTGGAGAGGATTTTACAGCGGACCTTCGGATAGGTTCCCCAGGACCTGGTGGTGGTACATTAGTGCCCTTTCCTGCTGCATCTCCCCCACCCCGCTTTCTGGAAAATATTACTTCAGATAGTGCAATCCTGTGCATCTCCACTAGTAACACAGATCACAATGAAACAGCTATGCAAGTAATGTACTGAAGGCAAATGCTGCCTTATGAGCCACCTAGGGTGGCTCCTGACTGACTGATCCAAGCGTCCCCCTCAGGGGAATACTCTCAGACCCCTACTGAATAGTCCGCTCTGTGTCCCGGCCACAAGAGATTTCTCAGAAGCAGTCACATGCATCCTGGCCTCAAGATAAACAAAATATGGCCGACTTCTGTTTCGGGCCGCACTCTCTCTAGTGGCCGAAAACAAAAAGAGCAAGCACATCTCAGGAACAAGATGTGAGCACTCTCCGTGATGGAAACTCACAGTCAACACCTCTCCTTTTCCCTCCAATTTAGAGCTTTGTTTGTTTCTCTTTGCAGAGAAAAAAAAGGAGATATCTTACCAGTCCTGCCGCAGGTCCCTGACTTCCATCAGGCACCAACCTTCACTCGTCACAGAGGACATTGTCATACAGAGCTTCAAGGACTCAGTCCCCATGCTAAGAGGCTACCTCCTTGGACCCGTATAGCACCCCGCTGGAAGCGCCTTGGTCAGATTTAAAACTGCACAGGGTTCCATCTGCGTGAGGTCCAGTGCTGCAAGGCTGCATTGCATGCAAAACCTCAAGGATTCTTCTACTTATCCAGCGAGGCTCGGGTAACATACATTTTAGCTCATAGCTTTCCGAATGGATCCGATTAAAGTCCCTCTCTGATTTGTCGGCCAGTGTCCATTCACCTATAGGTGGCTTATAACCCACATAGCCATGAATAGCCTGTTCTGTATCCCGTGTTGTACGATAAAGAAATGTGTATTTATTATTTTTTCAATAAAGGTGAACTTATCATTTAACAACATCAGGTAGAACAGCAGTATAGTTGGCACAAAGCGGACATGTTCCCTCCTTTCTCCTCCACTGAAAATTGCTTATACTGCTTGTAACATGATCTGTGAATGGAGGAGAGAATCCTATGGCTCAGCAGACTCTCCCCCATTCACAAATTGTGTTACAGGCAGTGTAACCAGGAAAGAATATGAATGAAAGAACTTTTATCAATGGAGGATGAGGAATAAGCAGATGTGTCCCTGTCGGACCATCTTTACTGCTGTTCTGCCTGAAGACCTGAAGGCGGTAACCATTGCAGCACTAGAAATTCAGAGAAAAGAAGAGAACAGGCATTCCTGCAGTGAAGATTTCTCCAGAAACCAACTGCCTGCACAATGTGGGACATACTTCATTACAGGTAAGTGATTTGACAAAAGATGTAAGGTTTTTTTTTTAGCTAATCTTCAGCTTTAAAGGAGAAATATGGCTAAAGCTCTTTTGGTCATACTTCTTCTGTAGGTCACTAGAGTGCACATCGTTCTGCATTTCTGTGACCCATATTCAGCTGACAGTTGGACAAAGTCTAGTGTCTGCTGACATCACTCAGCCGGTCCATGCTATGGAGAGATTCCAACCTTAATGTCGGGATCCACCCAGATGCCTGATCTGCAGCTGGCTCATCCTCTCAGTGTGCTGCTGAGACCTTGAGCTATCCGCTCTCGCCCCCTCCACAGTCAGAGTGGCAGTGCAGAAAGCTGGAGCTAGTCACTAACAATCACCACTCTCTGCTCACTGAAGACCGATAACTGAGCAATCAGCTGTGTTTGATTGCTCAGTTCTCAGTCTTAGAAGTGGCAGGAGACCACCTAGATGAGTATAAATGTTTTTTTTTTGTAATTTTCATACTTCTCTTTCATTGACTAAAAACACAGTGTTCAGCATTTTCCCATTTATGCAGTTTTGTTGGTCCATTTCAGTCTAATTCATTAACATGACAAAGTTATTCACAAGTTAATGGTTATGATCCCAGAGCTTTTTATGTTGCTGAGAGTATTTTGAAATTAATGAAGCCGTTTTCTTCTATTAAACAGTTATATCGCCAGACAGATACAAAATATATTACTCTTTGTCTTTGCTTTAAGTCTTGATTTCTTATTAAATATGACACAGCGAAATGCAGCTTTATCTGAAGCTAAAGTATTTTTTATCTTACTTTTCACTTTGAATTTCAAAACTGTTGAACATCTACTTCTGTACTGCTCATTTATTTAAATTAGGTTCATTTGCAGTAATCACACCATTTGCATTATTAAACTTTGAACAATAAAAATGCTTAATTTAAACCTTGTCAATGTGCTGAACAAAAAAAAAAGAAGAAGAAAAAAAAGATTCTGAAAATGGTTTCCAAGACAACCATGGGTTCATATAATTTCATGTTCCATCTTCACGCATTTTGCTACATTAACAACGTTAGAGAGAGTTGACTATGAGCATCATAAATAATGTGCTGTGTATGTAAATTGTTAACACTAATTTAATGGATGCTATAATCAATTAGAGGCCAGATATAGATTACTGGTAAGGAAGCTTGCAGGAACAAAGAAATTGGCTACATCAGACAGCTGTACATCATTATGAAAGAATTTCATACATTTATATCCCCGGGGGTTTTCTCACCACTCCAAATATTTGTGAGAGCTGTCAATCTCCAGGTTGTGTTTCCATACGTAGGGTTGATTTATGAAACCTTGAGGGAGAGAAGAATGGAAAAATTGGCGAGGACAACAATGCTCGCTATCGTTCGCAAATGTTTACTAGAAAAACTGATAGCTGGAACTTACGTGATGTATCCAGAAAACACTTCTTTTTTTTTCTTTTCCTTTTCCTCGGATTTAAAGAAAACCTGAACTGTCGGATTATGGAAGCAGCCCTTGCTGATCTCTGCTTTTGAAAATGTTAGTTTGCCTATCTGATATCTAATTTTGAAAATACTAGTGTCCTGGCTTCAATTTTTATTGAAGCACTGGCATGGACCAAGTATCTAGACAAGGCTTCAGGACAAAAGCAAAAAAGTCTTGACTTAGATTTGGTTGGGTTAGTTGAAATTTGTAGAAAAAAAAAGGTGAAACTGGCTAGAGCAGCTTTATAGATTAACTGCATTTACAAAACAACCTTTTCTGTGGAAAATAGTAACATTTTTAATACTAATCTGTATAATTAGGCCCCAAGCAGCACACTAATCATCGAATTTGCCTCTGGCCTCGTACTAAAATAGCTCTAATTATGCTGCTGGTTTAGAAACATAAACAGGCAGCAGATATCTGGTGGGTTACTATGGGGAAGCACAGTGGCTTAGTGTTCAGCACCTCTGTCTTTCTGCAGTGGGGTCCTTGGTTTGAGTCCTGGTCAAAACAATATCTTCATGGAGTATTTGTGTGTTTCCTCCAATTTTTTAAAGACATACTGCTAGGTTAATTGGATCCTGTCTAAAAAAAATGTACCTAGTATGATATCCTACTGAGTATGCCTAAGATGGCTTCCCCAACAAAAGATAAATTGTTTTGAGCCCCCAGTGAAAAAAGCACTATAGAAATATAAATGAAAAAAGTCCATTTCAAGTGGCAAATGTAACTTAGGTTGCAATTTTGCCATTCCTTTACAGATTTTGGTTTAGCAAGTGATTCACCACATTTATAAAGCACATTTGCTGGATTAAGCAACATTTGCCAACTTTCATTAGTATTCTTTCAAATGGGCAATTACACTCACTGAACAATTCTCCCTCACCTTGTGCGGTGAAGATCATAGTCTCGGTCTCTGAAAATCTGTACACAGAACAGAAATTACTGTAGTCTATAACAATTGCATGTTTTACGTACCACCAGAAATTGAAGAGTAACTGCTAAAATGAATATATATAAATACAGTATATATCTTTAGACATATGTACACACAGTATATTTATTTTTTTAATAACAAACATGTCATGCTTATCTGTCCTGCATACTTTTTTTTTTACAGAGCGCTCTTGGCTCTTTCATCCTTCTGAGTGGATTGCTATGGAGGCAGTCGTGCATGCTCGATCCAGAGCTTTGCTGCGTGAATCCATTGACAAACCTCTGCTCTCTTCTCACTGGCTGCAATTGATAGCAGCAGGAGCCAATGTCCAGTTAGAAGAGAAAAAGCACAGAGTGAGCCACTGAAACAGTGCTGGATCGAGATTGTGCTCAGGTAAGTATAAGGGTGGGCTTGAGGTGGAGCTGCAAACAGAAAGTTCTTTTACCCTAATGCAGAGAATGCATTAAGGTAAAAAAAAACTTCTACCTTTACAACCATTTTAATTTAATAGGTCACAGCGTCTTTAAGGAGAGCTTTTTCTTGCAGGCCATGTTGTATGTGTTCACAATACAGGTAGCCGGCAACTTGGATAGCTTCCTAACATAAATCTCTATTGATTACATAAATACATGATATGCTATGAGGAAGACTTTGTGAAGCCAAAACACATTAGATTTGTGGATCCTGTATTTATGTAACCAATAAAGATTTACATTAAGAAGCTATCCAAGTTGTCGGCTACCTATACTGTGAACTTATGTTGTGAGGAGTGAACGCCTTAGCCAGTGCACTGGTCTCCTGTCCCGACGTTGTGAATAGAGTAGTTGAGCTTGGGTAAGATTTGTCTTCATGTTGCATGTGTGATCTGTCAAAATGTAAAGGACAGGACAATCAATTTCACCACGAGACACGGTGGGGAACTACCAACTGAGCACAAGTAAATCTGTGTTTGCTCCAAACTCCCAGTCAAGTGTATTAAAAATCCTGTGCATAGGCATAAAGAAAGTAAACCCAGCTTCACTTTACGCAGGCACCATCGGGCAGTATAACAATCCACCACTACATATTGTTTAAGGAACCCCTAACAATCTTTGGAGGAATCCTAGCTGAGAAAGGCTGCTAGTGCAATGAATATTGTAATGAACTGGCTGTTCCATTATTAGGACTAGATTATCAGTATTGTTTTCTAAAGTATTAAAGCATTTTTTATGTATTAAAACTCCAAGGAAACTTAAAGGAAAATTACCCTTATTGTGGGTCTTCCTCCTCACTGATATACATACTTTTCCTTTATTCACTCTCTTCCACTATCCAGCCTGCACCCTCTTCCACTATCACTCTGCAAATGTATGTTGGCCCCTGGCATCCTCCCATGCAATGCAGGACTACTGGTTCTTCATTGTCAAGGATGGCATCAGAGAACTGGGTCTGGCATGAAGATGAGGAAACTTGCAGGAGCAAGAACTAAGGTAAGTATATCACCATATTCATTCTGCAAAATCATAAGTAAACTCCTAGGGCTCACGTACACAGGGCATTTGAAAAACTCTTCTGAACAATGGAAACTGACTGCTGGAAAACATAGGTCAAAAAACATCAGTTTAGCCACCTTTGCATATCGAGACCTTCCCAAATGCCCAGAATGCACTGAAAAATAGTAAAAAATTAACTATTTCAGACATTTTGAGAGCAATAGAGGGAGCAGAAGCAGAGAGAGCAGTATGTGTTGCGATGACCTGTCTTTTCTGGTTGTATTCACTATGGATCCTGATATGAGCATAATGCAACACGTTCTACCATTTTGTCCTTCACATGAAACCTGGAACTGACTGCACTGGTGTACTAGACCCATTTGAATACTTGGAAAATGCTTTGCATTCATTTCTGATAATGAAAAAAGGTTCTGGACAGCATCTGGACATGGAACAGTTAAAAAAACACTTCTAAACGCAAACACTTATAAATGCGGTTAACCGCGTTTACAAGCATTTGGCATTTGAAACGCCAGTAAAATCTACTCCTGAACGCAAATTTGGTGAGTTCAAAAAAAGTCTGTAAACTCAACTGCCTGTAAACGACTGTAAACGACATAGTGTACATGGACACATAGGAAAACATTAGGGAGAGTTCAAGGGCTGCTGAAAAAAACCCGCTGAACAGCTCCTGAACGTCAGTTTAGGAGCTTCAGTGTACATGAACCCTTACAGTGGGAAGGGGGACCCAAGACAAAGGTAAAGATTTTTTGTCCCCAGAGTTCAGCTTTAAAAAAAACAACTTCAGCTGTTTTCCTGCCAATCTTCTGCAAACCCCCCCCCCCCAAAAAAAAAAAAAACCAACAACAACATGTCTTATTAATGCTATTTATGGTAAAAGTTGCATTATAGAATAAAGACAGGCAGGTCCATGACCTAAGGTCCTCGTATATTGAACTGACATAGATCCCATTACCAGAGCAGCATGGTGGGCAGCTATGGATGACTAATGACATAAATCATGTATGCCTAATTGTCAGTTAAATAACCTGGCAGTGGGTATATGAAGGCAATCTGGATGTAAGGTCACTGGTTTGATCTTGTAAAAAATGATTGATGTTCTATTCTTTGGAAATGAGTCCTTGAATTTAGGTAATGTCATTCTGGAATCGTTTGGGAATTGTATGTGATTAAAGGGATAATAAATACAGATCATTCAGTGTAGAAATTTTAAAAACCACATTATTAGCTTTAAGAAAGGTCTGTTAGGTAAGGAACATAATTGGAATAAATACTTTTTAAGTTATTGGTTCACAGACGAAATTGGTATTTTTTAAAAAAATAGCAATCTTCACATTGTCCGGCATCATAGTTCAGCCTTCCCTATTCATTCTACTTCATTTCATTTATACTGATTTACTGTACATTTATGTCTTTACTTTAATTTATGCAACTGGAGAATGGCACAAGTGAGACCCTGTCAAGTCATTGGATTTATCCCCAGTCTAACACAATAGGAATATAATGGCAGAGCCATTATTGGAAATGAATACCAGGCTTGAACTATTGAAAAATCGACTATACAAGTGATACAGAGTTGGAGTAACATTCTTCATGAAAGCAATCAAACACCTTTTCGATTCAGTGCCAAAAGAGAACTAATGAATTATCCCTCACATTTGAAGCTACACCCCTTATTGATTCCCACTTAACAATTTGTTTTAAATTGTTTGAGTGTAATAATTCATAGTACAGGCTATTTATAATGATTACATTCTAATCAATATTTATCAGCCCTGCCATTATTAGTTCTGTCCGTGAACATTTCTGTACTTCAGTAAGGGCTGTGCTCTTCAGGTCTTGTGAATGTCCTCAGTTTAAAAGTAAGTAGCTTAATTTAAGGGAAAAACTGCATGGGTCGCCAAACTTTTCCAATTCTCATTTCATTAATATGTATTTAAACTATTACTCTTCAAGTCCCGTGCATCAAAACTGAGAATTCAGAGTAAGAAAAAAGCCACCAAAAAAGTTAATAAATCAAAATATATCATTCATAGAAAAACCTGGCTCTTCTGGATTTAAATGAAATTATTTCAGCTTTTTAATGACTGTCCACAGATTAGTGATTACCATAATATGAAATATTTTCCTTTGATGTATTACATGCCATTTTACTCTCAGAATTGTATTTTCCTTAATGATGCTATTTACTGGCTCTGCACACTAGGTGGCAGCAGAACACCTTGGAAAGGAAATTATTCCTAAACTTTCAGTCATTTTAATCCTAGAAAAGCAAAGGCAAGAAAATCAAAATGGGATGAAATGTAAGAAGGGTATAACAAGAAGTCCAAGGGCCCCAAAGCATGTGCTGCTAAGCTGCTGTCTCTGAGCCCATCATGCACAGCAGTGCTACAGGACACTAAATTATAGCATGTTTATTAAAAAAAAAAAAGAAAGAAAGAAAAAAAAAAAAAAAAGAATATGGAAAAGTGAAATGCACTCACACAAAAAAAAGCGGTCTCAGACTGCATACAGCTGATCGACAGGGGAACAGGTTAGATAGGAAGTATAGATATATTCAACCTAATAGGCAAAAAGTGAAAAAAAAAACTTTATTCATACAGGATATTTCATGATTTTTCTTTTTTGAACTAGAGACAAATGAAGAGTTCAGCCAAGTACAACTTGGTATAGAAGAAACATGAAGGCTGCTTGTGCTGATCTGTCTCTTGGAAACTTCTAGTTAGCTGTCAACCTCTTCCTTAGGGCCCCATTCACACCAGAGGCATTGAGCTTTGCCTGGCAGCCTTATCAACGCATAGACAAAGGCAAAAAGCCTTGTTCCTTATCATGGCAGTTCAAACACCCGTACTGCTGGGTGTGTGCTTAAAAAAGTATGCTGTATAGGTTTTTTTTTTTCCCCAGCACAGCTTGTTGTGACGCAATCCACTGCATTGCACCTCACTGCAGCCAATAGAGCTGAATGAAAAGTCACTTTGTGGCTTTTCAAGTTCCAACTGTTTTTGTGTTTCTTAAAAGTCAGCAGCTACAAAAACTGTAGCTGCTGACTTTTAAACACTTGCCCTCCTGAGGATTTACCCCTCTTCCTGACCAGGCCATTTTTTGCATTACAGCGCTGCATTATTTTAACTGACAATTGCACAGTCATGAAATGCTGCACCCAAATTAATTTACATCCTTTTCTTTCCCCATGAATTGAGCTTTCTTTTGGTGGTATTTGACTGCCTGTGCGTTTTTAATTTTTTGCAGTATAAAAAAAAAGTCTGACAATTTTGAGAAAAAAAACTATATTTTTGACATTTTGCTATTAGACATGTCCAGTAAAAAAATTTAAAAAAATTAAATTTCATCATAAATTTTGGCCAAAATGTATTCTGCTAAAATAAAATCCCAATACGTGTAAATTAATTGGTTTATGTGAAAGTTAAAGCGTTTACAAATGGCGGTATAGATACTGGAATTTTGTTTTTTAATTTTTACTAGTAATGGCGGTGATCAGCGAGTTATAGCGGGACTGAGGCAGACATTCTGACACTGGAGGGGGGGGGGGCTGACTTGGTGTCATTGACATCCCCAGTGACATCAATACAGTGATCAGTGTTAAAAAAAATCACGAACACTGTACTACTGGCACAGGGCAGGAAGGGGTTAGCATGAGGGGTGATCAAAGGGTTAAATACCAGTATATATTCCAACGTTTATAAACACTATAACTTTCATGTAAACCAATTAATTTACACGTATTGGGATTTTTTTTTAGCAAAGACATCTAGCACAATACATTTTGGCCGAAATTTATGTCAACATTTTATTTGTTAAATTTTTTTACTGGACATGTTTAACCACTTGCTTACCGGGCACTTATATCCCCTTCTTTACCAGGCCAATTTTCAGCTTTCAGCACTGTCGCACTTTGATTGACAATTGCGCAGTTATGCAAGATTGTATCCATATGAAATTTTTATCATTTTTTTTCACAAATAGAGCTTTCTTTTGGTGGTATTTACTCATCGCTGGGTGTTTTACTTTTTGCGCTATAAACAAAAATTGCAAAAAATTTGAAAAAAAAAAAAAGTTTCTTTGTTTCTATTATAAAATTTTGCAAACACGTAATTTTTCTCCTTCACTGATGTGCCTTGATAAGGCAGTACTGATGGTCACTGATAGGCAGCACTGATGGTCACTGATAGGCAGCACTGAAGGGCACTGATAGGCAGCACTAATGAGGTGTCACGGATAGGCGGCACTGATAGGCAGCACTAATGAGGTGGAACGCATAGGCGACACTGATAGGCGGCACTGATGATGGGTACTGATAGACAGCACTGATAGGTGGCACTGACTGGCATCACTGCTGGGCACTGACTGGCGGCACTGCTATGTATTGACTGGCAGCACTGTTAGGCATTGACTGGCACGACTGCTGGGCACTGACTGGCACAACCGCTGGGCACTGACTGGTGGCACTGACTGGCATCACTGCTGGGCTACACTGATGGGCACTGGTGGGCACAGGTGGGTGGCCCTGGTGGGCACAGGTGGGTGGCACTGCTGGGCACAGGTAGGTGGCACTTCTGGGTGGCACTGCTGGGCACAGGTGTGTGGCACTGCTGGGTGGCACTGCTGGGCACAGGTGGGTGCAATGCTGGGCACAAGTGGGCGGAACTGGTGGGTGGCACTGCTGGGCACCGGTCATCAGGGCACTGATCATCAGTGCCCTGATGATCGGTGCCGATCCCTGCTCTCAGCAGTACTTTCCTCACGATCTGACAGCGTGAGGAAAGTGCAGCAAAGAACCGGCAATTTCATTTCCTGGTGATCAGCGTGTCGTTGGACACGGCTGATCACATGGTAAAAAGCCACTGTGATTGGCCTTTTACCACATCACGTGATCAGCTGTGTCCGTAGGACACAACGGTCACGGAGATCGCCGGGGGCGCGCAGGAAAGCGCGTTCTGGGAGGACGTCATATGACGCCTTGCCAGAACTGGCCGGCCGCAGTGTAGCCGTCATTCGGCTATCTGCGGTCGGCAACTGGTTAATAGCAAAAAGTAAAACATAATGTTTTTTTTCCGCAAAATTGTCGGTCTTTTTTTATATCGAAAAAAATAAAAAACTCACAGGCAATCAAATACCACCGAAAGAAAGCTCAATTCATGGGAAAAAAAGGACGTAAATTTAATTTGGGTGCAGCGTTGCATGACCACTCAATTGCCAGTTAAAGTAACACAGTGCCATAACACAAAAAATGGCCTGGTCAGAAAGGGGGGTAAATTCTCTGGAGGGCAAGTGGTTAAAAAAAAATCACTTACCTGCAATGAAATGTGTCCCACTTATCAGGCAGCTGGATCCTGGAGAAATCTTCACTGCAGTGGTATGAACATTCCTGATTCATCACCGGCTCCTAGCAGGCTACCCAGGGACACCTCCTATTTTCTTCATGTGCTGGAATGAGATAGGGTACGCACACACCTGTAATAGGGAGAGACTCAGCTATTTTAGCTCACTCCTGACCTGAGGCCCAATACTGAAAATGAGTAATGTCTACACGTCAGCCTTTTAACAATTTTCTTTTAGTGTTGCACATTACAGTTTCTTATAACAAGACCTACCACTTCCGTCACCACAGGTCCAGCAACAGTGAATTCACTACAGTGTAGAAAACAAAGGATGGCTGTCCGAAGAGTCCTCTTCTTCAACCTACAGACTTATATATTCGTATACGAGGGGTCATCACCCTTTGCCCCAGGCAACTCCTGCTCTAGAATATATAGCACTGAACAACTCCAACTATCATACTTACTCAGGGGATGGACCTTACTACAAGGGGTACTAATCCTTGCTTACAGGGATGCCTGTCCTCTTCCTGTCTCTGGTCTTCCAGCACTGCAAATGGTCTGGCAGGATTTACCCCCCTCCTGCCTTCTCCATTGAAACAAAGTTCTTTAATTGATTACATTGCTTATAACAATGTCTATGAATAGGGGAGAGTCTAATCAGTGACAGGATTCTCTCCAACATTCATAGATTATGGTGCAAGCAGTGTAATCACTGAAAGAACTTAGTGGAGGAGGAGGAAGGCAGGGGCGTGTTGCTGTCAGATAATCTTTACTGCTGTTCTGCCTGGGATCTCAATGCCAAGCCCCAAGTTCTCACTGTGCTAATGGAATACTGGGTTACCAATGATACCATTGATCACTCTGAAGTGGCTTTGCATGCTTCCAAGACCTACTTCTATCCCCCCAAAAATATCAGTGATAAGTAAAGGGTGAAAGGATAACACAGTGGGTGAGCAGGCTTACATCATACATACAGCGGGGAAGTAACTTCCCCATATGTGTGTGTTGCATTGCAGGACCAGCTTCAGATCTGAGCGAATCTCGCTTGCAAAACTCAAACTGATTCTGGAAGGCAGCACACAGGCTGGGAACTTACTTCCCCATTGTGTGTGATGTTAGCCCACCCGTCCACTGTGTCACCTAATCAAGAAACCAACCTGTTGCGTGTGATGTATGCCACAGATGGGGGATTACTCCATTCTGTGGGTAATTAAACCTACCCCTTCTAAACAGACACACTCCCTACTATAGTTAACCACTTGAGCTATGGAGGTTTTTACCACCTTTAAGACCAGCGCATTTTTTGCTATTCGGCACTGCACTAATTGTAGTGCTTGGTTATGCAAGTTTGTACCCAAATTAAATTTATGCCATTTTTTCACACAAATAGAGATTTATTTTGGTAGTATTTGATCACAGTTGGGTTTTGTTTATTTTTTTAGCGATATAAACGAAAAAAGACCGAACATTTTGAAAAAGAAAAAACAATACGTTCTACTTTCTGTTATAAAAAATATCCAACAAATTAAAATTTTGTCTTATATTTAGGCCAAAACGTATTCTACTAGATGTCTTTGGTAAAAAAAAAATCCCAATAAGTGTATATTAACTGGTTTGTGTGATAGTTTTATTGCCTCCAAACTATGGTATATATACTGGAATTTACGCAGATTTTGAGGATACCACGTGTGAGACTTTTTGGCAGCTTAGCCTTGTACAAGCTCCCAAGATTCAATGACCACCTTCAGGCTTTCAAAGGGCATATTTTCCCATGTTGCTTTCACACTACCTATCACAGTTTTGGAGGCCCTGAAATTCCAGGATAATACAAACATCCCCCCCATGACCTCTTTTGGAATGTAGGCACCCAAGGTATTTGCTGAGAGGCATGTTGAGTGCATGGAAGATTATATTTTTTCCACAAGTTTTTGGAAAATGACAAAAACCTTTTTTTTGTTGTTTTTTTTTTCACACAAAGTTGTCAATTTAATTAGATATTTCTCACACATCCCATGGCTATATGTGGAATTACACCTAAAAACACATTCTGATACTTGTCCTTTGGAAAATTACACTTTTTTTTACTTTAATGAGTTATTTCTAACATATGCCATGAGTATATGTGGAATTAATTACCAAAACACATTTTGCTACTTTTACCATGTATGAGGATACCACATGTGATAGACTTTTTGTCAGCCTAGCCACGCACAGGATCCCAAAATCCATTGACCACCTCCAGGTTTTCAAAGGGCGTATTACTTGTTGTCACTACCTTATTACCTTACACAGTTTCGGAGGCCCTGAAATGCCAAGATCAAACAAATAACTCCCTAAATTACCTCTTTTTTGGAAAGCAGACACTCCAAGGCGTTTTATAAGAGGCACGGTGAGTATTTTGCAGATCTAATTTTTTTGGCACAATGCTATGAAAAATTAAAATAAAAAGATACATTTGTTTTCTTTCTTCATTTTCCAAAAACTTGTGGCAATAAATGAGATCTGCAAAATACTCACCATGCCTCTTAGCAAACACCTTGGAGTGTCTACTTTCCAAAAAAGGGGTCATTTTGGGGGTGCTTGTACTATCCTGGCATTCCAGGGTCTCCAAACTGTGATAGGTAGTCAAGAAGTGAAATGAGGAAATTGTGCCCGTTGAAAGCCTGAAGGTGGTCATTGGATTTTGGGCTCCTGTACATGGCTAGGCTGCCAAAAAGTCTCTTGCATGTGGTATCCCCATACTCAGGAGAAGTAGCAGAATGTGTTTTGGGTTGTGATTCCACATATACCCATGGCATGTGTGAGAAATCTTATTAAAGGGACAACTTTGTGTAAAAAAAAAAAAAAAAGTATAATTTTCCAAAAACTTGTCGCAAAAAAAAATCGTTCACGCACTTAACATGCTTCTCAGCAAATACCTTAGGGTGTCTACTTTCCAAAAAGGGGTCATTTGGGGGTGTTTGACCTTTCCTTGGCCTAACATTAGAAGCTTCAGCCACAGATCGCCCACTCTTCTAACCACTTTTAACACTTTTTGTTTATGTAAAAGTCAGTAATTTTTGCTAAAAAAATTACTTTGATCCCCCACGTAGTACATACACTATACTGCCAAAAGTATTGGGACCCCCCTCCAAATCATGGGATTAGGTGTTCCAATCACCTCCATGGCCACAGGTGTAAAAAAATCAAGCATTTAGGCATGCAGACTGCTTCTACAAACAGTTGTGAAAGAATGGGTCAGGAGCTCAGTGAATTCAAGCATGGTACCATGATAGGTTGCCGCCTGTGCAATAAGTCCATCTGTGATATTTCCTTCCTTCTAAATATTCCACGGTCAACTGTTAGTAGTATTATAACATAGTGAAAACAACTGGGAACAACAGCAACTGTAGGGATCTAGGTGGATTACTTTGAGAATGTACGTGGGCACGAAACACGTCAGAAAGAGCCTACATGCTGACGTCACGCCACAGCGTCCATGTGATGGTCTGGTGGCCATATTTGTAAGTGCTTTTTAACAGTTGATTTTATGCTCCATGTGGTTGCTATCTTTTTAATAAAACATACTACACTATATGATACTGTCTCCGGGCTCGGTCTATGAGCTTGTCCTCTAGGAGGAATCCCTTTCCTTGGTTCACTGTGGGCTGGAGATGGAGATTTGGCTACTCTACTCTTGATTGTTCATTTGGTGTATCACTGGCTTCTGGAGAGATCCCACCTTCAATCTGGTCACCAGCAAGAGGAACAAGCAGGAACACCCCTTAGTGTCATTCCGCTCTGGGCTTACTTGCTACCTAAGAGCTAACAAACTCATTGACTATTTATACACTGACACTAATTGCAATTTAAAAAGTCACAGATGTGGGACATTAACCTCTAAATGGCATTTTAACCCGTGTGTGTCACCTTGTGTGTCTGTACCAAGGCCAAACATGCCAGAGTATGTAAACTTTTGATCATGGCCATTTGGGTGATTTATGTTATCATTATGATTTAAAAAGGAGCCAAACAACTATTTGATAATAAATGGCTTCATATGATCATTCAATAAAAGAGCATTTTTTGGCATGATCAGTCATATTTTCAAAATCCATGCCAAAATTTCACAATTTCTGCTAGGGTATGTAAACTTTTGAGCACAACTGTACACACACACATATATATATATATATATATATATATATATATATATATATATACACAGTGAAGGAAATAAGTATTTGATCCCCTGCTGATTTGAATGTTTGCCCACTCACAAAGTAATGATCAGTCTAAAAATCGAATGATAGGTGTATTGTAACTGTTGGGGATACAACAGCATGTACTATATAGTATTCTGTGTTAATATCACTTGACCAGTAGATGGCACTGTACACTAAGGTTACCAGTTGTGCATATCTGAAAACTTGTTGGTTCTTTCTCTCTCTTCTCTCTCTCTTCAACAACCAAGATATCTGCTGTTACAGTCTACTGAAATGTGTTGTATGTTTGCAACTTAAGCCACACAAGTAAACCAAGTTCTGCCTCATCACAAGCAACCAGTGTCTTCTCTAACACATAACCAACAGTAACACTGAGAGACAGAACAGCAACAAAAAATTCAAAAGAAATGCATGTCTAACAAAGCGTGCACTGATTTGCATGTAAATGAGGGAAATAAGTATTTGATCCCCTATCATTCAGCAGGATTTCTGGCTACCAGGTGTCTTTCATACAGGTAACAAGCTGAGATTAGAAGCAGTCTCTTAAAGGGAGTACTGCTAATCTCATTTTGTTACCTGTATAAAAGACACCTGTCCACAGGAGCAATCAAACAATCAGATTCCAAACAAGGGCGCACTCTCATCGTGCATTACCATGGTATAACACGTATTTTATTAAATGAAAAGAGGATATATATTCACAAACCAACGTGATAAAAGGCAGTAAAAGTGGTCCACAAGAACAGTCACAATACATCTGTGTCTAAAGGTGCAGATAGGCTAACGCGTTTTGGGAGCTAAACCCCCTTCCTCTTGAGCTCTGAGGAAGGGGGTTTAGCTCTCGAAACGCGTTAGCCTATCTGCACCATTAGACACAGATGTATTGTGACTGTTTGTGTGGACCACTTTTACTGCCTTTTATCACGTTGGTTTGTGAGTATATATCCTTTTTTCATTTAATAAAATATGTGTTATACCACGGTAATGCACGATGAGAGTGCGCCCTTGTTTGTTCTTTTCCACTAGTGGTCAGATTCCCCGATCTTAAAAGGGCAGCACCTCTTCGGTTGGCATTTTGGCATCGCCTTGGTTGTATGAAGACTGGAGCGCTGGTTTCGTTCGTTCATCTTTTGGAATATAATCAGATTCCAAACTCTGCACCATGGAAAAGACCAAAGAGCTGTGCAAAGATGTCAGGGTCAAGATTGTAGACCCACACAAGGCTGGAATGGGCTACGAAACTATCGCCAAGCAGCTTGGTTGAAGGTGACAACAGTTGGTGCAATCATTATCAAATGGAAGAAACACAAAACAACTGTCAGTCTCCCTAGGTCTGGTGCAACATGCAAGATCTCACCTTGTGGAATGTCAATGATCATGAGAACAGTGAGGAATCATCCCAGAACTACATGTGAGGATCTTGTCAATGATCTCCAGGCAGCTGGGACCACAGTCACCAAGAAAATAATTGGTAACAAACTACACTGACAAGGATTGAAATCCTGCAGTGCCTGCAAGGTCCCTCTGCTCAAGAAAGCATATGTCCAGGCCCATCTGAAGTTTGCCACTAAACATCTGAATGATGCAGAGGAGGACTGGTTAAAAGTGTTGTTGTCAGATGAGACCAAAATCGAGCTCTTTGGCATCAACTCAACTCGCTGTGTTTGGAGAAGGAGGAATGCTGCCTATGACCCCAAGAACACCATCCCAACTGTCAAACTTGGTGGTGGAAACATTCTGCTTTGTGTGTGTTTTTCTGCTAAGGGGACAGGAGAACGGCACCGCATCAAAGGGACGATGGACGGGGCAATGTACTGTCAAATCATGGGTGAGAACCTTCTTCCTTCAGCCAGGGCATTGACTTTACTGCTGCCTTATGTTGTTCATTTCCAGTGGGGAAAGCTACAGTTTATGCAGCCTTACCAGCATCTATGGAGGCACTCCAACTACATTGGTTGATATTTTGAAACTGTGTAAGTGTTCTGCATTGTGATCTTACATCAGTTTTGAGTACTCAATATATCTTGTTATCACACTCCAAGGTCTCATTTCAGGGTGACCCTGAGGCACTAGCCAAAAGTTATCAATCTGTGTCTATTGAGGTGTATACCCGAGGGGTCAAAGATCTTTTTAGAGGTCAATGTAAAATCAATGGACTCAATACAAACAGGCTCCTGCGGGGGTAGCACTACATATGTATTCTGAGAACAGCATTCTGCTGCTATCAGTATATAAATAGCTGCAGCTAATTGGCATTCCTGCAAAGAAAACAATGGTTAACAATAAAACACAGTAACAAACATTAACTAAAGAAAATAACTTTTTGAATTTACTTTTAGGGTTTTTTATTTCTTTTTTACTTTTGTATTTTTTTTTTACTTTTTGCAACTTATCAGAACTGTAACCATAAACATTCCAGCCTTTGAGTCTAGGGTCTCTCAAATGAGATAGACAGCTTCCTGACTAATATCATTTGAGACTCTTGTGTGTGAATTGTGTGCCCTAGACTGTGTTGTGCTGTACTCTATACTAATACTCCACTAGTGTGTGGTAGCAACAGAAGCAGTTCTTGAGGCAGAAACCAGGTTGGCCAGGACATGTGGAAAAAAAGTGTGTCTCATCTTATTCCGTGTCTGCAACAGACACATCTTCTTTGGGGTGACCTTTGGGGTACCCAAAAGGACATGAGGAAGATGCCTCTTCTGCAGCTGGCTCACTGCATCTGGATGTGTGGTTTAGGCCACGGCACCTTCTGGATACAAAAAAGGCTGTGATGATCGCTTCCTGAAATTTCACGTTCACGTTTCAAGTTCTTCCAGTTGCTCTGTATATTGCAAACGCATTATACGAAGGGCGTTCAAGTCAAACTGGGACTTTTACAGGTATTAAAAGGGATGTTAGTGTGGCAATGGCAAGTGTGTCCTATTACAGCCGCACTAAGACATTTGAATGGTGTAAGCATTTCAAAGATGTCCATACATCCGTTAGTAATGATCCCATCCGTGGTGGTTCCCAGCCCACAGCAGTCATTCCTGTGAACATTCAGTGCATAGAACACATGATCCTGGATAATCAATGTATAAATGTGAAATCGCACAAGAGATTAATCTTTCTGTGGGAACGGTGAATACAATAATTCACTAGGTGAAGCAGGCTATCCTAGGTTTGTTCAGGCATGCTGACAAATCTTTCTGTGCCAAAGCTTTCCACGCATTAGTTAAGCACTGAGATAGGTGTATAAATGTAGCAAGAGAGTATGTTGAAAAACAAATGCAGTTCCCGCACCTTGAAATGTGTTATTTTATTATACAAACTCAAAAGTCCTGGTTTTACGTGATCGGCCCTCGTATATAGCCAATTGAAATAGACACCTTTTTGTGCCAGTGTCTAATATTGTGGGAAGCTAAATATAGCTTCATCCTTTGGTCGTTGAAGTCCACCCCTCCAATATTAAGGCTTTTAAATGACACCAGATGCTGTGCTAATTTGGACTGTTGTGTCAGCGTGAATGGAAGACAGGACAAAAACATCCCGTTTGTACTTCCACTTCACTGCGAGTAATTCACTATTCCTCAAGCAGGCTTTCTCCCCCTTTCTAAGTCAGGTGCTAATGAGCCATTGGGGAAAGCCCCAGCGATTAGGTTGCATGGTGCCACAGCAGTCAATTCCATGACTGAATAAGTTTTCAAAAGTGGCATGCTTGTATAGAAATTATCCACAAAGAAATGGTACCCCTTCTGGAACAAGGGAGATGCCAAGTACCATAGTTTCTTGCCATTGCTCCCTAGTTGGCCTGGGCAGTCGGAGGGCTCTACTTCACTGACTCTTTCCTCAAATTCTAAAAGTGTATGTATAGCCTGTTGCCCTCTCACAAAGATTGTACATTTTGATCCCAGATCTGGCACGCCAAAATGACCATAATTAATTATTTTTTGTAATGCCCATGTTAAGGGTTGGGCCCAATCAGAATTTGCAAGCACCTTTGGAAGAACACTATGGGCTCTACGGACCTGTGCATGATTTCTTGGTAGCTGTTGTACACTACTACTGCTAGCCACCTCACCAGCTTGGACTGCACTTCTGAGACTCACCATGTCACCATGAGATTTTACAGTGCTAGTGGGTAAAATTCCAAGATGTACTAGGCCATCAGTGCTTGCCAGTCCACCAAAAAGGTAGTGCACCACTAGTACTTGGACCCTGCTGCATGTGGGACAAGTCATGCATTCCTGGCACTTCAGCTGTCTGGGGTCAGGTACACCTGATCTTATCAGGGACCTCCTCTCCATTGTCTGAGTTTGTCAGAGTGCCACTACTTTCTACAGGTTTGTATTCTGAGGTGGATTCTGTCAGAGAGGATTCCCCTTTTCTCTCATCTGACATGCTCAGAATTCTGTAGGCCTCTTCACCAGTGTACCTTTTTTGGGACATTTTGGGCACTAAAAGGTACCTAGTGCGACTAAAATAGCTCCAGGAAAAGAGCTCCTGGATGTCATGCTTGAACTGCTAGAAAATAAAATTCACCTGCTAGTGCTAGCAGAGACTAGCCCAACACTGCAATTTTGTGTACAATGTATCAGACTTGACAGTGATCTACTGACACTGCACTTGTTGGGGGGAGAGGCTAAACACAAGTGTTGGCAGGTATCGTGGCTGATCCTGCTAATGCTGCATTTCTGGGGACACTATACTAAGGGGGATACTAGTATAGTTCTGTTCATGATCAATATATTGATTCATACAGACACTATACTAGTAATGATGATCAGCGATGTATAGCGAGAGTGAGATAGTGTGCGGGCATTCTAACGCTAACTGACCCTGGCTGGGTGGGCTGCTAACTGACCCTGATGCTATCTAATGTTGCAAGTGATGCTAGTACTGTGATCAGTGAAAAATACTGTACACTGACACTGTATTATTAGCACTTGCTGGGTGACAAGGGTGATCAATGGATTAACTAAGGGCGATCACAGGGTTAAATGTGCGTGTGTGGATATGTGCTGCTTCAACTTACTTTGATCTTCTCTCTTCTCTTCCTGGCCCGAAAAGGGTTCAGGAAGAGAAGAACCAGCTAGATCCAGTGCCTGAGTTTACCAACACAGGACTGCTTTTTCATTTGCTGCAGGCAATCAGCAGGGTCTCTGGCAAAATCATTGGCCAGAACCCACTGATGAACTGATCCTTCAGCAAATGACATGCGCGCACGAAAACCCAGAAGTAGGTAGCGACATACGGGCATGTCACTTTGCCTATATGGGCCACCTGTCCACAAATGGTTATATGATCACAAGAATGACAACAATTTAAAACACAAATGAGAATTTTAATGTTATTCTAAGTTAAATAAACGTTTAGTATGTAATAGCAAATCACATGTAATGTGAGAAAGGATTACAATACAAAAATGCATTAGAAACTTTTTCTGACTTGTGATAAAATAAATACGTAACTATGATTAACACATATCCCTGAGTTTTTGATTAACATGGCTAAGATAAAAAAAAAAGATAC
This sequence comes from Staurois parvus, assembly GCF_062004578.1. NCBI lineage: Eukaryota > Metazoa > Chordata > Amphibia > Anura > Ranidae > Staurois > Staurois parvus. The sequence continues at coordinate 14,297,047 of NW_028317802.1, forward strand.
AGAAAAGGTAAAATGTAAATTCTGTGAACCAAGCTTACAATTTGGAGTGTATTTTGTAGAAAGGAGATAAAAAAGTATTAAAAAGAGCACCATTGCACACAAAGGCCAATATAAAAATTACAATAATGTAAAGTATAGTTATGGACACTAATCCATATTGACTATACATCCGTTTTCAAAAGATTTAAGTAGTCTTACTAATAACAGTTGATTATAGATTATCAGCCAGTTATTCCTCACACTACATTATTAAATAAAGACCTACATACTGTATATCCTAGTTAAACTTTATTCAAACTTCTGATTTCAAGATTATAAAAATACCTCTTGCACATCACAGTTATACCAAAAGAAAAATTGTAAACACTTTACATCAGAAAGGGGTTGTGAAATGTATTGGTTTTTGCATATCAGTATCCCCCCAAAAAGTTCCTAAATCCATCATGTGCCTATTTTAAAAGGTCAGTCCATCTTACACAAGTGGAATTATACACTTGGTTGCCACATCAACCTCCCCGATGATTCAGCTGTTGGCTTCAGCCTTCGCTCCAGCCATGCCCCCTAATGTGTTTCACCCCGTCCATCAGGGGCTTGTTCACAGAAGTGCTCTGTGACCAAGCTCCGATGGGCAGAATGAAATGCATCAGAGGTGTGGCTGAGGCCAACACCTAAATCATCGGGAAGTTTATGCGGCATCCACTTTCCTTCGACTCCATTGTGCCTGAATCAATGACAGGATGCCAGCTACTGTTTCCTCTGGTACCAGTGGGGTTATTCTCAGACATTAGACTTCAAGCTGTGCTACAGGTTTGCATTACACACTTGGTTCTTACAGACCTAGGAAGCTTTAGAAGAAATATCCCCTCTGCAAATGTTTCATGTTTTCCCTCCTGTCAAGAAGACTCATCCCTGTATGTTAAAGATACTTTCCTTTCAGAGTCTATAAAGTAAAACATTGCTATGTAATTTAACCTTCCAGCAAGTTAACAAATGAAATATCAGTTTGGACTCAATTAACCTTTAGTTACAGGTTTCCCTCTAGTATTGGGCAGTCTCTGGCAATTCAGCCATTCTTGCAGAGTTGGATAGACTAGTAATGATACAACAGCTAGAGAACTCCAGGGCATAGCATCCATAAATATACTGGTTGAATATCTAAACCCTCACTTGAACAAGGAAGCATAAATCCTTTCTATTCGCCTTTTTAGAAAAATTTTACAAATGTGAAAAAAATAAAACTAAAACAGGCTTTGAATTGATATCACTAAACTCAATGTGGAAGCACCATCTGTTACTACAAACAAATAAGTGGTGGCAAAGTTTTTCTTAGCTGAGCAAGTTGAAACTCACCACAATCAATAACAGTCTGACTTTGATCTGTAAAGAGAATGCTCAATCTTCATCTTCCTCTACAAGAGAATGCTCAATGCCTGAATTGGACTTTACTTAAAGAAGCCCACCAGAATGTTTTCTATAAAGAATGTAAGGAGGCCACCTCTGTTACATTCCTTTGGCCATGTCCATCTTTTTGAAGTACAAACTGCTGGGTACTACAATTTGAGTTCGTTAGTCAGTAGACTCCTTGGTGCTGGCCACACGCATATATGCGGTTCTCAGCGGGTGGGCCTTAATGTTAAGAGGCCACATAAATGAGCACCTAAAGGTAAACAGACCTCTGCTAAGAGTGTGTGCACGCTGCCAGCACAGTTACCAGCACTTAATGGAAAGTTCCCAATCTCTACTTGTAATCCAGAGCTTTCCAATTATGTGACAGTCAATCATGGAGGTCACATGATCAGAAACCCCTCCTCCCTGCATCTAAAACCCCTTATAGGGCCTGGACAGAAAGTTTAGAAGATGACTAAATAAACTTCACAGCTCCAGAACATGTGCATATCCATAGCATATGTTAAAAGTTTTTCAGGACTGGATAAGAAAAAAATAATAGGAGGGTGGAAATTCCTGAAAAAGTAAAATATTGCTTCAGCATCTTTCCAATGTTGTTCAGATGTCAAAAGCCTAGACATTGGTCACATGATCTCTGGTAAAGGGGAAGACTGGAGTTTAGGTTGGCCAGTTCTACTTTTTACCAGAAATAATTTGATCATGTGATCATATTCTCTAGTAAAGATAAACATTTAAACTCTCCTATTACTTTACCGATCCTTTCCAAGAAGGCTGCTGACATTCAAGTATAGGTACACTTTGAGAGAATATGAAGAGTGGCTTGAATTGCCACTATAAATGACAAATATATATTCAATTTAGGAAAGATATAATCATACAGCTGGGCAGTTGGCTACTACAGATCATTAGAAAACACGAAGGACATACATGCTATGATACCATGAGATATGGTTACCTGACAACATGATGCTAAGAAACTATATAACACAATAAATAATAAATATCACAGTCCCTCCAATCTCTGTCTTTATAGAAAATATGCTAAGTGGTAAACTCGGAATTCTAATTAATGACCCTTCTTACATCCATCAATGTTGATTAACAAAGGGCAGTTAATTTAACTTGCATGTAAAGACACAGTGATCAAGGTGACTATAATGGCATACAACTTCTAAATTAATATTCAGATGCATTTGTTGAGAGGTCAGGCATAAGACAGATTTGCTGATCTGCTTTGAAAGTATTAACCTAGATCTGAAGTTGTATTCACCAACTGTAAATGATTACTTTGCATTCAGAAAAGGGAGCGTTGTGCTAGAACTGTTCAGTTCCTTTTTCAATAGCCAGTAAACAAGAGAACAAGATATATATTTTAAAAAGACTTAAAGCCCTTCTGAACATTCAGTTTAAATTAGCTAAATTTTTTCAAAGCATATCAAAAGCAGAGTTGTGCAAAGTTATAGTTACAGCCACAACCTCAGTAGTAAATCCTGTCTTCTGCTAGCATGCTATCTCTGCAGAAGCAGTGGTCTCTCCACCAAATTGGCTAAAATTGGTGGCTCTGTCCGCAACACCCAGCTGGACAAAAGTTGATTTTTCATCTGCCTTTGTCAAAGGACCAGGGGTGGAAAATTCTCAGCTAAACAGTGCCTGCATCCAATCAGAAGTTTGGGTATTCTGACAGTCATGGGTACCTGCTGTCAGAATACATTAGGCAGCACTACATAATCAAGGGCAGAGTCAAGTTATTTCTCTTATATAGCTTGTGGGGCTAAACATGAGGAATCGTATGTATGGCCAGCCAGCTTAATCCACTGAGTGTATTCTACTTTTTTGGCCTTTCATTCTTTTTTGCTCTACATTATAATATGTAATAGTGGGAATAACCATATTAAAGCATCAGAATCTTATTCACATCCATTACTGTGAGAATCTATGGCATAAGGCTAACCAAGCATAATAAAAAAAAATATGGGTGCCAATATGGGTGGGTGCCAACACAAACTAAACAAAGCAAAGGCAAAGAAAATGTGGCAAACATGACACAAACTTAGGCTATTTTTTATAGATAAAAAGTAAATAATTATTTATTTATATATTTTATCAAGACATGTGCATACTTCAATGTTTCAAATAGACCTTAATAATCTACCAGCACTTACTCCAATTGGGACTATATCATTTATGGATGATATATATATATATATCATACACATACATACACACAGGGTAAAGGCGTAGCTACTTTGCAGATCATTTGTAGTCACTTTATTATATTCTTCCTGTTTTAGTGGGGAACATGGTGGCAGGTCATGTGATTTTACAGGGGGGGTGGGGGGGGGTTCCAGGGGTCTGACCAGGAGTCTGTTAGTAAGGTCTGTTTGGACCAGTGTAGTATGCACATGTTTTTACTCAATATTTTAATAAATCATTTTTTACATTTTGTGTAGAAATTAGCCTAAGTTGGTGTCATGTTTGCCACATTTCCTTTGCCTTTGTTTTGTCTAAGGCTAACCAAGTACAATTACTGATCGTTGCTGTGCAAAAATATTGTTTTTCTTCATCAGAAATATAGAGCTACCTTGAAAGTAATAAAGTACCCTTCACTGGTGACACTTAACAGTGTTACATTTTCTAATACAAACTTTGCTTTTGACATTACTACCTAACCAGTATCTGAACGTTTTGTAATACAAGCTTTTCTTTAGCTAATCAACAGCATTTATGTATATTTAAAATAATAAATTTTACAAGACCATAAAAGTGGAATAAAAAAATAGACAAATGCACTGGATTTTACAAATATGATTGGCTATTGCAAAGTGAAAATATATATACCATACTTTTGGTGCTTGGTTTTTTTGGCTCAGACTGATGAAATAATTTCATAATACAAGAAGTATAATAGACCCATTAAAAGGTTATTATTTGGCATTTGTGGCTTGCAGGGGAAAATAGAATAGTTCCAACGATTGGCACTTCGTGTCTTTTGGTTTGAAACAAATGGGAACTACAAAAGAAAGTGTTGCTTCCTCTAACAATCTTCTTTCTGAATCTTTTAATTCGTCTTTGAAAACAAATAAGCGGAATCTGATTTGTGTAGGTTATGCGATCCAGTATGATGCAAGATTCGTTTGTTCAAATTAATAAATTTATCTGAAAACTTTGCCAGACTGGTTTAGTTAATAATAGAATCATAATTATTGTAAACACTGGAACACAGTAATAAATGCAAAGTTTTGTTTTTACAAATGGTAAAAGCAAATTAAATAAAATACTCATACATGTCTAACAGAAACAGAATTCAAGTTGTTAATCCATGTACAATTATTTGTGCAAACTAGACATTCTGTTATCTTTAATAACTACCCTGCTGGCTAGGTAAGATGAACATTTTTGGTTCTTGGCAAACCGTGGCCTAACTAGGCACTAAATAGACAGTAAACACTGTAAAGCCTGAAGGTGTATGTAAACTGTAGTTGTGTGGCAGAGATATTACTATAAGAAGCTTTCTCTAAGCCAGTGTCTATTTGTATCAGTTCCTGGTTATAACAATAAAAAATATACTTAGCTTGGAGGAGCTCACAGAATTTCCCAATCTGTGGCTGTTCTGAAAAGAAAAGTTTCAACCACTTAAGTTAGTGTCGTAATTTTTTGCCCCACAATCCCTCAGTTATACTGGTCCATGACTGTGGTCATCGCTGTGGCATCCTCATGGGCCAATAGGACTATGCAGGAGGCAAGAAGGGTCAGGCAAGTTTAGAACTGTCTTTGTTAGAGCTTTGCCTGTCTGAATGGCTGGTATTTAAGATGTAACTTGAGGGTTCTGGAGGCTACTGCAGATATATAGTGCCTGCACATTATCCCTGCAAAAGCTTTTCACCCAAGCACCCTGTGTTCCACCTCTGATCTCCATACAGTATTATAGATGTGTTTATTGCTCTGCCTTTTGAGAGACCCATAAAAGCACTACCTACCACAAAACAGGCACAAATAGTACTAGAACAGGGAAAGTACCTGCAAATGCATCCTGTAAATAAAGAACGTCAAAGTAAAGGAATGATTAAGCAGAAATATGATCACAGCATATTTTTGAACCATGTAGCCTTACTACTAATTGCACAATGCCAGCAGCTTAAAAATGTTAGTCTCTCACAACATATGTATGTAGATAAAAAAAAGTTCAGATTGATGGATTTGGGTTTTCCTTCATTTGATAAAAAAAGTTTGTGTTGCACTTCTTTTTATCCAAATTGTCTCTAAATAACTTCACAGTTGAAGTGATAAAGGCAGCATCTACCTCTGTTATTTTTCCCAATATGGGTTAACCAGTAGCCGGATATTATGTACAAACACATTGGAAAATGTGCAACTTTCCAATAAAGTCCAGGGTCAAACAGATAAAGTCCAGGGTCAAACAGTTACCGTGCTGACAGATCTGCGATGATTGGCTCTAGTAAATTCGTCTGTGTCCCTCAAAAGATCTGCCACACCTTTAGCTGGGGTAGCAGCACTGGGCATAGGCTTTGGCCGATGTGACCTTGGAATGTCCTCTCTATGAGAACTGTGCAGGCTGTCCCTGTGGCTGGGTGAACATACATTGTGAAGCACTCTTTCTGGAGTTGCTGGTAAACTGCTATTCAGGGTTACAGTGCTAGGATTGGATGTCATTGCAACATTTCGACTTCTCTCCTTCCACTCCTGTATTTTTAATTCTCTTGCTTCTTTCCTTAATTTATCAAGCTTGTGAGCTTCCGTAGTTGGAGCCACTTTCCAAGTACCTCGCAGGGCTGTGATAAAATACCTGTTTAAAAAATACAATGGTTACAGTTCAGTTTTTCAAGCATGCCTATATGAGTATAGTTAGTGGTAAAGAAAAATGTTTCAGTCAGTATTACTAAAGATCTGTTTCAGCTGGCTTTTTTCTACTTCAAATGGGTTTTGCATTACCATAAACCCTGCTTGAAGAAGGTCAATTGCAGTTCAGGAGGAGATCAACTGCAGGTCAAATATACCTATCAATGGATTCAGAATGATCATTCATATTTCTTTGACAGGTGCATTTGACTGGCAGTTGCAGAAGCATCTCTAAATGATGTCAAATTATTACCATCAACATAATCCCAAAGCTCATTGACAAAAGCCCTTAGGCTAGCCATATTTAGGCAGGTCTTTTATTGAAAACTTTAGACAGTTAACATTTTGCCATCATTTAATGCTTCTTATAGACTATCTTGTGGTACAACCTTCACCTAACCCTAAGTAACTAGCATTTGAAGTGGATAAAAAATATCACTCATGATAAATGTAAATAAATCAAATCAATCAATCCTATCTAGCACTTCAGATCATATGCTATATACTCATACATCTACAGTATATCATCAATATAACCGCATGAATGAAAGAAATCAACAAATTGTGTATTACATTAATACAGTGTCCACAAATGACATCTTCTAACATTCTTGTGCTATATGTGAAGTCATACATATACACTGGTGCCAAAATGATTGTGAGCTCCACATCCACCAGTGACATGCTCACGTTCTTAGATAGACCTTTGTATCAAAAGGTCATGCAGAGCATGTCCCCTTTAAATCCAGAATAGGGCTAAAAAATGGAATGATGGTAGAATGAGGGTTCAGTCATATAGGAACACATATGAAAATGTGTATTCTTTATACAGTCACTGAAAATAGTCACCAGCATGCTCATTGTCCAACTGGTGGATGTTTATTATATTTTGCAGGAGAATAGCAAATTTCTTGATAATATTTACTTTTTTTAATCCATAAGAGCGTTCATCCCTTTGACCACTAGTATTTCTTTTTACTGCTATCGGTGGATGACAAAGTCCATAACTGAGTGTAATCTGACTTTATGAATTGTTTATACATCAGAGTCACCTTAACTATTCCACTCAAGGCCACTATTCTGTCTTACACTGGATATACAGTATATTTTTGCTGCTGATCATAATGATAATTCAGCTTTATACAGAAGTACAAAATATTCTCATTTGTTTCATAGGTTTTATGTGCAATTTCTCAATGGCCTGATTTACATTACTGAAACTTATTAAATTGAAAATGGTGGTGGCAATAATAATTCTAATTGTATATACTGTATTTGCCAACAATATAGCTGCTCCTCAACATGACAGGTACCCTTCTATTAAAATGTTTTGTACACTATGAATGCACTATACACTTTGCAGTACCACAAGTGAAAGGCAATGGTGAACTAGAAATAATATAAAAATTCTTACTTTGGCAAGAGAGCAATGACTGGTGTTATAATGCAGAGCAGGTAGAAAGTGGCTCCAGACATTTGTTTTTCCATGACCCAGTATGGACTTGGCACATCACAATTAACACAGATGGCATTATAGGCCAAAGAAACAACAAAATAGAGAACGACGCTTCCAATCATTGTAACCCAATGCAAAATGGTCTGTAACAGAAAAAAAAAGTCATAGGAACAGGTTTCAACTTTAATTAACAAATAATTCAAGGCAGCAAGTGAAAGCATCAATGTTATCCAGTATATGCAACAACTGTGTTAAAGTCAAAAGGGTTCCTCCATTTCTCCTAGTCTGAGTACTTTGTTATCCCATGCAGAATAAACACTAACTGTGCCATGGAGAACAGTGGTACTTCTATTGAAATCTGTGCTGTGTAATTTCCTGCTCTTTCTGCATGACCAATAACATTCAAACTTTCAATGCTGATTTAAATTGTATTTCTTAAGCTATAGGTTTATATTTATATTGTGGCTCATTCAACATGACGTGAGCCATTTATCCACAATTATACACTCCACTTCCCCATTTTACCTTACCCTAAGCCCTCCCCACCTTCTTTCTCTCTCTCTCTCTCTCTCTTTCCCCTTCCTTTCTATCCTATATACTTACCTTTACCACTATACTATACTACATACCCTTTTCTAACTAACCCTCTCTCTATCTGATCTCTAGCTCACACCTGTATTCAACTCCTATCATCATTTTTATATCATAAACGATACAGAGCATTGACCTTCAAACAGGTGTGCTATGCTCCATATACCTCACATATCCAATTCATGGACACACGAAACCGAACTAAAGCTGCATCATGTGCTGTTTTTACACAATACTCCACACTTCACACTCCCTTGATATAAAATCCTGCTCATAGGTCAGAAGGCAATATATCTCCCTGCTTCTCTCCTATACTCTGTACATTTACTGGATTGTAATATTATGTTGTCATAATGTCTTACACCGTTATATTCTGTATTGCCTTTTGTGCTTTGACCCGTCTGCACAACATGCTATGTTATGTTCAGATTTGGATCCATAACTGTATATGCATTGTTATGCCTGTTTTCTTCGAATAAAAAAATATTTTTTTTGAAAAAAAAAAAAATTGTATTGGTGGCTGTGAGAAGCTTCATAGTGGTGGGATTTCTTTTTTTTACATCAGGTTTTCTGCGTATGAAAGACTGTAAGGACAGTGTACCAGCATCACTATCAGTGGGTGCATTGGTGCACTACAGCAATTTCTGTATGAAAAACCAAATTACTCAGCAGGTAGGCTATGCTTCCTAATTTTTCTCAATGTTTAATTTTCAATTTTGACTGGAGTGTATGCTTAACTACCTGCCAACCGCAGATAGCCGAAAGACGGATTCACTGCGGCCGGCCAGTTCTGGCAGGGCGTCATATGACGTCCTCCCAGAACGCGCTCTCCTGCGGGCCCCCGGCGATCTCCGTGATCGCTGTGTTCTACGGACACAGCTGATCACGTGATGTGGTAAAAGGCCAATCACAGCGGCCTTTTACCACCTGATCAGCGGTGTCCAATGACACGCTGATCAGAGGGAAATGCAAGTGCCGGTTCTCGGCTGCACTTTCCTCATGCTGTCAGATCGTGAGGAAAGTACTGCCGAGAACCGGCAGTTGTCAGAGCGGGGATCGGCACTGATCATCAGGGCACTGATGATCAATGCCCTGATGATCGGTGCCCAGCAGTGCCACCCGCAAGTTCCACCCACCTGTGCCCAGCAGTGCGCCCACTAGATCTGCCCACCTGTGCCCAGCAGATCACCCACCTGTGCCCAGCAGTGCACCCACCTGTGCCACTCTGCAGTGCCACCTACCTGTGCCCAGAATTGCCACCTACATGTGCCCAGCAGTGCTACCCACCAGTGCCACCCACCTGTGAAAAATTGTATAATAGAAACAAAGAAACTTTTTTTTTTTTCCAAATTTTTTGCATTTTTTTATTTATAGCACAAAAAGTAAAGTGCCCAGCAGCGATTAAATACCACCAAAAGAAAGCTCTATTTGTGAGAAAAAAATGATCAAAATTTCATATGGGTACAATGTTGCATGACCGTGCAATTGTCAATCAAAGTGCGGCAGAGCTGAAAGCTGAAAATTGGCCTGGTAAATAAGGGGGTATAAGTGCCTGGTAGGCAAGTGGTTAAAGAGAATCTGTCATTAACTTAAAAAAATTGCAGGCAAATGCAAAGAAAGAAGATAATTTTAAAGGCCAAGTTCACCTTAAGAACATGTTACCCCCACATTTAGGGTGTCACATGTTCCAGCCCCCCTTCTAACCCCCTAAAGTTTCTTTCCCCTGCAACCACTGTCACATTTACAAATCCATGCCTCTATGAGAGGCACTGCCTGTACAGCTATGTCTTTCATTTACAGTGATCTGTTAATGAATAAACTAAAAGTCCCATCTGACACCGCAGCAGATAGCTTGTAGCTCTCTATGGAATATGAGCGCATTGATCAGTATACTTGTAGTCCATTCATACATCCTCCAGCTTTCTGAATGAAAGCCCATACAGAGGTATGAGCAGACAGCTGTAGGACATGTCTTCAGAAGCCTGACATTGCACTTGCGTTCCACTGATCGAGGGTGCAATACTTTGTGGGATCCAGTGGGGAACAACTGCATCTGTGAAGACTGAGATTGAGCTCTGCAGTCACTTTTGCAGAAGTGTTTTTCTTATTCTGGGTCACAATCCTATGCAATGTCCTTTTCACTCTTTCAGTCAGTTGGCCACATCGACCACGCTTATGCTTATCAGACGATGTTTTCTTGGAAACGGTTTATGCAGTAGTTATAACCTTTGATACATTACCTTGTGACACCGCCAATAAATTGGCAGCTTCACTCACAGAGGCACTAGCTAAGTGGGCACCAACAATTTACCCTCTTTGAAGTTAAGTAAGCTAAGACATGACTGCGTATTACTAACTGTGTGCGCAGTGAATGACGACAATGAGGCTTCCCACCTGTTAGCTAGGTGTCTCGTCACACAGCAAAAGCAAAAGAATGTTACATCACTTCTGCTTTCAGCTACAAATGCGTCATCACTTTCACACCTGCAAATCATGTAGAGTTCCTATTTTTTTGTTTAACGCCTGTAAGTTAATTCCTACCATTTTAAACAAGTTTTTCTTACTGTAACATCTCTTATTCAACATGCATTTTTTTATATTTAACAGAAAAGGAAACTTACAATCTACAATTGTTATGATTGGAAAGTAAAACTTACCCAATTATTTATCTCAATGGCAAGATGTAAAATAATTGTTAAAAGGGCTATGGTGTTGATAGGCATACCAAATGAAAGAAAGTCTATATCAGATTTGTAGAATGTCTGAAACAAGAGGAAGAAAACATTTTAATTAAGAATTTGCTGAGGTAAAGATGAATCTTGGCTGCTAAAAAACCCCCATAAAAAACGGTAGTGGAACACACAATACATATTTCTTACAAGCCAGTTCAAGATACACATTCATAGGAAGAGGTTGTTGCACGATACTGAATATTTTGGTGGCATGTGATGTGACATTCTGGGTATATAGTACAGGCAGCTGCAAAAGAGGACGTGAGAACACTGGCATTGCAATAAACAATAAAGATATGGCAAGAGAGGTAAAGGTTATTCTCACTCTTTAGTACTGATAGCACAGAGATAAACTGGTATTATTTCTGTTTTCTGACTTGCTTTTATGTCTTTGTTGATAAAACTGCATTTTCCATTAAAACAAGAATTTCTGAAGGTTGGAAAAAAAAAGTGCAGATTTTCTGACCTCTATTTAAGGGAGTTCTCTAGCAAAACAGCTGCCAAACCATTCCATGTATCAGCAGTACTGATCACTAATGTGTTTACTGTAATGAAAATGGCTGGGAAGTGAGCAGATAATGTATTGCAAGCATGGTATCCCTTTGAATTTTTAATCTGTTCCAATGGACCTGAAGAAAGCCAAGTTTATTTTACCAAAGTCAGACAGCAGGTCTGGATTTAGCAACGCTAGCATTTTCCAGGAGGACTGGTGATCTAAAAGCATTTTGACTGCTGTGATCTCAATTGTTATTATTAATATTATACACAAATGACATAGCACCAACAGTTTTCACAGCACTTTACAAAATAAAATAAATCCAATACAAAATATATTGTTTATCTATCAAAATGCTAAAATGTTTTAATTGGGTTCAACACCTACCAAATAGGGGACAAAGAAGCAGACAAGACTCTGGTAGAAGGCATCTAGGATAGCAATCCAGAAGGTAGACATCTTGTATGACTGCAATAGAAATAAATATTCATGATTACAGAGAGTCTGACAATTGCCAAGAGGTGTGAAGTTTTATCAGGAAAAGCTGTGCTCCACTTAAGAGTGTACCGATTTTTGGTGCATTTCCAGGTAGCATTTTAAGAACCATCCTAAGCCCCTGATTAAAACTGTCCGTAGTTGGATCGAAATGTGGTCTGTTCAGCAGGGACTAGCCAAATTTTGATCCATCTATGGCTGATCCTGTTTGCGATAAGTCAATCTAATGACCAACTCCTCTCAAACAGGGCTGTTGTTAAATTTGCATTCAGTCAGCACTCGAAGCTAATCGGCTGCAGTGCTGATTACTGTAGTCTGACAGTGGAGAAGTCCTGCTGTCAGAATACAGTAGTGCTGCAGGGAGGATTCCCCCAGTCACCTTGCTTGTGTGGATGGCGGAATCTGTTCAGTTTTTTTTCATTCAGTCCACTAGTTGACTATGGCCAGCTTTAGTCATAACCCTGGTGTCCAGCCCCACCAACTGCATACCTCCCAACTTTCTGAAATTAAAATGCCCGTTTTAGCACAAAGTACACATCTCTGTCACAGCCCTGGTTACATGGACAACAAAGATATAATATGCAGTAAACCACACAAGTGCTTTTTAACTGCTATTTTTCCTTTATTTTTGCTTTTCAAAATAAATTTAGTAATGCAGAGGTTGGACGAAACAATTTTGGTAGTAAAATAGTACATTTTGTATAGCGATGTAAAGATTTCACCAAAAGGAGGGACAACCGAGTCTGCACAGGGAACAGGAGGATTTGGTCTCAAGAGGGACAGTCTCTCCAAATGAGGGACAATTGGAATCTATGCAACTGACGATAAACAATTCTGTTGCTTAAAGGACTGCAGTCATTAAGATTGTGCATCACTGCTTTGTTTCTAGCTGGAGGCAAGGAGGTGAGCTGGCAATCTCCACCACTAGAAAGCATTGCCTGACAAAGTTTTTCCCATCCTCCAAGTTTTGTGGCCCAAAATTTTTTCCTAAAATCAATAGTTTCTAACATTTAACCTTTTTTGGGTATAAATATAACCACATAAAATTTTTTGTGTTAAAGCCTCTCTGTCTATGGGCTCAAGGTATCAGCACTAAGAACACATAAGAAACAAAAAACAGAAGTGAATCCCATAAAACAAGTCAATGATACCTCTGAACGTTGACCACTTTTATAAAGTTCAGGCAAGCTGAGAAGGGTCTCTGCAGAAACATCCTTGTCCATTATTCCAAAGATAAGTGGAGGTACAGAAGTGAAGAAGAGGTTGAAAAAGACCAACTGCAAGTAATCAATCATGGTAGAACCTGAGAAGCCACAGAAGAACTGGAACCAGAACAGCAAGTTGACATAGGCCTAGCAAGAAAAATTCAAACACATTAATATCTTTCCAGTTAAAGTAATCTTATCATAAGAAAAGTAAGAGAACTGCTATTGATTACCACCTTCTGGAAATGTTCATTGCCTGGCTATAACTCTGACCCACTGGGTCACTATTGGAGTCTTACAGCCAAAACCAGTATGAAGATTGGAATGGCCAGAAAATAAGTCTATATCTGCATTCTTGCTCTGGGTCAGTGACTCAAAATGCTGAACTAAGAGATTCAGTATGACAACAAGCAGTTAGCATTTGAAAACTCACTGGCTGCAGGAAAAATCTCGCAGTTCTTCCTCTTCCCATTAGATGTCAGTCTCTAACCATATAGATGTTTATAACACTGATATGTGACAAGTATAGTGCCATGAAAAGGGGAAAACTTCAGCGTGAAATTAGGGGAGTAGACTGTAGCAGTGGTGGTTGCAAAACCCATGCTGACCCTGGTTGCATTTTTACAACGCATTCCTAAGCTAATGAATGTGTACACGTCTATGCATGAAAAAAGGAAAAATAATGACAGAAATACTGCTACTGTCATAACCGGTCTCCTTTTGAAAATTATAGTTGCCTGGTCAATTGTGGTCTAAGTAGTTTCGATCACTTTTCAGGAACTAACATTTGCTTTGTTAAAACTGATCTCCAGGAATGAGCTTTATTGCTTGCTTACATTGATCTAGCTTGCCATAATGTAAGCATGCACATCTCCCATCTGATGGGCCGTGAAGAAGACGAGCATGGTAGTAATCATTGTGACTACAGTGATTGTTGCTTCTTTTTTCTGGACCGTGTAAGCAGCTTCTCTCCTGTGCACTGACCACAGTCTAATATTTCTACCATTTTAAAATTATCTCTCTATATATATACTGTATATATATATATATATATATATATATATATATATATATATATATATGCATTTGGTCTATATCTAGTAGATGTTATTTTTATATTCATTAAACAGTTAAGGAGGGAAAAATGGAAACTTATATCTTCATTGCATTGTGATTTAGAACCAAATCCCATGTCCTACAAAATATTTCTAAATGCAATAAATGAAAAAAAGGTGGGAAATAGCATTTTGTAATGCTCATGCAGACCATGCAAGCTTCTTTCCATATACAGCTTGTCTAAGCTTCAATCCCACTGTACAAACTACTCATATTTAAAAAAAATGTGTTGACCATAGTATAAAACTTATTAAATCTCAGTCTAGAAACTTGGTGCGTTTCTGTTGACCCTGTTCTCCTACAGGGTTTGGAAAGATATTTCCAGAATTATGCAATTAAAAATAAAAATGAATATAATTTTATCCAAGTCCTTTGCAAATTATTGGATTAAATAATTATATGATTTACAGGATTAATTATGTTTTTCAATTGTATTATTTGCAGACAGACATAAATATAATAAACTTTAATTTAATCTTTACATTAAACTTTAATGCAATTTTAAACTTTTATCTCTTTTTATTTAAGATTTCCTCTTATTACAATGACACAATAAAATGTCTATTTGCCAAATTATATTCTTTTATTTTACTTTTTCACTTTGAATTTAAAAGATGTTGGACTGCTACATCCCAGCAGTTAATTAATTCAGTTTGGTTCATTTGCAGAAATCTTATCATTTGCATTTTGAAACTTTAAGCAAAAAAAAAAAACTTAAAAAAATTGAAGAGAAAAAAGACTGCAAAGACAGACATAAGCTAATATAATTTCATGTTCCATCTTACATTTTCCTATATTAACAATGTTTTTGAGAGTTGACTGTAAGCATCATAAATAATGTGTTATGTATGCAAATTGTTAGTACTAACTTAATTTGATGGATGCTATAATCAATTAGTAGCTATATTATGAGATTACTCATACTGTAGAGATGAAGAATAAGGAAATTCATCTTGTTGTCTCAGACAGGTGTACATCATTATGAAGGAATTGCTTACAGGTGTCTCTCATAAAGCTTCTCTCCAATCCAAATATTTTAGAGAGCTGTCAATCTACAGATATAGTTTCATTCACAGGCAAATAAAACCCTGCACAGACTGAAACCTGGGCCATTTCTAAGCCCTCTTATGTTTTGTTTTTTGTTTTTTTTGCACATCATTTATACATAAATTTTTACTCTCACTTGTCAAGTTATTCCCAATAGCTTTGCATGTATCTGTGACCCCTGCATTTACATATGTGCAATCAATTTTCTAATGACCTTGACATTACTCTGCTTCCTAAGAGGTGGGTCCGTGATATATTAGCACAGTGTTACTTTTTTAACAGTTAGAAGTTTATGATTCAATATGCAGTGACCATGGAGTGATGCATCGCCAGTGACGGGATCGCTAGTATGACATGACCCTTACAGTAAATCTCTCTCAATATGTCTTAGTGCTGCTGTTTTGTACTGCTTTTCTGTCTAGCAAAATTGATAACGGTTTCCCAGGCAGTGGGGAAATCACCACAGAGGTGGGGATTTACACAAAAGTATACTTTACACAGTGTTTTATATACACCATCCACCCACAGCTAAATTAGAGTTGCGTAGAGATGTATGTTTTATTCATTACTGCTGGTTTATACAAGGTTTACACACTTTTCAGCTCTTGCCACCCTTACTGCAGGCAACAATACAACATTAGGGCAGATTAATGGAGAGATATAGGGAGGTTGTAGAGTGTATCACACACAGAAAGAAGAAATGAGCTCTGGGACATGAATATATGAAATCTAGTTTTAGATCTTAATATGTGTGCTTAAAAAATGTAATACAGGCTATGGAGAAAATCTACTTTAAAACAAAGCTGTACTTTTTACAATTAAGGGTAAAGTAATATGGCTAGGCTTTTCCACCTAATTTCCCACATATAATTACCTTTCTCTCCTTTCCAAAGTTGCTATATTCAGTACTTTTGTATTAAAAAATGTTATATAGCACATAGAAAAAAATTACATAGTAGGCAATTACAGCCAATTAAATGGCAAGTTTCAGTTATTGTATTTAAACACTAATACCAGATTGGCTGTTAAGAGCTACTGTCTATACCCTTTGCTCTTCATACTATACAACTTAAGAAAATCTAACCACAAGCCGAGTCTTCAGTCTAAATTCAGTACTCTATTTTTTCTTCTTTCTGTGACATTAAAACACTTCAAATACAACTGCAGCATTTCAGAATTAATGTCCTACCTTATACTTTTCACCTATCCCTTTTAAGGTGCCTTCAAAAAGACAGGTATTGTTAAATGGTATGTCCCACTATTGTATTCTGAGCAAACCTCCAATACACAGTTTCTGTTAATTTAGATTGCAACAGCTGAAGTAACAGCACATTTGCTATACAGCAGAATGAGATAACATTTTTAATATACTCTATATTGCAGAATTGTTGTGCAACACAGCATAATGGATGTCCATTGTTAATTTTAGGATGTGCTAATGAGTGTATTAGGAGTCTGTGTCACAAGTGATGAAAGAGATAGTAAAATTTATATGGATTTCTGCGCATCTCTCTAGGAAGATCATTTTGTACTCAACAATTCAAGTCAGTTGAAATGGAGGCCTTCAAAACTGCAATGCACTGTCAAACAACCTTGGTGTAAATATTTGATTCTATGCTTTTTTTATTCACTAAAGTAAAGGACTCCAACAAACAAAAGAAAACATACCACATTTTTGTAGAAGAAATAGATAACCATTTTTGACAACCGAGTGTAGCACCAATGACCATGTACAAGTAATAGTTTCTTGAGATGCATGAATCGAGATATTGCAAAATCACTTGACATCACAGCCTGAAATCAAGAAATAAAATATGTATTTTCAACAATAACAGGATTTAAAGTGGATTTAAAGCTAAAGGCCACAGGGCTATGCATAATAATATAGTATAGGACCCTATCATCTCTTACAAAAACATTCAAGGATCTTGTTTAATTTTTGAATAATAATAACAACAATAATACTAATACCAACAGCCCCAGAAGTGAGCACTCTGAAAGATGTAAGGTCACACAGCAACCATCAAAACTGAAGGTATCATGTAAAATACCTTAATGATGAGAGAGGTGTTTTTAGTTCTAAGTACTTAAGAGTTAAAGTGATTGTAAAGGTTACACTTTTTATTTATTCAAATAACAAACATGTCATACTTATCTGCTCTGTGCAATGGTTGTGCACAGAGCAACCCCAATACGCTTCTTTTCTGGTCCCCTGCCAGCGCTCCTGGACCCTCCTTATGCTGAGTGTCCCCATAGCAAGCTGCTTGCTATGGAGGAACTCATGCATGTTCGCTTCCGAACCCTGCTCTGTTTGTCCATTCACACATAGCATGGATCAGCCCTGCCCCCCACTCCCTCCTCACTGATTGACAGCAGAGGGAGCCAAGGGCCCCTGCTGCAGTGACTGAGCAAATGAGGAGAGAGAGATCCGTTAGAGCTGCTTTTCTTGTGCACATTGCTGGCCAAGATCAGGCTCAGGTAAGTATTACGGGAACCTTGGGGGGGGGGGGGCTGAGCATTGAAGGTTTTTTACCTTCATACACAAAATGAATGAAGGTAAAAATAAACTTCAGCCTTTAGAACCACTTTAAGGCAGAAGAAATGCTGCAACACAGATTTTGGAAAGCAGCCTACTGTATAGTACAGTCTGTTTTCTATGAAAGACGAATCACTCTCCTTTTTGGCATATTTTAAAAGCAATAAATTGTTAGAAGGAAAGGTTAGTCTTGCTGAATTAATAAGGATAAGATTGAGCCTATGGTAAGGACTGTCAGATCCTTAACTCTGTATTGTTGTGCTAGACACTAATCAAGCAGAACTTTTAACTTGTATCTGCTGCTCGTGACAGAATATAAACAACCTGATGTACTTGTGTGATTTGCCCTCATATTGTTTGAAGATCCTAGAAAATAGCTACATGTTTCCTATGCTTATGCTATGTGAACCAACTTAGAAGATACAATGATTGTCATGGACACCACTCTTGTGCAATAGTCTTTATTGGAAGGACATTTGTTGAAATGGTTCTGTTTTTGTACATTGTATTGTGTACTTGCTGGGGTTGTTTACTGAAGGTAAATAGGCTGTTCATCTTTTTAAGAGAAGTTGCACTGTGCAAGGAAATTTTTCCCAGAGCTTAATGATTGAGGTGCAATTTCACTTTGCAAAAAATCCCCAATCACGTGCAAAAAGCAGTATTGTAGCTTGAGCTTGCAAGTGACTGAATGATGAAATCAGCAGATCTTAACTTCATTCACTAAGCTCTGGAGATAATTCCCTTACAAAGTGCAAGTTCCCTTGTGAAGTGAAAAATTTTTAGTAAATCAACCACACTGCTTTCAACTGAAAATAAAAACAAATCTTAAAAATAGTAAAACAACAAACAGGGACCGACTACAGCACAAATGCCTGTATTCTCAAGCATTTAGAATCTTTAGAATTTACCTACTAAGATGTTTAAGAGGAATAAAATGAACAACCCTTTTTGGGGAAAAATAATTAATTCACAATATTAATATAAAATTACACTATGCATAATACCAAAAAGTCAATTTGACTTTCTCCAGGACAGTAATGGTCAATGTCTATCTCGTTTCTGGCTAAACAATACCACTGGACATCTTGTATGCTCTAATACATAAACATCCCTAAAGAAAGAGATGCTACAAGTAGAATAATTAAAAATAAATCACATTTTTAATATGTACCTGCATGCCTTCTTGACCAGAAATTCCAATACCAATATCTGCAGCCTGAATCATACTGACATCATTGGCACCATCACCTTAGAGAAGTGAAAAATAATAGTAGTGATAGAAGTTGCAAAATTACCTAATTCATGTGTTGATACTTAAGTGTAATTTCTTAAGTAAAGCTACTGTTTTAAACAATAATCAGATGGGTCATGAAAATATATCATTGGTTTTATGCTCTCACTTTTTTATTTTTATTACTTAAAATAACATAAATATATTGCTGTACTCAACTGCGGAACATTTTATCGTTAGAAAGCAATGATCATCGATAAAACATGTAAATTTTAGTATCATGATGTTATATTGATTTCTTTGTTTTCATGATGATTTTGTCTAGTCTTAAAAGAGAATAATGAAAACTCTACTGCTTCAATAGTGCAACCGGGATAAGGGTCAGGTAGTATACAACTGCATATAGGGATAAAAAGCATAGGGGTTCATAGCGATGAATAATTCCTCTGTACTTGCATACCACTGCTGTGCAACTTGGGTCATAGGTCAGCTATGAAAGACTTTGTTGTACGGAGACGCAAAGCATTAAAAATGCACTAATATTACAAACTGGAATGCAGTCAGTGAACACATATCACTCATCCATGCTACAAATCTAGGATGTGAAAAGTTCATGGCTATAGCAATGATTATATTTTCTCTCACATCTACAATAAAGGAAAAGATGGATGGCATTTAGACCCTATAATGAGGTTTGGAAGTTCATGCACCTAGCCTAATAGTATGCAGTGTTAGTTTTGAAATACATGCAAGACATTTTATCTTGGTCTTATACCAATGTCACTCGCTGCATTGGTGCTAGCAGCATGCCTGTACCACTTCCAGCTTAAAATTAAAATGTACCTAAAGAAAGCTCAAATGTGCATAGGATTGGGCTCCAAGTAACATATATCAAAGAAGTAAGAGCTGATTCACACATGTGCGGTGCAGATTGAAGCTCAGGTTTCACAGCTAATTGACACAGTAGTTGTTCAGTTGTTCAGGTCAGGCTTATATCAGGTTCAGGTCAGGATTTTATCCTGTTCACACATATGCGGTTTAGAAACATTTCCCATAGAAGTCAATAACCTGTAATCCGCACCTGAACTGGACCACACTGCTCAGAAATCAGACAGGCACCATAGGAAGCAATGTTATTTCACATGTCATGCGGATTGGATCTGGTTCAAACCGCATCTAATCTGCATATATGTGAACCTGTACTTAGATAATACAACTAATCTAGTAAATGATTTCAGAGTATTCACATAATAAAATGCTACTAACCTATTCCATCTGCATATATTTGGATGTTTAATGTGAATCTTCAGACATTTTATTGTAAGAATATTCTTCTCCTTTTTTTTTATTATTAAATTAGCCTAACTGCCAAAATAGCAAGGTTTCTCTTTGTCTTTTGTTGCACTTCTGTGTGATTCTGGCCTTTTGTCTGTTGTCTTTGCTTGTTAAAATTCAATTTTCCATGGTGTAGCTGCATTGTGACCTGACAATTTGGTACTTTGCTTCAGTTATCTGCTTGCAGATAACTGTAGCATCAGCTGTCACCAGTGGATCAACCTTGAGGGCACAGACCTGAGAGTGTTAAGCCACAAACCATGCCTTCTTGTAGAAAAGAACCTATGTTAAATAGATTGTGCACTTCAGAGAATCCTGTACTACCCAATGTTGACTCAGGCTAACCAAATGACAGAAAGTCATTATCCAGTACAATAAAAATACCATAAAAAACATGTATGCACATTTCACCATATAGTAAAGTTTACATAATTGTATTAACTGGAGCAAAAAAATTAATATAAGGGATTTCTATCAGGTTGCTTTAAGGAAAAGGGTAAAAGACTTACCTATGGAAAGTGTCATGACATTTAATTTGTCCCGAACGAGCTTGACAACCATGCTTTTTTGTAGAGGTGTAGCACGGCAGCACAAAACAGATCGACAATGCTTCGTCAACTCCAAAAATTTTCCCTCTAAGCCACCCTGAAAGACCACATTTAATGTCCTTCCATCAATCACCAGCCCTACTTCAGGCCTAGCCATTTCTGTTTCAGGAGCAGTTTGTGACCTCTGTCTTTTAAAAAAACGCTTCTTCTTCTTTTCAGGGGTAATATTTTTTATCTCCTCCAAGGTACAGTCTATAATTGACTCACAGGTTTCCTACAATACAAAAAAAGAATTCAGTCTGACAGCTCTTTATTACAAAAAGGTATTATACCACTAAAGTGGATCTAAACTTGTGAAAAGTGAAAATTTGCAATGTTATAGAGAATATCTAGAAATGTTAACAGTGTGTGAACAGTACCCTAAAAAGTACTTTTATCTGTTATTCCACCTGCAAAACAGCAATGTATTTCCTGATATGTGAATGTGCCTAGGCACTATACTATCATCGATGTGATAACAATACAAACAAAAGTTATTTTCAACAATCCTCTCAGCAGTCAGCAGCTCTTTAGTTCAGAAGGCAGGCTCTGTGAATTCTGTGACTGGGCAGTGCTTGGTCACAGGGCATAATGAATATGTCACAGAATTCAGGGAGGTAAAAGTGTGGTAATGTTCACAAGTAAGCCTACAAACTTCAAGATCATTCAGATTAACAGGAATAGGCTAGAAACAATTAAAATACAATGTGAAAATGAATATATGATTTTATACTTTGACCATAGATGCTGTACACTCTAGTCATTCGTGAGTAATTGAAAATTGCAGAAATCGTTTGCTAAAGAAAAAATGGCTTTCTATAATGTGGGCCACGCAAGTAGCATGTAGTAGTGATCAATCACACACAAAGCACTGTGCGCTCATGCATGGTTAATCATTACTACATGCTACTTTTGTAGTTTGCATGAGAGGGAGGAGGTATGTGTGCCATGTTTTAGTGATCGATCACTACTCCTAGTGATTAATGCTAGCTATTTTAAAAGCATGATTGATCTACTAAAAATCACTCATGTAGCCCTATCCATACTATGAACTTTAGTAACTGCTTAAAAAAGTCAGTTCAATTAAACTTTACAGAGTGTATTTAATGCTATCACCATTACCGAACTGTCAATTAAGTTGCAGCACATTAAAGACTGCCAAGTACTTGACGTGCCTTCTAGGGACTGCTATTTATTTAGGCTGTGCCTCAAGAAGCCTGGCTTGCCAAATCCATGTTTGCCTTACAACATCTATAAAAAGCTTCCCACCCTGGCAGAGGTATGTATGTTACAAGTATGTGTCAAACCTTTGAGGTCTGGGCTGGTCCCATTGACATTTCTCTTTAAAACTGCTAAGCATAAGTGGATTTTGTACAAGGAAGCAAATTACTGAAAAAGCCACAAGTACCATTAGAACTTACAAAATCATTCCTCTTTAGATTAAAATGAATGCAGTAAATTGCCATCATCATTTTCATGATAACAAAATTTAACTCT
Source organism: Staurois parvus (assembly GCF_062004578.1). Classification (NCBI taxonomy): domain Eukaryota; kingdom Metazoa; phylum Chordata; class Amphibia; order Anura; family Ranidae; genus Staurois; species Staurois parvus. The sequence goes on from NW_028317802.1 coordinate 14,319,635, forward strand.
AGTCACATAAATGCCATGTGCATGATTTCAAAAAGAATTTCAGCAAATAGAAACTTTTGATTTTTTTTTTTTAATTAATAATTTAAGATACTCAAGGTTTTGTATAATGGCCTCTTTAGCTACAGTATATACTCAGCCCATCTCTGTTCATTTCCTCCAACCAAGGATATTGTTCTTATTTCTAATGGCAATGACTATTATTCTCTCTTAAAGGAGCAGGTAGTTTTTTTCACTTCCAGCAAAAAACAAAAATATTTTATTTATAGTGGAGCCATGCAAATCAGCCCGTGACTGAATAAGACCAAAATCTGCTGGTATATAGTACAGAAGTATCAGCAGAAAACCTGCATTACGTTGTAGAAGGACTGCATGAAGCTTTCTAAATATAATTTAATATGTATGGTACATATTTCCAATAGATAATCTTCTTTAAAAACTCACCCCCCACACTGACCTTCCACTGCCAAGTTTGTTTTTGGTCCCTTATCCACTCAGAATTTTCAGTTAAATTAGTTTCCCTCCTGTTGTCTCTAGGGATCATGCATACAGGTCAGAGACCAGCTGGATGACAGAAAGGATGCCTGAACCTGAGAGAGGCACATTTGAGGCCATCCATACACAAATAGATTTTTTTTAATTCAACTTGTAGGCAGAATGAAAAAACCTAATGAAAACTGTCATCTACACTATAGAGCTTGAACAGATGAATCCCCCTGCTAGGCTAATATATTCTAGCAGCAAGCTGGTGGTGGCCATCAGAATACCCAAATAATGGCTGCATCTGATTGCATGCAACAGATATACAGCCAATAAATTGTTCACCTGGCTCCTTCGATTTTTAAATCAAAGGATGTTGCCAAAAGGGCCACTCATTAACTGAAATTTGGCCAGTTCAGAAACAGAATAAAATTTACACGGTCACCTTTGATAGCATAGCTGCCAAACATAAAAGACACTTGAACACAGCACAATGATTTTTTTGTTTGCTTTATCCTCAAGTAGGATCTCATAGCAGCGGGACCTGTTGGTACATTTTCAGCCATCAGTGGTTGATGCGGTTTAGCACCTTGGTTTCTTTTTTGTACATATCTGCTGAAGGAATCCTTCAATGTACAGTTGCAAGAAAAAGTATGTGAACCCCTTGGGATTACATGGAGTTTTGCATGAATTGGGCATAAAATGTGCTCTGAACGTCATCTACGTCACAACAATAGAAGAACACAGTCTGCTGCACATAATACTACACAAACATTAGATGTTGCCATGGTTTAATTGCACATAACATGTAAACATTCACAGTGCAGGAAGGAAAAAGTATGTGAAGCCCTAGCTTAATGACTTCTCCCAGAGCTAATTGGAGCCAGGAGTGAGCCAACCTTGACTCCAATCAGTGTGATGATATTGGATGTGTTGCTGACAGCTGTCCTGCCCTTAAAAAACACACACCTGTTTTGGGTTTACTGGTTTCAAGAAGCACTGTCTGATGTGAACCATGCCTCGCAGAAAAGAGCTCTCAGAAGACCTACGATCAAGAATTGTTGACTTGCATGAAGCTGGAAAGGGTTACAAAAGTATCTCCAAAAGCCTTGATGTTCATGTGTCCATGGTAAGACAGACTGTCTACAAATGGAGAAAGTTTAGCACTGTTGCTACTCTCCCTAGGCGTGGTCGTCCTGTAAAAATGACTGCAAGAGCACAGCGCAGAATGCTGCATGAGGTAAAGAAGAATCCCAGAGTGTCAGCTAAAGACCTACAGAAATCTCTGGCACATGCTAACATTTTTGTTGACACATCTACAATAAGGAACACATTAAACAAGATGGAGTACATGGGAGGACACCACGGAGGAAGCCATTGCTGTCCAAAAAGAATATTGCAGCACGTTTGAAGTTTGCAAAAGAGCACCTGGATGTTCCACAGCACTACTGGCAAAATATACTGTGGACAGATGAAACCAAGATTGAGTTGTTTGGGAAGAACACAACACTATGTGTGGAGAAAAAAAGGCACAGCACACCAACATCAAAACCTCATCCCCACTGTAAAACATGGCAGAGCGTGCATCATGGTTTGGAGCTGCTTTGCTGCCTCAGGGCCTGGACGGATTGTTGTCATTGATGGGAAAATGAATTCCAGAGTTTATCAAGACATTTTGCAGGAAAATGTACGACCATCTGTCCGCCAACTGAAGCTCCGCAGAGGATGGGTGATGCAACAGGACAATGACCCAAAGCATACAAGTAATTCAACAAAACAATGGCTGCAACAGCACAGAATACGCCTTCTGGAGTGGCCCAGTCAGAGTCCTGACCTCAACCCAATTGAAATGCTGTGGCATGACCTTAAAAGAGCGATTCACACCAGACATCCCAAGAATATTGCTACACTGAAACAGTTTTGTGAAGAGGAGTGGTCCAAAATGACTCCAGATCATTGTGCAGGTCTGATCTGCAACTACAGGAAACGTTTGGTTGAGGTTATTGCTGCCAAAGGAGGGTCAACCAGTTATTAAGTCCAAAGGTTCACATACTTTTTCCTCCCTGCACTGTGAATGTTTACATGTTATGTGCAATTAAACCATGGCAACATCTAATGTTTGTGTAGTATTATGTTCAGCAAACTGTGTTCTTCTATAGTTGTGACTTAGATGACGTTCAGAGCACATTTTATGCCCAATTCATGCAAAACTCCACGTAATCCCAAGGGGTTCACATACTTTTTCTTGCAACTGTACCCATATTTGAGTATGGCCATTACCATAGGCATTTTTTGCTAAAGAGAAATGGCTACAAATAAATAAGAATTCAAATCTGTTTCCATATAGCAGATGACAGGACTCCAACTTTTCCAACACAACCTACTATAAAATAATGTGCTCCTGAACTTCCATTTTCCTTGTAATAATGGCTAAGTAAATCAACCTCCTGAAGCATGTGCTTAAAGTGGCCCTTCACTCACTGTTGTTTGTTTTTTCCTGCCTTGTTCTCTCCTCCACTTTCATCAAGTTGTTACAATTTTTTTTATTTTTTTTGGGGGGGGGGGGTATCTATTTTTGACGGAGTGCAGCAAAGGCTTCTGCCTTTTTCACCAAACAAGAATGATGTCTCCCCCTGCACAAAACCTCCTAGGATAACCACAAACAAGAATTAACCACAGGGTATAGAAGCACTTCTTTAAATATCATGACGAATAGGGTATTTTTACATAATTCAGTGGGTCATGGATCATCAGCTTTCTGTTGCATTGGAGAGGCAACCAAAACAGTCAACACCAAAAATGTGGTCGCTATAGGGCATGGTAACTCCTAGCTCTAGCTTAGGAGGCAAGTATGCAAACAACAGATCTATTTTAGCAAGCCTTGCAGTCTTAAAAAATATGTACACGTAGGTACATTTCAGCACAGTGACAATTACTGACAAAAGCATTGTTCATAATCATCATTCAACTATTCAAATATGTCAAGTGCTTTCTGTACTGATGAAACAGTATGACGTCTAATGCCACAGCCCTGAGTCATAGTGCAATGAATGAAAAAAAACAGGTTTTGTTAGCACTGACATTTAAAGCTACACATTACTGTCAAACATTTTTTTTCAAACAATATTTGCGAAGTTACTGACCTTTTGTATACCTGGGGACAAGACACTTCTAAAGGGTGACCTATGCTCAACAATAACTGAGTGCAGAAAAGAGTACAAACCCTTAATAGTGCAATATATCTGAAATAAAAGAACAAAATGTAGCGCTTATTCTCTCACAATTAGCATAAGTTTTAAAACATTAAGTAAAAAAGTCCCTAAATTGTGACTAAATCTTCCTTAAATCACATGACTGGAAAAAGGGTGATGAACTACCCCAAAGAGGGAGAAAAGAGATCCTCCACCAACACCATACACAGCCTCTTACCAGAGGATAAGACCACAGGTCATGTGGTCTTACACAGCATATACAGACGGTCAATGGAAAGATAGGACCATATATCTTCTCCTCCTAGAGGCACCTCCACAGATCACACCACAGACATTGTACTCCAAAATAATGGCCACAAGATAGAGATGGAAATGTAAGACCATAAGGTTTCTTTTCCAAAAGGCAACTCCACGGTTTGTAACATAAATGTTATACTTCAATAAACCACCTCAGGATATTAGAATGCATGAAAAAGAGAAACAAAGGCTCCTCATGGCATAGTATTATGATAATTCAATGTTTAATAGAAGTAATGCACTTAAGGACAAACAGTAGAAAGAGCATGTGAATTTGCTATTGTTTCCAACCAACAAAATGGCCGCGGTACGTATTGTGATGACGTTAGAGGACATAGCTCTACCCTATGCGTTTCATCACGCCACGTACCGCAGCCATTTTGTCAGTTGGAAACAATAGCAAATTCACATTCTCGTTCTACTGTTTGCCTATAAGTGCATTACTTCTATTAAACATTGATTTATCATAATACTATGCCATGAGGAGCCTTTGTTTCTCTTTTTGTGCATTCCAACATCCTGTGGCTGTTATTGAAGTATAACATTTATGTTACAAACTGTGGAGTTGCCTTTTGGAGGAGAGACCTTATGGTCTTACATTTCCATCTCTATCTTGTGGCCATTATTTTGGAGTACATTTTCTGTGGTGTGAGCTGTGGATTTGCCTCTAGGAGAAGAAGATATATGGTCCTTTGTTTCCATTGACCATCTGTATCTGCTATGTAAAACCACATGACCTGTGGTCTTATCTTAGGAGGCTGTGTATGGTGTTGGTGGAGGATCTCTTCTCTCCCTCTTTTGGGCAATTCATCACCCTTTTTCCAGTCATGTGATGTACGGAAGATTTAGTCACAATTTAAGGACTTTCCTTTAAGGCCTTTTTTTATTTAATGTTTTAATATTTATGCTAATTGTGAGAGAATAAGCGCTACATTTTGTTCTTTTATTTCATTTTACCATGGTTGCCGGCAATTTTATGTTAGCTGCACTATTTTCTCTCCACAAAGACATTTAGAGCAGATTTATTTCATCATATTTTTATATAGTGCAATATAATTACTATCACACCGAGTTGAGTATAAGCAGTGCTACTACATTTTCCTATATAATGCTTCATGGCTTGAATTGATATCAGGTACACAAAATATATTAAAATGAAATACCCATAGCCTTTTTACTTGCCTGTTTTCTTCATTCATTGTCTACTCACAGGCTTAGGGAAATTGACAGGGTTTCCATGTCTGAAGTGTTATGTTACATATAAAAATGACACATGTTACACACCTTGCTCTCTGTATTGATTGTAAAAACCATATCGCTCTGGTCCAGAAGCTGACAGGAGTAGGCAATGTTAATGGCAGTTTCTTGTTTGTCACCAGTCAGCACCCAGATATTTATACCAGCTTCTCTCAAGGCAGCTATGGTGTCTGGCACCCCTTCCTGAAGTCGATCCTCTATACCAGTTGCACCTGTTAAAGGGATATAATAAGTTTAGGTATAATGTTTGTTACTAACTGATAAAGGGGAGATTCATATATGCTTATTTATTAAGTCAAAGAACACATTGGGAAGTGCAATGATCTATAGGAAGCAAACATCTTTCACAATTTTTATGGATTTAAAATGATAAAAAGAAAAAATGGACTTTTCTGGGTTGCTGCACTTTTTACAAAATTATTGCTTTTTCTTTTAACTTAGAAAACAAGCCAGTTATCATTTGTCTAACCAAGGAGGGTGAGTTTTGTTTCCAAATGTTGGGCAGTTTCCATAAGTAATTCTTCTCTATTATCTATTGCTGCTTCAGCTTCTTCCCGAAAGTTTGACCATCGCTCAAAATCTTCCTCACTTAACACCTATACAGAAAGAGAAAAAGACAGGTATTTAAAAAAAAAAGAAATAAAAAATACTTGGTATTTGTTTATGATTGAAGGATAACACACTACAAAGTGACTTTAAGCTACTCAGAAAGGAAGAGTGCACTAATGCTGGCAGTTTTAACAGAGCCCGGGCACTGTTCAGCCCCTTGGTCCAGTTCATTTATGTAGTGTGAGTGCTCTGAGCCATGACTAGCAATGGTTAAGTGTATCATGCCCAGGGCCACTTGAAAATTGTGGTCTTGGGCACAGTTCATGTGTGGTTCAGTATGGTTTGCTTCAGTGTAAGTGCACACTGTGCCAAAGAACAAAACTATCCATAGATGACTGAGCACAGAAGCAGGGGTCATTGTGATCTGGAGGTGATGATGCAAGTATGTCCGAGAACACCTAATCACTAATGTGAGTGCAGACTAGGGGAGGAAGGACAGGTGAACTGGGCCACGATTCAGTTCAGCCTAACCTATTGCGAGTGTACCCTAAAAAAAGATTTTGGCTTCTAATAGCTAATCACTAGTAATCTACCCAGGCTCAATTCACCAAATCTGTTTAGAAGTTCAGTGAACTTTGTGACAAATTCTATTGAAGTCTATAGAACTGGGCTATCTTGCTGTTATCCACGGAGCTGAGTGATGCCATAGAAGACATTTAACAAAGCTTAAAAAAATACAGTACAACAGGGAGAAGATCCTTTTATAGTAGCTTCAAGGGTGACATGGGGAAAAATCCTTTCAAATCACATGCTTTGGTGATGCTTTTAAGCTGTGTACGGTGTTATGGAATAGTTTGATTGTCACAGACAGCGTCACCAAAACTGTGATAAATATTTTGGATTTTTTTAAATATACCAATAGCACCCCACTCTGATTAATTTAAAATGTTAAAAAAGGCTTTTTTGGGTAGTTTGGGCTGTAATATCTGAATTTCTATCTATCAGTAATAAGACTGACTTGACCAGTGGAAGCAGCAGCCACAGCAGATCTCAAAACTATATGAAGATTTCCTTTTAAAACAATAAAGCTAAGCCCTCAGTGGTGTGCATATTGGACAGTGGCAAAACAGTTTAATAGGATAGTTTGTGAGGTTTTTCACCATTACCACACTGCATTCTATTAAAATTTTACTGAAAGGTCAAAACAAAGGGCAAAAAAAACCTTCAAAACTATGTCCCCACTTTCCCCAAAACCCTTTCTACTCTCATATTCCTAAAATATATTAAACTAATAGTCTTCAGGTATGTGTTTGGTGGAAATTGGCCAGCATCAGGACTGTACGAGAGCAATTGAATAGACAGCAAATACAGAGAGATCAGGTTTTTAGCTTGCAATAAACACTGTGTATAATCTGAGAAACAATAGCCACAAATATTGTTTCATGGCTGCATATTATGCAAGCAGCTTGGTTAGGCCACATCAAATTGGAGACACAAGTTAGGCTTTAAGTTAAAAAAAAACATTAGGTGATCTTAGAGACAATAGCCACAAATATTTTGAGTGCTGGAGCTCCAGAATAAGCCACCAAGTCTGAGATACAAAGCAGGATTTAACCTTCAGCAAACCATAGAAATTTTTCAGCTGTGGCCGAGCTGCAGAAACACTGTGTGGCACCTTTATATTGCTGGAGCACCAGCAAATTGCAATGCAGGATATATCCTGCACAAACATTAGAAATTGTGCAGCTGTGTGGCATCTTTAACCTCTGGGGAGGGGTGAAATATTTCTCTTGGCCATGCAAGGTGTACTCCAGGACCAACATGCAAGGGATTGTATCACTAATACCAGCCTTGTTACAGATCACCATTTTGGTTGACTCTTCAAAAGGTGCCAAAATGGTGAACATGTTGACCCATTGACACAGTAAAAAATATTCCCATCTTGTCCTCATACCAAAATCTTACAGGTACTTATTGATATCACACTGCTGCTGATGCAGCCTTTGCAGCATGGTCAACACTGAGTTTCATTGTGCAGGGGTATCGCAGATGAGGGGGTTTAGCAGCCATCTGATGTTGGCATTGCATTTCTGCATTTCAAATGAATGGGCTGCCCTACTGCAATGCATGGTAAGGTAAAAACTTGCAGCTGCACATGTGCTCTGCCACATCACACAGATGTGAACCTAGATTAAATTAAATGAATGAATAAATGCCATACTTGCCTTTTTAGCAATGCACAACGTTCTCAGGCCATCCCTTGCATACCAGTCTAGGTGCCTTTGGGTTCTTGAGTGTATTTTCCGCAGTTTTTTTTCATCATTTACATTCGCTGAAAAATATAATATGACAAAATAATAAATCAAGGTTTCAAGCCCATTACTACATATATAGTGTTTGTAAATTTTTTCTAATTTTTCTGTATTCACCCAACACTAAACTGTGAAAGAAACAAGCTGAGCTGACTACTGTAGAATATTTGTGGCCCCTTTTTTCATATATATTTTTTTTTTTAATTTTAACATGGTAATTTAATTCTACTGTTATCCTACTTTCCTGTCCTAGGGTAACAACGGTACTAAACAGCATTGTCACCCAAGGACAGCAAATGTGTTAGAAATAAGTAATGCTGTGTTAGGACTACATAACATCTCAGCCCTGTCTTCTACATAACAGTGGGAGGTATTTTGTAGTCCACAGAGATATCAGGAAACAATACTAAATGATAACAGTTCAGGGGCTGAGAGAATAGTAAGTTATCAACTCACAAGATTTCTGGCTGGATGAACATGTATTTTTTTGCACTTGTCAAACAAATATAACAAAATGCTTTCAAATATATTTAACAGACCGAAAAAGAGCAAATAAGAAAATTTATTGTTCGTTTAGTTTTTACATTCAGAACATTTTAAGCTTTCCTGGAGGATTTTAAGGCATGCCTATCTCAAAGCCCAACCAAACTTTTAGAATAAATAAGGTAAATACATTCCAGGTGTGGCAAAATAAAGTGTTTAAAGACTTCAGTTTCATTTTCTTTAGAAAGAAGCCACATCATGAGTAGAAAACCCCACCAGACTGCTGCAGAGGAGGACCCTTTCTATCTTTGTTATCAGTGGTTTATTTACTGAGGTCGGGTACACCTGCTATATAGTAATGGCCAGAGGTTTCTAATCAGCAAGGGGTATAAACTTTGCTGATTGTACAGTAGGTAAGTCTGTAGGGACCTTGCTTACACACAGAGAGCAAGGATCCTTCTCTATGGTATGCTAGCAGGGCACAGACTTTGGCTGAAGGAAATTTCTAAATGACGTAATTTGTACAACTTTGAAAACCTTTTGTTTTAATGCACCTAAAATGCCCTGATTTAACTAAAAGCTCAATTAGTTTTAAAGCTGAACCCTAGGCAGATTTAAAAACACAAAATTTAATGCAGTTGTGTTTGCCTTAAAAACCATAAATTGGATGACTGGTGACATATCAAGACAGATTCAGGTAATTAAGCTAGCAGTATGTAAAAATTCAGACAGAAGGAGAAACAGTTTACGAGACAATCAGGCTCTGTTACCTGCAACTGTTCTGATAGGGAACGTGGTGACATGAGAAGAGAGCAGATTGAGAAAAGCCGATGAATTATCAATGTGTTGCTGCTATTTCACTCTCTGTTCAGCAGGCAGAAGGGCAAGGATGTTTCACCATTGTATTCCTTAAATCTAAGGGGTCTTTCACACAGGCTTTCTTAAGCATGCAGCTCTATCGGCAGGCTGACTTAGGTCCATTTAGAGGCGCCTACATCCGAGTCCAGAGCACCGAAGCGCAATGGATCAGAGGTAGCCTGATGTAAACGAACAAGTCTACCCATGTCCTCTGTGTGAAAGTGGACACAAACTGAACTGGCATAGATGTAGAAAAAAAAACTGATATCCATCCCATTTAGCTCGGATTTAGCATTGGATCTGTTCCCTGCTGATTAGAACAGAGTGACTCCGTGTGAAAGAGGGTATTTAATAATTTTCCTACAATTCATCTTTAACAGGGATGTATAATCTTACCAGAGTTTTTTTGGTCATCCTTAAGACATTATTCTTGCTTTACTGCATAAGGATAAAGCAACATCCTCTAAGGAAACTATGTACAAGTATCTATCTCAGTAGTTCCTCTCAGTTGAAAGAAGCAGTAGTCCTACTTCCATGATGTTCTCAGAAAACAGAACATCTCAAAATGGGTAAAGTTACCAGCCATTCCTTACTCATCAGTTTAGGGATGTAAGGTTATGGCAGGACTTATGTCTGATGAAAAAAGGGTATAAGCAGGATACATTTAAATGGAACAGTTCTGGACAGTAGACAACTGCAGTGAAAGATGGTTAAAATGTTCAAATGATTGAATACAAATGAAAATATCTATGGTCAAATACTGTATGTAAAATATGGAAATACTTTTTCTTTACAGATAACATGATATATTTCCTACAGTCATGTAACATTTTAAAGTGGACATTAATATACCTCTGGCAGGGTCATCTAGTATATCCATGATGACAGAATCTGCTCCTTTAGTGTACACAATAATTTCTCTTGTTATAGGATGACGAACTACCACTGACATTCTTTTTCTGACAGAGTCAAAACCCAAAGTGTATAAAAGTTCAAATGTGAGTAGTGTCCCCTGTGGTAGTCGCACTGTGACCTGGTCTGGGGTGCGTGACATTAGGGTAAAGCTATATGCTCTAGCAGCATGAACCAATGCAGCCTCGTCAGGACTTTCTGCTTCATAACAGAATTCATCTTCTATATGGAATGGAGCAACAGCGGCCATCATCTCCTCAATACAGTTGTCATTGCTGTTTTTGCTTATTGAAGAGTCATCTTTTCCACTGCTTTGGTTTTCATTTTCTCCATTGCTAGTATGGGACATGTTGTCAGGGCTAACTTTATTTTTCTTTGAGCTTGATGGAGTCGCAGGGTCAGAACTAGATGGAGTAGAGTTAGAAGACTGACTTAGCCTTAGTAATTTAAGCCTCTGAAAAAGATGCTGGAACTTCTCTAAAGATGAAGCTGATGGCTTTAGCAGTGGAGCCATTGTAACCTGGAAAAAACACAATGAATGGCAAATTAATCAAATAAATATAAAGTAATCTAAAATACAAAGATGGAACCTGCAAAACAATGAAATATGTATATGTTTTAGTAGCAAAAATCACTAGGCAGCTTTACACCTACGTATGTGTAACAATGTATTGTGTATGCACGTTGCTGTGCTTTGCCACACGTCATCACAACATAGATAGATAGATAGATAGATAGATAGAGAGATAGATGGATTAAGATATATATGTAAATAGATAAAATTAAAGTAACACATCAGATCTCAATGGGGAAAAATATCATGCTGAATATCTATACTGATATGGACTGGGTAATGTGTTAAGAACATAAGGATGCCCCATCGTTTGATGGAAATGAAAATTATCAACCTAGAGAGGACTGAATTCAAAGACACCCCAAAATTTAAAGTGAAAAAATGATGAGGCAGGCAAGTCCATTTTGCTGAAATTTCATTGCAGCAACTCAAGATGGTACTGCATAGTTTGTATGGCCCCCACGTGCTTGTATGCATGCCTGACAATGTTGGGGCATGCTCCTAATGAGACAACGGATAGGGTCCTGAGGTATTTCCTCCCAGATCTGGAACAGGGCATCACTGAGCTCCTGGACAGTGTGAGGTGCAACCTGGCAGCGTCGGATGGAACCGAAACATGATATCCCAGAGGTGTTCTATTGGATTTAGGGCAGGCAAGTGTGGGGGGCCATTCAATGGCACCAATTCCTTCATCCTCCAGGAACTGCCTGCATACTCTCACCACATGAGGCCTTGTTGTGCACCAGGAGGAACCCAGGACCCACTGCACCAGCATAGGGTCTGACAATGGGTCCAAGGATTTCATCCCAATAGTTAATGGCAGTCAGGGTGCCATTGTCTAGCCTGTAGAGGTCTGTGTGTCCCTACATGGATATACCTCCCCAGACCATCACTGACCCACCACCAAAACAGTCATGCTGAAGAATGTTACAGGCAGCATAATGTTCTCCTGGCTGTCACATGTGCTCAGGGTGAACCTGCTCTCGACCGTGAAAAGCACAGGGTGCCAGTGGTGGACATGCCAATTCTGGTGTTCAATGGCAAGTGCCAATCGAGCTCTATGGTGCCAGGCAGTGAGCACAGGGCCCACTAGAGGACATCGGGCAGGTCCATTTTGTAGAACTCTGGCAGTGCTCATCTTGTTCCTATTTGTACAAAGGAGCAGATACCAATCCTGCCAATGGGTTAAAGACCTTCTACAGCCCTGTCCAGCTCTCCTAGAGTAACTGCCTGTCTCCTGGAACCTCCTCCATGCTCTTGAGACATTGCTGGAAGACACAGCAAACCTTCCGGCAATGGCACGTATTGCTGTGCCATCCGGGAGGAGTTGGACTGCCTGTGCAACCTCTGTAGGGTCCAGGTTTCGCCTCATGCAACCAGTAGTGAAACTGACCCTAGTGCCAAATGCAAAACTAGTGAAAAACAGTCAGAAAATATGAGTAGGGGAAAAAATGTCAGTGAGCTCCACCATTCCTGTTTTAGGGGTCCACTCATTGTTGTCCATCTAGTACACCTGTTAATTAATTCCAAAGCAGCTGAAACTGATTAACAACCCCCTCTGCTACTTAACTGACCAGATCAATATCCCAGGAGTTTATTATATTATTGTTATTATTATTATACAGGATTTATATAGCTCCAACAGTTTGCTCAGGGCTTTACAATATAATTGACTTGATGCTATACTCTGATTAAAAAGTGTTCCTTTAATTTTTTGAGCAGTGTATATATATATATAAACCAACAGTGAACAGACACATCGCAATGCATGTAAGAAGGAATATATGCACTGTGAAGTGGTGCATTTGAAAAAAAAATCAGTCAGGTATACTCTTTTTGTTTGAAGATGCTCATTAATGTCCACTGAAAATGAACGAACATTGTACTGTAGAGTGCATTGACAGGACAAAATATGGGCATTAATGCACACATAGTTGTTAATGAACCCTATTAAACATATTAATAATCCCATTATTTGTGCCAATATATGGAGAGTTTTATATGTCGCAATATTAAAAAGTCACATTTGCAACTCATAGTGTACACTTCTTGTTGAGCACTGAATATCTACAGTATAAATCCAGAGTTGCAACACAAAATTAACTTATTTACCAAAATACACGAGTCAATTACAGTGAAAGTGCATTTCACTTTCCAATTGTTTAAAGAGACACATTGGACTGAACTGTTCTCTAGATTACGCTGTATCTAGCCAAGTATCATGTTACAATTTGTACCACTTTTTGTATAATGTTTCCGCACTTATGAGTGCAGCTATTGCACATCAATTGAAATGATTATTTTAATAGTAAATATACATTAATGATATGCTGTCATCACAATTTTCAAGAAAGGGGGCAAAGTGAGAAATACAAATTATAAATATATTGTCTTTTTTAGCTTTATAATCTTTGCCAGCTAAATCCTAATCATGTTTAATATAAAACTAGCAGCTCTTTTTATCTAGAAGGAACAGGGAAATCAATACAGATATTTCATAAAGCTGAAGGATCACTGGCTCCTAATCAATTTAAATAAAATGCACAGTATATATATATTTTTTTTGCATTTCAAGTGTTATTTCTCGAGAAAACTTTCCCATACTTCAAAAATGTTTCTGTAAAAGTTGTTTCAACCAAATAACCATTACTTGTGACTTTCATTTCACCCTGTCCTGTAAATAATAAAATAGCCAATTTCATGATCTATATAGGAATAAACTTTAGACACATTTCCAGCAACCTGTATTTACTGTCCTCATTCTCCCCAGTCCTTCTGATTCACTGCCAGACTATGCAACATTCCTTCTTTAAATTCCAACTTGTTGAGGAGGTAGAGACATGTACAGACTATGAAATGCTTCCCCACTGGACATCATTTAGACATGGCAACTGGTTACTCAGCCGCCATTCGTAGCATTAAGGGGAAGCATCAGGTGTGTCACCGTTTCCCTATACTTGAAAGTGCTGATATCTGATTGTTTCTTGGATGGTCTGGTTGTTGCTTGAGGAAAAAGTACTGACTCCCTATGATCCCTCCTGTAAAGTGAACCTATTACTTTGCCTAGTATGTCAAAGAGTAGGTTTACTTGAATATTTATTCCAAATAAATGGCAGCCATTTGGATAACTCTGATGTCTATATGGAGAAGAGTTGAGGTTTGTCAGGTTACTATTCCTATTTTTGGTCCCCACTGGGGAACATTTTAATTACCTCTTGTCCAGACAGAACTAATACATGTTTTAAAAGGAGCTTTGTTTTAATGTTTTTTTGTTTTATTTTTGTTTTTGTTTAATTCCAGTAATAACCATGTCCCAATCAATGTAAGGCCTTTTAGATTTTAATGTATTTCAATATGACTGGATTGGAGTATAGGCACATTTATGGCTGTTACAGAGTAAAGTTTTTTGGTTTCTATAAATATCATAGGTTTATGGCTTGCTTGATTATGAAATACTTTGCTATTTATGACTCCTTGTTTGGCTCCCAAGATAAAGGCGTTTTTCATTCTATGCTAGAAGTCTAGATTTTCAGTCAGGGGCAGGCAAGAAAATTGGTAAACATTTTTGTTCTCTTTTTTGGGTAAATGCACTGTAATAATTATAGTGAATGTTATTTGGCATCATCAGCTGGGATCTATGCTGAGTAGCATGTTTGGGTGTAATTCTCTATTTCTACATATAGCAGTTTTAAAAATCCAGTCTTTCAAATAATGAGGTAGATCAGCTACATTTGATGTTTCACCAAGGCAAAGTTTATCCTTTCTTTGGCAATTTCCTGTTGGCATTCAAACATTTTTTGCCTTTTATGAAATTACACAATATGAAATGGGCAAAAACACAACACAGGAAAATAAAAATTAGAATATCAGTGTAACAATGGTCAATAGTGATCATCTCTGCCCTAGCCTGATTTACCACTTTATGTCAAATAGACACCCTCCATCATCTTTAATTTTACAAAAAAATGGAACATAGTGACCATAAGCCTTATTGACTGAGGCTGGAAAGAGTGGGGGGCTTGTGTAAGGCTAAATATTTCAAGGAAACCTAACGAGAGTTAGGGGATGCCATTAGTAACCACCTAGAAATGGTCCTATAATATTTGGCCTCAATACTATCATCATCACTGACCTACAACAAGCATGCAAATGTAAGTAATAAGTTTTATTAAAATTACTAATTTACATACTTGATCTGGGTCATTTACTCTAATTATTGAAGCATTTGCATCAGCATAATAGCTAGGCCAATCATTTCCAAAGGAAGTCAGTAATGGCAGTCAATGATTTTTTTTTAGCATTTCAGGTATCCAAAAAGAAAGAGGAAATCAACCCTTATCTTTTTAAATTTTGGCTAAAGTGAAAAAGTACATCCTCTGATAAGTGTTAATTAGTTGGCTGTGACCCCTCACTTCCTACCCTGTGACCAGAGGAGGAGTGAGAACTTTGTCTGGGGGATAAACCAAAGTATAACACGATGCTGCCTTGATCATTGGATATGATTAAATTAAATGTGGCAATTGTCCTAAAGGATATGAAGGGTTTTTAAAATACCCTTTTACATACCCATGCTGTTTGCAAAGGATACATTTTAAAAGGATTATGTAATTTATGAGCTAAACAAGATGACCACTGATGTGTAAAAATTATTTGCATGGAAGTTACAAAATGCCAGTTAACACTTTAAAGCTCATATTGTCATGTACTGACTTTTGTTGCATGCAGCATGTTAAACCGACCATTTCAAATGCATGGGCTAAAACGCAGTGAGATGCATACAAAAAAAAAATTAGGCAGGCTGCATTATTTCTGCAGTACAACAAACAATAGACTGTGTTACACCACACGTGTATTTTTAAGGAGCATTGGGCTGAAATTCACAAGGAATGGCACCACAACATGGCAGTTAGCATTATTGGTAACACAATGGTGGGAATCAGCCATGAATTTAAAAAAATGCCATTGTTACAAATAAACTGTCACTTATGCCAGTTCTTGCTCCACTAGACCACCATATCTTATTTGTAATGTTCCAAAGAGTAGATGCTCCCTTGCCCCAGCTTATGCTGCCTGTGACACACAAAACATTGATGTTAGCTGAAATTCCATGCCCTTTTCCTTGGACTGTATTCTCCATATATTCAGTCTAAAAATCCACTAGGGTTAGTAAAAGACTCACTGGCTCCTTAATAGATTCTCCATAAGGCATAAATAACAGATACTGGAAACAGGCTGGGATGACAAGGATACACTAGACGTCACTGGGAGAGTAAGTGGGGGAAAATCTCAATTTATAGAGAGACATCAAAGTAAAAACAAAAACACACACATACGCGCACACACACACACAGAAAAAAAAAAAAAACAGCTTAAGTGTTACTTTCATGCTAGGTTCACAATAGAATCTTGGGAGTGCATGTTTTTACGCTTTTTTTTTTGGTGATTATTTTTGGGTGCATTTTTCGCACTACATGCATAAGGCATCTCAATGGGATGCCCTAGGTGTAACAAGTGTGCGCTAGAAGCTCTTGCACCTTTTTTAGGCATTGAGCTTCATCCAACTTCTTGCTGCGTGTGAAGTGCCATTAATGAATGTCATCACAAGCAGGACATGTTTTTCACACCTACTGTGAAAGCACATGGAACCATGTGCTTTTGCACACTTTCATGGAATGCTTAGATGTGAATGCAGTCTAAACAAAAAAGTAGGAAGATATATAATAAGCATAAAGCAAAAATGTAGCCAAGCACAGTGCACTTAACTATCATGTTTATTTTTGTGCTACTAAAAAAGAAAAATATAAAGGAATTTTCAGCCCACAATTCAGCCCTCTGTCTAGAGTGATACTACAAGAACAAAACTAGACATGCAAATGCCCATCGGGCTTACCCTCTGCCTTGGTTCTGTTGCTGTGGAGACCACTACTGTATTACAAATGGCTAACGCCAAGAAAAAATCGATGTAGGGAGAAACTGAAGGTCTGGCGCCGCTCTGTGCCTTAATGGGAGATAGAGCTTCAATTTGGACTGATGCTTCTCTGACCTTCTTTAACAGCATCTGATCTGGGGTCACGTCTTTTTCCTGAAACAGAAAAGAAAACTCTAATTAATCCTGCTTTCTCATCCTTTTCAGACTGCCCTCATTCAGAGACATAGTTGAACAAATATAAACAATAAAAGCCCTTTTATTTCCCCGATGGAGCTTTTAAAACTTCTACCGGTGAAAACAAATTGGCTTCTTGATCTGTTAAAATAACTAGTGTGCGGAGATGCACAGTAGAAAACATATTGCAGGAAAATGAGTATTTCAGGACAAAGAATTCTGAGTGCAGCTTCCTGTGTACTTTTCCTGCATGAACTCTGTGTTCATTTTTTTTTACTATATCCCCAATTAGTAGCATTTGTCCTGTAGCTGGCATCTGGTTACACTAGATTTCATTACTCTTCTGGAACTTGTCCAGGCGTTGCAGTTTGTTTTTAGAACAGATGTTATTTTTATATATTTGATAATTAAAGGAATGACACCATCCACTCTAGTATTGCAATATTAAAATGGGTAATGCTGACCCAGAGGAAGCCAATTTGCAGTGGATGAAAAATAATCTTTTCCAATGCTCATCTGCTGTTGTTGCTGATGAGATTCTGTGGCATACTATATCTCAGATTCAGAAAAGATGTATTTTTACCGTTGGTAAGTATATATTTATGGATTAAACTATACATTTTTACAAGGCAGGTTTGTGTTTTTCAAATAATAAACAGCAATTCGTGGGTGCAGAATATAGTTTAAACTATGAGAAAAAATATTTTTTTTCTGAGCATACTTGGACATATTCTCATCAGGCTGAATCTGCTGCCCTTGTCAGAGCTTAAGAATTTATATTGGAACTACTTATGCAGCCAAGGAATTTGTAATCCTCTAAAGCCATACTTGTGAACCAGGCACTGAAAGCACAGCTACGTCCTTGACCTGTACTGCATCACCGCTTGGTCAAGAACACACCTGCTGACTGGACAATGAATGAGCAGCACCTCACAGATAAGTCATCATTCTGCTCTTTTTGGTCTCTGCTTCTGTCAGCCCTCCTTTTTTTGGGTAACTGTATAGGGGTTTACATGAGGCTTATAACAAGGCAGATTCAAGTCCTTAAATTAGTAAATGTAAAAATACATTTTAAAATGATAGTAAAGGATTATTTTTTTCTCTTAAACATGTCATACTTAACTGTCCCCTGCCGGTGCTCCAGTGCCTGCCCTCCTGCCAATTCCCTTCATAGCAAGCAGCTTGCTATGGGAGCACCCAAGCAGGCTTGCTCCTGAGCCGCTGCTGTGTGTCCATTCACACATGGAGTGAGCACAGCTCAACCCCTCATCATTGGCTCACTGGCTATGTTTGACACTAGCAGGAGCCAATAAGGAGAGAGAGCCGAAGCTCTTGTGCACATCACTGGATCGAGATCAGGCTCAGGTAAGTTTTAGCAAGGGGTGGGGGCGCTGCTGAACATGAAGGTAAAATATTTTGAGCCTTTACAAACTACTTTAAATACTTCTAAAGTCAAAATGTTTATTTTTATTTTTCAACAAAGTACAGAATGTTTAAAAGTGCTATCTGGTTATTTTTGGCATCCTGCGTACCAACAGGAAGATTTCCAACCCACTTTCTGGCCTGAAGTCACAACAAAAAGTGAGAACAATATCCACATAATTATGTGCACTGTTCCCTGTGGTGTGTCCAGGGCAAGGAACAGAATCTTGACACCCGGTATTCACTGAAAGTGGGTTGAATGACACTGCCCCAGGGGCGTACTGACCATTTGGAGACTCGGGCACTGCCCGAGGGCCGGGGTCAGTAGGGGGCACCATGAGATGCACCTGGTACCTTTTTCATAGGCTTTTTTGAGTTTGGGCAAGGATACAGGGGCCCCATGATCCCCTATTGCCTGGGGGCCCATGGGTTGTCAGTCCACCCCTGCACTGCCCTTCATTAAATCTGGAAAATCCTCATTGCTGGATTGGCAAGTCTGTAGGGGACAGCACCAGAGATTGATATAACAACTTGCGTTGTTTTCTTATATATTCAAGAGGGTGGGCAGGGGCTTTTACATTTTGTGCCCAAGCTAGCACTGGCCTTTAATAAATGTATACCTGAATTAATTATTGCTTTTCCATCTTAATGGGAGTTTAATATTAAATTTTGAGATTGCTGTTAATGTTTTTTTTTTCACCAAAAGGACTACCCTGGAACTTATCATACTTACGTAAATAAGGCCTGTTGCTAAAACACACTAATACATTTACCAATACTACAGAAAATATTTTACACATGGACAGCACAATTGCTCTGTATTAATACATAAAAATCTAACTGACTCACCTGCTTATTCATTTTTCACATAATTTTATTTTCTCTAAGTAAACCTTCAGGAAATGTGTGAGCAGATAGGGTCCCAAGATGTTGTTATGAATTTACAACAGGAAATATACGGTATATAATTTGCATTTCAGATTCCCAGTTATTGTGTTGTGGCTATTATTTTTATACTTGCAGCAATGCTTTCTGCTGCAATGTAATGCTTCACTTGCCATATAAATCTTTCTGCCTACCCATCCAATTAGAGATATCTGCAAGCCAAATAATTATTCATGCATTTGCTATGCATCACATAAGGCGTCTCTTTTTGCCAATGTGTAAGTTCAGGTGGAAAAATGCACAAAGTATACTTTCTATTATTATTTATGCTATTCAAAGTCTATTGCTGGACACAGATTTGTATTGTACACTTCAGAAACACTGGGATAGTCCTGTGAGAAATTGCACTTTTAACAAATTGAGAAAAAAGAAAAATCATATGTGTGCAAGTTGAAGAAAACAAACCATTGTTCTAGAACTTGTAAACAGGGAAAAGAAAAAATACAGGTCAATTGCTTGTTGAAGTGCATGCTTTCACATATGAAGATTCAAAACGCCATATTTTTGTATGTCCATGTGCATTTGGAATATTTTTTCATATGTATTAAAAATCTTGAAATAGCAAGCTATAAAAAAATAATCTTAAGGGTTTGCTGAAGGTTAAATGTTTGGAGAATAGTGTGTGCGTCAATCATTCCTGTTTACACAGCTTTACAGATTTGTCTTTTGCTCTTTATACTATTGGCCTTGATATTGGTAGAGATACATTGTAGCATAATAATATTAAAGAGAAGTGGAAGAGAGAAAATTGGAGGAGCTGGTAGTAGCAGACGTTCTTCCAGAATAAGAAAGCATGTTCATTCTGAGTTTATCTCCTTTATAATACTAGAGTGCAAAATATAGTATTATTATATACAGTAGGTAGTAAATACACATTACTGTTTCTAACAGGGGTCATGTAGAATATACTCCCTCCACACAACTAGTATTGAAAATAATTTTTCTAAACATTGCCTTTTCATTTTTGGCAGATAAAATAATAATTTTAAAATAGGATCCAGAGTGGGGTAGGGTTAGAACCTCTATCACCATCATATTGCTGTCTGTCACAATCAGGGATTTCCCAGAGACACTCTAGAAAGTGAGAAGAGAAGAAGAGAAAAAGATGTTCCATAGCAAGATTTCACTGTATTCCAGTTTCAAACGTAAAATGTTTGGAAGTTTCCTTTATTAATATAGACAGTGACTTTGCAGGCACTCACTTCCAATAGTGTTGTATGCAGTACATGTTTTTTCCTTTTATATTATTGTTTTTTAATTATTCCTTTTACACTATTGCAAGCATGAGTGCCTTGCATGATTAACTGAGTATTGCATTGGTGGTGGTGGGGGGGGGAGAAGATAGCTCTTAAATACTATTTGAAGGGTATTGTGCTAATTGCAGACAAGTGATGTTTGGACTCTAGGTGATCAGAATTTTCTGGGCTTTTTTTTAACGGAGAAGGTCTACTTAGGATGAATGTTTGTCTAATTGAATAGGAGGAAACAGACATAGAAGTGAACAACCCTTATTAATAAGATATACACATAACACTACAAATTGAGCTGGTAAATTTGTAGTCTGTTACATAATGGTTGGATTTATTTACCATTTAATTTCTATTTTTGGCATGTTTTCAGTTGTGGATGTTGTTATAGTGGTTATTAAGGTAGGTGACAGTGCAAGGCCATGCAATTGTGAAAATGTAGGGCAAGGTGACATGGTTCACACAGAGGCAGAGTGCAGGGCTCCAGAATGTCAGTTCTGAGTGACGAAAGGTGGTTTTTCATCTTTCCTCAGGTTTTGTAATTCCTGAATTAAGGTCTTGAGCTCGGGGACTTTGAAGTGCCTTGGGTGGTAAGAGGTCTCCAACCCAGTGTTGAGGTTTTGCCAAAGGCCAACAAGGTGTGTTTCCAGGTGCACACAGCCCTTATAATCGGGGCTTGGGCATAACTCAGGGCTCCATAAAGAGGTCATGTCAACAAGATTCCAACCTTCCCAATGAGTCAAAGAGGCTGCTCAGAATAGCTAGTGATTGTATGTCTGCACAGTACAGGTGCAGTTGCTGACAGAGCAGCAGGGATCTGCAGGAGAACTGGGGTGTCAAAGGAACCCCTATTTAGAGGTCAGGAGTGGGTCTGTACAGCATGGTGCTGTGACTAAAGGCTGAGTGAGCCAAGAGCACCCACAGAGCTGGGTGATATAGTTGGAGGGACTCTTAAGAAGAGCAGTGATGCTGCTGACAAGCAAGCCAGGTCGCTTGAAATTTTTCATGTTGACTGTTCATGTTGATGGTGGAAACCTCTGCATGGGCAACTGATTTCTGTGTGAACTGCTCCATTCTGTTTAATAAAACTGAGCTGCAATGCCCTAAAATACAGTTTGGACTGGCGCAACTCATTGAAAAATGCTTCTATCCCATGAGCATATTTGGCCCAACACCGCAGGTCACATATAGTGAATTTCATGCTTTAATAATTTTTTTTTTAAAAATCCCCTTTGTTTTGCGCCAGTGGCAAACACCAGGACAACAAGGAAGGGAGTCTCCCAAACAGGGATGCAGACTGCGATAATGCTACATCCAAGAGTTTGAATAATTGCTCTGGTTGGAATTTCACTTTTAGCACATTGTGAAGATGTTGCAAAATGCAATAGTATCCCTTTTTCACAAGTGTAAATCAACATAATGACCTGCCGCGCATGAATTAAATATGTGAATGGATTTTTTAAACTTTTAATTTGAATCTCGTGGTACTGTGTTGTTTACAGATACCCAACATAAATGCATATGTTATTCAATGGGTCAACATACTGTTTTAGTTTTTTGTATGTGTCTATACTTACAATACTAGTGTAATACACGTTTTTTTCCTGTGCCTCTCATAAACCTGCACTATACCTTGGATTTGGTGTGTGCATTCTGGATTGGTAGCATTAGTTGCAGTAAGTTTTTATGAGTTGAAAATTTACTTTTTGTAACATCTGTCACAGGGGTTAAGAAAGGACCATTAGCAAATTAGTAACTTCCCAAAAAAGATGAATATTGCCCCAGTTGTACATGCTAGCGACGATCCATCAAACAATTAAAACTGCAATGTGGAAGATAAAACTAATTTGTAAATACGGTTACAGTACAATGACATTATACATAATTAATCAAGTTAAAATGCTGTAGTTCCTCATACATGACTTGTATAGTCAATTGTGCACTGTATAAATGTCTGACTTTGGCTTGTTAACTTAGAAGCACTTAATTTAGCAACGTGCTATTCATTCACAGAAAGCCTTTTAATTACATAATGGAGATAAAAGGATTCTTGTGAATGCAGACATGTGCTTAGAGGTTTAAAGGGAAAGAGTCTATACCCACTAATATAGGCTTGGTTTAATTAAAAGATATATCACGATTAGCTGCTTTATTGTAAATGTTCTCTGGAGACTACGCACATTCTGAGTGTATCAAGAACAAAATTATAAAAATCTATATTATTGGTCTCAGTGAAGGGAGTGTCTTATAGGATGATGTAAAAAAAAGTAAATTGATTCAGAAATTGAACTATGCACGAATTCTTGCTTGTATAGGTGAATTTTATAACAAATAACTTGAAAAAGCAGATAACAGATGCACGGACAGCAAGACAACTGACTTATATGCACAAACATCCTTCAAGATAATTATGTTTATAATACCTTCCACCACAGGTTAGGTCCACCCACTATCGATACTTTCCCAATTCTGAGTTGACCTCAGTGGGCTGGCCAGATTCTCTCTTTTCTCATTGTGGACAGAATATCCTAGCTACCTAGCGATGGCCATAAGAAAGCCCAAAGTTGATAATTTTTTTCTGGATTCCACAGATATTGAACAATTTACAATGTAGAAAATGAACACTTCACTTCCAATTGTATGTTGTGGGCAGGAAGAAACTGCCCCCAACTGGTCCAGCAATGTATAAACCCCCCCCCCAAAAAAAACTATTTTAATCAATACCTAGGCTAATGGGGAACTGCACCTTTGAAGACACAGTCCCAATTAAGTCCCTGTTCCACCTTTTGCAGCAATTTTGTACATGCAAAACTATACAAACCTGTGCCTCAAACCTTTTTTTTTAGTCAAATCACCTTTTAAAATTGTGCACAATCATGAGGATGCCCCATTCTAAATTGTACAAACTAAACTAATAGTTTTACAGAATGCAGCAAAATTAACACAGGTAGGACACCCACTATTAGAAGTGACTTCTTCTTTAAAACCTAATCCACCTTTGTACACTGGTACTGACTAGCATTCAAATGTCTCTTCTCCTTCAATTTCTCTCCCTCTTTCAGCTAATGTGACCCCAGTGTTGACAGAAAGAGACAGGGGATCGCAAAACAAGGTTGGTGTGCAGGCCCCTGATGTCTTTCCTATCAACCAATGATGTCACAAAGCCAGCGGCTAGAAGGTGATAATGATGCACAATGAACATCTGTGGCTTTGTGTAACTAAAAGGTGAGCTTGATCCAGCAACTGGCTTGAATACAATTTTAGGGAAATTTTTAGACATTTTGCTAAGGCACCCCTGTAAAAAACCTGAAGGTGCCCCAAGATGCCTGAAAAAGGCTGCTATACCTTGTGAAGATATCCTGCAGTTTGTACTGCCAAGGGTTAGGATGGTATTTTGGTGTTCCAGTGTTCCTTGCAAGCATTAAAAAAATAATTTCCACACCAGAGATGGGGATAATTAGACAGTGTAAATGGTGGGATTTCTTTAGGAAAGGTATGGTCATACATTTATAAAGTTGTTGTGGTACTAAAGGAACAGCAGAATTGGAACTGTTAAAAGTACAGGTACCCTTAAAATTTTAGGGGATATTAATTATTAATTTTATTAAGTGATATTACTGTAGCAATATTAAAATATTTGTAATGATGCAGAGTTTTATATTCACCTTATATTTGAGAGAGGTTCCTTAATTTGTGTAAAATACAGTAAATTATTAGGTAGAACTGTGTAGAATGAATAAACGATTCTTGGAAGGAATGAAATAACTGCTTGGCTAAATTCAAACACTATATTTTACACTTTAATTTTGATGGCTTAACTAGCTTTGTAAATGGGCAGAGAATTACTATCAAAGAGTGCTTGTATCCTGCAGGAAGGTTACTGAGATACTGATTCTGTTTAATGATGCTGGGTACTGATGTTGTTAACAGCTGTTCAAGAAAGCAATGGCTTTATTGTCGAGTTGTGAATCTGTCTTATTTCATTCTTACAAATTACAGTATTTCATTCCTTATTTCACAGTTCTATGCAGGCAATGTGGAATATAACAATGTGGTCCGTAATCAATATATATTTATTCTCACTCAGTGTGTAACAATGATTCCTGAGGCAAAATGGTTATCATTGAAATTATTGCACAGGTGCCTGTAATTCCATCTAAACCATAAACAGGGACATAAATAACATGAAATGCAACTGCCAAAGGGACAGCGAGACTGGACAAATCCTGTTTGTAAACCACCTTTCAGCAGATTGATTATGTAACTGAGCTACTCACAATGACATTATAGCTTTATTAGGGCCCAGTGAAGCAGTGAGATGCTCTTGATTGTCAATGCTTTGTTTTATTGTTATCATGAACAAGTCACTATATAATGTAGGAGTCAATCTAGTCTAGGAGGCTGGATGTAGTTTTAAAGCCCAATGCCAAATATAAGAACTTACCAGGTTTGGAAAAGAAAACATGCCTTAGTCTAAGCTGCAAACCCTATTCATGAAGGTACTCTTCAGTGTATCTAAAAGCTAGTTTTTATACATGTCAGAATTAGTACAGGTCTCACTGTACTTCCAGGCCACTACAGATGTGATGGAGGTCTCATAGACCCCAGTGCTGCTACATATCCAGCTGCTGAGGTTAATCAATCCTTTCACTAGTCCATTATGTTTAGCAGTGCTGTACATTTATGTGATATAAAGAAGGCAAAAAAAAAAAATAGGGACCTTCACGCATTATTTCTATAGGAGGACCCCAAGGGCCCTTTTGCAAGAAGAAATGGAAAACCTCTCTATTTCTCCAATTACATAATAAACAACAATGCTGTTTTAGGATTTGATCTATTTAATCCCAAGCTAGCAACTTTTGCTTTGGGGCCTGAAGTTGAACAGATATTTTCTTGCTGAAATACCCATTTGCTAATCAACAGCTGTAGATTACATGAAAAGCAGGGAATAACTTGAATGGGAGCTATGAAAATCACATATCACTTCAGATTGGCCACACATGGATCAAAATTTAGCTGGTTCAGCAGGGACCAGTCCGAATTTCGATCCATATATGGGCACCCTGGTTGTATACATGCCTGTTGGGTTTTTCTCAAAATATTAGTGCCACCAGCTATAGCTGGCAACACGAATCATTGTATTCTGCCAGCAGAGAAGGCTCCCCCTTGAAAGAACAACAATAACGCTGCAGTAGGGAAATCCCCATCAAAACTGACTGAGTTGATGGGGAAATTGAGCAACTTTCTCTTCTTCCACCCTTGGTGGAAGGAAAGAAATTTTCATAATTCTTAGCCTGCCAAGGCACTTTTTCATGTTAAGAGAAAGAAGTTCTATGCAATGTAGGACTTGATACCCTAAAAAATATTGTGCTTGTTGCCAACCCATTCTCTACATAGTGATGAGTTTCTGTTTCTTCTTGGTTCAGAAATGCTGAGGTGTACCATGCAGAACACAGTGGTTGGTAAGGACACAAAGAAACTTTAGCAGAATAATTTAAATTAACAGTGTGGTTGTGGGCAAACTATAAAAGGCATGTCTATTCATGCAATGCTGAATTGAACAGTAGAATTGCCATGTACTTACAATGGGGCTGCTAAATGCCACTTGTGAGATATCAAAACGTCCTTCTGATTTTTTCCTAAAATGCCCTTGAATATTGGGTCGAGCACTCTGGCACCGTCTCAGTGCCCGTGTGCCTTTATGCCGCACAGTGGACTGATTTCCACCCTCAAGATCAAACAAGGAAAAGTTCCTGAGTCTTGTCAAATCCTCGTCATCCGAATCCTCTTCTTTGTAGGTTTCTAGACGCTTGGCTGTGAATAAGAAATTAACATTAAGTCACTAATTAAATTCATTGCTGAAATGTGAACAGCTTTTTGCTGTATGGCTGTTTTGTGTGAAAAAAGTAAAAATGACAGTGTGGTTTCTAGCTAATCTCTTCAGTTTGTTTGATAGCAAGAGGTACAGTGCAATTATGGGAAGCTTCTGTTTAACTATCTTTCACACTTAGGGAGACAGATGCATTATAAATACTTAAAACATCTGTTATACATTTGTCTATTCAAATTTGGAAAATTTATGTAAAACCAGAAAAATTGTAACATGCATGATATTTGAAAATCATACGCGGTTTGTTCTAGATGTACTAATACTTCTAATTATTAGGTAGAATATATCATGCACACTCTATACTGTTTAGGTAAACAATATATTGCGAATGAATAAATAGAATACTCAGGAAAAAGGTTTTGGTATTGGGTGGAGTTTTATTTGACTCAATGGAGTCTTGCCTGATGAAATTACATGGTTAGGTTGAAAAATTATACAAGTTTATAAACTTCATGAACCCTATTCATGCACCCTCACAAACGGGTCAGTGTAAACGGAGCTGGCCATATAATAATAAAGTTTTATAATTTGGCCTACGGGCTAAATAAAAAAAAAATCTAACAGACTCCTCCATCCATGCTAAACATTGGATTGGCTGCAGTTGCTGTTTGGCTTTGAATTACCTGCCCAGCTCCTTTGAATCTCAGATTGAAAGATGTTCGGTAGTAAGGTGCCGATGGTGCAACCCACTGCTTGGATTTCACTTTAAACTGCTTGAAATTAGAAAAGTCTATGCTTAGCTTTACAAGGGTGTTTTTTTTTTAAGTGGACCTATCAAATACTTACTATCACAAAATGAATAGGACACATTATTATGTTGCTATGTTTGTGTGCTCCAGAGCTGCCTGAAAACACTAATGCAAAAAAGCTAAAAAATTCATGTTTTTAATGCGACGTTCTACAACTAACGCTGCTGGCGTTTTTATAAAATCCAGTGTGCATGAGGCCTAAGGTCTGTGGCTTAGGATAAAGATAACCAGAAGTATCCATAATTAGAGACTAAAGAGAATCTATTGTTGTGATTCAGACTCTGTTTGCTAGACAAAGTGAGATTTAAAAGGAGGCAGATCCTGCATATATACAGTTGCAAGAAAAAGTATGTGAACCCCTTGGGATTACGTGGAGTTTTGCATGAATTGGGCATAAAATGTGCTCTGAACGTCATCTAAGTCACAACAATAGAAGAACACAGTCTGCTGAACATAATACTACACAAACATTAGATGTTGCCATGGTTTAATTGCACATAACATGTAAACATTCACAGTGCAGGGAGGAAAAAGTATGTGAGGCCCTAGATTAATGACTTCTCCTAGAGCTAATTGGAGGCAGGAGTGAGCCAACCTTGACTCCAATCAGTGTGATGATATTGGATGTGTTGCTGACAGCTGTCCTGCCCTTAAAAAACACACACCTGTTTTGGGTTTACTGGTTTCAAGAAGCACTGTCTGATGTGAACCATGCCTCGCAGAAAAGAGCTCTCAGAAGACCTACGATCAAGAATTGTTGACTTGCATGACGCTGGAAAGGGTTACAAAAGTATCTCCAAAAGCCTTGATGTTCATGTGTCCATGGTCAGACCGACTGTCTACAAATGGAGAAAGTTTAGCACTGTTGCTACTCTCCCTAGGCGTGGTCGTCCTGTAAAAATGACTGCAAGAGCACAGCGCAGAATGCTGCATGAGGTAAAGAAGAATCCCAGAGTGTCAGCTAAAGACCTACAGAAATCTCTGGCACATGCTAACATTTTTGTTGACACATCTACAATAAGGAAAACATTAAACAAGAATGGAGTACATGGGAGGACACCACGGAGGAAGCCATTGCTGTCCAAAAAGAATATTGCAGCACATTTGAAGTTTGCAAAAGAGCACCTGGATGTTCCACAGCACTACTGGCAAAATATACTGTGGACAGATGAAACCAAGATTGAGTTGTTTGGGAAGAACACACAACACTATGTGTGGAGAAAAAAAGGCACAGCACACCAACATCAAAACCTCATCCCCACTGTAAAACATGGCGGAGGGAGCATCATGGTTTGGGGCTGCTTTTCTGCCTCAGGGCCTGGACGGATTGTTGTCATTGATGGGAAAATGAACTCCAGAGTTTATCAAGACATTTTGCAGGAAAACGTACGACCATCTGTCCTCTAACTGAAGCTCCGCAGAGGATGGGTGATGCAACAGGACAATGACCCAAAGCATACAAGTAATTCAACAAAACAATGGCTGCAACAGCACAGAATACGCCTTCTGGAGTGGCCCAGTCAGAGTCCTGACCTCAACCCGATTGAAATACTGTGGCATGACCTTAAGAGAGCGATTCACACCAGACATCCCAAGAATATTGCTACACTGAAACAGTTTTGTGAAGAGGAGTGGTCCAAAATTACTCCAGATCGTTGTGCAGGTCTGATCTGCAACTACAGGAAATGTTTAGTTGAGGTTATTGCTGCCAAAGGACGGTCAACCAGTTATTAAGTCCAAAGGTTCACATACTTTTTCCTCCCTGCACTGTGAATGTTTACATGTTATGTGCAATTAAACCATGGCAACATCTAATGTTTGTGTAGTATTATGTTCAGCAGACTGTGTTCTTCTATTGTTGTGACTTAGTTGACGTTCAGAGCACATTTTATGCCCAATTCATGCAAAGCTCCACGTAATCCCAAGGGGTTCACATACTTTTTCTTGCAACTGTAACAACTAAATGTTTGTGTGTTTTTGTTGATGTTCTTGAAGATTTCTTAAAGTTCTCACCACTTTCTGTCCTGACAAGATGAAATATCTCCAACAGGTATACAAATAGCACCTAAAACCTGACAGAGGCTCCAACTCTTTCCCTATCTATCCCAGTTGCTATGATGCTTAGTTGTTGGGATGTTTGCAAGGAACGAATATTGTTGCTTTTATGACTGGTACATTGTAGATAAAGTTACACATTCTGGATTAAAGTGTGAACTTTCTGCAATAACTTCCTATTTTAATAATGTTCCTTTTAGAGGCCAGGATGTGTAAATAGGAGACTTACCATTTTCCTGATGAGAGTATTCATTTCCCACAATTGTACACCTGCGAAAAACCATTTTGTTCTCTGTCAGAGTTCCTGTTTTGTCAGAGAAAATGTACTGGATTTGACCAAGGTCTTCTGTGATATTTAATGCCCGACATTGTACAGACAAATCAATCTCTTCATCATATAAATCAATATCGTTATGGATGAAAAAAATCTGACCCAGTTTCACCAGCTCAATGGACACGTAGAGTGAAATAGGAATTAAGATCTTTAAACAAAAAAAGGATAAATAGTTGTTAGCTTCCTAGAAGTAAAGATAAGTCATTAATTAACATGTATTTGTGGTCTATGCCTATAAAACGATTCTGATGTCATTTAACATACAAGGAGTACTATCCTTCTACTGTGCAGAACCTGGGATTTAATGAAAACGCCTATTGCAAACTCCACTAGTTGCAAAAAAAAAAAGCAGTTGGCAACTATCCCGAATACCTTGAAATAAATTCACCATCCTGTTAACTAAGAGAAGGGATGTCATTTGAAAATTAGCTTAGAGTTTAGACTGTGGTATGATAGAATGTCTTGTCAGGGCAGAACCTATTTTGTATCTAGAATGTTGCAAAGCATGCTACCTTATCACATGTCCAAAGATTCATAAAGTGTACATATATTTTGGAGAAATATTCGAAATGAAACAAAAAATGCTTTTGGAAACTCAAGGGGGGAGGGGGGGTTAAGGGAGAAAAAGGCCTGGGGACTCAAGCAGTTAAGTCCTGCTCATTTTGTATATGGCCACTGTATGAAGACTGCATTATGGGAGACTAGGCTCTCACATCAACTGATATACTTAATGACATTTATGTCCATCACTTTTTCCAAAGTCTAATATGCTAGCACTGTCATGAAAACAGGCTAACACAATAAAGCCATAGAGACCTAGAGAAGGCCTTAAACAGCATTCGTATGAAAAAGAAAAAAAAAATCATACTGGAAAGGTATTGGGCAGAGTAGGTACTAGCACTAGCGGTTTTAAGGTATTTTGTAACATGATGTAAAGCCATTCATAGCACATGAGTATGCCTTAAACATTCTGGGATGCCTAGGTACTCATGCAAAAACAGCAGGTACCTACCCTTTTCTCCTCTTTCACAAAAATGCTTTTTTTTTTACTCTTTTTTTAGAATAATGACACTTCTAAAATACAATAGAACTTTACTTCCTGTAAATCCTTCACAGCATCATGTTTATTACTGCCATACAGCTACTCCTAAAAAAGTACAAATGTAATCCCTGTGTAGCACAGACCACTTACCTGCAGCAAGATAATCATGGTCAAAAACATAAAGAAACCACCAAGCGCTGGAGAAAGATAACTTCCATCGGGATTTGGAACATCAAATAGAGGATGTATGACAAACTTTCCATACCAAATACCATACCCTGAAAAAAAAAAAAAAAAAACATTGCCATAGGCTGTGATCTAATTGTTCTGTCATGTCCCCTTGATGTTTAGATCTGCAGAGAACTTTTTTTTTTGTGGGGACCTTTTCATGAATCTCTGCTTGGTGCTGAATATGCAATCAAGTTTTTACTTTGCTCCCCAATGCGTTTTACTCACCGACATGATATTGAATCTTCATTAAAGCAGTATGATCTATCATTAATTTTTCAGTTAAAAATGTATGTTTATTGGTGTCCTAATATGACAGTCTGGGTGTTCTTCTTTGCCATTTTGGGAATATGTGCTCAATGTAATAATAATATAATGATGGCTACAATGATATGTTTTATTCAATATAGTGTGAGAAAAGGCCAAAGGTAGGTGATTCTTGAGAAAGGATTTTTTTGGACCCCTGAAACATTAGGGTCTGCCTCAGCTTTCCTTTCTTACTCTTTTCTGGGTATTGCATTCCTGTATGTATTTCTGAACATCAGTACTTATACATTTTAAGTGTAGCACATTGCACCTATATGCATGCATGTTCTTTGCTGTTATTCAACTATGAAGTATACATCTTTGTGTTACTGAGTTTGATATTAGATGACATACTTGGTTTTCTGCACTTGCTCGGTGATTGTATGTATTGTATATGCCTAATACAAACTTATTGCTAAAGCAGTTTGGCTATACGGAGTGCTTTGTCTAAACATTAAAAACTATTGTACTAACAGAATGATACACTGTTGAGAGGCTTGAGCACCCCAAATAATCATATATGATTGGTTGTTGTCTAACAGTGGTGTGCAGACCATTACTGCTAATGACAAAAGGCCAAAGTAACACCTTGGCATTTTATTTTGCCAAGTGGGCTAAAACTTACCATGAGCATTTTTAAAAGGTAGATAACATAGTTACATAGTTAGTCTGCCGAAAAAAGACAAAAGTCCATCCAGTTCAACCATTAAAAAAAAAAAACAAAAAAACAAAAAAAAAAAGTTATAATCCTATACCCACAGTTGATCCAGAGGAAGGCAAAAAAAACCCAGCAAAGCATGATCCAATTTGCTCCTGCAGGGGAAAACATCCTTCCTGATTCCCCGAGAGACAATCAGATATTCCCTTTGGGTTGGTAAAACAAGGTGTAAATATTTACCTATGGTTGCTCAGTGGAATATTATCACTGTACAGTGGTCAAAGGGCAAATGTACTGATATTTGCTAATCATTTACTACACAAAATAGTATGTACAGTAGTTGTTCATTTCTAATATACTGCACTTCAGAAAAAATACCTTATACTTTGTTGCCAGAGTTTCATCTATTTTAATGGGTACTCTAGCTGAGCAAGCCCTGAACTCAGCACTTCTGGTTCACTGGTCAAAGGGATGTGCAGGTTGCCATTTTATGAAAATCCCCTCTGCAGTAATCAAGCCAAATTCGTCTTTCACAAAACTTGGACCATAATCCTATGTCTTTTGGGAACCCAAGATCAGGAATAACTGGGATGTGTGCTTTAAATAGTTATGTCTTTGGAAAACTGACATACAAGAGTTATTCACATACTACTTTCTGCGTGTTGCCCATCTGTCCCTGATCTGATCTGAACTAATAGGTTGTTAAAGACTAATAAAAGCTGAAAACAGTTTTAAACAACCAAGTTAATAAAACAAAGTAAATACATAAATTAAATAAGAAAAACCCCCACAAACCTAGAGCTCCAATAAGACACATGATAATAAGGATGCCCACACAGCAGAAAACATTGATATTCATGCGTCTTTCAAGTTTGCTGCGCTTGTATCGTGGACCGCTGTTGTTCAGCATTGCTTTGGTCTCATGCCCTTGGGGGAAAGACAGAAATAGCAGGGATTTTAATAAAAGTATTTATATATGCACACATTTTACATAGTTGTCTCAGCATGTAGCTTAGTGTTTCATAGCAATCAAGAAGAATCAAATGTATTAATTAACCATTCTGACCCTTGAGAACAACTTCTATAGCAAGATTTGCAAATCCTTGTAAAATCTTTTTATTTATAGTTTTTAAACATATTTCTGAGTTGCATATAGTTAATGTTATCATTGCTAAATGAGTTCTTAAAACTAAAAATAACACACAAAAGATGTCCCTCTATCAATGAATTCTGAAGATCCTCAAAAGAAAAATTTGAAAACCTTTGCACGATGAGAGCCAAAGAAAATACACTAATATTCTGGCAGTTGGAAAGTAGTTTTTTCCTCCTCTCTTTTCATGTTTCTTCAGTTTACTGCCCTTCTGACTCTCCCATTTTTTATATTGCCGGGTTCCATAGGTAATCCTTCAGTCAATCAAACACAGCCTCACTCTAAAATCTTTTATTATTATGCTTTTATACAGTATGTCTTTCAATAGCAAAAACAACCAAGCAGATCAAGGTAACTGTTGATTTCAATCATTTCATAGTTTGAAGTAAACATTCACTTTTTTCTAAGGTGACTAACATTTTCATACACTCATTCTTCCATACTTTTTGTTGTTTTAAATGTTGTAATTTGCAGGTAAGCCTCTAGAGACACAGTATATTAGCATTACAAGTGCTGTCTATCCTTGTCTACAAACTGTTAAGATGCCATCTACATAGGAAGTGCACTGTCATCTTTACAAAGATCAGACTGGCCATAGAAGGATCAAAAATTGGCCAGTTCAGCAGAGACAGAATTTCAATCCTTGGGTGGACCAGAAGACAGTGAAAGAACAAGTAATAGGGCTGGGGGAAAACAGAGAGAGAGAGAGAGAGAGAGAGAGAGAGAAAAAAAAAGAAAGCGAGAAAGAAAAGAAAGTGAGCAAGAAAAAGAGAAAAACAAACAAAAAGGGGAGAGGGAAGTAAAACCCACTGGGGGAAAAGTCACAGAAATAAAAAGGGTCATATTGGAGTAGAGTATGGTCAAACCCATCAAGTCAATACTCTACCCATGGATATCATATTTTTAGAATTCGTATTGGGGTATCATTAAAGAGGTATTATACCTAAAAGCAAAAATGTAATATATTGCAGAATACCAGTCATTAGATTAGACTTTCCCCTCTGTTTTCACCTGGTGATCTGGCCAGTATCACACCTCCTGTATTAGACTGTCTCCACCCTGGATAAAGAAGCACTGAGGCATCGATGGACAACAGCATTGTCAGTCTGGGGGGGAGGGGAGTGTTAGATATACTAGCAGATATAAATACACTAACAGATTGAACAGCTCACAATGCAATTGCCCAAGCAGTTACAGCTTTTTTTCTTTTGGGATAAAGGTTTTACAAGAATAAATAAAAGCTAATCATTGTAAGTACCCCTGTCAGTGGTAAACGGTTTGTTTCACTCTGAAGGCTACATCTGCAGGATATCTTGTTTTGTTGAAAAAAAGACTTACTGACCAGATCACCAAATTAAAATAAAAGAAAGCCTAAAAAAAGAAAACGAATGCAGCCACCCCATGGTTAATAATTGGCAATTTGTGGTATAATAAAGGTTTGTTTTTGGGTTTAATACCGCTTTGAGGATAGCGGTAAACTTCTCATTTATCATGCTACCTGTTATTGGTTGTTTAACCTCCCCAAAGTTTAGAGAGGGTTGCTGCCAGGACCTTGATATTGTTTAGTGAGGTGTTCAATTCTTTTATTCAATAAAACTTCCAAGGGGTTTCTTACTAGACAGCAGTGAAGTACGTAATGAATAATATTGAATACATGTATCCATCAATTGTGGGCGTTGGGGCATTCTCACCAGATATGAAGCATGAAACTTCAAGAAGTGCAACCTCAAAAGCACTGAGCAGGTGAGGGAATAAATTAGTTAGATACCATCTCATTAACCCTTTGTAAGACTATACATTAGCTTTAAATCCAAAGTTGTGCAGTGTTTGATAAAATATGAGCAATAAGTATACTTTTACCAACCTAATTGTTTGAAATGGTTATCCTTTAAGACAAAGATTTATATAAACCTTGTGCAATTTTGAACAGAGTTGAAAAACACACACCTATACAGTGGAATTTCACTCGATAATCTGCAAGAGCAAATCTATTCATTCTGGAAAAGGGTTTCCTGCTGTAATTGGCTGGTTTTCTAGTAAGTGAGCTTGAAACAGCTCTGACCTCCACAGTTTTACATTTTCAAGCAAACAGCTGGACACTGCTGTAGTGTTTCATCAAGTGGAGTAAATGTGATCATTAGTACATACAAGATACACTGTGCTCATTCTCAGCAAGGTATTTCTAGTTTAATTTGTCCAAGTCTAATTTCAGTCACAAACCATTTTCACTCAGCACTAGAACAGCACTTAGCTACCAGCCTACAGCAGAAATAAGTAATATTGACACTGATGAGAGGCAAGGATCATGAAATAGCCGATAATATGAAGGCTGAAAACTCAAACTAGAGATTTCTTTCTTTTAATAATCCGTTAAAGTGTATGTAAGTATTACAATTAATATTGCATGAATTTCTTTAGTAATAAGTGTCTGTGACATATTGCCACTTGTGTCACTGCAGTTCCATTTACTATGAGTTACCCGATGGTCCAGCATTTCCACTACAGCTGAAGTTTTATATATATATCTATATATATATATATATATATATATATATATATTTCCAAGGGTAGCCACAGCACTCTATGTTTGAAGTAAATGCCCAGGTGCTTACCCGCAAAAAAATCCATATAAATCAAAAATTGGTTTAGAGGTACTAATGGGTCTTAAAGAGGAGGAAAATCAGTCCATTTTTCTCAAGACTGGAGATTTTTTTTCAGTGGGAATGTGTGGGAATGCAGTTCTGGCACCTCCTGCACTGAATGTATGTAATAGCAAGGGTTGCTGGGGTGTGCAGGAGTGTCTATTGGTGCTGGCTGTCTTGGGATCTGTTGTTTCTGTTGGGGAATATCTTGATGAGGGAGAGGTTTGTTATTGCTAAAAGGTCAATTGTTGCTTGAATGGATCTATTGTTGAGGGAGGGGTCTGCTGTTGCTGACTGCTGGGAGATCTATTGTTGTTCCTGGAAGTGCTTTTGTTGATGGCAGCATGGTATCTATTTTACTGCTTTTTATGTTATCTTTAGCAAATTCTATACAAATTACTTAACACCACAAAATGATACTTGGTTCTGTATTCACTAAAAGGGGTAGTACTGGTAGGTGATGGAACCAAAGGATGGTGGTCATAGGTGGGCAGAAGGCAGAGACAAGGGGTGACTTGGAAGGGGGGAGTTCCTTCACCTATTCTCTGAGGAAAAAATCCCTGATCAAGACACTGTCTTGAGAAGATGGACAGAGATTCACTGATATGTTGACAATAAAAACAGCTGTTTTTGATTTTCCTCCTCTACAAAATCAATGAGTGCCTCTAAACTGGATACATATATATATATATATATATATATATATATATATATATATATATATATTATTATTATTATTATTTGGATACAGCACATCACATTAGGGTGTGTGTGTAATGATGATCCCATTACTTGCAGGCAGCTACATTTACTAAAGATTATCCCAACAGTGTCTTAGCTACCAGATACTGCCCTGAATAGCTGTCTTTCAGCTATGTGAAGGTTAAAAGCAGTGGCTGCTATAGACGAAAATTGCAGAACTCACCTGTTCTCTCCTCGCCTCCCCAAAAATAAAGTATAACATTACTACTCTCTCACGATACATCACATTCTATGAATGATCCTGTCATTCAATAGTTCATCTATTCATGGCATGAATGCTTTATGGGACCACAACAGTAGGAGATCTATAAATGGTGGAGAAGGGCAGAAGGGGGCAGGTAGGCAGTGTAACTCCTTTCAGTAGCAGGGGCTGCTGTTAACCTTCACAGCTAAAAATCCTATTTATTGATTTCCTTCTTAATTTTTCTTTCAGTGAGTAACCATGTTGGAAGCAGTTAAAAAATCACATGATCTGAACAAAATACCAGCAGTTGAAAAGTGACAAGAACAATTCCATTTCCTTGGCTCTACACAATCTGCTTGCCTAACCCCACTCTCGTATCAGAAACTGTAGATCCATACAGAAGGTCACGGAGGCAAAAGAAAAATCTTGAAAAAAGGCTGCTCATTAGCAAATAGCAGTCATAATAGAATAAAAAAAAATAAGTGTCTAACTCTGAAGTTGGGAAGGGCATTAAAGAGACACTTGTGAGTCAGTACCTTGCTACACCTGCATTTTTACAATACAAGATAAATGAACTTGTAGAGCCAAAGGTGCATTTTCTACTGTTGGCAAACAATGCCCTAAAGAAATGTGAAAGATACCCATACTTTTAAACCAAAGGTCCCCAGCCTTTATTTAGAACAGGAGTCATATTTAAAATACCAATTGCAACATAGAAAGAAATGCTTATTTTTCACACAATAAGGTCAATATTTTAAAGTGAAACTGTGCCCAGATCATGCACACTAAATATATAGATATTCTGAGCAAACAGTAAAAACACTTTAAAAAGCCCTCATTCATCTCTGTATCTATAAGTATTGTTATCAAATTCATTTTCACAACACAGGAAGTGGAAGCTTGTTAGGAAAGTTCTAGAATTTATTGCCCATAGTCTGGGAACAGATGCACTTTAAGAATACTATAAAACTGCATTAACTAGGACATCATGTTTAAGAGAAATATATTAAAATTAAATGGCAAGTTTCCCAGTGCATAGCTTCCACTGTGTGCCAAAAATCCGCAAACCATAGCGCATAGACTACAATAATAAGTATTTCATATTGTTGCTATAAAATATAACCTCTAGCTTTTAATGATGCACAATAGAAGTGCTGATTTTCACAATGAATCCCATCATGGATGCCTATCTTGTTGACTACAACATGCACCAGAACATTTTTCCTCACCTGACAACTGTAATGTTTTTTACTCTCACTTTTTGCCCCCTCCTTTTTTCATCAGAACTAAGAGAGAGGGTGCTAAAATGCCTGTTTCCCAACCTGACAGGCATTCTAGCACTTACACATGTTATCAAAAACTTAAAAACAAACGTTTTCAGCTGTTGGTGGATTTAGATATCCATACATAAATAATTTGATTCCTTAAAAGATGACATTACCTGCATAAACGACTATGCCAATTGCCTCCTCTGTGTTTCGAACTGTGCATCCCCGCAGAAGAAGACTTTCAGTTCCAAATCCAGTTTTATGCCCATTAGGCAGAGTCCTGCACAAGAAGAAAAGCAAATTATTATCTGCTCCTTTATTAAAAGCTTGTCTAAGCCAAGTATATCTAAAGCCAAAACTTGTTTTTCAATTTGGAAAGAGTAGTAGAGTTGAAATCAGTGTCAGTTTTTTGCCATCGGTGTCCCTTCTTATCC
This sequence comes from Staurois parvus, assembly GCF_062004578.1. NCBI lineage: Eukaryota > Metazoa > Chordata > Amphibia > Anura > Ranidae > Staurois > Staurois parvus. The sequence continues at coordinate 14,357,985 of NW_028317802.1, forward strand.
TGTCTTGTGGAGGATATCTTTTTAATGTGAGCAAAATCCCTTCTTAAACAGTTACTGTATTTCATTGAAAGATTTCCCCTCTCTTTCTGTTCTGGTAGAAACTCAAAAGTTTGGATTTACCCTCATTTTCATTCTTACCCATAACCATACTATCCAAACCTAAAAAGTCAGTTTTGCTTTTACCTATACAGTACTTTAATTAAAAGTATTTTTTTTTAATCTGACAGGTTTTTATTAATATATGTGCTTCATTTGGAGAAACGTCTTGTACTTGTGATGCCTATACAATTAGGGGTGCAGTTGTTCCTGACATAGACAACAATAAAAACACTGTAAGTTGTTCTTGGTGTTTGTGTTCCTTACTATGCTAAAATGTGTTTTTGTGTTCGCCTGTCTCCTTCTTGGAGAGCTTTCAAATAACTTTCTGACCTTATGGTTTTTCTACAAACATGGATAATGAAATTCTTGCTTGTGATTCCCTTTCTGTTGAATGACTAAATCTAGCCCTAAAACAGCTAGATTTATTTCATTCAGCCCAACTGTTTAATATGGATGGAGGAATCTACATGGCCATCTATTGTATTCAAGCAGCTGCACCAAGCTTAACTGCTTGAATTCCTGAACAGTGACTGCAAATGATTAGATGCAGTCACTGTTCATCCAACAATTTTCCACCTGGCTTAACCAATCAACTGAGCCTGGTGGATAAAGAGCAGGAATTGGTTTAAGCAAGACCACTAACAATTTTGGAAACAAACTATTTTCAGATTTAAAAATGTCTAAATATTGAATCTAGCTTCCAAAGAGGCTTACAAAATCTATTTTTGTACCATTTTTTCCATGAATTGTACCAGTGACCTAAACTTTTGAAGTCCTTGAAAAGTAACAAGGCACCAAGGATATCAAAAGGAAATGCATGGCTAAATTGGGTACCCTACACCCCTTAACCCCCCCTCCCCTATTTCCCCAAAAAAGATAAAATAGAGAAAAGGAAATAGTCCCCATACTATCGAACATACTCATGAATTGTGATGAGTTTTGGTGTGGCCAAACTTGGATTCGGACAAACCCAAAAGGCAACAGTCATTTTTGGGCCCATCAGCTACAGCTGAGACTCCTGAGCACTGCAGCTATATGTACACAAAGGGGACATTGTAGTCCTTATTAGCCCTCTATAGCCACATGACCATATTAGGTCAATGACATTTTCCTGGCACTGACTGATTAACACAGCTCACTGGTCTGGCACTGACAACTGACTGTTAAGTTCAGACCTAACCCAGTGTCAAAATCAAGCTCACCCCTACTCATCATCCTCATTCTTCAGGCTTCTTCTGTTGACCTCCAAATCAATACTGTCTCCTGCTTTGTTGTAATGTGCTTTGATCCAAAGATTTTATAAAATGACAGGGTCTCTTATATCTTGCTGGAAGTGATTGTAGCCGTATTAGTGCACTTGTGACAGAAACAATTGAGAACCGTCTGTGATACTGTTTTTATTAGCACTAACATACAATTTTTCAGGACAAGCTTTCGGGGTGTACCCTTTTCTTCAAAACTTTGTGTACGAGTACTGATCAGACCTTGAAGAAAAAGGTACACCCCGAAATCTTCTCCTGTATGTTAGTGCAATTAAAAAAGTATAACAGACGGTACTCAATTGTTAGGGTCTCTAACACACTATTTAGTAGATTTTCTGGAGTTGGGTTTAACAGTTCTGATGACTAATCACTAGAAGAGGTGGTGAAGGGGAATATTCCATTGGGGACATCTGTTTCAACTATAAAATGTAGTATTTCTGCTCATTTTGGGAATATTTTCCTTACATGCCTTCTTTTTTGTCTCCAGAACAGACTTGATATTTCCCAAGTGAAGTCACAAATACAGTAGCAGTAAAACTTATCCCTATCCTAAACAAAATGTTTAAACTGGAGCTTCACTTCACGTAGTTGAGGCTGTATCTACAGTATGTATATGTCTGCAAAGTAACTGAAATACTTGGAGCTAAACATTTTATTTAAGCTCTGTAGATCTCATCTATTTCTTGGCATATTTCATATACTGTATCTACTTGACATACCAAGTGTGGAATGAAAGGATAATTGTACTTCTTTGACTAAAAGCGAATTTCAGCTACTGAAGTATGAGGTGTGTCAGCTCCTATATTTATACATAACATTAAACATTCCTTGTGTCTCCTTTAATCTTTTCCAGTACCCTTTTAAATATATGTAAACACTTAAGTACAATTAAACTATATTAAGGAGTTCCCAGCAGACACAAAGATTAACCTCCCTAAATTTAGTTTGAGAGAAAATGGCAGAGATAACTCATAGAGAGTTAAGGCAGATATATAAAAGACACAAATAAAAACTTTTGATTTGACTTGGTATCAGACTCATAATTTCCTTTATAGCAGCGCACAGACTATAAGAGGGAAGGGCAAAACTGAGAGCCAATCTGTTGTGTTGCATGCAAATAAGTGGACAAGGAATATGCTAATGGTAGGAGAGAGTAGAGGGATGATCCTATGAGTCTGATGCTGCTCCTTCACTCATCAATCAGCAGGTTAGAGAGGAAGAGAGGATACTGCTGTATTACTTGTACAGTCTATAAACAGAGGATGTGGTATTATCTACAGTCTGCAGGGCTGTGTAAATCTCAGACCTGGCTGGATAGAGCTACAATTAAATTAACAGGCAAAACTGCAACATTCATCTCCATTTTGCCTGTGTATTAAGCTGTTTGCCTAGAGTTCAGTGTTATAGGAAATATGTAGCTTGTCATCATTGGCTTCCTAGATGACTTGGATATTTTTACAGTGAAATTATATACCCATAATTCCTCTCTTTGTTTTTTTCCACCTGCAAGTTTTTTGGAGGTCCTGCCCAGCTTACCCAGTTGCACTATTCATAATAATAAATAAATAAATAAAGAAACATAAAACGGAAAGTGGAATTCCTTTGTAAATTTCACAGTAGGTGTGCAGACCCAAGAACTCAAGTACAGAGATCTTAGAGAGCTCCGTAGTGATATAAGAAACTGTCAGGAGGTTTAAACCTCCAGCATCTACCAAAAAACTGAAATATCAACTGTGAATGAACTACAAGACATTTAACAGAATACAATGTGAAAACAATCTAGGATTGAATCACACAGTTTTATCCCCAGTACAATGAAAGGTGTAATGAAGATTGGGTAATCTTTGATGGCAGCATTTTCTGTTCATATTTAATGGTACCAGTCACTAAGTGGCTTTAGTATTTTGTTTGTTGAAGTGATTTATTGATTTTACTAAGCTTTCTCTTTATCTTTGATGCAACTGTTTTATTGTATGTGTATTGTATGTGTATACAATGGGAAGAAATCATTTGGTGCCTGGTACAGTACTGAAGCAGGAAGATACAAAATCTTCAGTTGTTTGTAGAATATATGATCCATGATATATGACTTACTGCTAATTATACATTTACAGTACATTTGGTCAGAAGACCAGGTACACAAGATAAAAAAATAGCATGACTGAAGATTAAAATGTTTCTCATTTAAAAAAAATAATTTAAAAAAATACCTCATGTCTAGGGACTATTTGGATTTAAATCTTAACAGATGAGCCTACAATAGTGTACTAAACTTAGCTCAGATTGCTGGGCCCATCATAGAATGGTAATGCCATTAAAGGTTTGTCCTTTTCATAACACTTCAATTTTCTCTTAAATACAGCTTGGGAAGTTGGGAGCATGGTTTGAGGCTTGGACTAAATGTAAAAGTGAAATAGTGAGAAAGTAAACATGTACCAAAGGAGTTTCCATCGAAGATATAAAGAAACATTCCAATTTCAAGCAGCATCACAAAACATTTCATCCATTGACAGTTCTCTGATCAGACTACATTGTGATCGATAGCTGCCTTTAGCAACTGACAATTGGCATTAGTGGTAAAAATAAATAAAATGTATCTTTGCTATGAAATGGTATAAGAACCAACTGCAGTATAACAATATTATAAGGTTATTTAAAATTGCTGCAGATTCAAGAGACTCCTTTATCCACTCAGACTGGCTTTAAGGTGTTACGCCATCTGAAATTATTACTTGGTTTTATAGCAACTATCATTAAGGTTATAGATAAGGAGGTTTCCACTTCAGCTGGATTGCACAACCCAATTCACCATACTGATAACTGTGGTGACTGGTAGCCACCCGGTCAAAGTAGTTGCAACAGTTCATATTCTTGTAACAGGGAAGTTCTGCTTTTTCTCCTGCCTCCCTCGTTTACCACTTTTGAACAATTTTTTTTTTTTGGGGGGGGGGGGGGAGTGGGTATGTAGTTTTGATAGGTATCTGCTCCCACTTCCACCTGGATTGCCTAAGCGATTCAAGTGAAAGTTTACCCCTCCCTCCCCATTACCTACAGCCTTCTGGGACATGTCACCAGTCCCAGAAGGTTGTAGGACCATTTACAGCTGCATGCACAGTATGAAGCCATCTGTGAAGCCGCAAAGTCACATCCAGCTTCCCTTACTAAACATGCCGACACCAGGGACCAAAAGGCCAACGAAAAACTGACCCGGGTGAAGATGGTGCTGAATCCTTGGAAAGGTAAGTTTCCTTTTAAAAGTTAGTAGCAACAGTATATAATTTTTGGGGGGCGACTTAAGCTTCCCTTTAAGGAGAAGATTTAGAGACCTGCAAGAGATAAAAAAAACCAGACCTTTCCATCTCTAAGAATAACCTTTGGGGCAAATTAATATGCCCATAATTATTTTTGCTATACCTTTAACATGGCAATCAGCAAGTGCTTTGCAGCAGAAACATTTGGCTTTAAGGCGATCCATGGTTAACCCACCCATACCCAGACAATGGCTTCAAATAATGTTGAAGAAAATAAGACAAGCTAGTCTTGTTCTTTCCAATTTAAAAAAATACTCATTAATGTATGGAGGTGCTTGCCTCAAAAATCAATACAGCCCTACCAGAATCAGATTATTCAATGGCTCAAGAGATGTGATGGGGTCCAGCTGTGACCTGCCTTTCACTTCCCTGTAGGCACTTGTCTGCTAGGACAGGTCATGCATATGGGACAGCTTTTCTGTGTCTATTGCAAGCCTTGTCAATTTGAATTGAAGGGATGGGGGGCTAAAGTTGTCTCTGCTTTTCTACCTGCTGAAATCACTGATCACTATACACCTGAAATGAATATAAACCCTGCATTTACAATCTCTGAGGTAAGAATAATATAATAAAAGCAAAGGACTTGCATTTATATAGAAGTTCATAGCATGCTAGTGAACAGTTACATTAACAAGTTCACATAAAAGCCTAAAAGTGGTTCTACAGGCAGAAGGTTTTTTACCTTAATGAATTATCTGCATTAAGGTACATACCCTCCTGCATGCAGCTTTCCCAGCCCCTCTTTATTCTTACCTGAGCTTGATCTCAAGATCCATATTCTCTCCCAGCTCTCTCCATCCTATGTGGCTCAGAGACAGCAGCAGAAGCCATTGGCTCCAGCTGCTGTCGATCACAGCCAGTGAGGAGAGAACAGGGGGGGGGGGCTCCCTGGACACACACAGCCAGCTCGGGAGCAAGACTGCACAAGTGCCCCATAGCAAGTAGCTTGCTAGGGGGGTACTCAGTGGGCGAGTTGAGCCAGGAGCGCCAGCATGGGACTTGAGAAGGGGAGGATTGGGGCTGCTCTGTGCAAAACCATTTCACAGAGCAGGTAAGTATAACATGTTTGTTATTTAAATAAAACAAAAATGTTTATCCTTTATAATCACCTAAAGAACAGAAATAATAAAAAAATGACAAATTTCAAGTACTCACATGTAGCCTTTGAATTTGCTGAGGTTGTTATTTGGTTTTTCACAGACAATGGTATGTGTAAAAGATTCAGGGTCAAATGGAGTGTCCTATAAAAACAAAACAAAAAAAATATAAAATTACCTTTTAAATCTTAACAGAAATGGTAGCAGACTGATACATTGCACAAATCAAGTGTCTTCAACATTTTTGTTGAACTGAAACGCAAGTCAAAGTGTCTTATTATGGACACAGTAGGGAAGGGTTAGCATTTATTTCATGTTTTTATTGCTGTCTGCATTCCCATAGGGAAGACTTCTCCTACTTCCTGTCCCAGTGGACAGGAGGTGTGGGGAAATTCACAAAAAATAGTAAAAATCTAAGCAAACCACAAATATGTAGTTGAAACACATATATGTTATTTTACCAGTACTCTTTTACCAGTCTATTAGACCAGGCCTTGAAATTTCCACTCGCCTGCTCGCCAATGGCGACTGGAAATTATGGTGGGGGCGAGTGTGTCCCCCAGCGCAGTCTTGCTGAGCAGGCTCGGAGCTCAGGACGGATCTTTCATTGGCACAGGGAGCCGTCAGACTGCTCAATAGCTGAGCGCAGTAAGAGCAAAGGAAGGAGTGTGTGCTGTGCTCTCTGCCTCCCCCTAGAGTGCAGTACCCGATCTGTGAGTGAACAACCAAGTACTGCAACTTTTTAAAGGGGTGTGTGTGTTTGTGTGTGTACATATGTGTATGTTTGTGTGTGTCTGTGTATGCATGTGCATGTGTCTGTGTTTATGTACATATGTGTATCTGTACATGTGTCTGCGTGTATGTACATGTATGTGTGTGTGTGTACATGTGTCTGTGTGTGTGTACATATTGTCTGTATGTGTGTGTGCATGTACATGTGTGTGTTTGTATGTAAATACATGTGTCTGTGTGTACATGTGTCTGTGTATGTATGTACATGTGTTTGTGTATGTATGTATATGTGTATGTGCATGTGTCTGTGCGTGTGTATTTCTGTGTATGTACATGTATCTGTGTGTATTCGTGTCTGTACGTGCCTGTGTGTGTATTCATGTGTGTGTATGTGTGTATGTACATGTCTGTGTGTGTGTACAGGTGTCTCTGTTTGTGTGTGTTTGTTGGTGGCGAGTAACTCTTAAGGCCTGGCTAGTAGCTGAGGATTTGAAATTTTAAGCCCTATATTAGACTGTACAGCCAGCCTTGTGATTCAATCACAACAGTTGACAGCCAGACAACTGAGGTACTTAGTTTATGGATAAACAATTCACCTCTCTACCGCACTTCTCCCCCTCCAGCCCAATCAATGGACAATATATCTACATCATCATCACCACTGTACAATGAGCAAGAGGGTGATCAAGGAAATGATAAAGCTGAATCAGAAAATAGTAAAGTTAAGAAAAGTAGTCTTTGTTCTGGAGTACCTGGGCCAGGAAGAGAGGGTAAAAGCTCCCCAATTTTGGAAAAAGAAAAAAAAAATCTAACTCTTCAACACTTCACCCTCCAGTCCTAACCCAACAATAAAACTTTGGCTGGATTCCACTTTAAAGTGAACAAGTTGCTGTGCCAGTACTGTAATTCCTTGCTTTACCCAGCTGAACATACTCCTGTACCTTTCACTCCACTGTGGAAGAAATAGAAAGCCATGTGTAAGCACAACGTTGCAAGCAGCTAATATAAAGTAGAACTGTTACTGTGGTAGAAGGGGAATGAGTAAGGCTGGCCTTAAATGAAAAAAAATGTACTTGATTCCCCCATCCACACTCTCAGTGTGGATGGGGGAATCCTTCCCGCTGTGCTATTGTATTCTGACAACAGGGAGACTTCCCTGTCATCAGATAACCTTGATCAGCACTGCTGGCTATAGACGGCAATGCTGATTGAGAAGCATAAATTTGACAGGGCAGTTGTCGACTAACGTACAACCACCTTGCCCATACATGGATTAAAATGTGTCCTTTCCCTGCTGAACTGGCCAATTTTCCATCCATGTATGACTGGCTTTAGATGTTCCCCATACTCAAAAGTACCAGGTATTTATCTATGCTCCCAGTGGCCGTTCAAGCAGCAATGGAGAAAATGGGAGAGTGAATTCAACTGGGGAAAGCACCAGTTAAGGTATGGTATATTTTTACATAGTTACATTGTTCAAGCCATGTAAATATGCACATACCATACCTGGCCATTATCCCTGGAAGCAGGAAATCACTGAACTGGGCACTGAAACTCCAGTGATCTTCGCTTGCTTGCGGGCCCCTTGGTGAGTATTTCTGAATGAATACAAAGTGTTCTCTGAATGGATGATGTGGAGAGCATGCTATCATCACCCCACCTCTCCATGCCCCTGCTGAGTATTTCTGAATTAATACAAAGTGCTCTATGAATGGACGTGGGGGCATGACATCATCACTCCACCTCTCCACACCAGGCAAAAATGCAAAGCATTCTCTGAATGGAACCCATGCTGAGCTGCTGACCTACTGTGTTCAGAATGCATCAGGCTGGATTCTCTGCACAGGACCCGGAAGGGAAGACCACTGTACTAGCGGTGTCTACGTCACCGATTTCCAGCTTCCTGGGGCATTGGCCAGGTATGGTATATACTTGGTAACATTGGTACAAGCTGGGTCAATATAATGATGTAAAAATATACCGTATTTGTAATTAATCTTTAAAGTGGAACTATACTCACCTTGGATCCAGTGATCCAATGTCCCTGAGCTCCATGAAGCATTTTCAGGTAGTCGGTTTCCTGGTCTCGATCGTCAGCTGCTTGCATGGGCTGGGTGAGGATGACTCTTCAATAAAAATCCTGTCTGTTTGCCCATTTTACTGTGGTAGCCTAAAGTTACACTAAGTAAGCTTTGTACATACAAAGTACATTTAGTAGAGGATGGTAGAATTCAACACCACTGTTAAACTAGTCCTTGACACCAGTGAGTTAATGTAAAAGTAAAAATGTCAACCTGATGGGACTTACTGTTGTAAATTTATTTTAGTCTAGCCTGCTCTATAAGTTTGTATGATGCAACATCCTGTACGAGTGAGGAAACATTTGGGTGTAATAGATCTAGGTAGATAATGCATGACATTTACCTATTTCCTACTTTAATGGCTTTACTTTGAAATTTACAAACATGTCATACAAACTCTAAATACATGTGTGGATACATGCATTCATTCATTTTGCAAACAACCTGGTGAGCTCAATTAAACTGCCTTAGAGTGACAGCTATAAAGGCAGGAATATGGCATTATGTTACACCTGTGTCCACCGAACTTGCTTTCAGTTCTGTGTCAGCATATTCTACATAAAGTTTAATGGTGCATGTTTTCTAGCAAGGTATAAATATTGTACCCTCATACAGAAAATAATTACAATCCTATACAAAAATTATGTAAAGCATCTTATTATACATGTATCCAGTTAGAAAACTTAAGTACCAATACAAGGCTATGCACTAGAATATAATATTTATAAAAGCAAATTAAAATCATTCTTAAAAACACATATATCTATGAAGCCTTGTATTTGTATCATACAGTGCCTGTGTACAAAATGAATATATTAACTAAATATGACATATTTAGTTAATATATTAATTTTCTAACTGGTTACATGTATAATAAGATGCTTTACATAATTTTTGTATAGGATTGTAATTATTTTCTGTATGAGGGTACAATATTTATAACATATATACTAGAAAACATGCACCATTAAAATTTATGTAGAAATATTTGATGAGCGCTACTGCGACTGTGAAGGCTAAGGTGTGGGTAGGACAACCAAATGTATTTAACCTGCCCTATGATCCCTGATCCCTGGAACTGGTGTGTTGTGTGTTGGATACATAACATTGATGTTGCTTTGATGATCTGCAAGTAAACTTGATCTCTACATATGTGCAGGTGAACATACATTCACAAGCACCTCCCCATACTAGTCCAGGTGGCAGGTGCTGTTGCCTGGATATAGTTCTATTGTTCGCCATACAGTCTCCAATTGCAAGGACCTGCTAAATACCAGAATGTTTGAGATGTATGGGTTGAATTAGGAGAGTGGAACTACTTGATTAGCACTGTTAGAACTGTGCCAGATAAAGTATGGGTAAGGTAATACTTGCCGTTTTCCTACCTTGTACCTTTGTGCCCTGGTCCCTGGATCTGGTGTGTTTTATGTATACCATACGTCGGTGTGTCTTGCCTTCTTGAGTTACAAGTGAACCTTAGCTCTGCATATGGGCAGGTGAATTAAATTTGTACAGCAAATCTCAGGAATTTATCCCCCCCGCACACACAATGTTCCGAATGAAAGGTACTGTGGATTGGACACAGACCTACTGTCTACCATACATTGTTGAATGTGTACAGGGAATCTCAGCACACCCTCACACCAGCCCAAACAATAGGTGCTATGTATTAGACACAGATTTGCTGTCTACCATACATTTTCCAATTTATACAGCAGATCTCAGGGGCTATATTCAAAACACATTCCTTGCATATGTGCAGGTGAAGCTACATACAAACCCCCCCCCCTCTCCTCAACCACTCCTGCCTGGACAATAGGCACTGATACAGATCTGATGTCTGCTATACACTCTCTAATTTTAAAGCAAATCTCAGGAAGGATCCATTCTGATATTTATCTATATAGAGTACACTTGTGCACTTGGCTGCTGTATGGCTCACTGGCATTTATACCGATCTTTTCTCCCCTTGTAGTGAGATTTTTGGCTGGATCACCCCGAGGAACTATCTTCATTATATGTGCATACCTAGTTGGTATTAATTTATAAATGCTTTTAAATGTGTGTGTGTTGTGCTCTGTTTGCTGTTACAATGTTTCACCTTAGAAGTATAAAATAAACAAAAATGAATGAGCGCAACTTTTCACACAACTAAATCCAGGTTAAATATACGATAAGCTAATAGGGAGCTGCTAGCATAAAAGGCATACCTCGGCACCTCAGTAATATATGTAATCTAAAAAAATGCAGCGCTGAAATTATATTGACCATCAAGTGCAAGCAAAATGTTCAAAATAAAATGTTCAAAATAAAATGTTCAAAATAAATTATTCTTTCATATAACAAAATAGAAGTCCTGTTAATGAGAAAGCGTTCCAAAATTGCAGTGGTCAAGGTAATGTAATATACTCCTGGTTACTCCATAGGGTGATAGTACAATAATGCACTTACCAGAAGTACATACAAACTGGGCGTTGTATGTAAATAATCCGTGGAGACTTCAGGGTCTGGTCACCGGAATGGCGTCATCTAGGGCTGCAGCAGACTCCCAGGGATGGTGTCACTCACACTTGGGGGTCATCATAAGCACACCAGAAGGTCCACCGCCGTTCAGACTCCAGGATCCACTCCTCCCTTATTTTCTTGATAAAAATAACTTAATGTCTTCGGATTTTTTCTCTCCAGTGGCACATGTGAAAAGGCAGACAGAGATGAGAGATGTGGCTGTCCTCCTCTCATTCTTCTGGTAAGTGCATTATTGTACTATCACCCTATGGAGTAACCAGGAGTATATTACATCACCTTGACCACTGCAATTTTGGAACGCTTTCTCATTAACAGGACTTCTATTTTGTTATACGAAAGAATAATTTATTTTGAACATTTTATTTTGAACATTTTGCTTGCACTTGATGGTCAATATAATTTCAGCGCTGCATTTTTTTAGATTACAAATGTTTCACCTTGTTTAAATAAAATCTATTTTTCTATTCTTGCTTTGTAGAACTGAATAATTGTTGCTATGTCCTATCTCCGTTTTTGGCCTGGTTCACTCTAGGCAGATTTCTGATGTGACTTGGAAATCACATTGTTTTCAATGGTGCCTGTTCACATCAATGCTACTCAGCATGGATCAGTTTTGGAAAAGGATCCTGTGCTAATTTGGTGAGATTCTAGCCCGATTTTGTCCCCATAGGCTTCAATGAAAACATGCACAGGCTTAAAATTGAGTCAAAATGGCAAAGAAGTCGCACGGCAAAATCACACCTGAAATCGGATCAAAATCGTATTGCACTAGTGTAAGCCATGTCTTAAAGGTGATCTGTTTCTAATGCTAATATTAGGCATTAATGGACAAGCATGCATGGTGATTTGTATTTATATTGTTTGCAAATAACTAGTTATATGATGCTACATCTTTTTTTTCTATAGTCGTCCCTATTAGCACCACAAAACTTGACGGGTGGAAATTTGTTGACTAAACAGTGACTGCTTCCTATCCGATGAAGTGGAGAATCCTCCATTCACGCTAAACACTGTGAATAGAGGAATCTTACAGGTTTTTTTTGTTCAGCTTGGGTGCTGAACTTGAGAAATCTATACATGTATGGCTTGCATCAGCTAGAAATGATTTCTGTTGTGCTCTAATTAGCAAAAATTTCCTAAAGCTGACTATACATGGATCAAAATTTGGCCAGTTAGCAGAGACCAGCCAAATTGATTGACTTCTGTTCAACTGCCCTGTTGGAAAATTTCCTATAACCTGCAGCACTGAACAGTGTATTCTGACAGTCTCCCCACTGTAAGAATACAAAGACATAGTGGGGAGAATTCCCCCATTCACCCCAAATGTGTAGATGGGGAATTGGGTCAGTTTTTTTAGTTTAACCTGCTGGTTAAAAAAAAAAAAAAAGAAAAACAGACTCATCTGTGGCCAGCTTAACAGTCTACTGACAGGAAAGGCTATAATTGACATGCTAAACTTTATCTACCGGTGCTAAGCTGGCCAAATGTAAATATCACATTAAGTACAAACAATAATATATCAATCATTTGAAGGCCAGTGTGCATTTCTGTTATGCTAGGTTATTTATAAAAGATTTTGAAGGTTAGGCGTGCAACTAATGTTGGGATCTACACCACATGATTTTTGCAATAGATGTATAAATATTTGGTTGATATGTTCCTAAGCCATTTTGTATATAGACACTATATCTATCTATCTATCTATCTATCTATCTATTGTATATTGTCTAATAAATGGGAAATGTTGCTTTACAGCTGCATAATATTTATAGATTTGTATTTTACAATTATACCATATTATATTGAATTCTGTTTTGTTGGGATAGTACTTAATTTATATACACTAGACTTAACATAGACTGGATTGTTGAAGAACAGGGGAGTACTTCGCATATACCAAAAGTACAAATGCTTACAAAACGTATCAGCCTGCAAGTAATGAAATCATTATTTCATAAAGCGATAGCAGACATACACTATATTGCCAAGAGTATTGGGATGCCTGCCTTTACACGCACATGAACTTTAATGGCATCCCAGTCTTAGTCTGAAGGGTTCAATATTGGGTTGGCCCACCTTTTGCAGCTATAATTGCTTCAACTCTTCTTGGAAGGCTGTCCACAAGGTTTAGGAGTGTGTCTATGGGAATGTTTGACCATTCTTCCTGAAGCGCATTTGTGAGGTCAGGCACTAATGTCAGATGAGAAGGCCTGGCTCACAGTCTCCACTCAAATTCATCCCAAAGGTGTTCTTTAGGGTTGTGGTCGGGACTCTGTGCAGGCCAGTCAAGTTCTTCCACCCCAAACTTACTTATCCATGTCTTTTATGGACCTTGCTTTGTGCACTGGTTCACAGTCATGTTGGAACAAGAAGGGGCCATCCCCAAACTGTTCCCACAAAGTCGGGAGCATGAAATTGTCCAAAATGTCTTGGTATGCTGACACCTTAAGACTTCCCTTCACTGGAACTAAGGGGCCAATCCCAACCCCTAAAAAACAATCATAATCCCCCCTCCACCAAACTTTACACTTGGCACAATGCAGTCAGGCAAGTACTGTTCTCCTGGCAACTGCGAAACCCAGACACGTCCATTGGATTGCCAGACAGAAGCAAGATACGTCACTCCAGAGAATACGTCTCTACTGCTCTAGAGTTCAGTGGCGGCGTGCTTTACATCACTGCATTCAACGTTTTGTATTGCACTTGGTGATGTAAGGCTTAGATGCAGCTGTCCATTCACGGAAACCCATTCCATGAAGCTCTCTATGCACTGTTGTTGTTGTTATTATTGTGCTAATCTAAAGGCCACACAAAGTTTGGAGATGTTTGGCTATTGACTCTGCAGACAATTGGTGACTTCTGCGCACTTCAGCATGTGCTGACCCCGTTATATCATTTTCGTAGCCTACCACTTCATGGCTGAGTTGCTGTTGTTCCTAATTGCTTCCACTGTGTTAAAATACCAATTGCTTCAATTTTGTTATAATACCACTAACAGTTGAATGTGGAATATTTAGTAGAAAGAAAATTTCAAGGATGGACTTATTGCACAGATGGCAACCTATCACGGTACTACGCTTGAATTCACTGAGCTCCTGAGAGTGACCCATTCTTTCACAAATGTTTGTAGAAGCAGTCTGCATGCTAGGTGCTTGATTGTATACAGCTGTGGCCATGCAAATAGCAATATTTTAGTAGCTATGTAGTTACTGATGTTCAGTAGCCCAACCACTCAGACTTCAGCTTGTTTTTGTATAAGGAAGCTAAAATGATTTATTAGTAATCACTTTGGGTTCCCGGACATTGCAGATTACAAAATAGTAATCAGTCAATTCTGGCATTTACCAGAAGGGCTGCTGTTAATGGTTTCCTTTTCAGTTTTAGTTAACCTCAGTTTAATCAACTGCTCACTGCAGCTCATACACATTTTGGAGTTGATTCTAAAACTGTTAGGTCAACAGTGGTCTCATTTCTAAATCAGTAATTTACCTTGGCATAAAAGCCAGACAATGGGATCTCAAAGAAGGTGGTTTCTTGCTTAAAGCAACATTAAACCCAAAAGAAAACATTTTATTATATTACAGCTTCCCAATTCTTAGATGTAATGGCTAAATTTGTTTTCTTTTTTCAGGGTTCTCTTTTATTTTCATCTGGTGATCTGCCCAATAAGATTGTTTTTCAAAAGAACAAGCTCACTTGAAGATTATATCAGTTACGGGATGAGACAAACCATTTACCACTAGCAGGGGTGCTTACAATGATCAGTTATATTTATGTAAACCTTTTATCCCAAAGGAAAAAATAACTGTTACTGTAACAGCTTTTAAAGTGTGAGCTGGAGTTTGACTTAAATTTGTTAGTGCATCTAAATCTGCTAGTCCACCTAACACTCTCCTCCCCCCAGACTGGCCATGCTACTATCCAATAGGTGTCCCCTGTGCTCCTTCATCTAGAGTGGGGCACTCTAATACAAGATGTGTATTACTGGCCAGATCACCAGGTGAAAACAGAGGGAAGAAAGCCTAAAAAAAAGACAAATTATGCAGTCATCACATCTAAGGGCTGATACGCTGTAATAAATTACATTTTTGGTTTCAGGTTTGTTACTGCTTTAAACCCAGCCAACACAAAATGTGTATGGGCAGTTTCAACAGACCATTGTCATGTATGTTCTATATGTCAAGGCTGCTGTTTCTTCCATGTCGAGCATTTCCAGCTCAGTAGATCATCCTAAAAATTTAGTTGTCAAAATGAGGATGATTAAAGTGTAACTAAAGGCAAAACTGTTTTTACTTTTTTCATTTTGGACAATGTAAGGGAGGGTTTAAACTCCAGCCAGTTTTTTCCATCTGTGTCCCATTGGGGAGATTTCCATTCACATCTTTTTTGATAACCAAAACAGGAAGTTAGAAGAAATACCTCCAAAGTGAGCAAATCCCAGGGAGTCACCAGGGTCACCAGAATTAATGTCCCATAGAATTGTAGCACCCTACTAGATACATTGCTGGCTGATAGGAATTTTTTTGGCTGGTTGGTAGTTTGCAGTTTTTATTTGTGTAGTTGCACCTTTGGTTTCTCCCTAAGCTCAGTGGAGTCATGATTACTGTTACTAGTAGGTGTCACTGGCTATAGTATGAGGTTTTCCTGCCAGACTGGGTTATAAATATTCATATTTTCCTAGCCATCCCAGTAGGTTCAAGCCACTGGAGTATTATAGGGGAGGGTATAAATATTTGTGAAGGCCATGTGCTAGCTCTTTTGCCTCAGGCTGATGCCTGAAGAGTTGCTACTGGACTGTCTATGCTTCTAGGCCCAGAAGTTGGTTTGGGGTCTAGCATGTTTGTAGCAAGCAGTCCCACATATCTGACCTAGGAAATTCACCAGCTGGGAAAGCTGTCATCATTAAAAGGCCTTGCTGCTGATCTACATTTATGCTCATCAGAGTCCTGGCTGTGGCAGAGCTGGGTGGACCCATACATGCAACCACAAAGACACCCCTAACATTTCACTTGAAGGGAACAGAAAGCCAAGTCTGGGCAGATATTTGGTAGCTATTTCTTCTAGTTTCAGGAACCAGGAAGCACTACCTATAGGACAGTGAAGGTAGTGTCCTCCTTTTTGGAATTTGCATTGAAGTATCCCATGCCCCATACCCCTTCCCAGTTACAGGTTTTATCAGCATTAAAAAATGGGTTACTGGGTCAGTGTGCATGGAGTTGCTATTGTGTGTGTGCTGGCAGCCTCTGCATAATCAGAGGAGCAACTCTGGTCATCATCGTCATCTGTGTGACTGTACCTTTATTACATTTTATCATCAATCAGCAGCCCTTTCAGGGGTACCACTACAGGAAGATATCCCCTCTATTAGTGAAGAACATTGTACAGACTGTTATCTTATTTTTTTTTCTATTTCATTCTAAGTGAATTAGTACATCATGGGAGTGCAGGGAAGGTTAAATGCAGCACGCTAATCAAATATGAAGCATCTAATTAGCTGTACCTGAGTGTTATACTCACAACTAAAATAATTTACAAAGTATCAAAAGAAAAGGCACGTCCTTATTGGCACTGACAGAACAAGCAAATAACAAAGAAATCTTGCACATAAATCACAAGTGAGAAATCTTATCCTCATAAAACTAATTAGATTTTCTTCTCAGGATGTCTTCCATAATGACAATGTGCAAAGCATAAAACCAGGCAGAAAATGCACAGTGGGTGAGAATATGCTTCATATCAACTTGTCCTAGCCATGTGTGGGAACACTTTGGTAAAGCATGAACGTTTCCATTTATAGTGGAGCTAAACTCTCTCAGTCAACATTAAATATTATTAACCACTTGCCCTTCTGAGGATTTACCCCCTTCCTGACCAGGCCATTTTTTGTGTTACGGCGCTGCGTTAATTTAACTGACAATTGCGCGGTCATGCAAGCTGCACCCAAATGAAATTTCAGTCCTTTTTTTCCTCACAAATTGAGCTTTCTTTTGGTGGCATTTGATCGCCTGTGCTTTTTTTATTTTTTGCGCTAAAAAAAGACCGACAATTTTGAGAAAAAAACAATATTTTTGACTTTTTGCTATTAAACATGTCCAGTAAAAAAACTAATTTCGTCATAAATTTAGGCCAAAATGTATTCTGCTACATGTATTTGCTAAAAAATACCCAACACGTGTAAATTAATTGGTTTACGTGAAAGTTATAGTGTTTACACATGGTGGTACAGATACTGGAATGTTTTTTTTTTTACTAGTAATGACAGCAATCAGTGACTTAAAGCAGGACTGCGGCGGATATTCTGACACTGGGGGGAACTGACTTGGTGTCACTGACATCCCCAGTGACACCTATACAGTGATCAGTGCTAATAAAATGCAATTACACTGTACGAATGGCACTGGGCAGGAAGCTGTTAACATCTGGGATGATCAAAGGGTTAACTGTCTGCTGTGTGTGTTTTACAATGAGGCTGTGTGTGTGCTTTCCACTGTGAGCACACTGCTTTGTATGGCTCTGCTATGCAAACATGATGAGAATATCAGACAAATGATCATCCATTTTTTTTTTGCATGCTAGTCTCGTATAAAAAAAAGTAGAAGTTACTAAAGTTATGAAAATTCTCATATGACAGAATACAACTTCGGAAGTGATGTAATGTATTGTACGGTAATGTATTCTTTTGTTTCTGAGCAAGAGTGGTCTTCCGATTTTTAGTTTACTATGCTTCAGTTATGACTAAACACAGTGAATGATCAGTACCAATCACTCATTGTGTTCATTCAGCAAAGGAAAGTTGTGCTTGCAGCTGCCGGTGGGATGTTGAGGAGGGAAGCTGGCAGCACTGTGGGGATGAGGTGCACACAGGTGGACCTAGGCAGCAGGGGAATGTATTGTACACAGTAAGGGAGATGGGTGTGGCAGGAGGCAATTTCTGGAACCAATACCCTGTATCTCTCTCTCTGCAGCAGCTGAAAGCCATCGGGAGAGAAGTTTTCAGCTGCTTCAGGGAGAGCCATACAGGAGATCGGGTACAGTAATTGAACCCCCCCCATACAGATCACCCTCCCAGCCCACAACTGATTCACCCAGCTGCCTGCCTGGGCCCCCCTGCTGGCCTGGGCCCTAGTGGTACCCCCTTATCCATGGCCCTGAGCGTGACTGCAATACCAATAGTGAAAATTCTCTTATTTGCAAATGTCAGTAACAAAGTGATGATAATGACTAAAAGCTATCAGTTTAACTAGACAATAACACTAAAAAAATGAACACGACATAGAGGACTATGGGGCTGAATCACTAAAGGCTATCAGTTATTCTAGGCAATACAACTAGCAAAAGCCCATACAGCAGACAGACAGAAACAGGGCTGATTCACTAAGCGGAATGTATATTATGTTAGATTAATCCAGTTCCAAACCAGTCTAAAGGGGTCACTGCATAGTCATATCCTGCAAGTGAAACTTGATTGGTTACAATTGGGAACAACCCCACTTTTGTTCTTATCAAACCTAAAATAAACAGAACCCAAAATAAGTAAACTAATAAGAACGTTCTCCAAAATCTATGCTGAAAGTGGAAGAAAATAAAATCGCATATAACTTTCTAAATTATTTAGTATTTCCACTTTTTCCCTGGATTACAGTATAGAAACAACACAAGGTGTGAAACAATGAAATATCATTAACTATAAGGATTCAGATCTGGTCCTCCTTATACTGTATATCAATATCACTAAAAACAGTCCTACTGAATATGGTTTCTTAGGACCCAATAGATATATTAGTTTTTTTTTACAGATGCTAGCTAAAACTTCTGTTCAACTGCTGTCATGATGAAATGCCCTGATGTATTCCCTGAATCTGTCTGCTACCTTGGGTTCCACTGCCCCTGTTGCTGTAGAGGATGTTTCATTGCTCCTGTTGCATTGAAGAGAACGCAAGACTTATTTCCAGTGGCTACAGCAGATGAGCAGACCTTGCCAACACAGTCACTGAGGAATGAAAGAACTATTGGGTAGTGTATCTACCCCAACCTGAAATACCACATTCAGGTGGAGGAATTTAACATGTTTGGCCTAAAACACATAATGGTATAACGTAACTGTTGAATTTGTTTTTAAGGAAGATAATAAGAGAGTGACAGGAAAAGATTCTAAGGTGGCTTATTACTGCTAACACACGCAGGCAAAAATGGGCTTTAGGTAATATGTCATTGACCAGTCTGAATATCTTTAAGCTGGCCATAGGCTTTAGATGTGGTTTAGACATTGAGAAACAATTCCAACTCCCTGTAGCCAGCACATCCACAATGGTTGCATTGAGTGACCATTTGTTTTTGGACCAATGGAGGTTGGAGGGGGAGGTACACTGCAAACACCACTGGATGCAGCTTATCAAGGGAAAAACAATAGCAGTTGGATTTCTAACTTGTCCAATCACCATTATACCCCCATTAGCCTTGGCCTGCATGTCTATGGGTGCTGCTTATATTAGACTATTACCTGGCTTGGTTCGGAAAGGATAGATCTATTGAGAGTTTCACAACTTCTATGGATACCTTTAAACCCCCAGCAGACACATTTCACAACTTCTATGGATACCTTTAAACCCCCAGCAGACACATTTCACAACTTCTATGGATACCTTTAAACCCCCAGCAGACACATTTCCCGGCACCTAATTTGAATGTTGGTGTAGCTGATAAACAAAAAATGCCAAGCTCGAAAATCTACAATTTCCTGGGTGTCACTAGGAAAATAATGGAGATTTCCCCAATAAAAAGAAAACCCAAACAGATGATCTAAACCTTTGGCATGCTAACCAAAACTTAATGTAGCGGTAAAACTAACTGAATTGCATTTAGAGGGAAATGTACTAAAACTGGTGCACACAGAATCTAATGCAGCTGTAATCAATCAGCTTCTAACTTCAGTTTGTTCAATTAAGCTTTGACAATAAGCCCCCAGTCACATCATCAAAGCCGATGTTAAAATAGTGCGAATTACAGTGAAGTCGCACAATTTCTTAATCGGGTGACCTGCCAATTTTAGTTGCGTTTTGCAAGACATCTGACACAGATGTCTATGCAAATCGCAACAAAAGTAGTGCATACACTTCTTTAATAATCAGGGTGTAAAACCTAAAAGCTGATTAACTACCTACTATGCACAGCTGCACCAGATTCTGTGTGCACCAGTTTTAGTAACTCTCCCCCTTTGAGTGTTAAAGTGCTGTGTAAAATATCCAAGTGCCTTTTTGTTCTGTTTTTTTTAATACTTGTTTTCACCAGTTATTTTAATGAAAGTTGCAGATGTCAAAATTTAAAATAATGACTTGAAATTGCATTAACATGATAAAGCTTGTAGATTTTAGTGAGTGCATTTACATACGGTATTTCAGTATGATCCCATTAATACTTCTTGGGCTTGAGTTCACACAGTTTTAGTGTTTAATTTCTCTTTGTTCTGTTTAAGCTATTTATAGATTTTTTACTTTGATCCCTCATCTACATTGCTCTATTTACCAGAAATAGAACATATTCACTTACACATATGAAAAATAATAATGCATGCACAACAACTCATGATTAACCTCTTTGTGCCGAGAGTACGCAAATATGCAGCCACTTGGTGGGTGGACCTTGAAGCTGAGAGACTGCATATTTACGTACTAAAATGTAAACAAACCTATGCTGAGAGCACGCATGTTCCCGACAATTAACGATGCCTAACGGGAAAGCTCCTGAACCCTACTTGAGATCAGGAGCTTTCCGATCATGTGACTACTGTGACAGCCAGTCATGGTGGCCACATAATCATAAACCTCGTCCCACCTCCCGGCATCAGAAACCCCTTAAAGGGCTGGGTGGCACTGGTGTTAAGGGGCTAATCATTATATTTGTATAGTGTTTAAACAAAAAGAGAACATAAATACAATTTGTATATTTTGAGGCTTGTTGCTGCCCCTTCTATCTTTGTTGCCTTAGGCACTAGCTCATAAGTGCCGCATGCTCATCTGGAATATGCAGTTCAGTTTTGGGCACCAATTCACAAAAAGAACAAGAAAGTACAGAGAAGGGCAACTAAACTGATAAGAGGCATGGAGGAGCTCAGCTATGAGGAAAGATTAGAGGAACTGAATGTATTCTCTCTTGAGAAGAGGTGATTAAGGGGGGATATGATCAACATGTATAAATACATCAGTGGTTCATATAGTGAACTCGGTGTAGAGTTATTCACCCTGAGGTCATCACAGAGGACAAGGGAGCACTCTTTACGTCTGGAGGAAAATAAATTTAATCTCCAAACATGGAAAGGTTTCTTCACAGTGAGAGCTAAGAAAATGTGGAATAGACTCCCTCAAGAGTTGGTTCTGGCCAGCTCAGTGGATTGCTTCAAAAAAGGCCTGGATTATTTCTTAGATACACAGAATATAACTGAATACTAACATTTATAGGTAAAGTTGATCCAGGGAATATCCAATTGCCTCTCGGGGGATCAGGAAGGAATTTTTTCCCAGCAGGTGCAAATTGGATCATACTTTGCTGGGGGTATTTTTGCCTTCCTCTGGATCAACTGTGGGTGTAGGATTATTACTTTTTTTTTTCTATGGTTGAACTGGATGGACTTTTGTCTTTTTTCAGCCAGACTAACTATGAAACTATGCTGAATAAATAAGCAGTATTTTCTATGGGGGAACTAGTAACAGATATTCTGTACTTCTCATTAATTGCATACATGCTAAGTAACCTGTACATATTAGAGCTACAGGCATTTATTACCTCTCACAGATCACAGTACTCTCCATGCCATTTTTTTTTGCTTTTTCTCCAGTAGGATGGCACTCTTTTTGTTTAGGCAAGATCCAGGATCTTCCGAGTCTGAACTGGTACTAATATTTGGATGAGCCTTAAGGGGCCCATGTACCTCTAATATTGTCAAGCTTGTAAACCGAGTGCACAATTAAATGTGAGTGCATTTTTTTTTTAATACAGACACTTGTTTTACCTGATTAAGCACTATGTTGGTCTTTTAATTGTTTGAGCACACACCTGCATGGATATTATTGTGTGGCCAGCAGCAAGTCTCCCTATAGGTGGAGGAGTACTGAAGTTCAATAGAAGGCTATTTGCCATTGGATCAATACCCCAAGGAGGAGGGTGTATTGGTGAGCACATATACTGGCTGGTGACAGGACACATGGGGGTTGATTTACTAAAGGTAAATATACTGTGCACTGCAAGTGCTACACAAGTGCACCTGCAAGTGCAGTTGCTTTTTATCCAAGGCTAAGCTCTGCTGACTTCTTTCATTCAATTATGTGCAAGCAAAAATGCAGCTTTTTTTTTATTTTCTTTGGATATTGCCCTCAGATCTAGAGCAACTGCACTTCCAAGTGGACTTGGAGTGCATTTGCAGTGCACAGCCTATTTGCCTTTAGTATGTCAAGCCCAATGTATTTTGCATAAAAGCACAGACTGTTTTAGGAGCAGCATGTGCTATCTAGCACATTATTGGGGGTCCCACCATCACTTCACCACTGTTCAGTACATTTGCACATCAATGTATTGTTTTTGTATGAGATTTATGGTAATAGTTAATAACACGTAGATTTATCATGTATATGGTATATAGTATGCTATTAGGGGGTTCCACCACTGTTGGGAATTTCATCTTTTTACTTTCATTTTGATGCATTATATATATTTATTTGGACTTGGCATGATATACCTTTGTACTTATATTGAGACACTATTGTGAGAAGGCCTTATTTGATATTAAGGGTTTATTAATGTGCATTTAGCACTCTCTTTCAGTATTGCATAAATTATTTAGGTCCTGATTTTAGTGCACACGCGGAACAGTTGTTGTAATTTATATAATTCTGCCCTCTGCATTTGATTATTAGGAGGAAATATTTATGTTAATCTATTTTGAGGAGTATTTTGCACAATAGAGAGGGTCAAACCACTGTTGTGCTAGGTGGCTAGTGCTTCACTTATTTTAACTTTCATCTCTGTGGTATGTGGGAACACATATTGTTGTACAGCCAGCAAGGCATAGTTATCATTACTTTTTATATTCACTGCACACCACGTTGTATTCACATTATTTAACAGCACATAGTAGTGGGGTGGGATAAAACACATAAAATCCAGGAACAGCATGTACTTTCTAGGCTAAGAGGCTAAGAAATGTCACAATCATGTAAATCCTGGTACTTTTGCAGTTTTTGGCTGTGTTTATAAATGTATGACACTGAAAAGCCTTTTGATGCAGCCTCTCACTTTATAACCTGCTACAAATGTACAATGTTACAGTCTATGTAATCACTGGGGAGAGGAGATTGAGCAAATGTTGCTTCTTGCCTGCAGCATAATGATGACATCATTTCAGCCTAGGCAAAGTAACCTGGTTGGACCTTAAAGTAGTATTAAACCCTCATCGTGTTCTTGTTTAACATATTGAGAGCAATAAAATAAACATTCGGCAGTAAATTATTTGCCTAAATTCTTACCCTAGACTTTGCAGGTTACAACAATCATTGCTGCTGGACCCTGCTCTTTCCTCGCTACTTCTCTGAACTTCCTTTTGCAGAAAAAAAGTAACACTGGACAGTGATTAAAAACCAACTCTGGGAGAAACACTTTTACGTTCCTAAAGTCCACTCCCCCATGCAGGTGAGCTTGCCCATGCTCCAGCGTTGGACTCTCCCTCTTTTTCAACAGGTCCACTGCTGGACTATTGACCCTTCTTTAGTGTTGATGGCGTGGGGACCCTAGACTGCTTGGGGGAGAAGATGCCTCAGGGACCAGACTAGCTGCAGGGAGGATTAGTTAAGTAAATCTTCCTTTAGTGTTCCCCTAGACCTAAATGAGCAATTAACATTTGTAGTGTGGGCGTTAAAGATGTTTTAAAGTTATTGAGAAGTCCACTTTAGATTGGAACCTCAGTAAAAATTAAAGTTCTTATTGTTTTTTTCTCCCAGTCTCTGTTTGAGATTTAACCTTTTTGGGGGATCAGGTATGACGATGATGTCACTTTTAAGTCCTCAGAAATCTTCACAGGGCACAAACCAAGCAAAATTAAAAAAAGAAAATTATTAAACAGTTACTATGTTTTCATAGTTTTCCTCCTTGTCATGAGTATGCGTATGCTCATACCGTACATGTACATTCATGAATACAATATGATTGAACATTTCAATCCACAGCTACTATGATTTTTTTTTTAATTGTAGAAAATGTCAAATGACGTTTTCATGCAATGAGGAAATATGAAGGTGTCCTGTATGTTGGATACAGAACTCAGTCCAAAAATCACCTAACTTGTTTGTCTGATTGGCTCACCGCTTTTCAGAAAAATGCACAGAGCTTTTAATGACATTAAAGCATCTCTTGTGACAGTTGCTGAGATAAAACTCTGCATTATAGTACACTAAAATCCTTGCAATGTGTATAGGCTTTCTTCAAAAAAACTAGATTTTCACTTAAGGAAAGGATCACTAAGGCAGAACTCCAGTTACCCTTCACACTGAAAGTACCAAGAAAACCCCTATACATACTTTTTTCCTGAAGTATTTACACCAGTCCAATGATGTCATTGGTTCTTCCCCTTTGTCCTTTGGCAGCAACAAAGGGCAGTCCTTCCTCCTAGACTAAGCTATGCCCACATAACAACATGGGTAGCACTCATTCCAGGGGTTCTATGAGCCCAGCCTGCATGATTTTATACCCCCATGAGGTGTATCTGTAACCAGGGGCGGGCTGACAACTCATGGGCCCCTCGGGCATAAGGGGATCATGGGGCCCCTGTGTCCTTGCCCAAACTCAAAAAGCCTATGAAAAAGGTACCAGGGGCATCTCATGGGGCCCCCCTACTGACCCCGGGCCCTCGGGCAGTGCCTGAGTTTCCAAATGGTCAGTCCGCCCCTGTCTGTAACAGCCATGACATACAGGAAGGTGGTTGGATTCAACAGAGAAGATAGGTGTCACTACACAATGGAGCAGTCCGCAGGTGACAGCGCCAGTGATGAGGTATGTATTACAGCAAATACTGCTTTGTTTTTTTGTTTTTTGCACGGCAACAGTTAAAAAAAAAGCTGGATGTCTTCTTTAACCTTTAAAGATGATTACGTGCGTTAAAAGTAACAATGAAGAAATGTGTTAAAAGAATGTGGAAAAGGTAGAATGTAGAAGCCCTAAATTATTAACCTACTGTCACAGAGCAACATTCCTTCAACCTGGTCAGTGTATTAATTCTATCTGTGACTTTCATTTTGAAGAGCAATTATCCCACAAAGGTAACGATGACAACTTTTGAATGCAAAGTTCAACGCCTACAAAGTTTTATTTTTCGCATTTTTTTTTCTCGAACGCAAATGACATCTGTCTCTAGTGTGTTAAAGATGGCATTTAACTGGCACATAATAGTGCTCTTCCAATGTTAAACAGTATCAAAAGAGTAGATTAAATTAGACCTAATTTTAAATTCACAGCTCAGGAGAAATTCTCCAAAATGTCAAAGGAAAAGTTAATATCGGAGTCACCTTGGTGATATCCATACAACAAAGGGAGAAGTTACCTTAAAATTCCGTCAACTTTCAACACAAAGAGCTTATTTTATTAAGCTAGTATTTTATACTAAAACTTACTGTATAAGGGGAGTGAAAAGACTATAGAATCAATATACAAAGGATAATAAGTTCAGACAAAGTGTATTCACATTTCAAAGTTATATCAGGTCCAGCTTTAATTTCTTTTAGATGCTTTCTGTCTACTTTGCAGTCAAGGAACATTGTGTAACATCTGCACAGATAGAAGTTTCTTCTTGACCTTCAAAGGGTTATTGTCCAGGCATTATCCCCAAACCTCCTACTTTCCCTCTAAAGCATGTTTCAGCATCAATTCTTTTGTCTTGTTCCTGTATTGAGAAGCAGCTTTTATTATTCTCTTTGACATCACTAGGCTTGCCATAGGAACCTCCACTGGAACTACATCTCCAAAGAACCCTGACGCTACACACAGTCTGATTGATTTACTAAAGGAGTCAACTATCTTCACACAGTAAGTTGTGTGAATATTTGCTTTAAGGCCATAGATGATGCGATTTTCTTTCCTGCTACCATGGGTGGCAGGAAAGAAAATCACTCAATTCCCCATCAACACAGTTAGTTCTTCCGGTGGGGAAAAGAGGGGTGTAGTCTGGGGAGCCGTCCCTGCCATTTATTGTGGCAATAATCACATGCTAGAAATTCAACATGCTAATTATATCCAAATCAACCAATAATTCAAATTGGGTACAATCAGCCTGCCCATGCATGGATTGAATCTCATCCTCTCCCTGCTGAATCAGCCGAGATTCTAACCAACAATTGCCAGATCAAGATTCCAATCATGTGCACATTAAATAAGTATATAGGAAGTTGCTTTTCACGTGATTGTTTATCTGAAGTAAATATTCACACAATGTATTGAGAGAAGAGTTTATACTCCTTTAGTAAATCAGCCTCTGTGTGAGCAGGCTCTTCGAAGTCAAAGTAGCATCTCCATTTTGACGGAGAAGAAATTAATGTAGCGTAAGTAAACCTGTAAAAAAAAATGTATATAATGCAGATTACCAGTCCTTAACCACTTGCCTACAGGGTACTTATACCCAGAGGCATAGCTGGGGGGGGCAGGGGGTATATATGTACCCGGGCGCCAAGGTACAGGGGCGCCAAAATGAGGCTTACAACATTACATTATAATAAGTGAACAAGGGCAAAAAATTGGTCACAAGATCACTGCTGCGTCTGCAGCAGACGTGTCATCTGATACGTCTGCTATCCACAGTGATGATGCTGCCTGCCTGCAGCCAGCCGAGATATGGATTCTGCGTACAGTCAGTTCCGTCTGCACGTCTTCAATGAGACAGGATCGTCTCAGCGATCTTGCTCTTCTTAGCGTTGAAAGAGAAACATTGGAAAAAACTGATTTTGATTACATGATTGACCAGTTTGCGACAGTGAAATCAAGAAAAATACATCTTTATAGACTATGTAAACCAGTCTACGAAAGTGACTGAGTGAGTCATGTAATATAATTTCTATAAATTTGCTTCTTTAAATTCAATGTTTCATTAAAATTTAATTTGTTTTTCCTTATCCAATGTAATAGAAAAATGTGATTAAACGGGGAGGGGGGCTGGGGTGCCAATTTTATAGTTTGTCCCCGGGCACAAAATATTCTAGCTACGCCAAAAACAGCTGAAATTTTTTTTTAAAAAAGTTTTTTCTTAGTTTTTGTCATATAATTTTGTAAATAAGTGATTTTTCGCCTTCACTGATGTGCGCTAATGAGGCTGCAGTGATGGGCACAGATAGGCTGCACTAATGGGCACTGATAGGTGGCACTGATGGGCATTGACAGGCATCACTGATGGGCACTGAAAGGCAGCACTCATATGTGGCACTGATAGGTGGCACTGACTGTCACTGATAGGCGGCACTGACTGGCACTATTAGGTGGCACTGACGTGCACTGATAGGTGGCACTGATGCGCACTGATAGGCGGCACTGATGCGCACTCATAGGCGGCAATGATTGGCAGCACTGATAGGTGGCACTGACTGGCACTGATAGGCAGCACTGATTGGCACTGATAGGTGGGACTGATAGGTGGCAATGACTGGCATTGATAGGTGGCACTGACTGGCACTGATAGGTGGCACTGACTGGCATTGATAGGTGACACTGACTGGCACTGATAGGCAGCTCAGATGGGCACTGATATGTGGCATTGGTGTGCACTGGTAGGCACTGATATGTGGCATTGATGTGGCACTGATGGGCACTGGCAAGTGGCAATGATGAGCATTGACAGCTGGCATTGATGGACACTGACAAGTGGCACTGCTGGGGCTACACTGATCATCAGGGCACACTGATCATCAGTGCCCTGATGATCAATGTAGATGTCCCCTCTGAGGAATGTCGATTACCGTCTCTCCTCACGAGCTGTCAGTGTGACAGCTCGTGAGGAGAGAAATGCCGATAATGGCATTTCCGTATGTACGTGTTCAGCTGTGATTGGACACAGCTGATCATATGACCGAGCTGACGTTTTCAGCTCTTTCCATTGATCGGTGATCCGCTGTGTCTGTGGGACACAGAGCACCCCTGATCCTGTGCTGCGCGTCCCCGGAGCCGCACACGCGCAGTTAGAGTGGGAGGACGTCATATGACGTCCTCCCAGAACGAGAGAACAACCTTGCGCCTGTCATTTCCTTATATGGCGAGCGGGTGGCGGTTAAATGCGGTAGCTTAATTTGTTTCCCCCTTTATTTTCACAAAGGGATTTTGGTAATAGCACATTTCCTCTCCAAGGTTGACAATGCTCATCCACCCTACTGTATCTTAACAATAGAACATTTTCAGTTGTATATTTCTATATTTCACATGCCAAAAGGCTCCAAATAAAAAGTGAAATATTACATTTTACATTCCCTTTAAATTACTACATCTAACTATCCAGCTAGCTAGATTTATACAGTTAGGGCCCATCTACATCAACACGCACACAACGCATGCCCCTGCCATGCATTGTGCACATGTGCTACAAAGCATTGTAAAATACATCACAGAGTTTACTTTTTTCAAACCTAATTTAACTTGACAATGTCCTAACTCTATGAGCTGCGTAAAAATGCAACCTGCCCTACTCTGCAGGCAATGCAGCATGTTGGTGTGAGCTGAAATAAAAGGATATAAAGGCAAATTGCCTTGTCTGTGCATTGGGACTACAGTTGACAAAGATGTTTAAAGCGGTTCTTCAGTCATTCTGCAAAGAATTAAAAATTAGCAGCTACAAAAACTATAACTGCTGACTTTTAATAAACAGACACTCACCTGTCCAGGGATCCAGCGCTGTCCTCACCTGGGCTGGTTTCTTCACCAGACTTTGGTCCCCGCCACCAGCATGTTAACTGTGGGCAGCTGGTAGTGACTACTTGCGACTTCTCAGCTGGCTGCCTACTGCACATTCGCAAGCCATGGTGCACTTTGTGAATGGTCCTGCAGCCTTCTGGGACCTGTGACATGTCCCAGAAGGATGCAGTCAGGGGGAAGAAGGGGGAGAATAAATTCTGCTTGGATTGTCTAGGTGATCCCAGTGGAAGTGGGAGTAGGTACCTTGTCAAAATCAAATACCCACTCCACCCCCCAAAAAATATGTACCAAATATGTCTGGGGTGGGGGAGTTGGAAGAGTGGAACTTCCCCTTTTGGGAGGTTTTCTGCTTTAACGTTGCAATCGCAACTTAAAGCAGTATCAAAATGCCTGCTGGATATAGTTGAAAAGGATCAAGTAAAATGTTTGTTACATGTATGTTGAGTTAACCTTCGGAACCTCCTGTAATAACAATGTTTCCTTGACATTAACAGTCTCCAGACTAATTTGCATTGTTGCCTGGTGGTGTTCTTTGAACCTAACGTTTATAACAGTGAAGCAACAAAGACGGATTAGTATCATGCAAGTTTAACTTGGTGTTACCATAGACGTCAGAACTCTCTGCAATAACTGATAAGTTCCCTCTTATATTCTCTTTTAGCACATCTGCAGAGTAGACAGGAATATCTGAAAAGTACTTTTAAAGCAAAGAAGAGTTCTGTCTTCACAGAAAATAACCTTACTTACCTGATTTGAAAAACCTTTGACTACTTGTCGTTGTTTAAGATTTGTCTCCCCATCTAGGTTAGCAGTTTCGATGTGGCAGATCCCATTCTGATCGGAGGAATAGAGAAGCAGTATGTCCGCTGGGATGATCTCATTACAGAACAGCTTGACAAAGTCTCCAACACGTACATCCTTCCAACACTTATCAACAAAGCTTCTATCAGCTCTAAATAACAGAGAAAATATTTGGAGTTAAGACAATAGATCTTTTTTATAATATACACTGGTAAATAAAATAAATGTAGGATTAAAGAGAACACTATGAACTGCTTCCTCTAAAACCAACAAAAAAAAAAAATACTTTTATCAATACTAAATATGATTTCCATTTAAGGAAACCTATACTGAAAGAAACCTGGAGGCTGGTAAAGACCTGAAAAACAATAAAATTGTGCCTGTGTCGAAATATATATGGACCCAAGTATGTATATATATATATATATATATATATTTATTTATTTTTGTATATGTGTAGGTAAAAAATATACATAAGGATCACAGACAACTAAAGATAATTTAAAGACATCCACAATTCAGTTACTTTTTTTTTTTTTTAATTAAAAGCAGAAACAGGGAAACATTACTTTTTTGCCAGAATGGTCTCTTACGTTGATCTGTTGGCTTAAATTCCAGGTACCTTTAAATGATGAACACATTGGGGTTGATTTACTAACACTAGGGAGGGCAAAACCTGGTGCAGCTGTGTATGGCAGCCAATCAGCTTCTAATTTCAGCTATTTCAATTAAGCTTTGACAAAAAAAACTGGAAGCTGATTGGTTTCTATGCAGAGCTGCACCAGATTTTGCACTTTCCAGATTTAGTAAAGCAATCCCATTACATCTTCATAATTTCACCCACTAATACTCAAATAAATAGTTAATTATAATTCAAAATTATCTCCAATCAACATTTATTTAGACAAGCTGACTTAAGGATGTTCGATTAAAGCACTTTCAAAGTTAAACTCTAACCAAAACTCCAGAGTGGGGAAGGATGAGAACCACTTCCAGGTTTTTATTGCTGTGTTCCCTCATTGCCTATGTGGTCACTGGGAAAGAAGTGCGCAAACTTTCTCATGAGCAAAATATTACATAGGTTCTAACAATTTTGCACTCTTGCTGAAGCTCTATTTTTATTCTACAACTGTTGGTCGAACTTGCTTCTATACAATGATAGGAGTGGCATAAACAGCAGCAGTGTAGAAAATGAATTACATTTAATTTAATTCTATAATTAGTTTTACTACTGTTATGTGGGAATTTCCCACATTGACATTTCCTGTTCACATTTGTTCTTAACTGCTATAGGAGTGTTATATTAGCAAACAAGAAAGAATTTTGTAAAATATGAACTATAAAAAGGATATAAAAATACACATCAGTCATTTTTGTTATCAGTCCCTGGCATTTTTTGCCAGTAAATCATAATGTGCCAGTCACTTTACAAGCTATCTGAGTTTATGATGTAAAACCGGTTTAACTGGCATTTCAAGTTTTCCAGCTCTGAACATAACATCTACTATTAAATACCCCTTTGAATTCTCAATGACCATAACAAGACTAGGACAAGAAATGTTCTCCATTATGATACTGCTCTGTATAACCCCATTTTCCCCATTCAGCTTTAATTCCCTCATTCCTATTCAAATATACATACCTTTCCTTCACTAACCTTTGTTGAGCACTGGGAGTCAAAGAATACCCAGTACTTCTGAGTATGAAGGAAGTGTGGAACTCACTCTATGTGACAGTGGTGTTCCAAATCAGCCCGAATTAAGCTATGACTCTAGCGACTTGTAACTTAAAGGATAAGTTCACCTTTTGAATAGATTGCTGATGCCATGCAGGTCTGCTGCATACCTGTCAGTATACCTGCTTGCCTTCTTGTCACAGGGAGAGGGGGCAGCAGCTGCAGCATTGGGAACCTTTTACATGTCCCACCTAAAAATGGGTGGAACATGTAACATGTTCCCAGAGGTGAACCTATTATTTAAGCTGTGAATCTGCTGAATTTTAAGCCATGTGTGCTTCTGCTGACACTATCTGGCTTCATAATCTTGGATTGAGCAATCAAAAGATTCTGGAATAAAAAGTCTGACAAACAGTAACTGCAGCTAATCAGATACAATAAGCTGGCAGCAGGATATTTATCCATGCACACTATTAAGCGTGGATGGGGATACCTATGGAAATCTTTACAATTATAGCCAGCTTTACATGGGGTTTTCTTTTTGCTTCTGGCAGCTGAAGGGAGACTAGAGAAAGCAAGGGCAATGCAAAGAACCACTTTAAAGCTGAGCTTTATAAAAAAAGATTTAAGCACTAAATTGACAGGCCTCTCCATTTTTAACCATTGCAACAATTTCTAGGACAGCAGTAGCAGTTCACAGACCGACTATATGCAGGGCCTGATGCACCATTAGGCACAGTAGGCCTGTGATCGAATATTCAAGGTTACCAAGCTTCTCTGGTGTCAAGGCTGCCTGGAATATAGTTACAAGCTCTGTGTTTATCCAAAGGACATATATACATGCAACAATTAAAAACTGAAACAGAACACACTGGAAAGTGCAGGTAAAACCACATGGTTTTACCTGGACCATCCAGTGCACTTTGTTTCTGGTTTTACGGTAGCCTTGTGGCGAGAATAATCAAGGACAGAGGTGGCATTTCCCAGTATATTTATAGGCCAAGTATTTTTTAAATCATCAGTAAAAATACAATAAGCTTCTTTACAATTTGTCACAACACCCTAAAGCAAGTTAGGACCAGTAAAACAAGGAAATGTTATATGTAAAAAACGTGATCTTGGCAGATTGGGTGCTGCTTCAAGCCCTAAAGTCTGTGTGCCTGCTAGCTGCAAGAATACAAATCTGGCCTGATTACATGGAAAGATAGTAAGCAACTAAAACAGGGGTAATATCCCTTATTACTGCACAAGCATAAAAGCAACTAACTTAAAAAAGCAAATAAACAATCCTAAGTTTAAACTTTGCGGTGACTAAAAGGGATTTAATTAGGGTTTACTGTATGTGAAAAACCCATTAGCCAAAATCTCCTCTTAACTTTAACCAGGATCAGAATGGTGGCAGGGCATTTCCCATGCCCCAGAGCTGCAAGTATACAACATGCATGTATATGTGATGCTGCAGGGTGGGGAATGCTGAAGCTGAAGATGATTGGCTCGAACAGATGACAGATTCCTGACAGGCTACCACGTATGAGTTTAGAGGCTAATCCAAACACACCAAGCTCATCACTTGTTACATCTTTATATAGAGGTAGCCATTTTGATAGAGGTTTTGCTTCCTCCTGTCAGAGCCTCCAGCAAGGAGAACAGAGAGCAGCACAGTAGTGACAAGACTAAATCTAACTCTAATGTTCATGAGCCTAGCTGTCAGAGGCAGCTGTGCCTTAGATCTCACATAGCAGATCTACAGCTATGAGGCACCCTCACATAAAAGGAAATGCACTGCTATTTTTCAGGAGGTAAACCTTTCAGGGTACTGCATAAAGCATAACTGAAGGCAAAACTCTTTTTGCCTAATCTAAAGTTTTATCTAACTAGGGTGAAAAGGGATTAGAAAACATGCTAAATTTTAATTGCTATCTTTGGGAGTTATTTACTAAAGGCAAATAGATTGTGCACTTTGCAAAATGCAGTTGCACTAGAGCTTAGTAAATGAGCAGAAGGTCTGCTGACTTCCATCATCCAATCATCTGCAAGCAAAAAAGTTTTTTTTAATTTCCCTTGTACATGATTGGGTAGTCTTTGCAAAGTGAAGCTTTACCTCATTTACTAAGCTATGGAGCAATTGCATGTGCAGAGTGCAACTGCACTTTGCAAAGTGCACAGTCTAATTGCCTTTAGTAAATCAACCCCTGTGTTCCCATTAGGGAGATTGATCCTCTATTTGTCCTGATACCTGTTATCACTAAAAGTGAAAGAAAAGCTCAAATTTTGAGTGGTCACCAGAATAGAAATAAAAAGGGAATTTTTCTGGTGACCCTTGTGACTACCAGGCATTTTTCCCACTTTAGAGATTTCATCTCACCTCCTAAATGGGTTTATTTACTAAAGGCAAATAGTCTGTGCACTGCAAGTGCGTTTCAAGTGCAGTTGCCCTAGATCAAATGAGAAATGAAGGGAAGCTCTGCTCATGTTTATTTTCCAATCATGTGCAAGCAAAAATGCTGTTATGTATTTTTCTTGCATGCGATTTGTTATTCTTTGCAAAGTGAGCTTTACATCATGTACTAAGCTCTGGAGCAAGCACACTTGCAGTGCACAGTATATTTGCCTTTAGTAAACCAATCTCATTATGTCTATGGGAGAGGTCAATGAAATCTTCCCAATAGGGCACAGATGGCAAAAAAAACCAAGGGGTTATAACAGTCCTTTACTCCATCCAAAATGAAGCCTTCTACTGTATGCACAATTAACACTTCTAGATGTCCCGTAAGGCATACCAAATCTACTAAATATTAACTTGTGAGTTCAGATCCACTTCGATATATTTTCAAAAGTCTTTTTCTATAGTTTTAAACCTGCACATTGTACAGGTATGATTTACTGGTGCCACCATAATACCATAAGGAAACCTGTCCTGAGAAATGCCATTCACCTTTCACTACTTTCAATTGCAAGTAGACATGTGGCTTCCCAAAAACAAAACTTGTGTAGGGAGTGGACTTCCTGTGCCACAAGGCAAGTGAAGGCTCGATGCAAAATGTGCAAGGTCTAAAGAACTGCCAGGTCTTCAGCTGCGTGTTCCACAAGTGATGATGGGTTTTGCTGTGTGCAATTCACAGGTTGCAGCCCTTTGTTGCGCTCAGCATGGCAACAAATGGCAGCAGACAGAAACAAAGTATAGTACAAAACTAACAGACAAGATTGTGGTCAAACAGGCAAAAAGTCAGGGCAGGTGGATAATATGGATAGTCAAGAAACAGACAAAAGTTAATTGCTGGAGGATAACAAGGAGAAAAAAGTAGGGAGCATAAACGGTTATCACAAATGAAAAATGAAATGAGGTTCTTGCTTCGGCAAATCCCGAGGTCACGAAGCAGGTTCAGGGCCTCAGAAGTGTCCAACAGCACTTTTTACTAGGAGAGTGAGGACATCTAAACACAGAAACTCGAAAAAGACCTATGGCAGTTTTCTGTGGATTTATAAAGTTGTTGCACAGATTAACAGGAATCAAGTATGGGAGCAAAATGGAACAATGGTTTCTGCGGAGACTCAGCTGCAACATCAGAAGAGTTGTGGCCAGAGACAGAGTTTGTTCGGAAGACAGCAAGCTGTGACAAAAGTGAAAATTCTCCCTACAGGCTGGAAAGTCTATGTATAATATCAAGCAATACCAAAAGTCCAAGCCTCACTATTATTCTGTAGCAAAGCTGTAAATGCCCCAGTTCTAAGTCAATGGTAATGGGAAATTTAATAATCGTTTATAACAAAGTATTTGGAATATCTACCTACATTACCGGACTCTATTACAAAAAAAATACAACAAACCATATGTTTTATTTATATTGTCAGTTCAGCAAATTACAGAGCATTTGATTTAATTTACTTTAATGCCTACATTGTGGTGGAATTGTATATTAATATGTAAATTATACGTTTACAGTGAATACTAATTTGATTGCGTCTTGTAAATGGTTTTAAAGCATCATATAATGCAATCATCTGTTTCACAAATAAAGAAGTACATTGTAAATTTGATAAATACCAATTATTTAAAAAACAATAGAAGACAGGAAAACAGGCCTTTGGAGTACTTTATATGCTGGTTTTATAGACTGGTAAAATATAAAACAGAAAAGATTAAACTCTAAGATTACATTTTACACAGGGAGCAGTTACAATGCATTAACGCGTTAATGAATAAGGGGACTAACTGACATACTGTACCCTGTTGAGCATGTGCCTTTTATTTTTCTAACCTACCCTTGAAGAAGGAATGAGATTTGGTGAATGCATTATTGGAATTTAAAACACAAAACACTTTTTAAGTGTTTGTGTACTTTCTAGTGTTACATTTCCATGCCATATAGGATTAGGTTCTGACATCTTGTAGTATGTTGCAGATCATCATTAGACCTCTGGACTTCCTGAGATGAAAAAGTAGTACAATGCATGTAGGCAAAGGGCACATTCCTGCCATGCTCGTAGTTATGTAGACCATGAAAAATTAATATGCAAAAAACCAATGGTTAATCACGCCATAGGTTTTTTTCCTTTATACAGATTTTTTAAATCCTATAATTTATAAGTTGGATAAAATAATTTTGATAGTTAAAAATAGTACAGTTCTTTTTATAGAAGTCTATACATCAAAAATGAAGACAAGGGAAAAGGAAAGATGGATTTGGTTGAAATGAGGGATATTTTGGAGCTGTGCAGTAAAGTGATACCATCTATTGTACTTGTCAGACTTGTTGGGTCAGCCAAAGCATTGGAACTGTAGTATGACGAGAACGCCTTTAGGTTATCCTAACAATTCTGCCTTCTAAGGAAGCAGAAAAAAATCTTCTGGCTCCCAATTTAGCACAGTAGTGGTTTCCAGGGGTGAATGGTGTAGCAATTGTACGTATAGAGATGGATGCGAACCTCCATTTTGCCAAAGGCCCTCCATCTTGTATCATTTCTACTTCAAATCAGCTTCCCCCCTCCCTCTCTGTTGACTGACACGTAGTCCCTGTGTGCTGGGTTCAGAAGTGCACGGGCAATCAGGCACAGCTTCATGGTTATAAATCCCAAATTAGCTGGTGCCTGGGTGTCTGTTAGTTTCTCAATCTGATATAATCATAAAGCCATAAACCAGTCCTTCACTGGGCTTTAAACGCATTCCTAGGTAGCCGTAAAACAGTCCTCACATTTAAAACCCACTTTTCCCTAGAATTTCATATCTTAAGGTAGGAAATAATTACATAAAAATAAAGCACATATTCGGATAGCTCAGCTTAATGCGAGTCATCTGATATCTTACACCTCTGGATTACGTATACCCAATAGCAGAAAGTGATATCTCCTTAACCGTCCCAAGCAGATATGTCATAACTGGTATCTGGACATTCAGAATATCATTCTGCAGATTATCCTACCCGTGGATAGAATGCTACATGTACCTAGGGAAGGTTATTGATCCTGGTATAACTTGAGAGTGATTTTGGTTCTAGCCTGAGTCCCCTGCCTCAAACACCCCTCCCCAAATGAGGCAATTGGTTCTCTGCTGTAAGGAGACACCCTGCTGAGTTCCTAGAAAAAGGTTGTCAGGTTTGGAGAAGTTGAAGAATTCTCCCTTTTAACATCGGAACCAACTTGGAAGATGGTACCCTTTTGCTCTGAAACTTGATCTGCTTAACCCAGGACTTTTGGCAAGTACTCTGCCTCTGTAAAATTCTTTCTGTTATCTATTTGCTGTGTTATTGCTCTCTGTATTTATATATATATATATATATATATATATTGGCTACATCTTTTTCTGTAAATATGTTTATTGTACCATTTTGACCTTTTTAGTAATAAATCTTATTTTCTGAAAAGTGTTGAACTGTTTCTAAAGCTCTTTAAGGCAAACTAAGAATCCCTGTCTCTGAAGAGCACTACTGTGTGTTTTTAAACCTCTTTATACCTCTGCCTGCGGTGACAGTGTGTATACAGACAATTATTCAAACAACATAGCGTTATTGCTAGTATTTGCGAGTTTTCTCTTTTTCTCTACAAAAGGGCGGTGGTGGCAGTGTGCAGGGTTAATTGCGTAATTAATCTCACCCAGTAACAATCGCTCTCAGGCTGCAGGTACATAGTATATTGTGGTCCATTAGCTGGAAAATCTTTGCGCAGGGTGCAGCTGAGCATGGTATTGTTATTGGTATGGTGAGAAGGGCTAGGGTCTGACGCCGCGGTCGTCACAAATGGTATTGCATTTAAATGCATAAAACAATCTAAAAAGAAGAAAGCCTCTAAAAAGGACTCCAGCAGATTAAAAATTGTTTGTGCATTGTAAAACATTGCAACTTTTACAAATCACGTGATTTGGAGCTGTATGATTTTTAGAGTGACAACAAATCACAAACTTCACAATGTTTTTATTAAAGGAAATTTGGTCAGATTTCCTTTGTATGACCTGAATCTTGGTATGTTCTGCTATGCAAGGGTACTGACCAGATCTAATAGTCAAAACTATCTCCCTTCTCCCACACCTCACTACTGACCCATCACTATGTTGAACAGTTAACCACTTACCAACAGAGAAGCCATTAGCACATTGGTTCCCATTAAGCGATTTCCTCTCTAACTCTGTTCCCAATGAAAACCATAAAGGTTTAAATGGTCATCAGGACAGAAAGTGATCCACCAAATGGTGGCAATGCAGTTACAAATGGACAAAGGTTCTACCCCTCCTCACACTATGCAATACTATTCAAAACGTTTTGGGTGGAGTTCAATTTTAGGACTGTATATGTAACAGTATTTATATGGTAGATGGGCTGCCTACATGAGAATCTGACCCACCCACACATACCTAGAAAAATATAAAACCTAGAACCCGAAGTAAATACTGAAAGAATTTCTGGGAGAGATGTACAAGAAGCACAGTCTGTAGACCAAAGTATTATTATACAGGCACATGCCAACACTTGATTAGGACATATAGACTATGATAGCAAGTTACCATGGTTGGAGGCCATGGGACTAGGAAATGGAACACACAAGGCTGACCAGGAGAGAAGAACGATATAAACTATGCACTAAACGAAAACAGTGCAAAGACAAACAATACACAAAGGTAACCTAGGCAGATGCACAAAGGACAGCAACAGACTGTGAAATGAACTGATGACATGACATGCAAAAAGTAGAATCCAAAAGCTAATACAAGACAGTCTGAATAACCACAAAACAGGTTGGCTGAAAGTAGAGAGACATACAAGGCAGTAAGATAGGAGACTACAAGTTGAGATAGGAGCAGGAGAAGGAGCAAAGTATTAGCAGAAGGACTAGATAAATATACACTATATACTCAGGCATCTGCAGACAACTGTGGAAATTATACAAACCATTCAAGAACTGTAAAACAATGGACACATAGCAGATAAGAAGGTAATAGATTAAACAATGATGCAAAATAGGAAACATAGCTTAGACAAGTTGATTAAGGAACATAGAACTCCAGATGAACCAGGATTTGCATTGAGGGTAATCCAAGCAAGCAGGAATAATTTCATAGTTTTTTTTCACTGCCGTATACAAGGCCACATTTGATCACTAAACCATGTTTTATATGTCAGCACAATGTGCAATACAGAATTCTAGCAGGAAGTTTTGTAGGGCACTAGGCTGATGTCTTCATTGTATGAGTCACAGAGAGAGCAAAGATTAGATAAATAGAACAGATAAATTTAGGGTGGGGAAATGTGTTCATACTAGCAGGGAAGAAATGAAACATTGGATGACAAGAAATGCCTGCACAAACTAATGATTCTAATTGTTAAAACTTAATACTATAATAGGACAAAAGCATCAATACTTGGAAAAATAAACTGTGAAAAAAGCCTATAAGAAAACCTATACGTTTTAAAAGTAAAAATTTGTCTTTGAGCTGACGTTACAAGATACCTGCTACTAGCTTTTAGCCCAAAAAACCTCTTCTGCGCTCCACTCTGATTTCATTGTATTTTTTTTTTTGTAACTGGGGCCTGAGTTTCCATGTTTTCATGAGTACGCATTGCCTACTGTCATTCCATTGTCCTTTAAAATATATGTGAACCCTTACCTTGTAAAACAACCCATTCAGTTTAAAATAGAAATGAAAGGCAAAACATTTATGTATACTGTATTACTGTATATAAAAAATATAAATGCCTATATAATACCAATATACATCTACTGTATAAACCTATTTTTCAACTTTTTTTTGTAAGTGATCACATAATCTCTGTTCTCAGCTGTATACGGAGCTTAGAGAGGTGGGGGTGAAGTACGCTGATCTTCCCAGTGAATGCCTGTGCAAGAAGGTGTGGCCGCACAAGTCTGGTCATTGGAGGAAAGACAGGCTGTTCTCCCAGCCCAGCCAGACAACTGACCATGCTGGGATGGATGTGCTCTCATTCCTAGCATGGTCAGATTGAAATAGGAAACAAAGGGGACTGGCAGGATCACCAGGTATTTCATGCAAAGGAAAAAACATGGTACAACACACACATCAGAAATATGAAATGTTGAGGTAACATTCTTTAGGATTACCTTTGCTGGCTACTGAGACAATTTTATTGGACAAAGTAATAAAGGTTGACAGTGTGTAGCCATTATTGTAAGAAGAAATCAAGCCCCAATACCAAAATTAACTTTAAAAAAAAAAAAAAGCCTTACTGGCTAATAAAAGTGGCAACCCATGTGCTAACCTCTTGCAGACTTACTGTACGTATGACAGTGTGCCAGAAATGAACATTTCTCACTGTTCTAATTAGAATCTTTGTTTCAATTTTAAACCTGTACTGTACAAATGACATCTTAAATTGATACATTTCCTATAGCCAGGGCTTTTTGTTCTCAGAAAATAGGTGCAGGAA
Organism: Staurois parvus; assembly: GCF_062004578.1. NCBI lineage: Eukaryota > Metazoa > Chordata > Amphibia > Anura > Ranidae > Staurois > Staurois parvus. The sequence goes on from NW_028317802.1 coordinate 14,398,385, forward strand.
CTCAACCACGACCCCCCAAAGCCCCTCTCCCACACCTCCTTCAAACCACATCACAAAGTGAGTGCGGTCAAATTTCACAGTGGGAGGGTCTTAAAGGGGCATTAAATACCAGATGTGCATTGCATACAGAGTGCAGAGTTCAGGGGAGGGGGGTTACACACAGAGTACAGAGTTTGGAGGTGTGCTATGTAAATAGTGCACAGTTCATGGGTGCAACAGAGTGGAGAGATCAGCCTTCTTCCAAAGCTGCTTACCTCTGTATCCCCTATCCACATCTCACTTCTCATCCCTCTTCAGCTCTGACCTCTGCATGCAACCTGACCCCTCCACTGGCCACTCCCCCCCCCTTAAAAGCTCCACCATCTTCGACATGTCTTACTTTTATTAATGTATTAAGCTAAAGCACCCAGCAGGCTCTAGTACCTCTTCGCACACTGTAGGTGTCTCCACCTCTATCACTTGCAGGGAGATCATCCAGTGAGAGTATTGGTATCTGCACTACACCCAGGGCATGGGCATCTCCCTTGTTCTTATTGTGCCCTAAGGCTTCATGTACAAGAGCAGCTCCTAAACTCGAGTTTAGGAGCTTTTGATATTTTTTTGCCAAAGCTCCTAAACTCAATTCCATAAAAGCCTGTGTGTCCATGTACACATAGGCATTTAGCAGAGTTTAGGAGCTGCCTCGTTTAGGTGAGGTTAAATCTCCCTGTACTGAACGCAGAAGAATCCACCAAGTTCCAGCTGAAAAAGTCCTGCCTATAGCACACCTTCTGCTATGGACAAAAATAAACAATTTTTTCTTTTTTTTTTTAAACACATTTAGGGACTAATGCAGAGTATGCTGAAAAGGAGAAAAAAAACATATCACACATTCAAATATGTAAACAGGTTTCACACATCAGCTCGCTATTGGTTTGCTTTAGCAAGTTGTGATTAGTAAAATCCACAAATGTTTCCAACCCAACATAAAGTTCCACAAGTACTGTTGAGACTGGAGGGGATGTTTTTCACAAAACATCCCCTCCAGGTATACTACAGTTGATATACCTTGCAAGCATTGTATTCAAAACAGTGTTTATTGAAAAGGTGCAGGGGCATAAAATTACCAGTTGTAGCATCTGACATGTAAATTCAAATACAAGGATTATTACATACTCCTTGAGAAGATGGGCATGGTCATTAGCCTTGAAAGTATTTGTTGGATAACTCTGTGTTCAGTTGCCATGGCTGCAAGGAAGCGAAATACTCTTCACCACATAAAAACTATCATAGTAAACTTTTAATGTCCTACTTGTTTGGTTATCAGGGCAATGTAGAGAGTACTCTTTATATGCTAAACACAATAACCCAAGGCAACGGATGAGAATTTGGTTATTTTTACAGAATATGTCCATGCCAGTTCATTCTTTTTGTTTGTCTACTTCTTTTTAATCTTATGGTCCAATCTACCTAATCCTAAGAAAACATATTAATGTACCAGAAAGCCTAAATTAAGATTTCTAAAAAGTTGTTTGTTGTACTTTGAAAAAGTACTAATCAGCTGGGAGAAGGATGGTACAAGCCAATGATTAGTGGTTATCATACTGGTGGTCATCATATATGCATTACCCTTTCAAGAAAAACAGGGGTTAATTTACTAAAACTGGAGAGTGCCTAACTGAACAAGCTAGACACTGATTGGCTACAATGCATAGCTGCACCAGATTTTGCACTTTTCAGTTTTAGTAAATCAACCCCATAGGGTATTGTTTAGAGCAGGGATCTCCAAACTATGGCCCTCCAGGTGTTGAAGTACTACAAGTCCCATAATGGCTCTGTGAGTCTTGCTTGTGGCTGTTAGAGTCTTGCAAGGCCTCATGGGACTTGCAGCTCCTCAACACCTGGAGGGCCATAGTTTGGAGACCCCTGGTTTAGCACACATTAAGTGTGGTAGTGAGAATTGTACCTGTAATCACCATGTTGATGAATTATCTCAATGGTGAGCAAGCACAAATGCCATACAAATACATTGCAGCCCAGATGCCAGTGGGCATATTCTTTTAAAACAGGCATGCTCAACCAGGGTTCCATGGAACTCTACGTTTCCTCCAGAAGTTACTATGGAGTCCCTGAGCAGTGAACAATAAAAATTCCTTCTCTCACTTACAATCACCACCAATGTAAGGGGGCAATTTCTCACTGACATCAAATGCAAGGGTGAATGACCACCATTTTTCCACTAACCACCAATGAAAGTGGGACATTTCTCCATTGACTACCAACATGCCAAGGCCATTAATATAAGAAAACACATTTCCATTGATGATTGGTATACAGGGATATCTCACATTTTCTTTTATTATTAATTTCAAGATTATTTTTGATGCATAGAGCAAGGAGTGTCAAATATTCTAGGTATGCCATATTCTCATTATTTAAAACTTTCAACAGCTTACTTATTAGGCTATTTCATTGTGAAATATGTAGATATAATAATTTTTAGCAGGGGTTAATTGAGACCTTAAAATTATATCAAGGATTCATGGTAAAAAAGTTTAGAAAGGCTGCCTTAAAGTGATTGTAAACCTTCACCTTGTAAAACAACCCATTCAGTTTAAACTAGAAATGAAAGGCAAAACACTTGTGTATAGATATAAAAAAAATATTATATGGATGCATTTTCCTTTTTTTTATATAGGTGATCACATACCCTCTGTTCTCAGCTGCATAAGAACTTGAGGAGGAGAAAGAGCAGCACACTGATATTCCCAGTGGAAGGCCTGAGAGGGGAGGGGGGGCGGTGTCAGGACAAATCTGATCACTGGAGGGGAGCACAATGAGTTCCCAGCACAGCTAGAGAACGGACCATGCTGCGCTCTCATACTTAGTGTAGTCAATTTTTAATAGGAAAGCAGAGGGATTGGCACGGATTTCACACAAAGGAAGCAATACAAAGAGAACAGGATATCTTTTAATACAAGTACATAGTACATCAGGCACATATCCGGAATATCAAATGTTGGGATTACACATTCTTTAAGCTTTCCAGTACATTGCAAGGTGCAATGAGAAATGAGTGAAGAAAACATAAAAATAAGGGAAATGAAGCACAGACCACACCATAAATGATATTAAAAGTAAGGCAAAATTAATTTAGAAGCCAATGTATGACACGTAAGCACAAACTGGCAGTTTCTTATTCCTTGTCACATGCAAACCTATTTACCTACAACAGCCATTACTGTATAGAGGTGAAGAAGATTATTGCTATTTGTCTTCCCTAACAAAGCCTGTGTTGAAAAAATATTGCATTGCAGTTTATTTTATTTATTTACTGTAAAAAGTTTCAGCTAGCAAATAATAATGACTGCCAACTGCACTTTTTTGTACCTTCACTATAGACATGACATAAGATCTTTTATTATTTTTTTTTATTTTTGAGCTTATCAAGTTGACATTTAACAGTGTTTGTCAGAAATAAATAAGACACAATATGACTATTATCCAGAAGTGATGCAAAACACAAAGGGAAGAAGACAGCCTTGTCCAAGTGCTCGCAGCCAGCAGCTGAGGTTTACGTGCGCTTCGCATGTCATCCTTTTTGCAGAGTGGGAGTGAACAGGAAGGGAAAGAAGAGACAGAAACTAGGATATAACTCCATTGTAAGTGAAAGGATTGAAAAACTAATATATATGTATATATAGCAGAGAAAAACGTAAAAGACTATCTAAGGGGAAAGACAATGAAACTAGAACAAAAGCCCTTTTTTAAATTTAATTACTATGTGACCATTGGGAAGTTGCAGTTTTCAATAAAAAGTTTAATGACCCCTCATTTCATGTAATTGCTGCAACATGCTATAATAAAGAACAATGACGTGAGTTAGTAAAAATTAAATTACTACTGATCTGCTATCTTTTTGGCCTCAGTTTTCACATAAGGATTAGATGAACTGAAAGAACACAGGGTGAGTATAACCAGCATACAAATAAAATAAAGGGTCAAACCACCTGAAACTGATATTTTAATTACTAGTGAGCACAGTCAAGGTTCTTAAATCAGTTGGGTAAATTCTACATTAAGCTTACCCTCAGTTGCACATGGTGTCCTCTTTCTTTGGATGGTGGAAGCAATATACAAACATTACTGGAATTAAAGGACTTTTTAGTTAATTTATGCATTTTTGTGTGTGTGATTTTCACATTCACATTTTTATGATTTAGAGTGGATGTTTTAATTTAATATTTACTTGATTTGCTCATTTATTGTTGCAATGTTAAGGCATTGCACTTTTATTACGGTTAATGTTTCAATATGTTACTTACATTTTTTTACCTATTTAAATTTTTAAAAAGTGTTAAAAATATCTATTATAATTTGTATTCTGTGGTCACTATTACTGCAGTGAATGCAATGAAGGAATCACCCAAAGTAAACATAGCTATGCAGAAATAATGACAGCACAACAAGTGCAATGAAGGACAGAAGGATGTAAATGGTAGGGTAACAATGTAATTTAGTGGGGTTATATAAATATAATTTAAAAGAGCAAACATTGGTTGTACAGTGATTATGGTAATCTTGCAAAACAGCATTTTTAATGTTTGCCATTGGTTTGGTTTCTTATGGTTGTTATGAGCATTACCACGGTTTTCCTTTCCCACTTTTTATAAAGACTTCGGATAAAAATAAAGACACAGTCATCAATAAAAACCTGCCAAAAGTTGTAAACTGCCCTGTTCTGCTGGAAGAGTTCTTCATATTGTCCGTGACTCCATTGTAAGATTTCCTCTTACCTCCTGATTAGTCCAACCAGTTAAATAGACAGGAAATAATTGGAAATCTCCCAAACAATTACACACACACACACACACACATACAAGAATACAAAGGTTAGTAAGGTTCTAATGCTTTTAATTTCTAGTAAAAACTTAAAGAACAGATTCGGCTGGAGTTAGGGGTTTAAAAAAGCTGAGTATCACTTTACTTGGTACTCAAAAACCTAACCATGACATAGAACTACTTGATTTTGTGGTTAACACCCTAATATTTAACCCCAGTAGGAGAATTACTGTACAAACACAGTGACTTTTAATCTTTGTATGACACCAGTACCTGTCACCTCTGTCATCTTTTGGATTCTTGAGTGCTCGCATGAGCTGCTTGAGGAATTTTACCTGAAGCGTATAGGCAGTTGCCAAGAACACCTTTTGCTATACATCTATACACCACACCCAAGAAGGTATTTCTAATATTACAGTCATTATATCTGACAAGCACATGGGTTAATAGTTATTACACATAAAGGACACGCTTCACAAAGGTGATCATTACCAGAAATGCCAGCTCATGGGCATTCATTTATGCATTAAGGTGGAAAAAACATTGCATGCACAAGGAAATACAAACACTTGAAGACTGTATCACATGTGCAGTTTACAACTAATCGGTATACGGAGTATTAAAGCATATCTAAACCAAAGAACAAAAATGTTCACCAGTCTTTAACCACTTCCTGTCTGGACACTTTTACCCCTTCCTGTCCAGGGCAATTTTTAGCTTTCAGCGCTATCACACTTTGAATGACAATTGCGCGGTCATGCAATACTGTACCCATATGAATTTTTTACCATTTTTTTGAGACAGATAAAGCTTTATTTTGGTGGTATTTATTCACCGCTGGGATTTTTATTTTGTTTACTATGTAAATGAAAAAGTCCAAAAATTTTGAAAAAAAGTGTTTTTTAATAAAATTTTGCAAATAAATAATATTTCATCATAAATCTTGGCCAAAATTTATTCCATTATTTTTTTAGTAAAAAAAAAATCCAAATTAGTTTATAACCAAAAATTATAATTTTGAAACATTTTTTTTTACATTTTATTTTATTTTTTTTATATTATTATTTTTTTTTTTTTTTTTTTTTTACATACTGTCACCCTAGCAGTACAGTGTCACCATGGTACTGTACTACTTGTGGGGGGTGATGAAGATTTTTTTTTTTTTTTTTACACTGATTGCTTTTACACCCATATAGGATGTAAAAGCAATCATTTCTCTTTCTCTCTGTCTGCATTCTTGCAGTCATTGAGAATTACTGAGTGAGCTGTGAGTGGTCACAGCTTGTCACATGGTACAAGGCTGTTGTGAATAGCCTTGTACCATGTGACCTCTGTGATCATTCACAGATTTCACACAGAGTAAGCAATGATGTCACAAGTGACATCGTGCTTACTACTTTGCATGTGATTACTGATTCGCCAATCAGTGATCACATGATCGGGACCTCGTACAGAGGTCCCGTCCGACGATCGGTGTTTCACTGTGTCCGGAGGACACAGCGGGCACCGGATCGCGGTGGTGCACGCTCCCAGGGAGCGCGCACAGCTAGAAAAGGCGGGTGCCGTTTATGAACGGCAACCCGACCCTGGACTGCCACCGCCCTGCCATTTATAAACAGCAGGCGGACGGCAAGAGGTTAAATGTGGTGGCTGCACTATTTTTTTTTCTCTTAAGAAAACTACAGTCCATCTCTGAAATGAACTGTTCCCCATATTTTGTCTCTTAAAAAACCCTGCATGTACAGAAAAATACCCAGCACCTGCCAAAAATCCAGTACACCTTTGCAGATGAGGGAGAAGTGATCCATAGTCCATTGGAGGGAACTGAACAAGGCTTTCAACACTGCCTGTGATTTTGGTGCAGCAAAGGCAACATTACAAAATTATGTTTTTTTATTCAGGCTTTGTAAAGTGATACAAAATGGCAGAAACGTGCGTGCATGGCAGAAATATACTGCATATGCTCTTTTGCCAAGACCTACTTAAGCTCCTTATTTTTTGTGCTATTTTATTGAATAAACTAGTAAGTTTTGTCATGCAGCCAAATTCAACCTTTTTACATTGTAGGCTGAGGAGAGATACAAAGGAAAGGAGCTCTTTTCAACAGGCGACAAAAACTATTATTTCCCAAAACCATAATTAAAAATTAAACCCTACCTATATTTTCATTCTTCAAGTCTTTGTTGTTCTTAATATTAAAAAATAATTGAATCTCAGCTTATGGAAGCAAAACACCACCATGTAAAGTACTAGATATAAAAACAGATTCACAGTGAATTCACATCATTGGGGAACATCAAGATTGTATTAAAATTCAAATATTCCAGTTTGCTTCAGGAATGCAAAAATATACATTTAAGTATTTTTTTCCTTAATGTTAAAAAAAAAATAAAAAAAATGTATGAATATGTTAAGGCTTATTCACACCTCTTAATTTATCATTTCACCCCAATGCACCAAGGCAGCAAAGCATAGTATCACATGTATCAGAACGTGAAGGTGTTTATTGGGCCTTCTCACAAGATCTTTGCAGAGCTTAATGAGAATGCCAGAAGCTGGATTGTAAGGTCCATTTTTCATTCAATGTTCCTTTTTTATCTTAAATTTTTATTTGCGGGGGGGAGGGGGATGTAAAGTCTGCTTTAAGATCAAACAGCCTAGCAAAATGAACGTCAACTAGATTGGTCAATGTAAATAGTCCTTTATTCATACCTCCCAACTTTTTGAGATGGGAACAAGGGACACCTACTCGTAAAAGTATGTAGGCTTAGGACACACCCAATGCCACTCCTCCTTAAAGGAGAAATATATAAAAAAAAATATTAGTTAAACCCACAAGTGCTTTTTTTACCACTATTTACTATTCATTTACACTGGCTTTTGAAATTTACAAATGCAACAATTTAGAAACTGGATGAAAGGTTTAGCACTGTGATACACTTTTCGAAAGATAAATAGTGCATTTTATATATAACTATATAGATCAGACCAAAATGAGGGACAAATGAGGAGTGATGAGGGACAGAGGGACTTTGTTCCAAATCAGGGACAGTTGGAAGTTATGCTTTATTCAATATTACCCCTCATGCACTTTCAAACTCACTTTATGTAGTATTAATAATAGCATGATTCTGTGCAATGTTCTTCACATATCACCTATGCTATCAACAGTCTGAAATACTAGTGAGGAGCTGATTATCAGCTCAGGTGAGATAGTCAGAGGGGTCAAATTCTAGTCAGTACTGAGGGTCTCTGCAGGCCAGCCCCTCTGGAATTTCCTCCTGCTCTGAGGCTTTCGGAGGCAGTGGGTGGATCTGAGAAGTGGTTGGCTTCGCTCTTGAGGAACCTCAGCCAATCCCCAACATGAGGCTTTGCAAGGGGCTGATCTTCCCTAAAAGTGTTGGAGCCTGCAGGAGAGTCGGGTGGAAGAGGGAGAGAGGAAGATGTAAGGTTAAGGTAGAAGGCTGCCAGGAGGTCTAGTGGGATGGGGCCTGCCTGCAAGTCTGGAGCTGGAAAGGAGGAAAACTCAGGACTCACTGGCCCCCTGAGAGAGGACCACCTGTATGGCAGGGAAGAAGCAGCCCAGTTGATAGGCCTGGTAGCATCAACAATTCCGCAAGTGATACAGGAGAGGATCTGAGTACACCTACACTCCCTGGGCGGATAAGGGAAGGAGCCCTCTGGTGGGAAACCAGATTAGCCCTCTGCTAGTGACTGTACACCTTACTTAAAGGAACAGGAGCCAGATCCCTTTCTCAAGAAGAAAGTCTCCAGATGCTAGGTGAAGAGGAGTTAATCTAGGTTCTGGGTTAGTACAAATGGAGCTACTGGCTAGCACTCCAAGAGAAACTGTGTCATAGAAAAGAAGCTGTGAATAGTTCAGGAAGTTGTCCTTGGGCATCCTATATACCCTTTACCCTATCCAAGTTTACATACAAGGTACATACATACATACACAATGCAAGCAGGGGCGGACTGACTATTTGGAAACTCGGGCACTGCCCGAGGGCCCAGGGTCAGTAGGGGGCCCCATGAGATGCCCCTGGTACCTTTTTCATAGGCTTTTTTGAGTTTGGGCAAGGACACAGGGGCCCCATGAGCCCCTATTGCCCGGGGGCCCCATGAGTTGTCAGTCCACCCCTGAATGCAAGTGTACAATCCAAATGCACACATTCCTGTGTTAAAAATGACTGTGTGTATAAGTGGGTGCTGCAGTGACCGTCAGCTGGAACCGAACAGAATCAGCAAGGGATATTGTCACCAGCACACCATGGGTCCAAAAGTTTTAATGAACGATCACATAGTTACAGCAAGGCAACATTTCGGAGACTCGCAGGACCCCATTCATCAGGCATGGTCACATGCCTTTTGGACCCATATTGGTGATCCTCGATGTGCTGGTGACATTCTCCCTTGCTGACATACTGTACATACACTCGTATATATACACACTGGCCTTTTTTTTTTTTTACTAAAACTGTATGAAGCAGAATTTGGTGCAGCTCTGCACAGGAACCAATCAGCTTCCAGGTCTTATTGTGCAAGCTTAACTGAACAAGCTAAAGTTAGAAGCTGATTGGCTACCATGCACAGCTGCACCAGATTCTGAGTTCATCAGTTTTAGTAAATCTCCCCCACTGTGTGTGATATATACATATATCTATATATATATCTATATATATATATCTCTATATATATATATAGATATATATATATATATATATACACCCTGTATATATATATATACACATACACACACGTACAGTACATACACACATACAGTATATTTTTGTTTCACAAAGGTGTAGTTTCATTTTTAATTCACTCTGTTCTGCTTTACATTACTGCTAAATCCATCAAAAGGCCCAGATTTATTTTGTAAATGGTAAACTAAATTGGTAGCATTCTAAAACAATAAAGCCTAGCTTCACATCTGACAGAATCACATTATTGCTGGCAGAATACAGAGAAATACATCTTGCTACAATGGCACATTTTACAGACCTATAACTGTAAAGCAATATATCTATTTATAGCTTGCTGGGTGGCCCAACAACCTGTGACACTGTTTCTATGAAGAATTCAATGAAGAACAAACATAATGGGGCTCACGTATCAAAGATTGTACAAAAGAGTGAGGGAACTGGCCATAGTAAGAAAATTGTTCCCAATCTAGAGCTGAATAAAAAGCTGAACCGTCAGTATATGACAAATCAAGGTAAAATGAAAAAACAGTACCACCAAGGTATCAGCTTAGAACTTTAAATACCCATAGCCCTTGTTATTTCATTATATAACCAAAATCTTTCAGACTGGGTGATGACCATCTCTTTCAACAGCTTTGAAGATGCATACATATATACATGGAGGGAGAGAGAGAGAGAATGAGAAACAAATAGAGAATGGGATTAGAGATACAGAGAAAGAAGGAAACAGAGAATGTGATAGTGAGAAAGAATTATATAAAAACAGAGAATAAGAGAGAATGATGCAAACACTTAAAAGAAAATGGTTTGTTAAAAGTACTGTACACAAAAGAGCTGCCTTTTTTTTTTTAAATAGAAAATGCTTTCCCCTTTATTTTATTTGTTTTTGCATCCCTGTGCTGCTGATCTCCTCCAGCCCTTTGGCAGTCAACAGACGCTAATGCCAGCATTGATTGTATGGCATTACCTAGGCTCTTGGATGGCACCAACAGGGAAAAGGCCTGTGTAATGAGCATCAGCACAATCACTTATAGTCTCCACTGGAAGCGCATGTGACAGGGTGACAATGCAGGAACACAACTGGGAGACAAAGACAGTGTGTTTCTTCTTCTTATTATTATACAGGAGTTATTTAGTGCCAACAATTTGCTCAGCGCTTTACAATATATCGGGAGACAATACAGCAACAATACAATTCAATACAAGAGGGATAGAAGGGCCCTGCTCCTTGGAGCTTACAATCTAGGAGTTGTCACCCCATAACAAGAATTGCCCTAACAACCTTCATGGCAGGATGACCAGACATTTTTTAAAGAACACTATATATTTAAAAATTGAAAATGGATTTTGAAACTACATTACCATGTTAAAGCTTACATGAGAGTTTTTTGACTCATTTTATATATACTTTAACGGTCTTTGATAAAAGACAATGCACATTTTAGTTGTAGCATAAAAGTAATACACTTTAAAGAGAATGACATCACAAGACAAAAGCAGTGTGTGCCATAAATATTTGCAGTATAGCTTTTAGTTTGTACATTTTATCATTTTTATACAACACTTGTGCCCTTAATTGCATACATATTTATTGAACAATGATAATCTAATCAAATATAGGCATCACCCTATGAACATAATGCTTTATTAAGAGAGCAAATTAAATACTGCATGTAATGCATTTTAAATATTTACCTTTTTTGTCCTATTATATTATTTGACCTAGTAAGCTCTTTTCCACAAGTTGTCATGTATTAATACAAGCACTTTCTTTATAGCGCAGAGGAAAAATGAAAATACCACCCAAGAAAATCACCCAGAGGCCAATTATCTTGAAAAATGGATGAATGCCGACAGCAATGCCTGTGACATTGGTGTGCTCGCAATTTACAAAACATATGTATTTTTCATAACAAATTCTTCAGGAGAATATTTCCTTATTATACATGGCAACAGATCAAATACTATATTATACACAACTATAACAATTAGGGAGCAAAAACAACAATCCCTGCTGTATACATCTGATTTAGTGCTAATGATATGGTTACAAAGAGAAGCAGGCACGTGAAGCTTTCCATGTTGATTAATGAGCAGCAGTCCTTCAGCAGTCTGAAAGAAATACTTTCACCATTCCTCACTGAAACCTTCTAACCAGTTTCAGTATTTTGGCCGTAAACAATGACACAAAGTTATACAGTATGACCAGTCACATAAGAATATGTTTATTTGGAAAAAGACAAATCCCATATTCACCTGGCTTGCACAGTGACATATCATATGCCAATAGGTCTACTCCTTCCTTTTTATCAGTAAAGTCGAATGGAAAATGCAGACAAAAGTCTCTAAATATTGGAATACTACATACAGAAAGCAGTTAGTGTTTCCACAGAAAAAAAATCCTCCCACAGCAGTATTTTATTAGAGTATATGTTGTATCTCTGGGCAAGAAAATGAAGAGAAATATGGCTTTGCATAAAGAGGAAATACCATCTTAAACAACTGTCTCTAGAACAAGTGCCCCCTTTGGAAGATTATGGCCTCATTCACACAGACCTACTTACGCATAGACCCATGTTTGCCTGCTCAGGATGCACAGGTATTCCATGCATCTGCATGCAGGCAGTCCCATTCCTGTGAATTGGGATGCAGCAGCTGCATTGACACAGCCCCTGCTCCCAATTTCACATCCATGTGGGTACATGTCTCCATATGCAGACAGCTTGAGTTCAGAGGACACTCACCTGTGTGCACCCACACCCAAACAGATGTGAAATTGGCAGCAACAGCTGTGTCTGTACTGCCTGAGTGCAGATCCACTGAACACCTGTGGATCCTGCGCGGGCAAACATGGTGTACGTATGCCAGTGTGAACAAGGTCTTAGATTCTCCTGCTCTTTTGATATCTGCTAAATTTAGAATTTTGTCAACCACTACAAGAATAAACAGCAATACAAATTTGACAGGGTTTCAGATCTTCCCCTACTCTATGCAAAACTAGAGAGAACATCGTTACACTTTAATATAACACCCAAAACATGTGTCCAAATGTATTTATGTATAATATTTCTAAAACCAGCCGTTGAAAGTCATTATTCACATCAAGCTGCAATGTAAGAATTGAATGGATACTAAACAGTTATAGCTCATTTCTTAAACTTACATCTCTTTGGGGTTTCAAAAGAGAAATTTTGACCATTTGATTTAAGCTTCTCTCTTAAAAGTCTGATTCACAACTACAGAGAATTCAAAAATTAGGGGCATTAGAACACCACAAGGACATCTTACTGTTGTCACCAAATTCTATAATCTCTCCTTTGAGTGGACATCTTTAACCTGCATTTTAATTATTTTATTTTTAATTTATTTCAAGTACTTATTTAGCCACTGTGCTGCCCATATTATTTTTTTAATAATTTGCCAATTGTTATTAGTTAAAACTATTCTTAAAAACTACATTACTACAACTTTTCTTTAACAGGTGCAAGAACACCTTGATACTCCTTAACATACCCCTGGAGTACCTGTTCATGTAGCCCTGAGTAAGAAACTCTGCATTAAAACCCCCAAACACTTCTAAAGATGTATTAAAAGAACTGCTTTCATAAAAGGCCAGGAAGAGTTCCCAAAGCTTATTAAAACTGTGTGTAATTTAACAGCCCAATACTCAGAGGTCTAACATTTTTGACATTTTATTTTTAGAACTATTTTAGCTTAATCAAAAAGCAGAACAATTCATTAATCTACATCACACATTGTTTTCATCACATTAATACATACAGCTTTCATATTTCAGCCGCTGAGATTATACTTCACTCCTCTTTTATTTTAGCTCAGAAAAAAAAAACTTGTGCTTTAATTAAGTCTAGGGAGACTTTCTGCAAGTGTTTAACATTAGGCTGCAACTTAGATTTCATACATTTCAAACATTAGTTCTAATGTTATTTCTCACATCTAAATATAATCAGTGTTGTTGTGTAAGTACATTTATGCAAGATATATAAGTAGCAACAAGATGCAGGCCATCCATGCATATCAGCGAGAAGGCATTGGCAATGGTTAGTGTACAAGTCTTGCATCACATGCATAATGACATGCAAGTGTGTGTGTTTTATAAAATTCAACAAAAGCTCAATATTTTTATATTGCATATATATGATTCATAAAAAATAGACAATTGAAATATCTGTGAGCTAGGGGTCTCCTAATTTAATCACTGGTAATCAAGAAAATAATCATATTTCATGCATTTTGCAATCATCTTCTGCAACAATTCTGGAGTAATCAGTTACATATTCTGATTGCCATCAAAACGAAAAGTAGCAGATTTCTTTCAAATCAAACAGTTAATCACTGCTCATTTATAACAAAAGGACCAGCCAACCCAAATGTGATATTTCAGTTTATGTGGAGCATGATGGAATCGCTTTCGCTTTTAAGGACTCTTATAGAGCTCTGACATCCCTTGCTCTGTTTTTTCCCACACCTGGATTAATTGGTGGTCTCATCACCTTTAGAGTGTAGCCAGTGTTGTATTTAGGTTTTGTGCTGCCCTAGGCAACACAAAAAATCTGACACCCCCCTCACCGCCGTGGAATGAAGGAGAGAGACTCACCATTACAGCTCTCCGGAATCCTGGCTCCTTTCCTGGAGTCTCACGGCTTCCCTCACTCTGCTCTTCTACCTGCCACCCAGCTTGATACCCCTCGAAGCCTAGACAACTGAAGGACAACCAGCATCCCTTCTCCCGAGGGGTTGTGCCACCCCCCTTAAAAAACTGCTCAAGGTAAATGCCTTGTTTGCTTCACGGTAAATATGCCCCTGGGTGTCTCCATCTTTCCTCTTACATTATCCTCATAATAACATTGGATTGAGATTTCCCGAGAGACACAATCTCTAGAAGGTATAATTCTCTAGAGCCATCCAAAAACTGGAATCTGAATTATGGGCGGGTGGACCTGTTAACACACCACCGTACAATACCACATCAATCAAGATGTTTCAGAAGTGTTTGCTTTCACTAATATTGTTTTTAAGGCAGGGCTTGAAAAAGCCGCTCGCCTGCTCGCCAAATGCGAGGTGAAATTCCTCTGTGGCGAGCGGCTGCAAGCTGTGAGCACAGATGAAGCATGGAGCGACTGCACCTGCGCTCCAAGCCTCATTGTGAAGCCGAGTTCCGGTTTACAACTTCCAGTTTCCGGCTTCTGTGGCACCGCCACATAAGTACTTTATACAACATGTCCTATCACTATAATGGAGTACAGGGGAGCAGGGATATACATTACTCAGTAATGTATATCCCAGCTCTCCTGTACTCCATTATAGTGATATGACATGTATACAGTAATGTATATCCCAGCTCCCCTGTACTCCATTATAGTGATATGACATGTATACAGTATGTATATCCCAGCTCCCCTGTACTCCATTATAGTGATATGACATGTATACAGTAATGTATATCCCAGCTCCCCTGTACTCCATTATAGTGATATGACATTATACAGTGATGTATATCCCAGCTCCCCTGTACTCCATTATAGTGATATGACATGTATACAGTAATGTATATCCCAGCTCCCCTGTACTCCATTATAGTGATATGACATGTATACAGTATGTATATCCCAGCTCCCCTGTACTCCATTATAGTGATATGACATGTATACAGTATGTATATCCCAGCTCCCCTGTACTCCATTATAGTGATATGACATGTATACAGTATGTATATCCCAGCTCCCCTGTACTCCATTATAGTGATATGACATGTATACAGTAATCATTACTGTATACATGTCATATCACTATAATGAGTACAGGGGAGCTGGGATATACATTACTGTATACAGTTTTATATTTTGGACTATTTATTCTAAAGAAAAATGTAATTTCATAAGCTTTAAGGGGGAATGGTTGGGAGGAGGACTGGGGATGGGGTTGGGGGCAGGCCTGGGAAAGGTTGGGTAGGGCAACTTGTGGAGCATAAGTTTTGTGACTGGCTAGTAGGTCTGGACTCTAAATTTTAACCCCTGTTTTAAGGTATTGGTTTTTGTCCATGTTTGACAATGTTTCTCATGTTTGCATACTTGCCAAAGTCCTCAAAACACTTTTTTCCCCAACCAGCCCACATGTGCCCACCCACTAGAAGATCTCAATTCTAGGCAGTCTCACCCCTAAATATGGGAAACTGCCCATTAACAGTCACAATTCCCTCAGTTAATACCTTATTTTGAGTTACTACACATGCTGAGTAACTCAAAAAAGGGAAATGCTCTGATTTTGAGATGCAGCATCATCAGGGCAGAGCACCTAGATGTGAGATTGTTCTGACAAATCAGGGGCAGTATCCATAAATATGTGTTTGACAACATCTATGTCCAATGTGCACGTTTGACAAAAATGATGTTTTGGTTTATGTTTGATTTGGAAGTGTATATCCATAATAATAGAAATCACAATATTATTGATAACATGGTATTTGAGACTAGGTAGGTAATAAGCTTCCACAAATTTATACAGACTGAAATCACTTATGTGCTACATGATTCCTACTGTATGTTAGCTACAATTAACGTGATTTTGTGTAACTAGTATCTATTATGACCAGAACAAAGCTTTCCAACCTGCTGGAATATATAATATAAATAAAGGTGTAGCGCTTATAAATATCATGCAGTAAATGTGAGCATAAAGATTGGCATATGGTGCACAACAAGTCCATGTGATGGTCAAGATCTGAGATGTGGTAGTGAGGATTTCTTCCTAACCACTTCTGGTGATAAGTATATAAATTGCGCACTCACCAGATGCACAAAGTTATTGCGCATTTTAGAAAACTATGTCTCAGTAGGTCAAACCAGGGCGCCTTAGAGGGGACTTCTCCCATCTGGTATGGATTCCTCCATGGGTGACTCCTGGAATGTAGCAGCTAATCTCTCCTCTGCAAAGAACTCTGCGAATGGTTGGACTCATACAGAGACCAAAAAAGGAGGAGACCACATAGCGTGATACTGCTTCAAAATTTATTCCAGACAAAATATATAGTAACAGAAAAAACACTGACCATGAACAGGCAATATGGCTGCT